>NC_091095.1:12992500-13592500 GCF_024713975.1 Paralichthys olivaceus | reverse complement strand
TCGTTCTTCATCAGTAAAGCAGAAGAAACATTTTCACATCAATGATATGTCTTTAAATTTCTTGTTTTGTTTGATCAGCAGCAGAAAAACAAAATATATTTACTTTGCAGTGAAATGAAACAGAGAAAATAATCAAAGCATCATACTGGAGAAGAATGTTTGACATTTATGCTTAGAAATAACTTAAAAACTATGAAAATAGTTGCTAATTCATTTTCTTTTACAATTAAGCAATCACAACAGCTCTAGTTGTGTTTATTCTGTCTGTTGCATAAACTGTCCAGGAGACACAGTGAGTCTGATGGCACCAGCAGGTCATCATAGTGTTTTGTTGACACAAAATATATGAGCCATACATGGAGAATCTCTCCTCTGTTCCACTAATCCACTTTCCACTGACAACTCCTCCTCCTCTGCAGTAGGTCCTGTCTAAATAAAGCTATTTATATAACCTGTCTCAAACTGATACATAATTTCATCCACTTGTGGCTTTGTATCAGAATAACGGTACAAACTTTGGTGCTTATTCTGTCTTTTCACTTTCTAATAGTAATGCATTGTATTGCATTATATTTCAATGAATCAACTAGTTCATATGAACTAAAGACGTGGGTTGTACTTAAAACATTTTCCAGACTGTAGTGACAGTTTTTGTGTGTGTGTGTGTGTGTGTGTGTGTGTTGTGGTTGAATTTCTCATGAGTGGTGCTGTATGTGCTGTCCATGGTGCTGAAATTTCCCACACTGGTGAGGATTTGACTTTAACATTGTGTGTGTACAACTGAGAATATGAGGAAAATGTGCTATTTGTGGGCCTTTTATACCTTGTGAAAAATATACTACATGCAAGTTTTTTGTACAGACCAACAGGAAGACCTTGTGTATTTAACAGCTACATGACTCCTTGCACATATTGGATGAGTGTGTTTGTAGTTCACACCTTACCCGCTTCATTTTCACCATGAAGCAGAAAAAAAGGATATGGCCACTCAATGATTTTCTTGGCGTACTTCCTGACCACGTTGTCCTCTCCAAAGATGAACAGGGACCTGTTGACGGTGAAGCAGTTCTCCCTGACCGGGATGGGGTTGTACAAGGCCATGGTGCGGGCGCGCTGCGCTTTGGTCTGCTTGAAGGCTGGGGAGACGCCACCTGTGGACACCGCCGCCCCATCGCGGTTCCGGTTGCGCTCGGACCCTCCATCCCCTGAGCTCAACAAGCCCGGAACGTCGTCTCCAAATCTGGCCATTCTGTCAAAAGCAAAAAAAACCAACACGGGAGGAGACAGAGAGAGTGAGACGGGAGAGGGGAGAGCAGGGGAAAGGAGGTTATGTCCTCCTGGAAAGCAGGGCGCGGTGCTGCGCTCGGTGTGGCTAAATCCTGACCAGTTTCAGTCCATCGCCACCTCTGTTCCCCAAAACAAAGAAACTTCAAAACCTGATCAAAACATGAGCAGATATTTCCTCCGTAAGGAGCCGCGTATAGAGCAGCGCGTCGATCCACCTTATAAGTGCGTAAAAAAGGAAACAATTAAAAAAAAGTCATTAAATCCAGCTTCATTTAACCAACCCGTGGTCTTATTAAATGAAGTTGTGAAAGCGGTTTCATTTTGCTGCGTTTTATCCATTGAAACAGCAAAGAGAGCGAAGAGAGAAGAAGCTGCAACAGGTCACGTCTCCAGCCATCCCCAGTCCCCGGAGCGAGGAGGAGAGGAGCAGGTTAATCCATGGATTCTTAAATAAACTGGCAACAGTCCACTGACTAATTCAGATCACATCAGTCCTGTGTCCTCTCTCCTCGTCTCTGTTGACCACCTACGGCAAGATCACTACCCTGCCTGCTTGTGTGAGCGCAGGACGGAATAAATTAAATAATAAGAGAAAAAAACTTTGGCGTCTTCTTCATTTCAACGCGAAGACAATTACGCGTCACAGGCAACAAGACAAAACCAGGAGTCCGTGTCCTCTGCAGCGGGATAGTGAGGGAAGCATCTCCCCCGCCCCCCCTGCACTGTGAAAGAGGAAAGAAGACAACAGTGTCTCCTCATGCAAGGCGACAGGATCAACACACCTCTGCTATAACCTCTGTCCAACCCTGTACCCACGCTGCTTAACATGCGCATATAACCGTGAGAGGAGGCAACACAGAGCGATGCAAGGAATTAATAAAACCTCAGTGAAATGAAAACAATCATTAGATGCAACTGCCTCCACCAGGAGATCATGATTAACTGTAATTATCCAAACTATTCAGATGCAGCCGCACACCGGTTTTGTGCGTTTTGCTGAACGTGTGCGTGACATTCTCTCTCCGATCGACTGTGATGAGTGACTACAGCCTTTTTATTTGTGACTGGTCAACAGCAGTTTGAAGATGAACCACGCTGTGACATTCGGCTTCGACTTGTGTTGTTCACCTTGCATGGTCACGCCTCAGGGAGAGCGCAGTGGATGCTGGTCACGTATTAGATCCGGACGAGTGTGTGTGTATGTGTGTTTTTGTGTGTGTGTGTGTGTGGGGGGGGGGGGGGGACAAACACCTGTTGTGAAAAAAGCGCAGCAGCAGCTCACTCAAGAGGACGACAACAAGCTTCTCTGGCTAATTACAGGGTTTGGAACCTACTATTGCAAGAGGCATGCCAGTGAAAGGGGGGAGGGGGGTGCTGCTGTGTGCTGATGACTGGAAGTGATCATATCTATAGTCTCATGAGGGTGTGGTTGCTACAATCAAGGAGAGGAGTGCAGGGAGCAATGCAATGCTGACAGACATGACGTCTCAAACATGACTGTACAGGGAGCAATAAAGGGATGATTCTGGTCTTATTGTTTTTTTTATTGTCAACAAATTGTTAACAAGTACTGTGTTAAAGCCTATATTCTACTTCTCTGTTCAGATCTCCAATAGCAAGACAATAAAAAAACACTCTTAAGTTACATTACTATGTCACAGAAATGTACACCTATGCTGCAGACCTGATATATACAATTACACTCCTGCACGCACATGTCAAACAGTCAAGAGCAACCAGTTTGTTTTGGGGTTAGGGTTAGGGTTGCTAACTCCACTAAGGTTGTTTTTTCATTCCTGTCCATTTGGGTAAGGGTTTGTTTGTTAGCAACATTACACATTAAACTACTGAACACAAAACCTAGTGGATGGATGTGTCATCAGTCAGGGAAGAGCCCAATAAATTAGGTGCAGATCTGGATCAGAGGCCAAACAGGGCATTTTTATAACAATTAACTTATCTCAAAGAAAACAAATTCTGGCATGTTTGGGGGACTGATATTCGGTGCAGAGCCAAATAAAAATCTGATCTGCTAGGCCTTGGCAGATGCAGTCTGAGTGCCATCATAGACTGTTCCATTTTCAACCTGAAGCTGTAGTGGAATCTGTTTATTTCTTTTATGCTTAAATTACAAGCCCAACCAGGCACCTACTGTATTACATCTGTTGCATTTTTTCTCCTTATATGTCAAGATGTTTATCATGATTATATTCTAAATAATTAATGAGCCGCATTTTTGCACTGGTTGACATGTTTCTTCATTAGCACAAACACGCGCTGTAGTTTAGTCAGTCTCTCTGTCCTGCTGTAAATACTTAGCAGTTGATTCAATTTGTGTCACAAGTTACAGTGCCCAGATCAAATTCTGTTTGTTTTCTTAAAGATTTACCTCTTGATTGAAAACAGTGTGCTGGGAGTGGGATATTGTTGGTTTTTGGTCTTTTAATGCATTTTAATGTCAATAATAAAAATATTAAATGAGGCAATGGAGCTTTACACAAAAAAAGCCACCACCACAAAAGATAAGGAACAAGACGTATGACAATGCCTGAATAAAAGCCTTGTTCCTACAGAGCATTCAAACTGAGAGTCTACATAAAGTTAAATTCAGCAGCCAGCATCATAGTTTTAAATCTGAAAGAGTAAGTAATAGTGATGGAGGCTGAAGACAAAAAGAAGAACCACAGGAGATTAACCACAACGCTGACACTGATGGGTATTTAGTGATGGTGGTGTGACGGAGGCAGTGTTCAATGGTGTGTGGCCTCTGACTCATTACTGCTCCAACACAGTATGGACATTAAAAATAGAACATACAACAGACAGGCTACTGATTGCTTCTTGTTATGTACAGTCAGAAGATATATACAGCTTCTCCTCCAGTTATAAAGCAGATATAGAATATTCTACTGCTATAGAAAAATCTCATTTCATTTGTGTTAGATGTTTCAACTATGCATGATTGAAATGTCACTTTCTCCCTCTCAGCACCGCAGTAAGCTAACAATATCATTTCATTGTTTTCTGCCGGGATGAGAGAGAGCAGCAGCAGTCACAGCTTTCTTGGCTGAGAGGGGAGGGGTGAATTATGATAATTGTGTGTTCGCAACAGATGATTAGGTGGAGAGATGTTGGATCTTTCCTGAAAGGCAGAGAACGAGCATCTAGAGTCTTTGATGTAATGATTGTGATGGTTTGAATACTTTTTTTCTCTAATTAAAAATCACCTTTTGGAATCTAAATATTCGCTAAATTGTTTAAGTACCATCAACCGAACAGGAGTGTGTTTGCTTAATTGACATTAGACATCAAAAAAGTTCCAGGAATGGTTCAGTTGGCTGCGTATGACTCCCCCTCTCCAATTTGTGTATATGTTTATATCTGATAAGGCTGATATTAAATGAGATCTTTATTTGGATTTGTTCCCTTGTTAAAACATTCAAATATATTGTTTATCATTTACGTTAAAATACAGCGTTAGTAAATACATTTGTGTAATGGCCATTATTAAAGTTGAACCAGTTTGTTAAAGATGTACTCATTACATCATAAATTACTGAGTGAAGCTAAAATAGAGGTTTCCCTCCAGGTCAATTTTTATCATGCATCCATCCATTCTTGTTTATCTAAGAGGAGTTTTTAGGGGACTGGTCCCCAATAGCAACATACCTGAGAGAGGGATGGTCGAGAGTTATAAGAATGTGGGGGACAAAAGTGGAAGAGAGAGTGCATTTTGTTTGTGTGTTGTTTGGGTGTTCTTGTTTAGTGGGTTTTAAATGTGTCTTGTCTATTTGTTATATCATCCTATATTGAAAATGAAAAACATTGATAGTAATTAAGTAAAGAAAGAGGTTACAAGTGAAAAAGCTTGAACTAGACTGACTGTATTAAAACACCAGAATATGATGGGAAACAACAACAGCAATGTTTTATAAGGTAGACACAACTAAAAAACTGGTGTCTAATTGGACATCATAGATGTAAATGTGGGAAAACCATCTCTTGGTATTAAAAGCTGTCTAGTTTGCAAAAATCTAGCTTAGAAATGTGGGGGTTATTAAGGTTACCAGCTGTCATGACAGCAGGTTGACAGTCCCTGCCCTGGTAATGGAACTTAGTGCCACAGAACTGAGATTTCAATTCAAAAATAGAACGTCGGGATGGAGCTACCTGGTGGGCTTGGATTTGAAACCTGGTCATTATCAACCACTTCCATTTATAGTTGTGTAACTAGTGTAGCTACTTACCCCGAGGTAAAATAACAATGTTAAAAACTCACATGTTAATTCAGTGCACATTATCCCTGCATGTTTGGTTTCTGAACGTAAACAAACTGCATCTGCATAATTCCAACAAGTTTCTGTGTGCTGAATTCTCATGGCTTTTCTCAAACCGTATTCTACTTGTTGATCTATTATTCATGAGATAGTGCTGTGTTCAACCCACATAAATCCAGAAATAGAAGACATTTTAGTAGCCTACACCTTTTTCTCTATAAAACAATAAATAGTAGACAGACTTGAGCTAATTTTGGATTTGTTGGGTAATTTGTATGATTTTGGAAATGGATTTGGAGCCAGAGACAATGACACATTAATGATGGATTGTGCAGCTCAGTCAGGGTTCTGTGTGTCTGCTAAAAATATCTCATTCAGAAACATTGACAACTTCAGCTTCATGCCATGAGATGTGCTAACTCAGCAAGGACAGCGGGACCACTTATACATATACTACCACATATAACGACAAGGAACTTACAATAAATGATAAACTTTAGGTAAATCAACATATACCTCTGGCTATTTCTGTTTCTTTTATTCTTCCTTTACTTTGAAACCAAGGGCAGGTATAGGTGAAACGTAACAGAGGAAAAAAAGGCCAAATTAATCCTTGACTAATTGAGAGGTAGTGTAATTGGATTAGTGTAGTATAGTATGTACAGTACGTGCTGGCAGCCACTGAGTTACACTGAGATATCACATGATTTACGCAGCACTGTGAGACAGACGTCAGATAAGGAATCTGTGTGTCCGTCTGAGGCAGACGTGTCAACACATTTTCATCAGTGTGGTGAAGTGATGGCAGCCATGGGAGGAGCTTTTATTGTGAAGGTATAAAAGAGCAGATCAAAACACACACTGAGACAGTGCCTTCAAAACAAGTCAACATCCAGGACGCAGATCTTTTAACTCAACGCCCCCTGGTTGTAATTACATGCAAACTTCTTTTTATCAAGACAGTTTTTGTCTACATTTAATCTAGTTTAGGAGGTTTTAAGCCTTGACTGTAAATAAAGTTTTATGATGCGTCTCTACATCCTCCCACATTGTTGAACTATCCAGAGCATGAACTTCTCTAAATGAAATCTTGTTAGTAGTGAGAACACCGACAATACACACACTCGACCAATCACATGTCAGTCTCGGCTGTCAATCATGACGTTTCTCCCAATTTTTATAGCATCAAATATCGAATCAAAATCAGACTTACTGGAATAGTCTGCCACTGAACAAACATCAATATGATAAGAACTAAATAAAATGACAGAGACCATCTTTAAGTTTATTTGATGTGTTCTTCTGACTTCTTTGTTGTGTCCATGTCCCGTCCACTAACATGGACAAAGCAGAATTAATTACCTACACTGTAGCCAGCCACCAGATGGCGACAGAGACACTCTGGCATCACTTTTGGGGAGCTGTTATGTTGTCCATCTATATATAGCCGACAGTTTATGAGTTAAACATCTGAGTTAAGCTTAGTTAACATTTGCTACCAAGTACAGCGACTAAGAAGAATGAGTCGAAACCCAATGTGTTATCATATTATTTGGCCAGAGGATGGCGCTAAATAAACATGGGGGATCACCTAAGTCCTTTGAGAGGCTTTTAAGATAAATGTTATGGTTTTAATACACAGAAGCATCATGTCGTGTTGAATGCTTCACAGTCTCCAAGTATTAAGACTTTGATTGACCACAACAATCTCATTCATTTAATTTAAGTTTTAAACTGTGCGTTTGAGGAGAAAAAGTTTGCTTGTAAGTTGCTGTGAGTGTTGACGGGGTAATCTCACATGAAATTGTTTTCTAGCTGTCATTGCCAAAACAGTTTCTATAGCAACAAGAGATTCTCAGAGAGGCAACTGTCCAGCTTACATGTACTTGCATAAACACTCTTATTTGCTGCAACAAGTAAAAACACACAATAAACAAGAGTGGGACCTAAAAACAGAGGGAACTTTAGCAGATTGTTTAAAAGAGAGTGGCAATTAAAAAAAATCTCACTGTTTTATCAAACATGACAGATTGTTGTTTTGTAGTGAATAAAGTAAAATTTCAGGTTCCATGAGGGAGCTGCAATACACTGTGAGCATGGAGAGGCAGCAGCTCAATGAACATCTAATTCAACTTCAAGTTGAGAATTAACGACCACAGAGCTGTAACTCCCTGTCTGCTCTTTGTTTGTCAGGTTGAACTCAGTCTGACATTGTGTTCATTTATTAGTAGCTACTGTTCCCTCATTCTCACTGCAGGCCTCTGAAGAACACACTGGATCATTACACTTTTCTTCCTCTCCACAAACCTGTGGACATTTGCACCTGGTCCTAAACACACTTACTGACTTAAAGGTTCAGGGTGTAAGCTTTAGGTAAAAGGGATCTAGTGGCAGAAATTGAATATAAAACATTCTGTTCATGTTTTCACTGTGTTATCATCTAAACTGTATGAATTGTTGGTTCTGGGGACCTTTATATTTAAATACTTTAGATTTACATCTGGAGGGGGTCCAACCTTCCATGTTTTCTACAGTCATCCAAACTGGACAAACTTAACACCTTTTGAGTTTTTGTGACATCTGAAGGCTGCCACAGGTTCTCCTTCATGTTGAGGAGGGGAGGTTGAGGTGAAAGGTATTCAGCTGCAACATGCAACTTCACCATTAGATGTAACTAAATTCTACACACTGAACCTTTAAAGGGGCAGATGAGGCGTTTGATATTTTTAGATTGACTGAACCTTTAAGAGAACATTACATTGACTTGCATTGATTTCCTGGAGACTCTAACTGGTTACTACCTACCTAACCATAACCCTTAACCTATACTAACCGGAGCTCAAAACACGTCTCAGTTATGAAATGTAATGATTTACGTTGTCCCCATAAGATACACTAGCCCCCATGATGTTACTTTTTTTTTTACCTTAAAAAGATAATATTTTTGGACTGGAAGTTAAGTGTGGACCGGTGGAGATCACAGAACTGTATGGAGAGTTGGAGACTTGAAAGAACATATGTTTGAGCCACTGCTACAACTGGTATGAGACGATGACATATAATGAAAATATTGATTGATCATTTTGATATCGCAGTAATGAACTTAAACACACTTTTACGACTAAAGATGTATTATTTTGGATATTATTATCTTATAAAACCCACATACTGTCAATTTGTGTCAGAAATTCTCACTTATTATCTTTTATTTTGGTTCATGCTCAAACTTAGAAAAAAGTAACCGCTGTGCTGTGTCAGTGTGCCATCGGCCTGAGCCAAGATTTGAACATGACAGAAAAGCTTGGGGCAAACACATGAAGGACAGACTGACGGCCAAGCCAGACCTATTGATGTGGGGAGATGAAGGGGCTGGGACTATATTTAGCTTCATTGACATGGTAATGCTTGAGATATGAGAGGACCTTCGTGTGTGTGTGTGTGTGTGTGTGTGTTTGTCTGGGTGTGTGTGTTAGTAATGAGCTCAACCACCATTTGAATTTCTGGGCTTTAAACTGGGAAAGTGTTTTTGATCATAGAAACAGGAATAATTACAAGAGGGTTTGACTGAATCAATAGTCATCTCTTTGTAATACAGCATGGAAATAGCAGCACTGTTAATTTCTCTCCATGGCCTTGATCAGTGCCTGAAGGAAATGGGATGAAACACATTTACCCTGCAGCACAATTCTTCTGTCTCTCTCTCTCTGTCTCTCTCACCCTTCTCAATTTCTCCAGCTGTCTTACCCTCTTTATCTCCCTCCCTCCCTCTCTCCTTCGCTGTACCCAACCCAGATTTCTGCTTTCCACTGTTGTCTTCCTCCTACTTGTTTCCTAGCAACTGAACTGACATGGCCCCTATTCTCAGCCCCGTGAATCTATCGCCGTAACCCTAGATTTTAAGGAATAACCTATATAAATCATCGGTCCCCACGGGGAGCTGAGTTATGACCATTGTCCAAGAGCATGTTAACCTGGTTTCTGCCATAAAGCAAGTTTAGACTGGTCCAATTAAATAACAATAGGGCATTGAATGATCTATTGCAGTTATCAACCAGATAACAAGAAACAAACATCTATACACATTTGAGATGCCTTATTCATTTCAGCAGCTTAATAAAAATAAAGATGAAAAGAGCACTTCAGGATTTCTGCTGCTGAAATGATGTTGTTGTCAGTAAATTTCCACAACATGCACTGAATCAATCCTGGTGAACTTACTGGCAGGAGGATTAGCCTCAAACTGACCTGATGTGTTTCAGAGGAAACATTCATGCAGGCTGGTACACAGGCTCAGGGAAGTTGAGCAGATAATAAAAATACTGCAATGCAGCACACTGTCTATATTAAGGTGAGCTTATTAGCATTCACACAGACATATGTATGTATAGCCCAAAATAACAGCGTGACAGAAAAAGCTCTAAAAAAAGAAACGAGATCATTACATACTAAAACTCTCCAAATCAAGATCAATTAATGTCAGTTCATAAACAGTTCATGAATGTTCAATCATTTAAATAACAGTTATATAAATATACCACTGAAGTTCTGTTAAACTCAAATACTTAGAGTTTGAGAAATACTCATCATACATAAGAAAGAATAAAAGCCTGATTTACTACAAGCAATCCTAATGTTTAAAACTATAACTTGGACTGGTTGCAAATGAATGAGTGATTTTAAGGGACTTTCTTCATTTACAAAGCTTGTGGAAGTCGGACATCAGGAGTCACATCAGAGCACTGATGAAGCCTGGAAAACATTCCAGACTTTAACCAGAGCTTTCATTCATTCATTGTTCACATAAACGGTTAAAAGAGGAATCAACTGTGCAGAGAAAATTGGATGTCATGGCAGGTTTGACTCTTTCAAAGTATTTGCAATCAAAGAGCAGGTGGATGACATTTTTCATCTTTTGTCTAATATTCAATAACATGACAAAATTAGCTTCTTATTTAAAACCAATTCATATTTATTTTAACACCACTGTAACGCCATGTAATGTTCCTTAAATTTGCCTCATTCTGAATAACCATCTCCCGTAAAAGATATTGTAGTGGTGGGCAGCAAAATTGCTGAGAGATTATCTCCACCTAGTGGCAAATGATGGCACTATATAATCTAATGTAGCAGAAATTGAATCAGTTTCAATGTTTAGATTTTCTTCAGTCACTCTAATTGTGTCGACAATATATATGTAGTGTAATCCCTCATTTCAATAAAACAAACAGGAAAGTGTAAGAAATGTACTGATAATGTTGCTGTTGCTTAACAAGACAATCAGGTTTTTTAAGGTTAATTCACTACAGGAGTGTTTTTTCTAAAGAAATCATTCACATTTATTAAAATGAGTTTTTCATGGCCTTAGAAATGTTAAATCATTTAACTTATTCAGCCACTTGTATGAATTCCTGTAAAGGCCCAGAACGTTTTTTTCAGAGGAAAGGGAGAGGAAACCTTCCAGGTTTGTGAAATAAAAAACAAAAGCATTATTTGCTTGTACAGTGAAAGTGAGACACATGGGTGCTTTGGAGAATTCGATTACACTGCAGAGTAACAGAGACATTTAGAGACATTTCTTAGAAAACATGGTGCAAAACCATAAGAAAAGCATTAAATCCAGACGATGGAAATCCATCATAATAAACAATGAGCAGGAAGCAGGTGGTGGTCCAATAATAAAAAAAAGTAATGAATAAGGAATTTGCAGTGATTGCTTGGTGCTGCAGCCATTTACTTTTTTAAATTAAACCATATAATAGTCCATATTTCTTTCTGGCTCAAAACTATAAGTGAATGAAAAGAATGTTAATAATCAAACTGGCAGCCAAACAGATCAATATTGTCAACAGGCGGCAGTAAATTGACCAGGAATGTGCAAGGGCTTGCTATAGTCATGAGCAGACTGCTGGTGTAGGCTGGTGCATGGTGAAGGACCCCTGAGGCCTGGAAAAGCTGTGTAGTGCACAGCGCACATGAATGAAGTATAGTACCAGAGAGGACTGTAGAGCAGGGGATGCAAGAGTCTGGGAGAAAAGATTTAGGACCTTTGGATTTTACCCAAAATTCTCCTTCCTCGTCTCTTCACGATTAAACCAAAAACTGGACTGAATATGAGGTAACACATCATCCATCCACAGCAGGATCTATCCTGGACAGATTTGTGAGGTAGCTAAGCGACTAGGTTTATATTTTCCTCTTTTAGCTCTAGGATAAAACCATTGCAAATAAGCCCCAAAAACTCAAGAACAATAAAATCTTATCACAAAGCCCCAGTCTCAGTATTTCTGCAAAAATCATTTTGACTTTATTCAGATTATTAAGACTTTCCCAGCAGCTGCAGACCAGATTTGCTTGATTTCCCCTCCACATGACACAACATCATTATCCAACAGCTTCTACAGTGGCATCGGCTCCGATCTGGAAAACATACTGTGCTGATAAACTCAGCTGAGGCTGTGGTGAATCATAAAGTGTGGATTATGAATGCCCTCTGGTGGGCAACAAGGGGCTAATTTAACACACACACAGGGTCAAATCAAACTTTATCCCAAGACGATAAAGAAGAATGATTCATCACTTCTGTGCGTTCGAATAGCCTCAGTCACTGCTTCTCTTTACCAAGGTTTCAACATGCAAGGCAGGATTCTTGTGTGAGGAGGACGGAGCTGAATTACAACAAATGAAAGCTATAAAACTTAAAACTATCTGTGGTGTCAATTTCTTCTTCTCATTGTGCCTCAGCATGAATAATTCTCAGGAAAACCTATTCTCATCATTCCTCTGCTCCGTGAATCCCTCCAGCTGATGCCTCTTTCACCTGCTGGTTTCAAATGACATCACCACCACAGACAAATGATTACTTCCCAGGCTCAACACCATCCATTTGTCTCATGAATGCATGCATGTGCCCGTTTTGTGCAGTGAACAGCTCTCAGAGGCTCCACTAGAGGTCACAGACATGGCGCTGGAGTCTCACTTTGCGGCTGCTGTGCTGGATATTGATGAAGACTCACTTTGCTTACCCAGCATCCTTCTGCACCCATTTGTCAGAACTACACCTTCCTGGAGAAACATAATTCACGCAGCTGCAGCGGCTGGACTCCCTCTGGTTTTGGCAGGGGATATGGACATGATGAATATCTCCCACACATACTCTTAGGCATGTCTTTGGCTCATTGATGTGGGGGATCTTGATGCTCACCACATACACTAAATCCGACCCATCACTGAATTGTAATCTCAAATTAAGGGTCCGACATAGACACTTTGGATAAAGCCCCAGTTTCCTCTGCATGCTGAGCCCATTCGGCTCGAAAGCGTCCGCGACAGAAAGAAATCCTGTTGCACTACAAAGGTATTATTTGCTGCAGTGAGTCTGAACAGCATTGAATTCTCAGAACACAGCACAATCATCTTTGATATTCAAATCCAAGGCTTTGAATGAAAGGACAGGGTGAGATTACAAGGTCTACGACAGGGTGCACACTCATGCTCCTCAGCGTGTCAGGACTTTAATTTTCAAAGAAGCACATGATGGCTATAATTTTAGCATGTATGAATATAACACACACACGGCTATAAAATGGTAGATTAAGTATTAAAGCTGTGCTTTAAAAGTGTGAAAACAATACAGCTGACAGAAAGATGCATGTACAGTGCATATATTGAAATTATATCCTGCCATATAGCAATGTTATAATGATTTTGCCAAAGCAACAATTTATTTAACTTTTTTGTTTGGTTGAATTTCTCATTTACAACTTGACATTTTACAACTTGACAACCAACAGGAAGGTTCAGGACCCACATCACCTCTTCCCCCATGTTAGCTGGAAGCCTGTTCCTATTTTAAGAAGGGGGTGGGTTAAATGTGTGTAGACAAACATCATTATGGCAGGTTGTGTTATTTATCTTGCGCGCGCGTGCGTGCACACACACACACACACACACACACACACACACACACACACACACACACACACACACACACACACACACACACACACACACACACACACACACACACACACACACACACAGAGAGAGAGAGAGAAAGAGAGAGGTGGTGGTGGTGCAGGTCATATTGCTTCCTGTGCTAAATGGTGTTGTATCACAGGGCTGTAGGGGAGGTCAACACAAAGTGCTGCATTTCTATTTTCACCTCCAGCAGAACCTGTACAGCAAATAAACTGCTCAGAGGAGCTCAGGATGAATCCCGTCTGCAAATAAGCTTTTATAGTGTGAGTACATGGAATTAAAATCTCAAATTGTCGATTCATATTTAATATCATTTGTTTAACAAGTGAAAAGTTTATATTTAGACAAACAGTGATAGAAGATGGAATTCTTAATCTGTTTCTCACTTTATGATGCTTTGGTGGTTTTCTGAGTTATCTCACCAAAGCACAGAAAAACAACTAGACCTTTTAACACACATCCTACAAAAATAAAGATATACATTTACAAAATCCATTAAGCAGAGCCTGAAGTATGATTTTAAGCCTGTGAGTTATCGGCACAATAATAGTTTTTATTTATTAAACACTAAATAAACGTTGATCTACACCAGTGCCTGCAAACCATATTTATTGTGTGCGTGTGTGTGTGTGTGTGTGTGTGTGTGTGTGTACATGAGTGCAAGCCCATCTGAATGTGAATATGCAATAGTAAATGAGTCATGTGGTGCCCCTCCGTATTTCATTATGTTCTCTCAGGAGACATAGCTGGTGTCAGTAAAGCAGGGCACGAGCCTAAAGATGCATGGTAGCAACATAAAATATTGTAATACTGAAAGAATAAGGGAATGAGGACATCCAGGTGATCCTCTGTGGTGAGACACAATATAAGCCATATGATGATGTTGTGCTCTGAACTAACACACAAGGACAAATATTGGTCTGTTAGTCCACTGCTTAGAGTTTTCATGTTCTTCCTGTGTCTTGTGGGTTTTCTGCAGATAGGAGGTTCTAATTTGATGGTAGGTGTGACTGTGAGCATGAATGGTTTGTCTCTGTCAGCCCTGCAATATGTAGACGACCTGTGCAGTTTGTGCTTCTGTTTGAAATGTGTGGAAAACTATAAATTGAAGTTTGGTACATTTAAACTTTAACAGCCTAAGTTATCTTTTATCATGTGAACACACTAAACCAAAATGGTGAAAATGATATTATATCTACCTGCTGAATATCATTGCAAGCATGTTGGATGCTGACTTCAGCATTTAGTGACAAGCACTGCTGTGCTGGAGCAAAGACTTGTTTTTCTGGATTATTTTTTTGTGCGTCTGTCCTCATTCTGACAATAAAGATTGACAGGAACATGGAGCGAGAGATGACACGCAACAAAGGTCTCAAGCTGGAATCAAACTAGATTACACAGTCCATGTCACTAACCATTTCTAAAGTCATTTCATCATAAAAACCATATGTTAAAAATTTTAAAATAAGTCAATGAGGCCTTTATACAAAACATTCTTTTACAAGTAAGAGGGCAATGTGAGGGCATGCAGACATTTTCTTTTTTTTATGTTGATACCACTTCATTCTGCAACTGTCTTTATTCTCTTTGTTGCACTGCTTCACTCTTTCCCATCCCTTCACTGTCTTCATATTACACCCCGGAGCTCCATTTAGTTATGATGGACGCGGCCATCGACTGACAGATCACACATCACAGAAACTCATGATCTCTCTCCATCTCTGTGGTGTCAACAGCAGTGTCAGATTGCAACATTTTTCTATTCAGAGTGAGAGTGAGAGAGTCAAAAAGGGAAAGAGAGAGGACGAACCAAAAAAAAGGGCGAGCAAGTGAATGAGTGCAGCAGTATATCAATTTATCAGTTAATGAGAAGCTCTCTACGCTGAGTGCAGCAAAACCAAATACATCATTGTCATAAAACAAATATGCCAGCTTGAATTAAATGAAAACCCCATCTAAGTGTGTGTGTGTGTGCGTGTGTGTTTGTACGCGTGAGAGCGAACAAACATTTCAACAATTTTCCCTCGATGCACATTCTCTCTCTCTCTCAATTATGCTGCCTCCACCATTCAGCATATTGTTTGACAGACACAAGGTTTTGTGGTGGGGAAAATGTCTTTTCAGCGTGTTGTCATTAATAATTCACTTACGACAAACAGCTTTGACATTTACACTGCACTTGGTGTCTGTCTGACACTTACAGGAAGACAATAATGAAGGAGAAGGAGAACGATTATAAGGGGAAGAAGATTCTCTCTCTCGGTTCTATACTGATGAAATTAGAAAGGGTCAGGCCTAATTAAGCGTCAAAGCTTCAGGAGCAAAGCACTGATGAAAGAGGTTGTGATGACCTTTATAGAAATCGTACATTGACCCTGAATTGGGTTTAAATCAGTTACAGTAGCTCTGACAATGAGAGGGAGAGTAAAATAAACCTGAATTGGGCATAAGAAGCCAATTAAGCACATCTTTTCAAATGGTAGGGATGAGCAAAAAGGTTCCCCAACATTTAGATTACCTTTTTGTCCAATTATGCCTCAGTACAAAACATCCATCCACTCGCTTGGTTTTTTGTGAGACAAATGAGAATAAGAAAGTGTGAAGAAACTGACTAAGCAGCAGACTTTGTAAATCCCACTGTCTTCCCACCTGAATTTCTGTCTGACTCACGGCTCAACAGGTTGTGAACAAACTGACATGCAAGGTCCTCTGAGGCCGGCAGAGTGCAAGCTCTCTTTCAGAGCTAATGGCTTGTGGGAAGACAAACACAGAAAAGAAGCAGACAGATTGAAGCCAGAGGTGGTGTCACTGTTCCCAGTGACTACATTATTGCTTTTCCAACCCATAGTGCAGCTTCACGGAACACTTCAGCTTTATCAAATACAACAAATTGCAGGGGATCAAATTGAGCGGATGTTTTCTCTTTGAAAATAAATCTCAGGAGGAGGACAGAAAGTTATAGTTTTTCTACAAAGGTGAAATCTATATTCATTCAAAGTTTTCTTCATGAAAAGAAAAAATACAGAAATACAGAAAACAACAAATAACTGGATAAGAGAATAATTCAACTTTGAGAGTAAACTGTGTTTGTGGGGATTATCAACACAGTTTGAATACAGCTTGCCTGATTGGCCACTTCATCACCATATTGCATGTATTTACATCAGGTCCCACATTAGATATACAAACATTTTCAAAAATGTTCACAAATGAGGAAAAATGGCACATAATGAAAAAAAAGATCACTAAGATTAATGAAAGTAATCCAGTTTGACATTTGACTGCCAAACTCATGAGATCTATTCAATATGATGGATTCTGAAGACCATAAATGTCTGAACAAGCAAATTAAATGTCAGTACATCCATTAGTTTAAAGTCAGGAGCTAAGTGGTACAAATATGAACCAAAACAGACCAATATTGCTCACATGGCTAAAAAACCAGTCTGTTGGTAATGTCCCTGCTGAACCAGAATGCTTCACGCAGAGCTCAACAAAAAGAAAACCCTGAACTGAAAGGCAAAGAAACTTGTCTCTGTGAATCAAAGAATCAAAACACTGATTCTGCTGGATCCGGCCAATTTTACAACTGCTGCTGTGATCAGAAGAAATGAGGTTCAAACAATGTGTCTGAGTCTGTAAACACCCCTACAGAGGATAGGACCAGCATGAATAGGACCCACAGCCCTGCACAGATAACTAATGATAACACAAAGCACAGTCACACAAAGCACAGTCACACACAAACATTCGCACACACACAGTGGATACAGCAATGATGTGCCTATAAATCGCCTATAAATGATTACAGGAATCGTTGATGTTTGATGTCCTTCAGACTGAGTTCACTGTGCACATTTTTACAGATGTGTGTGTGTGTGTGTGTGTGTGTGTGTGTGGCCTGCACATCAGCCAAGGGAACTGTGGCAAAACATAAACAGTATGTCAGGTCATTATAAATATGAGAAACTCTTCAAAGTGGTGAATATTAGTGCACAGTCGTTAGTCTGGGGACAAATATGATTATATGTATGATTTAAAATTCGGGTTTTTGCTCTGCATTATCACTTGTTTAATTACTTGATTTGGGGAAAAGATCCATATTGAAAATGGATCAATGATTGACTTGTAGGTGGTTCCACCTCACATCAAAAACTCAGACGAAAGGCAACCACAAAATGACGCATTACCAATTTTTGCTTACAATAACAAACAATAACTATGAACATTTGTAAAGTATTTTTATTTTATATAGGTGTTTTTGAAGTACACAATGTGCTTTAACAGGGGACCATATTCAAAACAAATCCGATGATGTGTGACATTGCTGAAAGCTATAGAGCAGTAAACGGGTGAATGTGCTTCATACTGAACAAGGAATTGTGCACATATGTTGGATATATAATTGGCCACTCTGTGCATTTTGTGGACCCTTTATGACCCCTGTTTAGGAAAATCCTTGATCCAGTAAAGTATTTATCCAAGAGTTATTAGTAGTTTCACATCGCAGTGATTTTTTTTTCCTCTAGAAGTCTTTGGAGACTTGGTCGAAGTCCAACAAGCTATTTAAGTGAAGGTTTCCAGACACCAGAGCGTCTGTGAGATAATTTGTAAAATGTTTATAAAACTATGCAAAAACATTTCCAAATGATTGTTTAGTTGCCAACATAAAAATCATGCTGCCTTTGGCTTGGACGAAGAAACATAAATTAAACTCCAAAACACACAAACAGCTCCAAGGTCAAACAGAGACCGAATCATTCTAGTGATCGTCTCTGTTTGTGACCTACCACTCCTGCAGTTGATGTCAGATTGATTCAGTCTGATTACTGTCATTATGACCACGTTAACACCAACTCTAAACACTGTTATTTCATCAAGCATTTCCGAAAGGATGTCTTCACCCTGAATGCCATGTTTCAAACACATCCACAGCTAAAAGCTGAACAAAATGCCAGAATTACAGACTTAATTGCTTCATTTAACAGGTAGTATTTGCTGTTTCAACATGTCTTTCAAGATCAAGATCTGTATGTCATATACAAATCCTTCAGAAGATCCTCGCCGCTGTATTGAGTTGTCCAGTATCTTAGAAATTAAAATTTTGTGTGCGGGACACAGAGTCACTGAAGTCAAGAGAGTATCAGAGTTAATACTCTATGGACCATGAATATCCACAGCAATCATAATCTCCTTAGTGGAGGTAATTATTAAAATATTAAAAGTCCTCTTCTGAGGAAGTTTTGTGGGAATCAGTCCATTACTTACAGATATGTCTTAATGAAAAAAAGGGTGCAGATTTTGACCTGATGCTGGGTCAGTGGGTAGTTCTCTAGAGACAATGATCATCCTAAATTCATGGAAATCTGGCTGAAGAACAGCCCAACAAGGACCAGGGGGACAAACTGGGTGATGGAACCAATGATATAGTAAACTCCCACAACCTTCTCTTTTTCATTTAAAATGTCTCCCATTTCATCTGAATCCAAACCAATTTCCTTTGAAAAACAAAGCAGGTGCACACTTTGGCTCAGGTGCAACATCTAATTTTCCATCCGGCTGTCAGTTGGATGTGGGTTTGCCGCTAAGTGGCCTTGAGAGGTGGATGTTCATGGTTGTAACAGAACCTGACTCACTTTGGTCTTTGTTCTCTCTGCAGCACAAGTGTAGATCTGTCATGTGCAATTGTAATAATCATAATAGGCAGGCCAGAGAACAATTATCTAGTCCATGACAGAGCATCTCTACAGGCCTGGTTATTCAGTAATTGACCACATCAACTATTGTCAGGTGGACTTAAATGATCACATTATAAATATCTTATTTTCGGTCCCCATTTATTCTCTCCCCTTACATTTATCTACCCATCTACCCCCCATCCTCTATTCCCAGTCACCCTCCCAAAGGCTTTGTCTTTTCAGCTTTAGACATAGCTCAGCATCGGATGTGGCATCCTGTACCTGTTGCGAGAAGGGGGTGGGGGGGCACAGAGGGTGCCAGTGCCACTAGAGGTGAAGCCCCAGCTTCAGCAGGGAAACAGAGGGGGGCTTTACCGCTATAATCAGCTAGAAATTCCACAGCACTACAGGGTAGGAAACCAGTAACCACACACACACACACGGTATAAGTATGGTATAAGGGACATGGTATAAGCGCACCTACTCATATATAATTTATGGGCGATGAATGTTGATTGAATGAGCATTAGACTGGTACTTCAACTGTTATCTGAAAGTCTTTTATAGCTGAAAATACAACATCCTGCTGAATACTCTCACCTTGTTAAGACTTTTCTCAAACTCCATCACAAAATCTATAACCAGCTGCTGATAAGAAACATTAACAGCAATCGCTTAGACTGAAATATTTAATTTATCCATTCCAGCAAAACAAGCACTTATGGCTAAGGTTTGAAAATTGTGGGAATTAGTTTCTCTTGGTCAAAAAGTTAGATGAGAAATGTTATAGCAAGCTCATATCTGTAAGGTAAATATGAAGCAACAGCATGTCCGTGCTCTGCCACCTACCAGCAAAAATAACAAGGAACCAGCACTGGGACAAACACCAAAGTGTAAACCGATAAGAGACATACCATATAAAAATGTTAACTGGAGAGCTGCTGGATCTACACAGACTTATATAAGACAACTTATGAATAAGTACATTCAAACCTACAATCCATTATATAAAACGCTGCAGTGAACATACACAAACCCATGCACTACATGTTTTTGAGCAGCTTTACAGGTCAAATTCCTGTCAATATATACTACATATTATACTTGCATCCTTCTTTCTCATTGTACCCTAAAGACATAAATCTGATGGCAGGTGTTGACTGTAGTTTTAATTACACTTGAATTTATATTTTAACTCAAATAACTGAGAACCTTTGCTACTTCACAATATGTGTACTGTAGATTTGTTAATATGCTGAATGTCATTAAATTAAGGGTTATCCAGAGTGTGGCCATCCTCATGGATTTTACATTTGTCACAGGAAGTGATGAATAGTATAGATCTAACAGTTTGTTACATCAGAATTTATATCCTCTGTATATTTTAATTTCTTGTAGTATAAACTGGAAGTGCATCATAAATGTGCAACATTTATTTGCACCATTTCCTGATCGTATCATATTTACAGAGGCTAAAGATATTATTGTTATTATCACATTTATATTATATTAGATATTATTGCAGCATCTGTTAGTAAATCCCAATTCTAAGGTTAACATATTTCAGAGCATAGCCCTAAGAAAACTAGGTGATGTATAGCTTATAAGGATACCTAATGTAATTAAAAGATAGAGCATGTCAGGGTGCTGTATTAGATTCATACTTACTCCCACTCCTTGCGTCGTGCCTGTGGTGTGCTCTGTATCTTATGAGCCTGGTGGGCCTTTACAATGTCCCTCTGCTCGATCAGGCCACCCCGACGTCTCTTGATCACATTGGGACTCAAAGCCAAATCTCCATCCACCCCCAGCATCCCCCCTCCAACGTCAAAAGTTGAAGCCACATCAAGAGAGAGTCCCAGACGGTTTGGGTGCAGAGGGGTTGGGTTTCCAGACATATGTGGGAGATAAAGTGTGTCATAGCTGGTTGAGAGACTTTGGGGCTCCAGGAGAGAGTGGGACTCTGAATACAGACTTGACCCTCTGGCCAGTCCGGCACGATGCTTCTGCCAGCTCTCACAATCCGATGGGGATGGGTGGAGGATATGGTGTCTCGGGGTACTGCTACCACGAATCGCCCCCATGCCCAGACCCCCCACTGGACAGTCTGGCCTTCCTGGCACTCTTGGTAGCCCTAAATCATTGTGATCCCCTGTCAGAGACTGAGCGCCAACCGAATAGAAGCCCAGTTCCAGCATTGTGGGAAGGCTGCCCGGGATCTCAGCATAGTGCTACAGGAAGAAAAGGGAGAAGAGATGAAACAGAAAGGAGGGAAAGAAAATGTGAGAGACAGATGATAATAATGAACATATCTCCGATTTAAGTTCACATTATATATGTTAATATTAAAGGCAGACATATATGTTAAAAATAAAGAAAAATATATACAAGATGATCAAATGGTTGTATGCATGTTGTTTTAATAAACGTCTCATACAGAAATGTAATATATATCATTAACATATATAGTCAAAACATATAATAGGCTACCATGTAAAAATCACATCTATTTTAAATTGTATGTACAATTTTTACTATATTTATTTCATATATGTTATAAACTTCATATATCCAGAGGGTGTATCTAGTTTTATATTAAATCTCTGTATGAGTGTGATGAGCCAACCCTCTGAAGAGATTGGCCAATGGCCCAACAGAACACTGTCTCCTGAGTCAGTTTAAATTATAACCAGTTCTCTGAGAATCAGAACTGATTAGATATATGCTGTAACATATCTCTCAGAACAAATAATCCTATAATACTGCCAGTGCTGTGCTTAATGGTGCAATTTGGAAGAGGGGGGAATGACAGAAGGAGTCATTTTATGAAGCCATCTTTTCCTTTATCTGGTAGGAACACTGAGGACTGGCTTGTTTTTGGGCATATGCTAGTATTCACAATCGCTGCTGCTCCATATCCTCACTTTATAAAGCCTTCAAGATTTTAGTAAGCCATAAAGATACATTACTGGGTTTACCAGATTTACCAAACCCCAAATTAAAGTCACAAAATTGCAGGCTATGCTAGCAGCTGGGACCAAACACAGCCGTCTAAGTTAGCAGATAGCTGGTGTTAGCTAGCTGCTAATACGAGCTTGGCGCTAGGAGCCAGATTATTTTCTCAGGAGATAAAAATAGAGATAAACCACAAACTGTAGGCTACATACTGATGGACAACACGTCTCTCTCATTAGCCAGAAATGAAGTTAAATTACCCAGGATACATACACCACGTTGTTCATTAGAGCCAGTCTGCGCAGTAGTGATGAGGGTATGGAGCCACTGCAGCGAGGGCCTATCACTAGTCAGATTCAGCTGTCAATCATGACGTTTCACACCATTTTTTTTGTAATATCAAATAAGTTAATAAAAATAAATTTGCTATGAAATAAGCACATGGACAAACATAAGTGTGACAAAAACAATTTGAGAAAGATTTATCCATTAACATGGAGGAGGTGGGATTCATAGTGCAGATGAGACACTTTTGGGAAACAAGCATGTTGTCCAACATACGGTCTATGACGCTAAACAGAGAGTGATGGTCTTGCATTTGTCGGGTTCATTACGAATGCAGTCAAATAATGAGAAGAAATATTCTGGAAAAGCCTTTCAGTTTAAAAAATGATGTTGCAGGGAAACGGCCTGCTTCATTTATTTCTCTCCAACTATTTTCCCTGCTAATCTCAGTGCTCATATATATATGAATGACACATAAATAATGAAACGGTCAATCAGCAGTGGTTACAACCACAAAGGGTAACATTTAGATCACTGTCACACTGCTGCAAGAGGACCACTCCAGACAACACATTCAACACCATCACACTGACTGATTGCATTGACTAACTCAACCAGAAATTGACACATTATAGATCAATTCTCAAAGTACATTTTGACAGTTGTTCTTTTTAAGGCAAACAATCAGTGATGGTTCTATAGGTTCTGATTGAATATGCCTATTACCTCTGACACCTTGTTGCTCTTTGGGGGGTTAATGGTGTGTAATGACAACGCTGCAGTGCTGGAATCCAGAGAGCTATGGGACCATAGGAAAAGTGGCTTTAGTTGTGGCTGCTTAATGGATATTAACGCTGAGCTTCCAACAGAGAAACCAGAAAACACCTGGTGCTGCCAAGCCCTGTTCAAATTCTTCTCTCCTGCAGCATTACTGAGCGCTCCAAAAATATGTGCAAGGACTCATTCAGAGAAGCCAAGTGAATTATATAGGTATGAATGTATAAGTATTTGTACGCACAATTGTCTATTGTGTGGTTCTTGGCAGAGGGAACCTCTGTCTGAGGAATTGATCCACTGCTTACTGAATCCATTTAGCAAATTATGTTAACAAACTGGCTGCATAGGAATGCCAACACAATTATCTGATATACTATTTTAGTTCAGACAGATGGATCTATATATGGAGCATCAGCCACATAAGAGGAAAATTAAACAAAGACCCAGAGAGGAGCAACAACATTTAAACCCAAAACTTATTTGCAAGACTTTAAAAGTATAAGAAGTACTTTAAGGTGAGATGATGAAAGCTCCTACAAGCTACTAAATTAGTATATTTGAGGGGCTGTACATGAGAACACACGTCAGTTTCTATTTTCTGGATTTTATTCTAAAAAAAATTTCTTGATAATGTATTGCAATTGCAAAAAAACATGCATCACATGCAAAACTGAAAAAACAAAAAGACTGGTGCTGTGCATGTAGACGCTTAGGATGACGATATGGAAAGACGAGATTTGAGGTTTTTACGATGGAGGCCAACACCAGTCTACCCATGTGCCATTAATGTTTGTTATTTCCTTGTTGATGTGATATGTCCCAGACAAGCTTCTGCTTCATTCTTCATATGTGAAAGGAAAATGCCCAAACCAATTTTCTGCACGTTATCCGGAGTATGTGTCTGAAATGGCTTAAGTCACTCCGGTTCTTAAGCAAAGAGTGAGTACATTTTGCTCCTCCATGGTGCATTTATGTAAAGAGCATGTGGTTATCTCTACATACCATATGCTACCTGCACGATATTCAATATTGAGGCACTTAAGTCTCTTGTTTATGGCCATGTACCATCTGCTAGTGAGATCAACACAGAGAGATTAAAACAGACGTATATAAACACTCCTAATGTGATGTCTCTTTTTTTTAATGAATAGTTCAACATTTTGGGAAATAATTTGCTTTCATACTAAGATTAGATGAGAAACCTCTCTCTTTTCTGTTTTGTAAATATGACTCGGAAGTCGGCAGCCGGTTAAACTCGGCACAAAGCCTAGAAACAGGGGAAACAGCTCACTGCTAACATCATTAGACAAAGCTTTGATTTTATGAAACTTTTATGTCTAATTCCCTCATTGAACGATTATCAGAACCATAAGTACAGACCCAGCTGCCACACCAACAACAAACTTTGACCACAGAGCTCTAAAAAAACTCCACACTGCAAAGCACAGACTAAAACATCAAAGCACAGCTGCTGTGGTTTGATAAAATTCCCCCAATTAGCTTTTAAGAGTTTGGCCGTTGATTACACTTGGTCCCTGTTGCTTCCCTGTTGCCATTATCTCAAATCACACATCTCTAATGTGTTGCTCACAGCGCCGTGTTGACAGTCACTTAGGGTCACATTAAAAGGACCTGAATGATATGACGAAAACTGGATCACAATAGCAGAGGGGCCAAATTGTTTTAGCACTCGTTGTTGGACAACCTGCAAGGTCACTAATGAGGAGTGAAGGAGCGGCTCAGACAGGCGAGGAACCTTTTCACACCTGATGCCCTCTTGACAGCCCACGTGCAACAACTGCCTGATTACACATTATATTTCACCACATCCTACCCTCAACCTGAATGTCAGCCCCCATGAGTGGCCAAATGTGTGTCAGGAAGTGTCATATCACCTGAGACTTCACTAATGGGAGATGTG
Organism: Paralichthys olivaceus; assembly: GCF_024713975.1. Classification (NCBI taxonomy): domain Eukaryota; kingdom Metazoa; phylum Chordata; class Actinopteri; order Pleuronectiformes; family Paralichthyidae; genus Paralichthys; species Paralichthys olivaceus. The sequence goes on along the minus strand of NC_091095.1, from coordinate 13,567,343 downwards.
TTGGAAAAGCAAATCAGGTGCGAAGAATGCAGGCAGCTGAGAATAATCATCTTGCTTGTAGCAAGGTTCAGGTGATTGAAAGAGGGAATAGAAATCTAATCATTGAAATTGCTAAAATCTGTCCTGATAACAGCCATACTGACCAATTAATTGTCCTCTTTCTTGTTACACATAATATTTCATATTACTTAGGTTATTCTTAATATGTCTCTATGGCAAATAGAATGTACAGTGTATCTGCCAAGGCCCAACAGTCCTTTGAGGAAACTCAGTGAATCCAGATTTTGCATCTGCAGCAGGATAAACAATAAACAAAAGTGTGGAAAAACCTCTCTCTCTCAATGTTAAATAAAGAAATATAATCAAATAAATTATCCTAGAATGGTCCCCTGATCTTAATCTGCATCAAAATTGAAAAAAAATGGTTTCTTCCTTGGGTCATGCCCCACCCCCTCCACAAAATGTCATGGAAATCAGTTGAATAGTTTTTGCTTAATCCTGCTCACAAACGTGATAGAGTCCTTGGCAGAGGCAATCAAATTGAATGTTACAACAGGCACTACATAGAGACTGTATGAGAAACATAGTGTATGTGTGATGTATAGGAATGTTCAGGACCTTTAGGAGTTATTAATCTCAATGCAGAGGGAGCACGAGGCACAGAACAATATTCTGTACGCACGTTATGACTCAACTGTGTCAGTTATAGTATTTCTTAATTTGTTTGGACAGTACTCATGCTGTATATAGGTTATCTTATAGCTCTGTACAAATAGAATGACAACAATAAATTGAACTGAATGGCAGCTCTGTTGAGAATAAGGAGCACAGACGCTTATAAATACTGTAGAAGCCTTGGAAATACAGTAAATGAATGTGTTACTATGGGAAGTCTAATTTTCCAGAGCTCAGCTATAGGCTCTAACTTTCAGCAGCAGACTCTCTAAAATACAGCCACTGCATATTATACTGTTCTATATTATACAGGGTGCATTAGCTGGTGCCAAGATCTACATATTTCATTTACAACTTTCTATTACACACAGTGGAAAACAGAAGCAGCAAATGTGCAGATGTGATGCGAGTGTTACACTTTTATGGATGTAGCATTAAGAAACACAGGCAATACACCAAAAGCATATAGAAGCAAGTTCTTAAATCATTCGCATTCAAAAATATCAACATGAGAAGTCAGAAGCATAATTTTAGACGCTTTTTATTCTGCACATAGCTGCATTAGAAATTGTATAATCTTATTTTATTTTTCCCCTGACCATCAGTCACATTTAGCAAGATCCTCTTCTTTTTCTAAAATGGATGCTATTAATTCACACTCAGGTTGTTTTGCTGAGTGTTTACTAAACACCCCCACTGAGACAATAAGATGATTAAGGATGCAATAACTAAACAAGCAAAACTTTTCCACTGCACTTCACCAGTTAATTGCACGTCCCTCTGCATCTATTGTTGTTTCCTACAGAACCCACAGATTCTACTGCATTTCCTATATGCATTTATACAAATACAATGATTCTTTTACACAATCCGCATATAAACAGTGAATTCCCTTTTGTTCCTTTCTTATTCTGTATTTTTTAAACTGTTTTATTTCAAATGTACATATGTGTATGAAAATACAGTCATATATAGATTTTCACATTTCATTTTTTTGTGTTTTATTCATAAATCCACACTAATAGTCATTGCTCCCAGAATCCACTGTTGTGCTTGACCTACATTAATGCTTCCATTCACTTTAAATCATTTTTTATTCTATGATTCTTTGAATGGTAAATGGACTGTAAACGACTCAGTGTCTTGCCAGCGACCTTCTGATTAGTAGACGACCCGCTCGACCTCCTCCTGAGCCACAGCCGCCACAGCTGTATGTCCCTGCTGGCTTTATTAAAGTTTCATATATTCAGTATGCAACTATTGTGCCATAAACACTGAGGGACCTCAGTTTGAACAGCTTAATTAGCTCTAAGCCTGTCTAACAGACCTTTGATGGTGAACATATGGAGCAAATGTGGATGGGTTTTTGCTTAACGCTTGACTTTATAGTGGACGTATATCTGACAGAGTGCTGAACCTAAACAGTAAAACATTATTAAACATCATAGTATAACGTTTAATTCATGGTATTTATCAGGTTTACAATTCAGTATTTTTGTCTTTAATTGCAGACTTCAGATGATGAAAAGACACTTCTCAAAGGGATCCTACTGCTGTGATGACCTTCCAGGAAAGACCATTACACATCACATCAGTAATGATCAACTCTACTAATAGAACCAGCACACTGCTGTGGTCCAATCCCTGGAAGCTGAGGCAGCCTCATGGGGTAACTTGGGCCAAGAGGTGAGGAACTGTCATATGATGCATTTACTTTTGTTTCAGAATGTAGACGTGTACAAGTCATACACAGAACAAGACATTTTAAGCACCTGTACAGAGCAGGGGGAAGAACAGTGTAATGAAAATAGCATCAGTCATTGTAAGAGTTTTGTTGATTAGTCCTGACGTCTGTGGAGAATAAATAAGAAATTCTCCTGTACGTTGAGGGCACAAGGGAGTGAAAATGGACTGTGAACAAGTGCAACATGGGAAATGTCTCATGAAAAGTCAATGATGTTTGAGAGGCCAAGGATGTCAATGAAACTACTGAAATTGTTCAGGAAAAGTATATTATCATCTTTTTCACTGGGACCACTATGAAAACCCCAGCGCCTTAAACTATTTCTTTGCTGTATAACAATGCACTGCACAATCATTTTAATATTATTGCCTTCTGTACAATTAGATGTGCCTCATATGTTACAGCAGATATTGTGAGTTCAAGCAGCAGTTTGTTGTCTCCAAACATGACCCTGATGTTTATTCAGGTCACAGATCATTACATTCAATAGAACCATTCGTCCAAATGAATTTAGAGCATACAATCATTGAAATACTTTTGGTACATGTCGGTACAATTACTCTACCTACATTCTTATATATAGATAGATAGATAGATAGATAGATAGATAGATAGATAGATAGATATAGATGAACTGTTTGCACATATACACATTATTGCTGTGTAATCAGTTTACAATAAGGGAAAAAAAGACTTTTAAAAAAATTAAACCATTTTAATTTTGACAAATGTATCTATAAAGCTAACAGAAAAAATGTTTATTTGAAAGATATATTGCTACTTAACTGTCATTTACAATAATTTCTATATTCATTCAATCTAGTAATATATGCACAGTGTGGTGAAATTTAATATTAACCATTAGATGGATTTATAACCTGACACATAAATCAATGTTTGCTGAACGAGGCTTAACTTTTTGAGAGGACAATCTGTCCGTCCTCTCAACATCCATAATGATGGAGTCTGCTGTCCTTATACAATAGTATGTCCATTACCTCCAATTCAATTGGTTGGCTTTTTAACTGACTTAGACAGGAACACTGTGCTGTCTGTGCTAATCGCAAAAAAAAGTGTTTTGCCCTCAAAGATAAACCACATTAATGAAGCTCAGTTGATCAGAAACAAACTTTTACAAGTACACAACAAAGTGTGTGAGTGTTTGAAAGAAGTCATAAAAAAATGGAATAATTTATCCCAGCTCCACCCATGTAGTCTGTAAGGCTGTACACTTGTTCTACATATCAGCAGCAATTCAACAGTGAAATCCTGCACATGAAATAATGTTTTTGCTTAAAGTGTCTGACTCAGATCTGCTCGTATTAATTAAAAACACTACCTGACTTTGATAAGATCCCCATTGCAAACATAATGAAAACTAAAATGCATCAACTTCTAAACAAACTAACTGGTTTACGGTCACCACCAGTATAGTGACAGAAGGTAGAACCTGGTACTACAGTTTGACGATGCAAATATGTCTAATTTCTTCCTTTTGCAACTTATTAAACTTACTTTGTTCTTGGATGTTTGATTGGTCTGCACGTAAGGTTCCACGTTAACCGGTGACATGAGGCTTTAAATAATGTAGTAATCTATAGCATTAAAGATTATTGATCATCTTTGTATATCAGTCTGTACTCCAAACAATCGAGCTGATTTTCCCAGAAAAATCAGTTAATGACCTATAGTCTGGTTCAGCTTTGTGCTGAACAGAGCCAATTAATAATACAGCATAAAACCATTTACCGGCATCCCAATGAGTGTGATTAGTATAATCATTCAGTGAAATAAATAAGAAAAGATCAACAAACAACAATAATGTCAGATTTGAATGTAGTAAACCTTGATTTTGGAGGTGATAAGTGGCAAGTAATAATTAACAAGACATTCAAGCATAATTGATCCAAGCAATGGTCAATTCTCCCTTTTACAAAAAATGCTAATTTGCTCAATTTCAAAACAAAGCTGAGCAGTAACAGGGGGATTGTAGAAGACTGCATGGTTAAGCCTGTACTTCAGTGACAAAATATAGAGATGTAAAATGATGACTGACAACACAGTGTTTGCCTCCAGCTGCCTGTCATCTGCAACACAAACACTGATTGTTCAAATTGCCGCTTCCTTTTGTTGTCAGACTCCCATGACTTGAGAGAACAGGCTGCTGAGCCACAGTTCTGATGGATTAGTTATGTGAATGAATCACCACAGGCCTTTAAGTGAGGCCATTTTTCAAGAAGATAAAGAATGTCCCACTTCACAGAAATACAAGAGCAGACACAAACACAGATGGGCAACAAATGCAAGTCTTGACATTTTAGCATCTAACCCCCCCCCCCCATTAACTCATCTCTCACACACTTCCTATCTATTCACTGTAGCAAATGAAGCCTTGATTTCCTCTTCTTAATTAAATCCTCCCTCATTAAAGGTATCGATTGCTGCCTTGCCCGACATCTGAGCCTGAGCAGAGGAAGGATTTCTTTCCCGAACACTTGAGATTTGATCATTATCTGCTTTACGCCTATTTAGTAATTAGAAGAACCTCATTCAAGTGTGCCTGCATGTGGGCCCTTATACTGACACCTGCTCTGTCACTGGCTCTGCAGCACTTTGAATGTGAATGTTTGAAATCTACTTGTGTGAGTCTGACTCTATTCAGTCCCCTCCTCATGTTGCACTTGTAAAAAAAAAAACCTCAAGTGAAGAGATTGAAGCTCCTGTAATTTTGGTGTAATTTCCTCATGATTTGGAGGCTGGTGAGGGGAGTTGAGAAACAACCTCCATGTCAGGACCAAACATTGAGGGGAAAAAACATGGCTCTGCTCAGGAAGAGTCTATTTTTTTCCACAAAATCAAACATGCAAAAACTTTTAATTGAGAAATGTAGAATCAGAACCCTGCTCAACTGAAGGCTGTTTCGCTTCCAAGTCGCACACAAGCGTCCCAACCCTCCTCTTCCTCATTCATCAGCATTATCCCCATCCAGGCTGACTGCACCCTGCTCCTCCAGGGTGGCACACAAACATTAGCTTCTGCTAAAATAATGCCTCAGCTGTCGGATTGAGGCGATAAAGATCAATGCAGTCGCGAAACTGCTGCTGAGCTCAGTGTTTTTTTGTTGTTTTGTTTTTTAAACTAACACCTGTTAAACGACGTGCATGCATCCTACCTGCAAACTGAGAGCTCCTTTCCATGTCGCTCACCTCTCCACGGGCAAACATGTACAATGTGGCTGCAGACTACACGAGCACGTCCGCCACTTCTTCCCCCAGCCACTACTGAGAGAGAGAGAGGGAGAGAGAGATAGAGAGTGAGAGAGAGAGAGAGAGAGAGAGAGGGTAAATCCATGGAATTGGAGCAGCCCTTTAATTCAAAGCACCAAAAAAAACCTATAATTAAAGCTGCTGTCGTTGTTGTGTTGTTGTGTTGTTGTGTGACACATTCATGTTACCATTTATTTGTTCTCTTCCACAAGTCAGCAGCACAGTGGTCCACGGGGAAGCTACTTGTTGCCTCCTCCTGGATGGTCAAAGAGGCAGCCATGACCTGGCAGCCTTTATGCTCGTAATAACAGGCTGCTGCACTTTATCATTTTATGGCTCACCTGTTGTAACAGTGAGCACACACACACACACACACACACACACACTGTAATCAAAAGTGTGTGCACTCAATTCGGTGCAAATAAAAACAGGATTCTAACTCTACCCTAAGTAAAATCAGTCGAATGAGGGAACATTAATAACAAAAAACAATATCATTACGAATTGAAATGACTTGATGAGCAGTGGGCTCACGTCATGTAGCGGATGAATGGAGCTTTCAAAGTGTGTGTCTGTGTGTGATAACCAGTAGTCCCCGCTAGGTGGCAGTAACCGCACATGAAATGTATTGATAAAGTCACTCGTTTTGCTCATTAACTGTTCTCTGTGTTAATGGATTCAATTTAGCACTTTTAAGAATGTAAATTCCCAATAAAAATTGTTATTTCTTTAAACAACACCAAACCAGTGAAACCTGGAATGCAGAGCCCTCAACTTTTCACGTGTTACCTATTTTATGTTTTTTATTCTATTTTAATTGTTCTCTCATATATAGTTTTAATCATACAATTTTTTATTTATCGCCCCGTGTAAAAAAGTGCCTCTAGGCAAATGTTACCTGAAACACAGCACTGATCATATATGAAGTCTTTCAAACAATTCAGTAAATATCCTGTATTAAATGTTTTAGATTAATGCCGATGCTGTGACTTTTGAATTTCCCTCTGGGGATTAATAAAGTATTTCTGATTCTGATTCTGATAATAATAATAATAATTTACGAGTGTGGTGATCGACATGTTGTTATATATTATACCATAAATTATTATTATTGTTGTTGTGATTTTAAGGTCTTGACCTTCTATGTAAAGTGCCTTGAGAAAATACAAAATGAAGTTGAATTGAATTATCATTATTAGTAGTAGTACTAATATTACTACTACTGCTACTACTAACTACTACTACTCGTAATAATAATAATAATTTATGGCATGCGTTTAGACACCTGGGATCTCTTCACCAAAGGTACGTTTACGTTACGATAAACAATGGATTGTGTTTAGAGAATTTCCTGGACACGGTGTTTGATGCTGTTTAATTAAGTCTCATAATAGATGGAAGTGCTTAATAGTAACAGCACCAATGACAGATTATCCCCTTTACACATCCAGATCCTTCATCGGGGTGAAACTACTTATTCCAGCCTCTCTTTTAATGTTAAAAAATATTAAATGACTGATCGAGAGTTTACCTTGTCGGGGACGTATCCGGGGACATCACTGTGACGTCATGTGGATGTGAAGTTATAAAAGATTGATTTAATACGCTGAGGAGGAGGTGATTGAAGGTGATCTCAATAGAACCGGTGTCAAGTCTTCATCTCTTCAATATGAAGAAAGTTAGTTTCTCTTCATTCCCTGGCCTGTGTGTTGAGCAGCTGTTATTGCTGTGGTGACTCCGATGATCCTGTGTAACCCTTGCTGCCGGTCCAGATTTCCCCTAGGTCGCTCGCGCCAGTAACACTGACTACATTTCCAGCCTTGATGGTGAGTATCATGTTGAGATCAAAATGGTTGCTAACGTTCAAGTGTGATGAATATGAATCAGGTCGCTGATCCAGTTGAGGAAATTTGTCATGATTTCTGATCTGACTTGTTGCAGGAGATAAAATTGCTTGTTTCTGCCATTATCTCAGGAGAAGCTGTTCTGACTTTACAGATTTAATGGCATCTTGGGCAGTTGGGTGCGTGCAGAAGATGTTGCACAAACATTGTGAGTATGAAAATATTTCTACCACCTCGGTCCCAGATGACAAGTGGAGTTGGGGGAAGAGCATGCCATTTAGATGTCATATCAGCAGGTGGTTGTGTTGCTGTTGGATAAACTTTTGTTTCTGTTAAGACTGAACTGGTTGTAGTGTGACTTTTGCTAACTTGTCTTTGTTTGACTTGATTAAAATAAAATGTATGTAGTTTGGGATATTCCCTCACATTGTAAACTTCTGTGAAGTGTCAGTCAAACCTAAAGTAGAATTGGAGAAATGAATTTAAAACTGACACCAGCTGGTTGAACTCCACCTCATCTGGGTCTGAGGGAGCTGCTCTGGTTAATTGGATCTTGGTTGGATGTAGTAAACCTCATGATCCCTGTAGACTGACCTTGTGATGACTAGATAAGACTGACTTAAAACATGGAGTCTTGTTATATTAGCTCTATCTGATTTGGTCAGTGTAGAAATCTTCAGCCCCATGTTTCATGTGCATACTCAACTTATGCTTTTCGGACGTCTGCAGGTTCTAATCGCTCTGAGGTTCGACTGATCGGCAGAGACGAGGTTGAACGAGGTGAGAATGCAAAGACACAATACAAAATGGTTTTTGCTGGTTCAGTGATGTCTTAAACAAATGTCTGACCTGAACTTTTAATGTGGACAACATTGTTGCTGAGAAACCTGTAAACTTTAAACTTAACAGACCAATCACTGACTTGTAATAAACTTTCTGTCTCTTCTCCAGGAAATGGTCGCCTGGCCTGACCCCTGACCTTGGTAAGCATTTCTAAGTCAACTTAAATGCCAATGTCTGTAACAGAAGATGGAGGCCTGAGTATCTGATTAAATTGACCAGGTTGTGGTGATGACACATTTTTTGTTTTGTTGTTGCCTGGTTTTATTTTTAAAGACCTGTCTGTTTCCACAGAATGGGGTTGTAATGTCCTCTGGCCCTGAGACAGCCTGATGTTTTTATTCATAAGGTGAGTACAGGCCTGATAAAGTTATTATGTCTGAGTTGTGGTGATATCAAATACTTTGTTTTTCTGGATATTAAAACAAAGTTGCTTCTAATCTTTTTCAGATTCTGAGGGTTGATGGTGATCTGAGCCTGTGGACAACTGAATTTAACTTGGCTGATGTGTTTCCAAAATGACTGCAGTAAAATACTTAAATGAAATATTTGTTTGTGGGTTTTTGTAAAAATAATAAAAAAATACTTTAAAATGTCAAGAAGTGTACTTGACCAATGGAGCTGGTCAGTGAATCATGAAGAAGTAAGAAGTCCAGCAACCCCAGTTAGTTGTAGAGTCAAAGGAGGAGGATCACCTGGGCTTCCTGCAATTTTTTTATTTTTTCAAAAACCTGATTAAAAACACTACTTTAATAATGAAACCATACATCTGCATAGATTTGTTCAATGGTTTTGTTGGATTATTTGGAGGAATAAGGTCTGGAATGATTTCTTATGATTATCTGGAATTAACAAGGTGCTTAATTACATGCTGGATTTAAGTCCCTTCAATGTAATAATGGCTTTGTAGATAGACTCCAGTCACCTGTATGTCTCCAATTGGGGAAAGGACTGTTGAAGGTCATTTTTTATTTTTATGTCACAAATGTCTTAGTTGAATAGGCTGTTTCATGTGGGAATTTTCTGCTGTATTAAAGGAAATCTCAGTGTTGTAGAAAAGTTTGGAAATATTTGTAGTTTATTCACAATTTTTCAACATATTTTGTGACAATTTCTCATAACTCTACTCCAGCAGTAGTGGAGTTAGAAGGGAACCGAACACGAAGGTAAATCTATCAGCAGGCCTCTAAAGAGTTTTGTGCTCCCTTTAGAATTACAAGTTTAATCATGACTTTTCAGACAAATTCTTTATGTCATTTGAATCAGTATCAAACTGTTTGGAAAACGTTAAGGCAACATTTCAAAATAAATAAATTAAAAATAATTTTTTTCAGTCTCCTCACTCCAGTCTTGAGTTCTCTACAGCCAAGTTTTACCCTCTTTCTCTTCCCTGGGCAGGTTTTGTCCAACTCTGGCAACTCCTCTTCGTCCCTCTTCCTTTTCTTGAGGCAATGAACCTGGCCTGAGTTGGAGGGGGCAGCCTCTGACTTGTTGCCCCTGTCTTTCAGCTCTTTTTTGAGGCCCACCTTTCTCTTCTTTTTTGAGGGGTTGCCACTGGATGTGGGATCATGCCTTTTTCTCTTCCTCTGGGACTTTAGAGGGCTTGTTTGGCCACTTGTGCCTTTTCCAGTGGCTGCCAGTCGTTCACTCCTGATGTTGGCTTGGGAGTCTTCTGGTCTGCGATGTGGATAAGAAAATAGTTTAGCTCTTGATCTTAAAGGAGTGGTTTGACATTTTTAAAAATGCACTTGGCTGCAGCTCTAGTGCAATATCAAATGTTCAAGACAGGGAGATATTTCAAACACCCACCTGTTGCCACACCCTGCATTGATTTTTCTTTTTTTTGCCCTGGTGATGGTGGTGGTCTGTGAGAAGGAATGCTTCTCATCTCTAATCCCAGCAGGGCTGCCCTCCTTGGCTGGGCCGGCAGTGCTGCTGGAGGAGTCCTCGTTCAGGGACTTTTGCAGGATCACCTGGTCTCCATGTCCTCCATCATCAGAGCTTTGATCCTGGCACATGTCCATCAGATCCTTACACGATTTTGCACTGGAGGACAAATGAAACCGCTGAGTCAAACACCTTAATCTCCTTATATCTCTTATATTTTATCTAGCAGCAAAGACTTACACAGACCATCTAAGCAGACACTTACTAGGGGCTGGATGAACCCTGAAGGTGGCTCATGGTGATGAACGGATGCTGCAGAATTCCGTTGGGGGTAATTCTTTCATACTGATTAATCATCAGCATCCGTGACAGTAGGTCCATAAACCACTCCATGTCACAGTATTCAGCCATGGCTTCGTCTCCCCAGAACGGATGAGTCGCCTTTAACAAGACAAGGGAAAAAAACATTGTTACATGTCCTCATGTTTGGATTATGAAACCAAATGTTTCAAAAGATATGTTGTGCCGTTATAAATTCATCCAGGTAGTTGATCACAAACGAGAATTGAAACTATTGACTGAAATGAAGAATTGTTTCATTGAGAGAGTTTGCTCCAAAGGCAGTGGATGGCACAGGGTAAAGAAACACACACTGAAGAACTAGTGAGCTAGTGGAGACGGCTAAGTGGTGGTAAACTACTTTCTTACCACAAATCTGCTTTCTATCCAGTGTCTTGGCCAGAACGCGTGTGGTCGGGAATTTCCTTCATGCAGTGGATCTCTAGCGGCATTCCCAATTCGACTCATCTGGGGAGAAAACACAACATTGTGAGAGTTAGTTAACTTCACGTTAACAAACTCATTGTTGATCAGGTGCACTTATATAACTGAGACATATGGAGTGTCTCTAGTTTGTCTCATTAGTAAAGTAGTAGAAATCAGTGAACTTTTACTGGAAGCTCTCACTATTCTAAGCAAGTTTTTGGATTCAAAAATACTAAAACATCACATCAGAAATGTCTTTGTTGTGTTTAAAGTGCAGATACTGACCAAATCAGCCTCATTACAGGCGGGAAACAGTGGTACGCCCATAAACAACTCGGCAGAAAGGCAGCCTAGAGACCATATGTCGATGGCCCCGCTGAAAGGATTGTCATACAGAATCTCAGGAGCCCTTAGGAGAAGACAAGAAACACAAACATATTACTGAGATTTTAAAATCTACTAAACTCCTTGTTACTGTCAGTTTCTGGGACATAAGCCTGACATGCCAACGTACAGGACTTGTATAATCGATTACAGCAAACACAGCTGTCTCAGGGACACAGATGTGCTGTCAGTTACTTACATGTACCACAAGCACTGGATGATTTCACCCATCATGTTCTCAGGATCATTGCAGGCTAAGCCAAAGTCAATGACTTTAACTTTGAGTGGCTGCCTGACGTGATCCACCAACATGATGTTGTTTGGCTTCAAATCTGTATGAATGATCCCTGCACTTTTCAGAAAGTCCAAGGATGTAGCCAGCTGAAATCATGAAAAACACAATAATAATCATGAGCTACAGAGTTTATTTTATCAACAAAAACTATGACAACACATGTTTATTGATGGCAGCAAAAGCCTAAACTGCTGAGAGTTAGTCAGATATTCCAAACTCGTACAGTTGACTATAGGAACAGGTTAACAAGATGGTTTAGACCAACATAATTGGGTATTATTGGGAGTTTGACAAAAACTGTAACAGACACATTTTAGAGACAAAGTTCACCCTTCACCCTACGAAGTAGTTAGTGTACGAACTTGAGTTTAAAAAACAAACCTGCTGCAGAATGGGGCGGATCTGCTTCAGCTGAAGGTGCTGACCCGGGTTGATCTTCAAGTATTTTTCCAGGTCCATATCCAGGTGCTCAAACACAAGACAGCAATATCCCTTGAAGGTGAATGACTCCTTCATTTGGATGATGTTGAACCTGTCTGAGTGGAGCTCCTTCATGATTTGTAGGATGGCCTCCTCGTCCTCACTGTCAATGTCTTCCGTGCTTCTGATCATTTTTAAAGCCACGGTTTCATTGGTGGTCACATTCTTGCATAGCATGACCACTCCATAGGCGCCCCTGCCCAGGTATTTCTGAACCTGGTAATTTGTAGTGGGGGAGGGGATCAGGACTCCTTCAGTTATTTCAAACACCCTGTTTTCAGACATGGTGACAGAATAATTTTCCAGTTGATTTCTTACACCTGTCAGGAGAATAAAAACGAAAGAAGTTAGTCACAAAGCCTCATATGCTCTCACACAGCCTGACAGCAAGTTCCTATGTATGTAGCAGAAAAGTTTACAGACAGTAAATCAAACTCAGTCATTTTAATCTTAAAAATCCACCAATACTAAAACTATTGCTTCAATCAAAGATACATTACAGACTGATGAATATTCCTTTCTTATATCACTAATACTACTCCTATGACTATATGTGTATATTTGTTGTGCACAATTAAAAATGAGCCCACACTGTATAGTAAGTAAAATATATATGAGGATAAAACTACTTTACTACTACTTAACCTTTTACTCCCTCCAAACTCAAATTGTATCAACACTGTAATAATTGTAATAACATACAAGTAATAACAACATAATCTGCTTAATTGAACAAGTGTCAGCTGGAAAATATTCAACTTACCAGAGGGTTGAGTAGTTAAAATTCTTTAAAAACAATAATCTCTGTAATCGCGCAAATATTTTAGCCAAGTGCTCCTCACAAAAGATTGTCTTGACTGAAATGATGAACACACATAAAGATGTGTGTTTATATACCTTTCAGTCCAAGAACATCCTAGGATTCAAGATAACAGGCTTTAATTTCACATGGTTTTAATGTCCAATTTGATCATAGCCACAAATGTGGCTTTGATCAAATTTCTTTTTTTTGTTCTGTTTCCTTTGAATCTTTGTCCTTTATCATGAATTAAACACTAGATGGCAGTAATGCGCCTGGACATAGGTTGCCACCTGCCAATAAATCAATCAAAGAAGAAGCAGCAGACACACCGCCCTGAAATCATTCGTATCATCTGGCACGTAACAGTCAGTCTGAAGAACACATGTTCAGTCCTCAGATGAGCTGCCACCAAACCCCTCAGACAGCACAATGGATCAGTCCAGCATTCTCCAGCCATTTTGTTTTTCCTACTTATCCATGTTGCTAATGTCGTGTCTGAAATGCCACATGTTGTGTTCTCTTTGAAGGAAGTTGATCTATGGGTCTGAAGCCCATAGGTTCTGAGGATTCGGAGGTCCATAATTTTAGGCTTTCAGAGGAAAACTGAACGTATACGTTAGGGCATTATGTCAAGGCTCTAACGATCACTCTAAATTTGAGCTGGCGCCTTTCCCTCCCTGTTACCAGACAGATGAGGTGGGCTGGAGGAAAGCCAGATCTGTTTTCTTTATGTTTACGACGACATCTTTCCTATATAAACGGGGAGTTGAAGCTGTAAGGCAGAAGAGATTCACATTGGCCCCGGATCTCTCTCCAGGCAGACTGCAGTGCTTGTATTGATGCTGAACTTTTCGTAATAAATCTTTTACACAATCAAGACGGTGTCATCGGAGATTCCTTCATCATCTTCACATCATCGCTACCCCAATTTACAACACTAATTTTGCGCTCGCAAAGATAAAGTTCATTAAAAACAGAGTCTGTCTTTTTTTGGTTTATATTTTGGTCCGGAAATTAAAAGGGGAATAGAAAAAACCTGGACACAGGAGTTGGTACATCCTCTCCCAGTGTCTCCTGAGGATCAGAAGCTCCACCCCTGCACCTCACACCTGCACAGATGAATTACGATATGGGGAACAGGGAGCTTCTTGCGGTTGTGCTACCGTGCAGGAGTGGAGACATTGGTTGGAAGGTGCAGTACATCCTTTCATAGTTTGGACTGACCATAAGAACCTGGCTTATCTTCATTCTGCACGTAGGCTCAATAGTCGTCAGGCTCTGTGGTCTCTGTTCCTGGGGAGGTTCCACTTCACCCTCACCTACTGTCCTGGGTCCTGAAATGTAAAGCCTGAAGCCCTGTCCAGTCAGATTGCACCTGTAGTTAAAGAGACCCCGTCAGATAAGATCCTTCAGCCCGCCTGTGTGGTTGGAGCAGCCAGGTGGGAGATCAAGAGGGTCTTCACCACTTGACGACTGTCCACCAGATCACCTTTTTGTCCCCACGTCCCTGAGGTCTCCTGTGCAACAATGGGGTCATCCAGGATATCATCGGACACTCTCCCTCCTTCAGCAGCGCTTCTGGTGGCCGTCCATGAGTGCTGACACCAGGGAGTTTGTTGCCGCCTGCTCTGTCTGTGCCCGAAGCAAGTCCTCCAACCGAGCTCCGGGCTGGCCTCCTACGTCCCTTACCTGTCCCTCACCAGCCCTGGTCTCACATAGTGGTGGACTTTGTGACGGGGTTGCCACCATCAGAGGGTAATACGGTCATTTTAACCATTGTTGATCGATTCTCCAAGGCTGTCCATTTTTTTCCTCTGAATCAGCTCCCCGCAGCATTGGGCACAGCTGACCTGTTGGTGCGTCAGACATCATTTCAGCCTCCACGGAATCCCCTCAGACATCGTCTCAGACCGGGGTCCCCAGATCATCCCCAAACCAACAGTCAGACAGAGCGCACAAATCAGGATTTGGAGGCATCCCTGAGGTGTGTTGCAGCTCTTCCAGCCTCCTGGTCCACCCATCTGCCATGTTAGGAATATGCCCATAACTTCCTAATCAGTTCTGCCACAGGTATGTCACCATTCATGGTTTCCCTGGGCTTCCAACCCCCTCTTTTCCCTAATCAGGAGGCTGAGATCGGTGTGCCATCGGTCCAGGCCCATCTTCAGCATGACCGCCGGGTCTGTTGAGAAGCCCGGGCTGCCATCGTACGGACCACGGAACATAATTGACGTATCGCTGACCACCATAGGACACCAGCCCCGGAGTATCAAGTGGGTCAGCAGGTATGGCTGTCAGCCAGAGACTTACTGCAAGTGGAATCAGGAAACTCGCCCCAGGTACATTGGTCCATATCCTGTTGAGGGTCATAATATTATGATATTTCAAACACCCACCTGTTGCCACACCCTGCATTCATTTTCCTTTTTTTCGCCCTGCTGACGTTGTTGTGTTGTTGTGTGACACATTCATGTAACCATTTATTTGTTCTCTTCCACAAGTCAGCAGCACAGTGGTCCACGGGGAAGCTACTTGTTGCCTCCTCCTGGATGGTCAAAGAGGCAGCCATGACCTGGAAGCCTTTATGCTCGTAATAACAGGCTGCTGCACTTTATCATTTTATGGCTCACCTGTTGTAAGAGTGAGCACACACACACACACACACACAAACACACACACACACACACATGCCTACACACAGACACACACACACGCACACACACACACACTCACACACTCACTGTAATCAAAAGTGTGTGCACTCAATTCGGTGCAAATAAAAACAGGATTCTAACTCCACCCTAAGTAAAATCAGTCGAATGAGGGAACATTAATAACAAAAAACAATATCATTACGAATTGAAATGACTTGATGAGCAGTGGGCTCACGTCATGTAGCGGATGAATGGAGCTTTCAAAGTGTGTGTCTGTGTGTGATAACCAGTAGTCCCCGCTAGGTGGCAGTAACCGCACATGAAATGTATTGATAAAGTCACTCGTTTTGCTCATTAACTGTTCTCTGTGTTAATGGATTCAATTTAGCACTTTTAAGAATGTAAATTCCCAATAAAAATTGTTATTTCTTTAAACAACACCAAACCAGTGAAACCTGGAATGCAGAGCCCTCAACTTTTCACGTGTTACCTATTTTATGTTTTTTATTCTATTTTAATTGTTCTCTCATATATAGTTTTAATCGTTACATTTTTTATTTATTGCCCCGTGTAATTGTCTCTATTTCAGTCTTTCGTATGATTGTTATATAAAAATAAAATAAATGTTCCATCTTCCTCTACATATTATATCGCCATTCCTAATTTGAAATATTATATTGCTGAAGCAAATACAGAAAAAAAGTGCCTCTAGGCAAATGTTACCTACAAATACTGTTTATTGAAATACAGCACCGATCATATATGGAGTCTTTTAAACAATTCAGTAAATATCCTGTATTTAATGTTTTAAATTCATGCTGATGCTGTGACTTAATAGACTATTCCGATTCTGATTCTGATAATAATAATAATCTATGAGTGTGGTGATCGACATGTTGTTATATATTATACCATATATTATTAGTATTGTTGTTGTTGTGATTTTAAGGTCTTGACCTTCTATGTAAAGTGCCTTGAGAAAATGTATATTATGATTTGGCGCTATACAAATAAAGTTGTAGTAGTATTAGTATTATTATTATGTGTGTGTATGTGTGGGGTGGGGGCCTTCCCGATATTTGACGTCGTCCAACTCTCGCGATATCTCGGTGTCTCAGTGATTAACCCGTCCTGGATACTCCAGTTTCTCCGTTGAGAAACATCAACAGTAACCCGGGAAAGGTAACTTCAGAGGCGGGTAGCGACACCTCCTTCTCGGCGTGTGTCGTCTGAGCTCTGAACCCGATCACCAGGACACTCGCCGGGACGACAACAATGGCTGCATGTCGCTAGAAAAAGTTGCTAGCTTAGTTGGCACAACTGCGAGCTAGCATTGGTTTGCTAACGTTAGCCGGCTAACGCTAACGTTAGCAAACAGACAGCTGATCGAAACTGAAGCAGCCCGGAGAAGTTAGGAAGTTATCATGAGGACATCAGCATGAATGTGGACATTTAGACACCTGGGATCGCTTCACTAAAGGTACGTGTTATGTCTCGTAAAAGCGGTGTTTGTGACTAGTTGACAAACTCCCGAGTTGGCGGCGGCCCCGACTATTCCCTGGATCGAAAGCATTTGGAAACAAGCCATCTCGAAGTCAGATGTTAAAATGAGTGGGAGACACAATCTTTTGACATGCAGCGATTGCGCCAGAAAAGCAAACATGGTTATAATAAAAAGTTGAGGTGGTGCGAAATAACAGTCAGGTCCAGAAAAGATAAGAATACAAAGGTTGTCGGTTCACACCCGAAAGTAGATAAACGATGGATTGTGTTGTGAGTATTTCCTGGACACGGTGTTTCAGTCGCAGCCCCTCACAGCTTATTTCTCTGTGATATGAGTTGCACAGACATGACCTGCTGTTGAATTAAGTCTCATAATAGATGGGCGTGCTTAATAGTAACAGCACCAATGACAGATTATCCCCTTTACACATCCAGATCCTTCATCGGGGTGAAACGACTTATTCCAGCCTCTCTGTTAATGTTAAAAACATATTAAATGACTGATCGAGAGTTTAACTTGTCGGGGACGTATCCGGGGACATCACTGTGACGTCATGTGGATGTGAAGTTACAAAAGATTGATTTAATTCGCTGAGGAGGAGGTGATTGAAGGTGATGTCAATAGAACCGGTGTCGAGACTTCATCTCTTCACGGTGAAGAGGGTGACGTTTCTCTTCGTTCCCTGAGCTGTGTGTGGAGCAGCTGTTTGTGCTGTGGTGACTCCGATGATCCCCAGTTTTAACACAAGTCTCTACACTCATGGGTTTGAAATGTGGCGCCCACACATAGGTGGCAGCCATGGACCACTCCTGCTGTTATTGGAGCAAAGAAGTAGATTAGCCATCTTGGATTGTAGGTATTCGCTTTTAATGGACAGAACTCGGGACTCCACCGGCAAAACTTGTGGGGTTTTTGTCGCTCAACGCTCTCCTGCCTTGGTCCTGTCGTCCCCTGACATGTCGCTGGTGGCGTCACCTCCCTCCTGACAAGTTTCTAAACTCGAAATACTTTTGGTTTTTATTGAACTTTACAAAAACGAAAGCAACAGAAAACCGGTGTACGGTGCTACGGTCCGGGATCAAGCTTGCTGCTTGAAGACTCTTTGGTTGGTAATCAGCTGACGACTGGAGAGAACATCAGAGCATTTGTCTGTACAAACATTCTTTACTGACGATTATTTGGCTTTTTACATGGAAGTGTCGTGGCGTCTGCACTCTAAAGTTTAAATCCATAGTCTTAATTTTAATAACATTACATTTAACGTTACATTATGTTAGAATCGGGTGTTATTGCCAAGCAGGTTTTCACATACAAGGGACTTGCTGTTGTGTATGTGCAAGTGTGTATATTTATAAATATGAAACAAATTAAATGTAAAAAAATATACTATAAGCACCAGGGGAGGGATTGTGCAATATGTTGTAAGTCAACACTAGAGACTGGATTGTGCAAAGTAGAGTTGGATATAAACTCTCACCAAATGTTTAGTATGTCTGCTGTCAGATTTGGTAAACATAATTCAATTAACACTATCTGGTTTGCTCATTGGTGTATGTGGAAGTCATTGGTGTATACCTATGAGTTAACATAGAGCGCTGTTGCTAAGAAATGCTGCTGATGCAGAAACATTAGTTTCCTTCCTGTTTGCACTCAGTGTGATGTGATCACCTCAGGGCTGTGTCATGTGATAGTTATATGAGTAAGTTTGACTCCTAAAGAACTTGTGGGAAACTACTTATGACTCACAGAATGTTAAAGGTGATATGATTAACTAACACAGTGTTTACTCAGGGAGACTTTTTCCTAAGTAGAACCAAACACTTGTTCCTGGCTTTAGGAGAGCAGTTTCTAGGTGGGACCACACTCTTGTACTCAGCTTTGCAGGTGTTTAAAGTAAACATCACATGGCTGACGTGTCACAGTCTTCTCATAGAAATCTATTGAGGAATGTTCTGCTGTAGAACCTGTTTTAAATGGCAGGGTGAAAATAATCTGCTGTCAACGGGCTGGCGTGAGTTGAAGCTCGCTCTTATTATTGTCTAACACTCTTATTATTGTCTAACACTTTTTTCTGTCCAAGTCAATTTGTTGTTTGAAAATGCTTAATGCTTTTTGTGTTTGTTATTCCTTGTTTCGGTATTACCTGATTGTGATATATCACTTCATTTGTCTGCAGATCGTTCTGGAATAGTACGAGATTGATACATTTTATACATTTTTCTGTTGATCTCTCATTTGTCTTTACCTTCAAATTTTTCTTAATTATTTGCCTGTTTAATTTTGGGTACAGGTGAATGGAAGAGATGAGGAGCAGCAGGAGGACTAAGGTGTCTGTCACCGATCATAATATTGGGACAGGTGTGTAATAAATTCTAGTAAAATTGTAGTAATGTTTATGCTCAGTTATTATAATTACTTAATTTGAAATTCACAATTTCGATGTTTCGTGTTTTTTTGCATAGCAGGAGATTCTCACGTGTCATAATGGATTTTTATTCTCTTCCTCTTTGTCAGAGCTGACAACTGCATGGAAAAGTTTGGCTCAGTCCAAAGCTGCTGTAAGTATGATAGGAAGAGTGTTCAGCTAAATGACTCTGTTCAGATAGAATTACTTTGTACTCTACTTGAAGGTTAAGGACATGTCAGGGGATGTCACACCTTGTTAAGCCCTATGAGACAAATTGTGATTTGTGAATATGGGCTATACAACAATTTATGAAAAATGGGCTATACAAATAGAAGTGATGAAGTACATTTTGCGATATCTAATATTGATATATAGCTCCTTTTTGTGCTCACATAATCCAAGGAGGCTGACATGTACTTTCTCTGGGCAGTTGCGGCATATAGAAAACCATATAGAGGCAGTTCCAGGCACTGGGGTTCTCTTGGACTCAGTCATGGACCCCCCCAAGGAAAAAACGTCCAGGACTGTCCACTACAGAGGTGAGTAATTCCAAAATGTAAAGCTGCATTTTAGCAAATTAGCATTATAAATAGTTAATTTATATTCTTATATCCACAACTATTTTAACATTGCCCTCTCTGTTGTCAGATGGGCAGCAAGCTAACAGAGGGTCTTCAAAGCGCAGAGGGCGAAGTCAGCAGAGTCCAGAAAAGAGCAGCTCACGCAGCCCACTGCGAAATACCACCCAGGACAGCAATGTCTGCAGGAACAACTGTGTGGAGTTCAGGGAACCACTGGCCTCATACAGGTATGAATACTGCACTATAATGCATTTATGAAACATCCTTAGTCACATCTCTCTGTCTCTCCTCATTTGTAATAATTGCTTTCTCCAGATCTTCTATGAAAATAAAGCAAAAAGCTTAAGCTTTTATGCATACTAATATTGTTATTATGATATCAGTATTTTAAATGATATGGAAATAAATGATACCACTGCAGTTATTCAGTGTTGTGTGTGTGTGTCCTGTACAGTGACAGGGAATAAGACACTATTTATTGCCCACCTGGCCTGTGATATTTTTACTGGCATCATGTGTCAGGTGCTTGTTTAAATGTGACACATCAGAAGAGCCCTTTCACCTAAATAACTCAGTCCACCAATGCTCTGATTTTCAAGACTTCTACTCACAGAACATATGTTCTTGACATCTCCACTTAACTACCTGTGGCTGAATGGCTTACAGATACTTAGGTCTCAAGGCTTTGCAACACTTCAGAACTTTGATGCTTTGTTACTCAGGGTTACAGAATTACTTGCTTTTAAATGCACATATGTTGCACATTCACAGTAAATTATATTAGTTGAAATATTTTTTTGCGAACAATGTCTGTGTTTGAATTTTAGTTATTAGATCAGACACGTATTTGAAATGAGCTGTCTGAATTGTTTCTGCTTTACTTTTTCCTGCATATTAAAAAAAGAGTCTGTGGCATTCAGACCCCTTTTAATGTTATTGTACTTGGATATTCACTCGTAATATTCTACAATCCCGTCTGTCAGTGTGAATGTGTAAGATTTTCATCACCATAATTTTAAAATAAAACATTAAACTCACTGCTTAAAATTTTTATTCATCATTAAACTAAAGTGACATCTTGAGTAGATGTCTTTTCCTCCTCCTATACCCTTTGACTACTCATGAATGTTTTATTCAGTACACTCAGTAAATTAAGAGTAAATCTTGATCCTCTTCCTGATCCCTTGTAATCTGGTTTGTCTCCAGAGGGACCACCCCTCCACCACATCCATCCTCTCAGCTGGAGTCCTTCAGCCTGCAGTCAGTGCCAGGGTCTTCATACCCATCCTCAGATCCTTTGCTCAGCCAGCTGGTCTACCAGAGGGACACCAGAGACAAGCAGACAGACAGGGACCTGGACAGCACACACTCCTCAGCTCTGGAGAGCACCAAGGTCCGCTACCTCAATGATCAGCCAGCCCTGGACACCCTGAAAACGAATGGAATCCATTCACATCTCACCGATGTAAGAGCTCCTTTAAGGGAGGGGGCTGAGGAGGATAGCACCCCCAAAGCACAACTTGGCATGGACAGCCAACAGTCAAGCCCGTGTCTAGCTCCAGCCCCAGGTTCTGTACCCCGAGGGGAGAACACTCCCTCCACCAGCCCTGGCTCAGCTTCTCAGCGCCTGGAAAACCTAAGGCGACATCAGCCTGATGATAAACTGGAGAAGCTCAAAGAGCGTATTCGAAGGCAGAGGCAACATTTGGAGGAGGCTGCAGAGAGAGAGAAGCTGCTGGGTTTTTTGGAGCAGCCTATTGTGGCAGCTGTCGAGACTAACAGACCTGGTACCAACAACATGCCAACAGCCACAATAAGGAAAGTAGCAGCTGCACCGCCTGCACCTATATACAAAGGTAACTATAAGACTGCCGCTCACTTTTAACTTTCTCAAATAGCCAAGTGTTTTGAGGATGCAGATTTCAGCCATTTATTGGGAAACCCTGGGCTGCAGGTTGAATCTTCTCTCCTTTTACTCTCAGGGTTCAACAGTACTGAGACAAAGATTCGGACCCCTGATGGGAAAGTGTGGAAGGAGGAGGAGTTTCTTAACCTCAGCAGAGATGTATACAGGGACCTGTCAAGACAGTTTGCTGGTAAGCACACATCACAAACATTTCTTCTCATAGCTCTTATTAATTTTTTGTAGAATTTCTGCTTTGGCCAGGAAGCCACAGCTCTCCTTGTAACAGCATCTCTGAATTGGACTGTATGTTGAAAATGGCAGCGATGGGTGATCTTTGAAATGCTTGGGTCTTTGTTCATTCCCTATAGTATTGAGTATAGAGAGCTCTCTGAAAATTTTCATTGGATAAAAAAAATTCATGAATGCATCATTCTGACAATCTGCACTGAAAAATCAAATTGGATCGACTGCACAAATAAAGTCTAGAGTATATGGAAAACATAGATTTGTATTGATCTGTTGTAACTATGCTCAGCATCTTTGAAGCAATATCTGATTTTGTTTGTTTGTTTCAGCCAACTGTTTATTTTGAGAACTGTATGCCAGTTGATTATTTTTGTGGTTAATTCTCTTCCTGTGTCGACTATGTACAGAGAGCACCAGATCGAGGCATCAGCAGCAGAGGGAAGAGCGAGCAGACAGGTCCAAAGAGAGGAGGCCCCCCAAACCAACCAGGAAGGTCCACAGAGCTGCCCCTGCCTCTGACCTAAATGCAAAACCAGGTATAATAATCTTCTTTTATGTATGAGGGCCAACCCGCCCTCTGATCTATTTTTAATTAGTGACATGAGGAAAGCTAAGCATGTGTGACAGTATGGCAGGATTTTGTTGCGGGTCAGTGAATATGCTCCAAAACCAAGAACCCCAAGTGTTGAACCATCCGTGTGATTAGAGGCTTTGCTGTTTAAATGTCTGTGACGGATACATTCTGATTCTTATCTTAACCTTTATTTATATAATATAAGTTTTGTTTTAATTTTACCCTGAACCCATGTTCTTGCTTATTTCATCCCATCGTAGTCTTTTGGTGATTTTAAACACATTGATTGTATCACAGTTATAACCTCAAACAGACAGCAAAGACCAGTTTTTGGATTTCAGTATTTGGTGTGTTCTTTCCTTGAACACAGTTGTCCCATTACGAGGCCTGTGTGTGTTCTAGTACATGAACTAGAGCTGTTACTGGCTGATGAGGTTGGTTAAGACTGTAATCCCTGAAAAAATGCCCAGTATGTATGACGTGCAGTTTGTGACCAGCAAGTAGTTACAGATGCCCACACAGAAGATTTATTGCCTTTCTCTTTCAGCTGAGAAAACAAACCTCTCCTCATTTACACAGATTCTTCCGAAGGCACACATGTAAACATGATCACTAGCTATTTTGACCTCTCAGTCTGTGCAGACCTGGGCATAAACAAAGGCTTTGTTTGGTACATAAAGATGTGAGCATGGTGTGCTCATCTCACATAAAATAATGTGCCAATATCCTGTGTTCCATCTCTCTTTCACCCTGTTCTTAGTGTCTTCATGAGTTTCTTCCAACTTTTGTTTCTCCTCATGTCTCTGCCTGGGTTCTGTTTCATGCTGGCACAGTGCTAAAAATAGCTCCCTGAAATCTGTGGCCAGGTTCAGTTGGCTTGTCGTCCCAGGACAAACAGCTGCTTAGTTAGTGGATGTACAGTTTCATTACCAGCAACTGCTCTGTTGAATAATACAGTCAAAGTGAAAAGAGATAATACTGTTAATACTCATTGCACTGGGCTGAGAGACAACAAAGCTCTGTGGAATAAAATCAAATGTATATGTTCTTTTTCTTATTATTAGGTTTGGGTGAGGTGACCATTTACACTTTGTCCTGCTTAATCTCTGCCCTTTGTTTATCAAATGCTTTTCTTCATATCTCTTCCTCTCTCCGGTATTACTTGGTGATGTGTCTTGTTATCTACATTATATGCTAACAAATGTTCCATGAGGTCAGTGTGAGCTATAATGAATTGCAGTGCTCTTCATCAACCACATCATGGGTGTTTCTCCTCCTCTACAGTGATCAGCCCTGCGTCGTGGCGGGACGGCCAGAAGCTGGTGAAGATGGTACTGGGTCCTGTTCCGCAGCTGCCGAGGGAAGACGACAGATCCCATCCATTTGATGGACTGAGTAGAACAGGTGGGACCTGGAGACTTTAAGCTCTTACCCTCTTAAACATTCTACTACAACCCTCTCTTATTTTGCTGTGTTAGCAAATCGTATGATACTAACAGCCGACTCAGCTGACATATAACCCATTTATCTCTGCTGCCATCATTTGTCCAATGGTTTTCTTGGAGTAGAAAGAAAAAAAAAGGACATAGACAGCAAAGGCGATTAACTTTCAACTAGGATTTAAAGAGCGACTGAAAACGTCTCAGCTTTGTGTCAAAAATGTCTTCTCTGCATTATTTATGTCCCATTGGATAAGATTCACTGAGGTGTAAATTATGTTTTTCTCCAGACTTTCAATCTGTTAGACTCACTTGTCCTCATTTTTACTTAAATCTGTTATGTTACGTTTCTGTTAATATATAAAAGAGGCCCACAGTTTTACATGAAGACTGACAATAGAGCCAGACAAAATAATATCAATAAATGAAGCGTCTGTAGCTGCTCTGGCACTCACACTTTCGATTTCTATCTCTCACATTTACACACACAAACACACACTTCCGCCTATTTCTACGTCTGTATTCTCTAGCTACATGTTTACTGGGTACCATTGACCGGAAGGAATAGAGATCGACTGGTTGTTCTGGTTGGATGCACAATTAGAAATGGCCTGATTTTTCTTCAGCAGTGACTCCCACTGCAGTCGGTGTACTCTGGGGAATAGCAGAGTGGGCCAGAACACTATGGCTGTGTTCTAAAAAACACAGTGAGGGATTAGATACTGTAAAATCTAGATGGTACTCTTCAATTTGGCCCAGATTAGAGTTGCCATGGCAAGCCAGCCCCCAAGCCTTATTTAGTTGCATTCTGTCTGGGTCTAGTGCTTTAGTTGTCTAGGATGTTTTTTTAATTTCCTGCAGTCACATGTTGGAGCATCCAGTGTTTTTTGAACTATAATAAACCTGTTTATTACAGACATTCATCATAGATAAACAGCAAAGTAGTTCTTTGAATTTTAGTTAAAAATGTAAAAACTAGGTACACACATACTTCTGATTAGATATTAATCATAATGACAAATTACTTGAAGACTCTGTTTTAGCTGTTTAGCAGCATACTCTGTTATCTGTGTGTATGTTTCTTTCTTTAATCAAATTGAATACTGGCAAGAATTGTAACATTTTGCCTTTCTGTAAATGTCCACCAGCTTCCCATCACCACTCCAGTTCAGACCCACACTCAAAATCCAGTCGACGATCTCGACCCAACAGCACAGAAAGGCCTCGCAGTGGTTTCCACGAGCAATCAAAAAGCCAGTCCACAGCCACATCTTGCCCCTTGTCCGCAGCTCAGGACAAGGCGCCGGTGGGTGTAAGCACAGACCTTTTGTCAGCAGACATTCAGGGAATACTTGATGACCTTCAGCTGGAGTGTAAAGCAGCTGAGAAGGAGGAGAGGGCTCGGCAAAGGTCCCGAGGAGGGATCAGTGGTAGGAGAGGGAGAGGGGGATCAGGGTCACGAACAAGAACTCCAATGTCTGCTTGGGGAACTACTGCAGCCACAGGTAGCTCCTCAAGAGGATGTCGTAGTGCCAGCCCCGCTACACACAGACCAGAGTCTGCCAACATGACTGATACAGGGCACAAAAAACGACACTATGATGCGGATGCTGTTCGGCACTACATCAACCGGCAGCAAGAGGAGAGAAAGAGGCGTCAGGCGGAGGAGAAGAGGGCACTGAGGGAAGAGACCGAGAGGAGAAACCAGAGACTGCAGGAGCTCTACAGGAAGCAAAAAGAAGTCGCTAGAACAGTGGTCGTTCCCAGCGACATACCTGTGGCTCCTGTACAAAAGCGACTACAGGAGACCTACAACAAACTGCTGCTGGAGGAGGCCCAGCTCAGCGAGGACGTCACACAGATGCACCCTTCAGCTCCTTCTAGTCAAATGGTATTCTACATACAAACATAAAAAATTATCATCTTAACAAAATGTGAAACCTGGGCAGAATTAACTTTTTGAAATGTCAATGAACTCTAAAAGAACTGAAAGAAAATCTGTGTTTTTAACACATTTGTTTACGTGTTCTTCCGCAGAGACCAATGTACCAGCCCTCTGGAGAATCTGACAAAGAGAACAAAAGACTAGATGCCCCATATAGCCCCTCGAGCAGCGACAGGTCTTTCAATGATCAGCCACCTCCATTGTCCAGGTACACACATGCACACAAATACTCACAAAACTTTCTGTTCTGCTCATTAACTCACCAGAATAACAACTTCGCCACACTCGGATTATACACACAGATGAAAAACAAACAACTCTCTGCAAGTGAACATAGTCTTCTATCTCTTAGAAATATAGTTTGGGTAGAATCACCTGACTGTCAAACAGAGCATCTCCTTGTTCTCAGATGCTTGTTTCTTATGAAACCCCTTGCAAGTCCCCCAGAAGCCTTTTTTCTCCTAATTTTCGTACATGATTTAAAGTAAAACACCATAGGGCACTTAAACAGTCACTATTAATATTATAAAATCTATATATAATACAATGAAGATTACACTGTATAATGATTTTGCACATAACATTATTGCCCTCTGAGTTTTTGGAGTTATAATTAATTTGATTTATTGTTTTCCGTCTGTTTACTGTCATGATTTTGCAAGCCTCATTGTGCTCTGACATTAACAGTTATGTATCAGGCTTGTAAAAAGATTCATTCAAAACTATGGCTTTAAGAGAGATTATATTGCAATAAACCTTGTTGTTTTTTGCTGTGGAATGCAGATGTTAATGTTAAGGAAAAAATGTTTAAATACCCAGAATAGATTATGAGCCGTTAAAATAAAAATAATCTGGTTGACTTGTGATTTAAAAATTTGTCTTGATTTGATCATCAATTTAAAGATGTTTATACCTTTTTCTTTTTTTCCTCTTTTTTTTAACCTTTCTTTCTTGCTTTCACTGTTGCAGGGACGATCTGGATTTTGGAGTTTCCTCTTTGCTTCAGCCTGACCGCCTGAGCCCTGCTGTTCAACCCACAACTCGACCCAGTGGCAGTACGCTAGCTCCTTATGGTGACCATCTTCTCTCTCAGCTTCTCCTGCTGGAGACGGAAGTGGCTGCCAGTAACCTCAAGCACACCCAGCGGCCGGCAACAGCACCTACCAACAGGTCACAATTCAAGATGTCCCGCATTGAGGCCCTCAAGGCCACAGCCGCATCGCTTTCCAATCGTATAGAAAGTGAGGCACGGAAGATTGCTGGGGAAGGAATCAACTATGGTATGGCAACTTCAGTTGACATGGATGCTATTTTGGCTCCTCAGCCCTCTCAGGCTTATCTTGACAATGGATGCTGGGAGAAAACGGCTGCTACAGAAAATGATGATGTTGCATTAAGTGTCCAGAGGATTTTGACGAGCACAGGTCATAGTTCATATGATTGCACAGCTCTTCCAGGAGTGGGCAATCTGCAAACCCTCAGCGGACAGAAAGAAAAGAAGAGTGTACAAATCAATCTGACCAGTCCACAAAGAAATTATGGTGACAGAACGGGGCCCGTTTTCAACAGTTATACACAAGAAAGGGGAACGCTGGTCAACGGCCTGGAAAAGGTCGAAATAATTGGTAAAATGGCCCAAAGGAGCGGCCATGACAAGATGGAGAATCAGACAGATCTCCACGACTCAAGTGCCGGTTCAATCAGTGAGGGTCCCATACTGAGTGAAGGGAGTTTCTCTGAGGATGAAGCCAGCCCTCCCCGCCCCACCTACAATCGTGTATCTCGACCAGCAGATCACCTGGAGGCAGCCGAGTACTGTGCAGGTCAGAGAAGGGATTACCAGCGGCTGTTTGAGTTCCAGAGGGAGGCAGCAAAGTGCTCAGCTCTCAGCTCCCCATTTGCTCAGCAGGACGGCAGTAAAATG
Organism: Paralichthys olivaceus; assembly: GCF_024713975.1. Lineage (NCBI taxonomy): Eukaryota > Metazoa > Chordata > Actinopteri > Pleuronectiformes > Paralichthyidae > Paralichthys > Paralichthys olivaceus. The sequence continues at coordinate 13,539,181 of NC_091095.1, read as the reverse complement.
GCCTGGGAAGAGCTGAACAAAGGAAGCCCTTTAAGCGTAATCAACATTTTCACCAAGAACCTTCATGGGCATGTTAAAGGTCAGTTTACTTGTGAGTGCCTCTAGAGGGAAAGATTTCAGAGTGCATTTTTTCTTTCTTTAAATTGTTGAGATAGAAAGAAAAAAATGCTGTATTAAAGAATTGCAAATGTAACTTAAAAACCTACACAGAATATTTTTCATATTAACATTGTTGCAATACCAACAACACATAATGACTGACAACGTCAAGACAACGTCATCAGTATTTCTCATTTGTCTGTTTTGTTTTTCCACCTTGATACAATAGCAAGTGAGAGAAACTCTCCCTCTCCTCAATCCTATCACCCTGGAAATGGCCTCGGAGATGCAGCGGTCTATGAAGATGATTTTGTGTCGTCATCACAAAGCAGCAGAGCCACTGGCCAATTAAAGAGAGACTCAAAATCACCAAGGTAAAAGGAAAGACTGGACGTGAACACTAGGTGGCATTCGTGTCACACAGATGAAAAGCTAATGTTTTGGGGTTTTTGAGAGGGAGGGTAATTATATCAACTTAATAAGGAGGATATGCAAACATGAGACTGTTTCTGCATGTAGTTTTTTTGTGTTATAACAAAGATCCTAAATATGTTAAATAATAATAAAATTCACACTTTTCTCTTCCTTCTCTGTCAGTGTGAACAGTCACTTTGAGGAGCTGATAAGAAGGTCTCCTTATGATAAAAATAGAGGAGGCATCAATTCCCATCATTCATCCTCATCTGTTAACTCACCACGTCTTTCCTCTGGTTCAACGTCTGGCTCCTCACCCCTCTCAAAGTACTCCAGCAGAAGAACAGGTGAGAATCAGTATCTTTGCACAATGTCCTTCTACGAGTCTGAATTTTCTAGATTTTTAATTTAATTTAAATTGCCCCTGTATGGTCATTTGCAGTGTCAAATCTGTCTGCAGCACATTCTAACTTTGTTTCTCTACAGGCACATCAGACCAGAGTGATGCCACTTTGGTGGAAGAGCGGAGGAGCCCCTGCACACCCCCGTCAGAGGTTTTATCCTCCGACTCCAGGAAGAAGGGCTCAGACAAAAGCTCTGCCCACAGCGAGGCTAGGAGTGTCCACTCCAGTGAACGTTTAGGGCATCCTCACCAAAGGTAATGATCCTCGAGAGACAACATCAGAGAGGGAGGGTTTTATTTCTGGTTTATTTGAGTGGTTTCAAACTTGAAAAAACTTTCCATCTGCAAGGTTCCTGTCTGATTGTTGTTTTTTTCAGGAAAGAGCATCAAACTGAATCATGTAAACTGTGTTCCACTGTTAAGCACACACCAACTTCATGAATGTTGTGTGGTGTTCCCACAAGTATAAATAACCCTATCACCCACTTGGCTTACTTTATTTTCTGGCTCTTTTTTTTATTTATTCCTCTTAAATTATTTAATTTAAACCTAAATTTTCAATTAATTCAGATTAATATGTTTTAAGTAACATTGAAACTAACCTGTAAAGCCACACCAGTCACACTGTTTCCAAGCTTATCTGAAATAGAGTGTTCAAATCTATTAGCACTCAGGGATGAATGAGATCTTTTCAGCGTTGGCTCTTTTCAGTTGCTGCTTTTCCAACCTCTCAAAAACTTCCACTTGGTATATACTGTAATCAGCCAAAGGTTAATTTATCTGGGCATGACCTATTACTAAACAACACCAAGAAAGCCCAAGTTGGGACTGCCAGTCCAAACAGTCTTGTGGCTTGCTGCTCTGTTGAGGACTCACAGGTTTAAGCAGCCGTGCAGTGCCCAGCAACAGGAGGAGGCTGCAATTCGACCCAAGAAAGAAAACAGTGGTTATTTTGTTTTGGCGGCCAGCAGGGTGGTTGGTCGGGTCAGCCAGCTTCTCCGCAGCTTGGGCCTGCTGCCATAGGAAAGGAGAGAGAGTTTTTTTTTTTCTTTTAATCTCAGTCCCCAGTAGCAACATTTGAGCCCACTAATGGTTCTCTGAAGCCCAGGTGGCAGATTCCTGCCATTCTGTGGAGCCTGTATGTAAGAGGGCAAGACATTCAGACAGACAGAGCCTCCTTAGCACCATTTACATAGTATGTTGATGTTTTACTTTGGTGGTGACTTAAAAAAACGAAAACATAAAAACAGTTCTTTAGGGACATCTCATGTGCTGTAAGAGTTCTGTTGGTTTTTGACAGGTTGTATTAAAACCTTTTTCTGTGCACAGCTAACTGTTTAAGCATTGAGAACATGGCAATTTTGTATTCTTCTTCTTCATATTATTATAATGATTCGTTTTTGAGTTTGATTGCTATCATTGGAGAAGAATGACTCCACTGTCTACAATCCTTAACGGGGAAGTAGTGTGTATCCTGATCTCTCTGACACCGTCTTGGCCTCCAATCATCTCTGAGCAGCACAATATAGCCATTCATCATCTGGGCCTCTCACAGCAGGGTTATGCTGCCTCAGTCAATCTGAGGGTTTGCAGAGCCCACTCGTTCTTTATCATTTGGTCAACCTGCCCCTCAGTTCAAAGTGCTTAAAACACTCTGTAGAGCCACAGAACTGTCAGTGATTTTAAAATTCTTAAAATTGATAGGGTAGCATTTGTTACATCAGGTTCCATTATTCACATGTTAAATATCAGCTTTTCACAGTTTAGCATTATCAGTCAGTACAACTGGTATGAAATATCTGTTAATTATCCTATCAGATATAAACATAGCCCCCATAACCTGTGAAAGTATAGAATCAACACCCCTCAAAAAAGCAGATGCATTTAATAGAAGATCTGTTTTGGTTCTAATTTCAAACCACAGTGAGAAATAACATGTCATAACTTTTTCATTGCATTTGTAGTTCGTCGCTGGATGGAAAGATGTCCGCTTCAGCGGTGACGCCCAAACATGCTTCTCCTTCTGGCTCTCCAGACCCTGGTTATCCTCCAGGAGCAGATTCTTTCAATGAGCCTGTACAAGGTGGCTCAGATAACATTGATACTGGCACCTCAGCTGGCAGTGGTAGAGTAGAGACCAGGACCACAGGTAAATAACTCATATTGATATAATAACAGATAATATGTCTCAGAGAAATTTACAGTAGACAAAATGGATGCTCCTGTTAAAATAAAAGAGAAAAGGTTGGTTTTCTTTTGGTGCTCATCAGGCACCAACAAATCCCTTCATTACTTTCTCTCACCTTCTCCCTTCTCCCCAGGTGAACTGCAGTATTCACCTGCTGTTCTGCAGCAGCGAATGGCAGCAGAGCTCCACTACTTGGAGTCTGTTGAAGAGTCGGTCCGACAGCTGGGTGACATGGAGAGGCTGATAGGTGTTTCCATGGCTCAGCAGGATAGTGCAAATTTGGCACAAATGCTAAAGGTAAACCAGAGTGTTGATGCTGATGGTAGTAATAATAAGTATTGGTAGTAGTAGTTGTTTTAATAGTATCTGGACAGTGACGATGCTTTGCACAAGTTATATTATTGTAAAAAAAAAAGTTCAAATTTAGATTATACTCCCATTCTATAATTATCTTTCTGATAGATGTCCCACTAAGATGATAATGTACCTTTAGATGTATCTGTGGTATAAGTTACAAAGTTAGCTGCTCACTGTTGATAATATTTCTGCATTTACCATATTAACAAAGAATACAAAATATTAACCATATAGACTGTATTAATCATGTAGAACAATTAGGGTTGTATTTGTTCACTGGCACCACTTAAGTCTTGGATTCTTCAGTATCTGAGCCTCATCAATGGAAATACAATTTAAGAATTTCCTCTGGTTTTTACATTATTGTGTCCACAACACATGATAAACCTGTTTAAGAGGTTTTTTTAGCCTTAATTTCAATGATTTACTGCCTCGCCCTAACGATTCTGTATTGATGTTCTTAATGAGCTGCAATATGAACTTTGATCCCGTAGGCCAAGCAGCAGCGCCATGAGCGTGACCTCTACGAACTGAAGATCAAGGCTGAAAGAGAAGCCCTGGGGACAAAGCTACAGCTGGAGGAAAATCGTCAGAGAGTGGCCAGGGTATAAACATGCAGAGCTCTCTCACACAGACACACACATATCTATGTAGTTAAATACATGTATATTTGTTGAAGACCCATTCATTGTTGTTTCCCTCTCATTTCCAAGTCCATGTTATGACTACTTTTATTTTTGTGTGTGTGTTTGGTTTCGTCCAGGCTCATACTGAACTGCAGGAGAGTTTGGCAGCGACCCAAAAAGAGACTTTGGAAGGCCTCCAGGAGGCAACTACTAAGATGATGAGTCAACAGGCTGAGGCAGCACGGTACACAGCCGATGCTGCCCGACACATCAAGGAGGTTAGCAATCACTGCCTTCCCCTCTGCCTGGAAAACAGCCCATGTCTTCATTTTATAACAAAAGCTGATAGATTTTTGAGTTACAGCAAGGAAATAACAATAAATATGAATATTGTTCTCCATATATTCCCGTCTGTCAGATGACAGAATTGGCACGGTCGCAGATAGTGGGGGCCTTGGTTGTCGCTCCTGCAGATTCCTCCATGTTGGACCAGCGGGAAGAACAGAAGAGCACCTATACGAAGCAGCATCAAGATAAAGCTGACTCTGATAGGTAAAGTAAAGTATACTGTTTTCCCTTTTAACATCTTTATGCCCCAGTTGTTTTGCTGTTTGTGTGTACAAAATCACAATACTAGTTATAGATTATACCCTGGCACCTACAAAGAGGCCTTTTATGGAAATGTTTAAAATTAAGATCTGAAGTTACTGTTTGTTTTAAGTCTGTCCTCTGTGCTGTCTTACAGCTTCCAGAGTGAGGTGTCAAGCAGAAGGGTCAAGCCAGATGAACCTCTGTCTTCACTGAACAGTCTCAGTCAATCTGACTCGCTTTCTTTCAGAAGACCCAACCTGAGGTATCATTCAGGCCTGTCTTGTAGCATCAGTTTCATTAGTTTTGCATTTGGATTTGAGGAAGCAAATCCAAAAGAGACACTAAATCTGTCATTTTCCTCTTTCCTCAGTGGAGAAAATTCTAGCAGCCTCAATAGCCCATCGTACACCTCCTCAGACCACAGAGAACAACCAAAGAAAGAAGCAGGAGAGGGCAAATGGAGGAATGGGGGAGCTGAGGGGAGGACAGAAAGGGAAGCAGGCAGCAGCTCCATAGAGGAGGAAGTTCCTACGGCAGCAAATGACTCCCTCTGCAGTGACAGCATCCCCTCTATAGTGGATGAGAAAGGTGCGGGATGATGAGATTGAAACAGAGTTTAAAAAGCTGACGTGCCTTTGTTCAAGTGTTCACACTAAATTTTGCCAATATTGTGTAGTTGAAAACGTCAAGTGTTCACTCAGCCTTTGCTATTTCTGACCCCTAGGAGATAGTACGTCAGTGGCAACAGAGTACTCCCTCAAGTTTGATGAATCCATGACAGAGGACGAGATAGAAGAGCGATCATTCCGCTCTTTGCTGCCATCTGAGGCCCATCGCAGAGGAACCATAGAGAAAAAGTCTCGACACCATGAGGAATCAGAGGATGATGGTGCCAATCACAACACAACATTGGTTTCAGGAGCACACAACATCTTGAAGGTGAGTGCAGTCATACAAACACGTGACCACTTATCAAGTGTTTTATCTCCTTAAATGTGTTTTTGTTTAGTTTTCTCCCTCCTGCCAGTTTTACTTCTCAATCGCTTTTATCCTTTTTCCCTTTTATTAATCACTTGAAGCAGATTGTAACCGTTTCCTCTTTTTTTCATGCAGTCTCAAGATGCAAACATGGCCTTCTCTGGTGGTCAGGACAGCTTTTCTCAGTTCACCATGGACATGGTGCGTCAGTACATGAAGGACGAGGAAGTAAGGCTGCAGCACCAGAGCTCCCTGTTGCATCTTCGCCAGAAGGCTCTCAAAGAGAAGACGAGAACTGAGCTGGCCTGGCTAGAGCACCAGAAGAATAGGCTGAGGGACAAGGGAGAGGATGACAAAATGCCACCGATCAGGAAGAAGCAGAGGGGCCTTCTGATGAAACTACAACAGGAGCAGGTATTTGGGGGTAGACGCAAAGTGGCATAAAGCGACAGTTTTGTTTTTTGGACCCTGTTCAGACCTGGAATTATTATCAGTCCTGAGTGATCTGATCACATGTGGTCTGTGCTAAGTACAGGTTTGAACGCACCCAAATGCGTCTTGAATGTGTCCTGAGATCCAATCACTTGAACCCCATTCAGAGTTGGTCTGGGACACACATTCTTTTTCCTGTGTGATTGCAAATGCACTCCTGGGACACATATGAAGGACCACCTACTCAGCTGACGTCCTTTGACTTGCTACACTTTAAAATATATTTTTATCCGTGTGAACACTCATATGTAATGCGTTCCACTTGTGATCTCTCTTAGGACGGATGTTAATATCAGGTATAACTAAACAACCTTCTCTCCCACTTTATTCATGTTCCTCTAGGCTGAGATCAAGAGACTTCAGGAGGCCAACAAAGCAGCAAGGAAGGAAAGGCAGCTGTTGATGAAGCAGCAGGAGGAGATTGAGCGGATGAGAAACACAACACTCAGACTGAAGGAGCGTCTCAAGTGTGTTGGGGGCGAAGCACCACCTGTAAGTAGTGCAGTCACTAACCACCTTAAACTATAGAGAGGAGATCAGTTCAATATTGTTATAAAAAACTCAAATCTTATTTAAGTCAAGTTGGAAAACATTTATCAATCAAATTACTTTTCTACATTCCCTGTGTGTGTCTGTGTCTGCTTATCCATCCTCCAGGACACTCCTATGTCAGAAACACCATTGTCGGAGACAGCCTTTCCCAATGTGAGACATGCTGATGATAACCGCAGCCCCTCTCCCCCGCTTTCCATCTCTGGAAGTGAGACGAGCAGCATCATGCAGAAGCTTAAGAAGATGCGCACTCACATGGATGAGAAGTAAAGACTTAATTTTTTTCTGCTGCCATTTATTACCCATTTTTTGCTTCTTTCATTCTTCTTATGTTATAAAAAAACAGTAGGAATACCCTGCTCAAGTTTTTCTACTTGACTCTGATCTCAACCAGGGGCCAAGCATCCCTGAACATAGAGCGAGGGCTGACACAGTGCACACTTGGCTTATAGCATTTGCATATACAAGATATAAATTGAATTCAAATAATGAGTTTTAATATGTATATTTATTTCAGAATTGCCTTGCATTAGGTGCTGCACTGTGTTGTTTTAATATTATTTCTACCATGATAAATAAAATGAAATATATTTGCCCTTACTAACAACTAACTTAATAGAAACTAACAGCAATCTCACTGCAAGCCACCTTTGCTTTCAGTCTAAAGTGCTGTGAATGTGTGGATGTGAAGATAAGCATGCTCCATGTTCTCCTCCCTCTAGACTAGACTAGCGTCCAGTGTACTGCAGTACTCCCCTCTAACCTTTTAAACATATAACAGCTCACGACAGGATGATCTCTATCTCATGAACTCTTAAACAAATGTTGGAAAGCAATAACATCAGACAACGTTAGGCCTTAGATAAATGTAACATTATGCAATCTTACCAATGAAACTTTCAATAATAGAATCCTGATTCTTAGTTGCACACTCCATTACTTTTATTACATCAATTTCCTCTTGTGTTCACCAGTAATGTACTTGGAGTTGGTCCTCTAAGGTTTTAGACTCGGCTACCAGCTTTGGTCAGGTGATTTTTAGAGCCTCTTGTGACCGGGTTGCTCCAACAAGTAGGTGAATTATTCTGGGGTTTAGGATTTATAAACACAGGCCAGTCATCAATCCATGGTATCACCTCTTTTTATGTCTAGATATATTTAGATTTATACTGGATACATTTGGCAAAACAATTTTGATTTGTCAGTTTTTTCCTTTATAAATTAGGATGTTTAAAATCACTACAATTAAGCAACTTAACTTAAGGATCTTAGAAAACAAAAAATGTGTCTTTATCTTGCTTTCTTGTTTCCATGATCCTTTAACAAAAGCATCTGTTTCTTTCCCTTTGTCACTCTCTATTACCACTGTCGTATTTGATGATCATTGCTAAATCATTATATATTCAACTAGACATAACACACTAACAAAGTTGTACTCACTTTATCTAAAGCTGTAACTGTTGCCTCACACAATCTTTTTTAGAATTACTGGTGAAGCAATTATATAAGCCACTTTAAAAGCAGGTTTGCTGGTCTCGTCACACCCCCATTCTTATACTGAATTTCACCCTATGTCCTAATCCCAGTTTAAATGTTTATACTTTCCAAAATAAACATCCTTTAAAATCACCATTTTCTCCCAGAAGCCTGACAGACTGACACCATGGCTTCAATAAAAACACATTTGCTCATATTGCTCTTTTTTCTCCCTTTCTCTCTACCTGTCTTATCCCTCTATCTCGTGTTTTCAATTGTCCCCCCTCTTGTATTTGTGCTTTGTTTATGTGCGTGCGTGCGTGCGTGTTTTACGTGTCCACACCCACTTTCGTGTGACCCTCTTGACTTTGTCTGTTGCGTGCTTGTTGTGTTGTAGACACTGCTCTCCTGTCCACTACTTCCTCTCTGTGTTCACTGCCCACCACTGGGCCTCCCTCAGTGTCTGTCTTCCCAACCTCCACCCTAAATTCCAGCTCTTTATCTACAACCAGTTGGTCAGGTACTGTACAGTGATCTCTACCTCTCCCCCAGCACCTCCACCTATATAGCTCTGCCCCCGCCTCACCTCCCACCCAATATGGAACATGCTTGTGTTCACCCACTGGCACGGGGACCCTGTGTGGGTGGGATGGTGAATGAGTGATTCGACGGGTTGTGGTTTGGGTTATTTTAAGAACTTCCAGGATGGAATTTATGGGGCAAGGAATTTGAGTGAAAGCTTGCACTAAGTGCCCAAGGAAAGCTGCTTTGCTGTAATAATCTAACCTTCTGAAAACTTCACTTTGAATTTAAGATATTCTTTTAATGCTTGTTTTGAATATTTGTCCTACCAGTGAGGTAGAAAAGTGCAATGTAACCACTGGTTGAGTTTACAACAACATTTGAGATAATTGGAGAAAAGAAAGAAGGTCAAAGGTTATGTTTATTAAAAAAGGAGCCTTCCTTGTTCGATAGGAATCTCAGACTCGAAGCTGGGATTTCACTAATGTCTGTGGTGTTTGATTTGCAACTCTTCCCCTCTTTACGTCTTGCCTCTTGGAATGAATGAATGAAAAATAAACTGCAGTGCATCGCCCATCTCCCCTTGTGGCTGCTGGCTGGTCTGCCTCAGCACAGTTATTGATATAAAATGTTTTCAGATTGAACCACACAATGACTTCAAAGTAACAGACTTTTTTTCCTAGTGCAGACCAGAGATAGAGTGGTCTATCTCTTTAATGAGCCCAGTAAATCTTAACTATCCCTCTTTATTAGGTAGCTGTTGCAGAGGATGCGATAATAAGTACAGATGGCCATTGGCTTTAATACAGTTTGGGAAAGCACTAAAAGAACCCCACCCCACCCCCGGTCTGGTTCTTCAGTATCTGACTTGTCATCAGTTTAGATTAGGTCAGGGAAAAGGCTCTGAATTAGATTAAGGCTAAATAATACTGCACTGTAATGGCACCCATAGCTGTGGGAGACCCCATTACATGACAGCTATACCTGACTGCACTTTGTTTTGATAGTTATCTGCAGAGATATGTACGTATAAGTGAGCCAGTGTGAGTTGAATGTTAGAATTACAAATTATTTTGCAGAACAGAAACATTGTTTATTCATTATCTTTATTTGCAAGAGGAGCACAATAAATGGAGGAGGTCATACTGAAGAGATGTAAATGTATGTGCTAAGGTTTTTCTCTTCTATGTATTGTAACTAATGTGTGTGAGAGAGAGAGAAAGAAGAGAGTGTGAGAGAGACTACACCCAATTAATGTACCTCTGGGTTCCAAACTGATGCATGAATCTGACATTTTTAGTTTTTCTTTTCTTCTTCTGATCTGAGTGACATGTCATTTTTTTTGATGGGTGCTTGTACACTTGTACATCAATATTTGGATGAGTATTCTAAGCATGTATCAAGTGTGTGTGTGTGCGTGTGTGCTTGCGTCTCTGAGTGTTGGACAGATGTTTGAGGTGGTTTTGCTGTGAAATGTGGATATACAGGTGATTTGGGTCTGTTTGCTTCTGCAGGGGCCATGTTAACCATTTCTTATGCTAAATGTCTACTTCTCTTCTCTCCCCTCATCACTGCCACTTCATCCTCTTTCTCACCACCTGTCTTCTTCCTGTCTTTCTCCTCATCCTCCTCTCCATTCTTTTTTCCCCTTCAACATCACCGTCCTTCTCCACAGGTTCCTTACCAAGCGGGAGCAGCAGCTGATGCATAGGCGCCAACATGCCGAGGAGCTGCTGCAGTGGAAACAGCGGCTGGACCAGGAAGAGGCAGAGGTCCGTAGGATGGAGAAGGAAGCCCTGGCTGTCTGGGACAAGACAAAAGCTCAACACAAGGATCGTGATGTGTCAGAGAGTCAGAAAGATGAGATCTCTGACATGAGCCCCGGTCACCACCAAAGCTCAGAACCCAGGACTGACAGTGAGAGAGGTGAAGAAACAGGATTCTTCAATTTTTTTTCAAATTCAATGTACAACACATCCTGTGGTTTGGAAAATATTTTCAAAATTCTAGACAATTAAAATGACTTCATGTGTTTTAATGTTTAGATTATGTGAGTGAGGGCGACTGTTCCTCAGCAACACCGGAGTCAAGTATACACACTGAGGGATTGGGGTCCCAGCAACCAGAAAGCCCCTCCTCAGCAAATCCTGTGTCAGTCCCTGAAACACCTTTGGTCTCCGTCCAGAGCAGCCCTGCAAACTACACCCAAGACTTCACATCAGCTTCTCCATCACCTGGCAGACAAGTACGCACTAATGTGGTTATGTTTCTCTGTTTAGTTCCACATTCTTGATGGTAGTGTTTTAATCAACGTGTGTTACTTCAGTTTCAAAAACTGAACTCGTTGAAGAGAGTTAGGGTGCAGGGTTATTTTTAATCTTTTACTGAACTTTTAAACACACAAACTAAACATTAGTTTAATAATGGGCAATGGGTAACCCATCTTATATTTTAATGGGCATTTAAATTAGTCATCCAAGCATCTCTTTCCATTCATCTGCCTCTGTTTTCATATACTCAAGTAATATTCCCCTCCTCCTGTTTAGTCCGTCCAGTCGTCTATATTCAAAGGCAGCCACAGCCCTGCCGCCTCTCCATCCGACGGAAGCAGTAAGACCAAGATGCAGCTTCACTCCTCCCATCGGACCACCATCCAGGCCCGCACTCAGCCCACTGACTCCCCTATGGCCGTACAGACTGGTGAGTAACCCAATAACTCAATACACACTTACTGAACACACATTTTTCGAGCAAGGTTCCTGATTGTTCTCAGAGAAGACCAGAGAAAGTGGACATAATGCAGCTATATTGCTGGCACCGTGTAGCCAGGCATAATGTGATGCTGCCAGGAATACATTATGCAAGCACTTCCCTGATACCGGACCTGCTTAGCTGTGTGATAGAAAGAGAGAACACTTTGCATTCCACTTAGTTAACACACAAGCAACGGCAGTTTTGCAGGCCTGGTGATGAAGCTGAAATGTGTTTCATTCATTTTCAGGCTGCTGTTAAAACCTTTCATCCTTCTAATACTGTTTGTTCATCGTGAGCAAGCCAAAGCAATGTACACAAAAATACAAATGGTACATTTCTTAAGAAAGAAAATGTACAGTTATCCTCAAAGAACTGGGTCGGGACTGAGTTCGATTGGGCACAAAGTTGGATTACCCATTGCTAATCAGAGGTCTGGCACTTGTTTCACATTCTAACTGTGATTTATCATTTGACTTTGCCTTCAGAACCCATTTCCGACCAGAGTGACATAGAGAGCCGTATCAAGTCCCTGAAGGAAGAACTCAGAAAAAGAAAGTTTATGGCCTGCCAGCTGAAAAAGGAGCAGAAGAAGAGAAACAAGGAGCGACTGAAAGCAAAGGAGGCCAGCCTGCTGAAGCAGCTGGAGGTAAATGTTTGGTAGAGCTTCTCAAAGGTTCTTGTTTTTAGATGTCTATATTGTGTGTGTGTGCCTTTGTCCATCTATAAGTACATTTCTGATACCTTTTATTTTATTGTTTCAGACCTATAACGACTTCATTGAGAAAACTAAGGCAGAACTGAACAAGGAACCAGACTCGACAGCTGATAAAAAGTCCCAGATTCAAGATTCCATATCAGTCGCAAAACAGTCAAGTATCAAACCACCTTCTCACAGGTACCAAAATCAGCTTCCATCACAATACTCTGGTGTTTGTGTAGCTTTTACTGAAATATGATTTTTCATAAAGATCAGTGTTCAGATCCCTCTTTCAATCTTTCTTTCTTAGGTCTGAAAAGAGCCAAGACTTTGAAAGGACAAAAATTGATGCTTCATTTGACCGTCGTGAGTGATTCATACGCATTATAACTAATATGTAAATTATGTACAGCCTTTATTTAAAAGTTAATTTTGATATCAAAAGACACTGTATTAATGTGACTTTTGCTAAATATTTTAGATGCCCCTCCTGAAGTTGATCATAGTAGATCCACCTCGGTGCCTGAAGGATTATCTGATGAAGACACACCAACTGTCACTCCAACTCCAGTATACGGCAGCCCAGAGTGTCCGAGGAGCCGTCAGTCCACTCTGGATCTTTTAAGACCTACCTCCAAAGAAACCAAGACACAGATCATTGAGTCTAGTGACGAGAACATTGTGTCTGATCTAAGATCTGAAATTCAGGAAGAGCTGGAGGTGGAAGTAAGCTCCAGTTCAGAGGATCAACATTCTGCATGTCTCCTCAAACTAGAAAAAGAAGACAGACCTGACTCCCAGGAGAAGCAGTCTACATGTAAACATGATTCCTCTTCAGTGAGTGAAAAACATCAATCATCTCCATCTGAAGCAGAGGAGGTTGTAAAACCTACAACTAAATCACTTTCAGCAGTGGACCTCAAAACCAAGGATGTACCCAAGAAGGATGCTGAAGCCTCTTCTTCCTTGCCAGATGACTATCATGATGACTTTGAGTCATCACTCGATTCGTCGCCCAGGGAACAACATGGTATTTCCAAGTCTCAAATCTCAGTTTCCCAGACTGAAATCAAGGTTTCGAGAAAGGAATCCCCTGGCAGAACCACACCATATGACAGCCAAGAGGAAGAGGTAGAGGAGGAAATAGAAGAGGAGCTGAGTCACCATTCTGGCACGAGTGAAACCAGCGACAACTCTGGAAGACTGCTGGAGCTCCATAAGCAGACGGAAGACTTCCAACAGGACAATAAGAGCATTAACTCCAGCCACTCGCCACCCCTCTTTCCTTTGCTGACCCCTCTCTCTCCTGGTAAGGATGAGATGCCGAGTTTTAAAGTCGGAGATCGGGTTCTTGTGGGTAGTGTTCAGCCTGGCACTCTGAGGTTCAAAGGACCAACCAGCTTTGCCAATGGCTTCTGGGCCGGTGTGGAGCTGGATAAGTCTGAAGGGAGCAACAATGGAACTTATGATGGAGTGGTATACTTTGAGTGCGATGAGTGCCACGGTATCTTTGCTCCTCCAGACAAAATCACACACCTCCCAGATAAGTTTGGATTCTACACAGACACCACAGAGGACGAGGACTCGTTCTTTGACGATCTGTCAGACAAAGGTGGGGATAAATGTAAAAGAGATGAGGACGGAAATGATAAAAAACAAGGAAATCTAAAGAGTAACAATGAGCAAACATCTCATGAAGACTTTGAGTCTGGAGATAAAAAAATCACAGATGATTCTCTTCACAAGAACCAGACCTCACTGAAGCCCACATCCCACCTCAATTCGCAGCATCGCAAAGACTCCAATCATCGACTTTCTAATGGCAGCAGTCAGGACATCATTTTGGAGTTTGATGATGCACCGACCACTCTCCTCATCTCTGACATGGCCAAGATTGACCTGGAGAAGAAGCAGAGTCCGAAAGAGATCACAACCCTTGTTGAGAGTGAAGATGTGGACTCAAAACACCAGTTTAGTCCTGCTGACCTTTCCACAGAAATCAGGGAAGTCGAGGGAAAAGAGATGGACACAGGCAAACTGGACAAATTCACAGACACGCTCTTCAACAACTTTCTGAGAGACACTGTGAAGCAGTTTACTGAACTCAAAAGGGCTAAAGAGGAGAAGATCATAGCTGCCAACCAGATAAATGGAGGGCTGTTTGGTGAAAATGTTGAAGAGGAGTGGATCCCTTCAGTGGAACAAAAAGATGGACTACCTTTCTTCCCAACCATAGAAAAAGAGGAGCTGTCTTCACCAGAGCTGTGTAACCGACCGGTGAGTGAATATCTCTGACTTTTTAATAATGTGTTTGTAGCCACTGTTGTCAATGAAAAAAGAAAAATAGATACAGCTAAGCAGGTTCCTTATTGTGACTTTAAAAAAAAAAAAAAAAAAAGATCCAAGTCCAAGATGCATTTTGTGGCTTTTATTTATTGTTGAACTTATGACGGTCAACAGAAAATATCAGAGACTTACTTTAAACTGAACAGAGGAAATAGAAAAAAGGGAACTGCCCCCCTTACAGTAAAACATCTGCAGTCTAAATAAACAATTTTTAGCTGAATTTTAAATTTGACTTCTTCAGTGTTTTGTTTCATTGTGTTTTGTCATTTCAGTCTCAATAGTTAAAGATTGTGCTTGTCTTTAATGTGATTGAACTGTGGTGTTTTGATGAAGTTACTAGCAAACAGTAGTTATTGATTTGAACTGGAGAACCCTCTTGTTTTGTGGATGCTTGCAGCCAAAGTCCAACTGTGTCTGTTAACAGACTTTAGCTCTTTGCTTAAAACCTTTTGTGTCTGAAACATCAGTAACTAAGAAAAATCTTAAAGATTGGATAACAAGTCTGAAACCTTGATTTATGAGTAATGCTGCAGATAAATATTCAAATTAATTGAAATTTAGCTTGTTGACCATCAAATCATTTTTTTCTTCTTTACTTTTTTCTTCAAAAGGAGAGTCCGGTGTTGGGGGCCAGCGGTCAAGAGGAGCTTGCCAAGCGACTAGCAGAGCTGGAACTGAGTCGTGAACTGCTGGATGATCTCGGTGATGATCAGGACTGGTTTGACGAGGACTTTGGCCTCAGCTCTCGCAGGGAACAGCAGAGGCTTAAACAGAGGCAAATAGAGGAAGAGGAAGAGCTCAGGCTTGGAGGCCTAGGGAGGTCTGGCTCATCACCGTCTATGGGGGGGCTTGTCTCCTCACCGGGTGGAGAACCGCAGGTCAAGTCTCCACCTAGACCCGAGCTTCCTCTACCTCCCAAACTACCTGAGCAGCCGGCAATGGTGGTGCCCCATTCGGCTACAGAGGTGGAGAAGATGGTCCACGCAGCCACTCAGGAGATCTGGGAGAGCTGTGGCCTGGGGAGGGGGGGAGGAGTGACCCTTTCACAGCTGCCAAAGCCCAAACCTTCACATGAGTATCTGGGTAAAGAGGCGAGCTGCCAGGATCAGGAAGCCCTTTCCATCCGCAGCTACAAAAAGGTGAAAAAAACTATGTGACAAAAACGACCATACACACATCCTAGGTGGATTTTTATTGTAAAATTGAAATCTGAACAATAGAACAGGCAGACACACTTGGCATCCACCCACCAATCATGCTTGTGAAAATCAGACTGCTTCAGTAGCCAAAGGCAGCCAGACTCACACTTCATCTAAATGGGTCCACTGAGGTTAAATGCCAGATAAGTTCCCATTATTCAGCGGATTCCTCTGGCATGAGCCTCCAAATGTTTTCAAAACAACACAGCTATTTCAGTTGCCTTTGGTTACAACTGTGAGCAACCCTGTGCTAATCATACTGACAAACCACAGACTCAGACGTTGCCTCAGTTCATCTGATACCTTTCATTGAATTTTAATACCCGTGCTGTTGAGCAGTAATCATTGCTGTGTCATCCTTGTCGCAATTTATTTTATATTTGTTTAAGCTCTAGTATCTCATTGCTCTCTGTTGTTCACCAGGGTGTGTATGACCTGACATGGGAGATCCTTCAGGAAATCCATGCGGAAGATCCCAACACGGATCAGCCTCAGTGGGTCAAAGCACGACGAGTGAAGGCCTCTTACCACAGAGTTAAGTCACCAGGAGACATCACCAAAGTCCAGGTACAGTGCTTCACTCCTTACTTAAGTAGCAGTGTATTTAACAGGTTACAATAACAATACAGTCACCCAGATTCAAATGTCTGATGTCTCTTCCACATGTGATGACTAACGTTCTCACTTTGTTGAACAGGAATTCCTCGCAGCAGAGGTTCTGAAATTGTACGGTCTGGCCAAGGATCAGAGTCAGAAGACTGACTGGCAGAAGATGCTTAAATTTGGCAAAAAGAAACGGGACAGAGTCGATCACATACTGGTAGGTCCCCAAATGACTTTTTTTGAGTTATTACCTCCACCGAGGAGGTTGTTTTCACCTCGTTGGTTTGTAAGCAAGATTACACAAAAACAACTGAATGGATTTCCATGAAATTTGTTTTTCAATATTTTCACCATTCACTCAGAGAATAATTAATGGAGCTTGATGGAAATAATCGTGCATTGATATTTATTATAATTATAGGTATGTAAAATGTGACATTTTCATATAATGTCCAACATTTTTCTATCACCGACAGAACATAAGATATGGTTGATACAGGAGTTGAGAATGTAAAAGAAACTGCAATAGTCTTATTGAATTTTGCATAAAACTGAAAATGGACATGCAAACTTTAAGTCAAGACATTTTTCCCGCTTTACTCACAGTGATATGAACAACTGATGTTAGTAAGATGTGTTAGAGGTGAACCCTGTTTTTCTCTCAGGTCCAGGAACTCCACGAGGAGGAGGCCCAGTGGGTCAACTACGACGAGGACGAGCTGTTTGTCAAGATGCAGCTGGCAGACAGCATCTTTGATGCGTTGCTTAAAGACACCGCAAACACGCTGACGCAAATTTGTGACACGAGGGCCAAAAGAGATGCCCCCTCTTGACGGCTTTCCTGCTTAGATTTCAAACTACAAACCTCTAGCTCAACCGCTGTCTATCCTCACCCCAGTGAGCTCCAGCCAACCTGTCGCTGCTCGGTCTTCCACCAGCTGATGTGCCAACAGCAACCCTCAGATGCCTTCAATCCCAGCATTACCTCTCAGCTCAACTACTCCTACTTATTTCATTGATGTTAATTTGCTGAGTTTGCTTCAGCTAACTGTCGTGGTTGTAGAATTTGTTTTCACACACAAAATGCCTCCTGAGTGATCCTGAAACTTAAACACCATCTAGTCTCAGTTCTCATGTTCTCATTTCTCACCCTTTGGACTGGTCATTTTGTAAATGCCAGTGAGAGAGTGAGCAGATATTTTATAGAGTACAGTGGATTGTGCCATTTGTTTGCATTTCAAGTCCATTTATGCTGCTAAAAGGATTGTTCCACAGGTGACTAAAATATAAAACCTGCCTAGAACAAAAGTAGGTTATGTCTTTTTTTGAATCTTAAATATAAATTTGGATTCAAAAAATGTAATCGAATCGCAGAAAAAATATACAGTGTAGTCTGCATGTGATTTGACTGTGACACAATTGTTTTAACTTTGTAATCCAGCACATTAAATTAAACAGTGACTATGAGTTAAGATGTCAACTTTAAGCTTTAATCTGGAGGATTTTACTTCCGTATTGGGTGAAAAGTGAAGGGATTGCAGCCTTTTATACATAGTCGCCCATTTTAGGTGACTGTTAGTTTGCCTTAAAACAAAAAACTTTACAGGGACTTTTGGAACATAACTGACTGATTAAGACTGTAATGAATATTGAACTGTAATGAATGTGTGGACCTGAAAAGCTGCTAGTTTGTATAAACTATGTTTAGCTTCATTATCCTGCTGCTTTGCCTAATTTAGAGGGCAATGTATAGAAAGAAAATATAGCACTTCACCCAATAGGGAGAAAAACTCTGTTGAAGCTGAGAGTCAGCACTTTAACTTCATAATTATTGTTGACTGTGTGTTGTAAAACAATGAAAGTGTTACTTACATTACAAAAATACTTTCAGACGGCACTGGGATGGAACATCACTGAGTTCAAATATTATATGAAAAGTTTTTGCCTCCTTAATTATATTATTTATTGTGACAAATGTTACTCAGAGGAAACGCTTAAAGAGAAAAGAACGTTGAAAATTGTAAATGATCTCGTCAACATATAGATGAAAAGATAATTTTAACATTGTGTAAAGACAATTTAATTAAACTGTAAAAGCACAAATGTGAATGTGAACGTGGCAATAACATGATGTCAGAGGTTTAACAGGCGCTATTGATACCAGAAAAAGAACATGGGGAAGATTGTTTTAATATTTAAAAGTTGTACTGTTGAGAACTTATTGAGATTGTTTGTATGATTTCGTGGTGTCCGCAACTGTCCATTTGGTCAACACAATCACTGTGTCCCACTTCTGTGCTACATGTTCATATTTTCAAACATACACTATGTACCAGTAACTAATTGAGAACAAGTATAACTTATGGAATGACACAGGCACGCACTCAAAACACGCTTTAGTCTATAAGCGGGACGCAACAGACTAAAGCAGTTGACTTGATAGATTTAGAATCAAAGCATAGGACGGTACTGAAATGTTGGATTTCAGCCTTACTTCCTCTCAAGTTCTTTTTCTGTCTGTGACCTCAGATGACAACTGGGGCTGTCTCATTCCACCACCACTTATCCTGGAACAAGTTTCTGTAGCTGAACATTTTTTTAAGCAACCCCAAAAAACCACTTCGTCGTGCAGCGGCGTGGCTCAATGCTCTGATTGCTGAAATGTTTCACAAGATCAACAATTTGAGATCAGTCATCACCGTGTTGCCCGGACAGCAGAGTTGGTCTTTCTCAAAGTTCAGTTTAAGTGCCTCTTTAAGTTGGTTGATGTCTCAGCATCCTTTGGACCTGTTTTCTTTGAATGTCTCCTTGAACTGCTGTAAACTACCTTTTTTTTTTTTATAAACGATCCTCAAACGACTGTTCTTCCTACAGATTCTTCAGTTTCTGCCTTTCTCTGCATCCAAGCGTAGTGTAGTAGTGGTTGTTTTTATACCGTCTCATTTCCCTGTGCCTGAGGAAATCTCTGTAAAACAAATAACAGACTCACTCTAAAGGTCACCTGCTTCTTCTCCATGTCACCCTCCACCTCTGTGCATATAGACACAGTTGAGTCATCGTATTGATAAACGGTATCAGGACCTAGTTTGTGCACAGTCCACAGACATGGAACAGCTCCATGCCATGGGCTGCTCAGACTGAGTCACTGAGCTGATGAGACTGAGCATGTAGGACTTCATCTCAGGGCTTTTTCTGGCCCTTGCTGTCAACGCTGCTTTGTTCCAACAAACTGTACAAACTCATTGTGGCGTGTGTGATGGAGCGTCATCATCCTCACCGACTGTTTGGAGCTGAAGTGACCTTAAACTGTACTAAATGGTTTTTTTTCTATTCTACTGTCAGTGTTTTAACAGTTGCTAAGGTGTATGTTCAAACTGTAAATAATATAATGTAGAGAAAGACCAAAAAACGATATATGACTTGTACGTTTGGTCTGTAGGCAGATGTAACAGTGATGCTGACTCAAGTAGTACCTTTAGAGACATTTTCTACAAACCCAACAGGATTGTCCTCTTGAATTGATTGTATGTGGGAGGAAGTGAAGTTCTCCTCTGTAACTATGCAGTACTTGGTCTTATGCATCGTTTTATTTGTATGTATCCAACAACTCCTGCTGTTAGTCTCTAGATTAAAATGCATTCTCAAGAAGCTTTAAGCAGTTTGCTTTAGGACAGAGTTGCTTTTCTTCTCGAGGAGATAAAGCAACTTTACCTTTTAGATAAAGTGTGTGTGTTCTGACCCTGTTAACCGAGTTAAAATGTAGGCGGAAAATATTTGATTATCAAATGAACGCAGTCTGACTTCCCTTCTTCGTCTGTTGAAATGTTTATGAATATTTATAATAATGAGCTGTGAGTGTGCGCTAAGTGCACTTGAAGACTTGTACAATTCTTTTATGGTTGTAAATATACTGTCTTTCCAATCTGACCCGCTGTTACTGTAACCTGAATGATTGTTGTAAAATAAACACTGTTTACTTTGCAAATATGTACATAGTATATATTTGTTAACAGAAACAAACTTTGAAATTGTAAATAAAGCTTTGGCTGTTTCTAAAGGAATCTGCTGTCTGCGAGTGTTGTTGTTGTTTCGGTGTTGATAACAGGCCGCTGAGTCTCCTCCTCTCCTCACACTGATGTTTATATGCGACCAAAACCAGATGTTGAGGTTTGTCAGTGGGTTTCCATCAAAATGCAGCAGCAGGGTGATACACTGTATGTGTTTGAATGTGGGTGTGAGACTGATACATCCTGTCACGTCTCATCAAAGCACAAAACCAAAAGAAAAACAATACAGTGTACAAACTCTAAATGCATGATGGGAGCACAGAGATATAGCCACTGAGGAGCCAAGGACACATGCTCTGTTTCTCACCATGGCGATAGAAAGGCTTTTTAAAAATCTGAATATCTTGGAATTTATCAGAAATGATTAAATTCTATAATATATTTATATATTATATACTTACCTTTTAAATGTTAATTTAAAATGTAAACGTTTTGTTGGCTTTTTGTAACTTTTTATGTAACAGAAACACAAAACCTCACTCATGGACTGACTGTGAAGAGGTTGGTGTGTATGGAGCTGGTGTCTGACTCGCTGTGGGTGGTGTTTCTTTTAGTTTGGAGGAACTCCGGTCGTCAGTAGTGGGAGGAACCGGGCAGGAGGAGGCGGAGGGGGAAGTTCATTGAAGTTTAGTGACGTTGAGGTGGAAACTTGCTGAGTTCAGACCCGCGATTAAGCACCAGCTCCTCCACCACCTCCACCTCCAGCGGCAGCAGCAGCTCGCACTGGGGGGAAGATGGCGCGGAGCTGCGTCCGTGCCACGTCTCGGTTTCCTCTGCACCCCAGAGAAACGGTCACATTCGCCGCCTGGCTCTGCGTATGTCTCCTCTTACCCTCGGCTGCGGAGGCCGGACTCTACACCTCCTCCGACCAGATCATATCGCTGACTCCGGAGAACGTGGAGTCGGTGCTGGTGAACTCCACCGCGGCCACGATGGTGGAGTTTTACGCGTCGTGGTGCGGCCACTGCAGGAGCTTTTCTCCAGTCTACAAAAGTCTGGCCATTGACATTAAAGGTTGGTGTGTGGGCCTCCTGCTGCAAGTCCCCGAGCTGCAGGAACCAATCATAACTATACATGTTCTGTATTGGTTGTAAATATTTGTACTATATGCACTCATATCAGTTTTCCATCCATTAACAAGTCTCACCCATATCTCTAGTTGTCATGTAGGGCTGAGGGATACATTTAATAATCTAAGATCTGTAAAATGATTTGAGTTTAAACCCACAATCTTCACTCAAGAGCAAATGTCAGTCTTTAAATACTGAAAGAATCAATTGTCTGACATTATTGATATCGAATGGTTTTATCTTGATATAATTTTGTAATGTTATTGTCAGTGGTGGGCAAAGTATCTACTTCCTATACTTCAGTAAAAGTATGAATACCACACTGTAAAGAAGTCCTGCATTAAAAACCTCACTTAAGTATTATCGTCAAAAAGTACTCATATGAAAGGTTGACAGTTCTCATAGTGCAGTAAAAAGTCCCCCGTCAGGTTTTAATGTTATAAATTATGTTTTGGGGATTAATTTTACTGCTGCATTCATGAGTTTGTTTCATTCTACTGCTGTTGATGTTCAAGGTTGAGCTCATTTGAACCACTTTATATACTGTCGGCTAGTTTAATGCATCACATTATGTATGATCATCATATGTTTGCAGACTGACTATGCTGCAAGAAGCACCTATCTCTAAAAAGTCTATTTAAAGAGTGATTCAGATTTAGAAGGGAGAGAAGACATAAACACATAAAGGAACATTCATAATCATAGAATGTGGTGATACATGATTTTCACTGGAAAGGAAGGGCATTAAAATGATCATTTTAAAAGTAATCAGTAACTAAAACTTTAAGATAAATGTAGTAAAAACTGCTATATTGTACTCTTTGATACATTAGAGTAGAAGTGCATCATTGCTTCAAACGCAACTACTCAAGTAAAGGACAAGTACATCAAATTTGTTTTTGAGTACAGTTCTTGAGTTATTGTACTTAGTTATTGTCCACTACTGGGTCCTGTTAAGTTACACCTCCCTGATGTTTTCATCACGTGCATGCAAACAGTGAGCGAGCTGTTGTTTGTGTCTGTTAATCAGAGCATGTGATCTAATTGGAGTTTTTATTCTACTCGACACTGTGACTCAAAAACCCACCATCACGTCATCTGAGTTCGGTTTCTGGAGCTCGTGCTCCAATAGAAACATCACATCGCAGTGAGAATCAATATAATTAGGACGACAGTCAGGGGCAAAGATTCTGGTGATGGCAGAGGGCCTGACACAGTCATGGGGTATTTCAGTCTCACACAGTCAACAATGGTAACTTGGCAGGCGATGGAAATGCCTTGCCTTGGAGCTGGGAGAGAGATCTTGCTGAAATGTTATGGGAGAAATGAGGGGGAGGTCCTCAAGTCAACCATGAACCTGTGTGAGTGTATCAGCAACAATTATCTTCCTGATGAGGCCCGTCAGAGACACTGCACTTTTCTTTCCCTAATGATACGTAAAGTAAACATGGAAACAGCCCGTGCAAATCACAAAACACAACTACATGAACTTCTAATGGAAATACCTGCTATAGACGAGGTGTTAGCTATTAGCTCACTCACCACAAAGCTTGCCTGCACATCATTGTCTCTGTCACAATATGGTCTTGTGAAAGCTGCTTCTTGACCACAAACGGAAGAAACTTAACTTTTTCCTACTCATCCAGTTTGCTATTACAAATGATCCACACTAGGTTGCATTAGGAATATTGTTTTGTCCATTTCTCTTGGAAATTCCACATCGTGACAGTTTCCATGAAGCTTATCAGCAATGACATAGAGATTTGACAGGTATACAGCCAGAACCAACTATCCAGAGGGATATCTAGTCTACTTTGTTAGAGGGCCTGGAGGCCGTAGGGTTTCCTTTCTTGCAGTAGACTTAATATTTTCTGTGACTCTTTCCCTTTATTTGATGTCTTTTCTTCAGAGTGGAAGCCAGCTGTGGACCTGGCAGCAATAGACTGCGCTGTAGATGTGAACAGGAAGTTCTGTATCGTCCAGGGCATCACAGGGTATCCTACCATGAAGGTAACACTGAGCTGTCTAATGCACAAATACACGTCAAATCGTACCAAATCATCTTTATTGGCTTGGTGACATTATTGTGAAGGCTCAATTTCATGCTATACAATATTAGATTAACTTACACATCTTATTGCCTGACTGATTGTGTCCTACCACTGCTACTGAATGACACACAATACTTTTACTGAATTACAAAACCAGGAAAATCCACAGTTTTGCTTTCATTTCAGCCTCTGACATGTCAGGCTTTGCTACTCTTCTCTGTTTTACAACATTTAAATTGAATGTCTTTTATAAAAAAAGCCCATTCATTTTAATCTTGGGTTTTCAAAACTTTCCACCATTTTTCACTATTGACTTTTTACAGTTTATTTGGTAAATGAAACAGTCGATAACAGTAATAATGATAATCAATAGCTAAATCAAACGCTTAATTTTGTCGACCAAATAAGGTGTAAATTGTGAAAAAATAAGCAGGGATGATTATAATCAATTAAATTCCACAGAGACCATGTACGAGATCAAGGTAGATAGATTCTTACTCTCATGTCATGGTATGCCTTTTTCTGTCAGTAGGTGGCAGTAATAATCTGAACTGTGTCAACTAAGCATTACTCTGCTTGTGTTAGTGGCTTTGTGTTACCACTGTGTGAGTGTATTTATCATTGTAGAAGCTCTGGATGAGAATGGAACTGTAGATACTATCATGTGATCCCAGGGAGTAGAGTGAACCTAAACGCCCCAGTTTCAAACGTGTGTTTTTCTATCTTATGTGATTTCGTCAGCAGCAGTGCGAGCTCAGGCCTCTGCTCTCACTTCTGCTTCTGCTCTCTGCCGTCCAGCGAGAGAGCGATAGAAACAAAGATCTCTTTCTGTTTGAAACCACATCTGAGTTTTAACATCTGCAAATCATTTCCACCAGGAAGGATTGAGAGGTCAAGGCGGGCAGAGAGGAGCGCTGCACCGCCACCACCAAACATTACACAATGTTACTTTGCTCCTCTCATGGTCGTGTGAGGCCCGTCTGAGTTGATCTCTCTCTCACTCTTACCTAAACTCTCTCTCTTCTTTCATTTCACAGTTCTTTCATGCCTACTCCAAGGCTGACTCCAAGGGACTGACTTTCAAAGGTAAACAAGAAGCAGACTCCTCCTTAAATTGTCTTTCATGGTGAACGTGCAGTTTGAGCAGGCGTCCCATCAGAGCAGGAATATGCACACGGATCATTGTCCTATCAGACATCATTAGAACTGAGGCATGTGGCTCAGGCATGTGACTGTGCACCATTCATTTCACACTTACCTAATGTTCTAGTGACCCGCATCAGTATGTATACAGTGAACTTAGGAACAAACAGTGAACTGTGTTGCCCTTTGACCTCCAGGTTTTCCCCGCGATGTTCAAGGTCTCAGACACAGGATCATAGACAAACTAGAAACCCAAATGCCCTGGCCCCCTGCCTGCCCCCCACTGGAGCCCACCAGGTAAAGAAACACAAACACTTCGATTTAGATTCTATAAAGTGATTGTTGAAGGTTTTTGTTTTGTCCTGTCATTATACCTATTTAGCTGTGTTTGTCAAATCGATGACATTAACCTAGAACTAGCTCTAAACCTGCCTGTTTGGAATGAGCTGTTTGTTTGTTATGTGTTAATGCTCTGCAACTACTTCACAATTAATCCTTGTCATTAGAGTCCACATGAGTCCTCCTCAAGCAGTTTTACAGTTTACTGTCACTTTTTATTGTTTGTGTGCTGGAGGCTTTGAGCAGAGCTTTTTATGAACAGTCTATGGTAAATGGTTGTATCTATATAGCGCTTTTCTAGTCTTGAAGACCACTCAAAGCGCTTTACACTACAGTTTGCCATTCACCCATTCACACACACATTCATACATACAGTGCATCTAGAGTAGCACTTTTATTGTTGTTCTATGAGGGGCAATTCGGGGTTCAGCATCTTGCCAAAGACACTTTGGCATGCAGATGGGAAGACTGGGAATCGAACTTCCGACCTTCTATGGTGAAGAGTGACGTCAGAAAACTTTGTGTTCGTCCTACCTGGCTTATCTGATTTTATAGTCAATGTTTTTCATAGAGTGAAACAGAATTATCTTTGTTATTGTTCACGTGTGGTTTATATCTAAGTTTATTTGGTTTAGTTAACTGGCATTGCTTTTTTATGCAGTACAGTGGGATTAGAAGGTAGATATATTTTTATTGTCAAAGTATATTAAGTACTATGTTTGCATTATTTCCACAGTGTTATTGTCGTATGTCATAGTAAAATGAGTGAACTTACCATCGGTTTACCATTTAATCTGTTTAGTCAATGTGCTGAAATGCAGTCTACTTCTGTTTCCATAATTCCTCCACAGGTGTCTGGATTCTGAATCCACATTCCCATCATGCTGCATAAATCTATCTGACCTCGTATTTGACTGCTGCAGGAATCTGCACTGCTTTTTATTTATCATCTAAATAACTAGTGATTAATGATCGGTCTGTTTATTTAATGAATATAAGTCTTTTAGTTTGAACCTGTGAGGTACCAACATGTTTTCACTCGCAAGAATCTTGTTACTTCATCACTCTGCTCTGCTCATGTACATAACCACACACATGCACTGTACATGCAGTTTATTATCATGATGGTGGAGCAGGAAAAGGAAGCAGTGACTCAACTTTATTTCTCCTTTTACATTTAAAGGGGAAGTACCCTTCATTTCAGAGTCAAGTTTTCTCCTTTTCTTCTTCTTCTTCTTATGATGAAAATAATGGAAATGAGATAACAAGAAAAACCAAATCCAAAAGTACAGTTACATGAAAGCAGATATCTTACTGGGAAGCATCTTAGCTGGAATGTTAGTATGGGGATTGTGGAAAGAGCCAGATTGACTCAAATATCAGAAAGAGGCTCATACTAAGGAAATTGTGCAATTTATTTTCAGTATGTCCTTTTATAAGATAAAGTATGTCCATACAATTCTGTAGTTACTTCATTCTTCTGTTGGATCTCTATTAGATCAATATTTAATCCCTTTAAGCTTTACTGGTGATTACTGGCTCCTAAAGGCTCAACTTTAGTCTGAACTCCAGTTACAGTACATATTATGTGTCTTACATGGTTTGTCTGCTCCTCTCTCTCCAGCGAAGCAGAGCTCGACAGCTTCTTTGAGACAAACAATGTTCAACACCTGGTCCTGATCTTTGAAGAAGCCAACTCCTATATCGGCCGAGAGGTAACAGCTTGTGTTTCCATCAGCCCGAGCTGTGTGTGTCTCTAGATTATCACATCCTTTTGGGGCAGGAGGAGATGTTTGCTTTGAAAACAGCTGAATATACTGTAGTTAACCAGTCTACTATACAAATACTGATATACTGTATTACACAACAAATAATGTCAGTATGTTGAAATGTGTGTGTGTGTGTGTGTGTGTGTGTTCGTGTCTGTGTGTGTGTGTCTTCAGCTTACCCTGGACCTGTTACAGTTTGAAAACATTGCCGTGCGGAGGGTCCTGAGCACCGAGAAAGGACTGGTGACCAAACTGGGAGTGACTGAGTTCCCATCGTGTTTCCTCTATTATCCTGGAGGCAACTTCACCAGACTCCACGTGTGAGTATCTGCAGCACATCTGTGTTTTAAACCTTGACTGAAAAATAAATGCTTTATATTTTCATGTCAAATCAGCATGTGAGGATTGTGTGAGTCTGCTCGACTGGGATCTGTTGGCCGTCCCATGAGTTGTGTTGCACCTGAGAGAGGTCATATCTTGAGCAGGGATTTTAACATTAGGGCATCTGGGAAAAGGAAATTAAAAGACAAAGCACCAAAATTTTGGGAGATGTGAAATTATGTTTGCCAGTGCCAGGACAAATTTTGAACTTGCACAGTGTTTCCGATGCTCTTTGACATTGAACTACCAATGAGGGCCACATGAGAAGGAAGTCAGCACTGGTGGAGACTCACTACCTGAAGGTTTTATTCTTTGTTTGCTCTAAAAAAGACAAACCTACTATGTAAACACACAAATGGACGAGGACAGATTAGAATCTGGCTGTTATAGGAACCAAAGATAAACAGTATGATCACCTACAGGATGTGTGTCATCTTCACTTTGCCACTGCCCATTGTTATGTGTGGTGTACATGACAGTTCACTGGTACAAATTGGATAGAAAAACAATTTTGTTACTGTTCACAAGTGCAACATGCTACCTTGGCAAATTCTACACAAAACTGTATGTCCAACTGTATTATTAACCTGTTGCAAGTCTAGCAAACAGTTAGAAACATAGAATAGAGACTAGTTCAAGTTGAACCAGGTCACCAAGGAGACGTGGAGACAATTTATTATATGTAAGTTTCTACTGTAGCTAGCACAAGCATCAACAGCTGTATAATCAACTTAATTGATGTGAGTAAGACGTTAGTATGCACCCGCTAGGCAGCTCTACTTCTTCGTCCTCTCCATAGACTGTTTATGAAGATGGACGATGCGTCTCCACCTCCTTCCACTATCAAGAAATGAAGCCATCTTGGGCATCGGGAGCCAGAGTCTTGACCTTTCCAGAGCTGTCATGATGTCCATATTTATATACAGGATATATTTGTTTTGGACTCAGAGCAGACTGAATACTTCAGTGACTCCTTACCGCAAACAGGATTGTGAGTAAGGATGGGACATGGCTAGCTGGTTAGCATGCTCATTTGAGTAGAAGACAAGGAGTGATAGAAATAGAAGCAAAACAAGATGCTGTTGGCGTGTAAAGGTTTGACGCTAAACTCCACAACATTTCTGCTAAATTGAAACCGATGCTAATGTTGCATATCAGACCTTTAAATTTTTCTGAGAAACAAACATTTTTAAAAGCAATGAGCGGAGGTGTGAGGCCAGGGAACAGCTGTTTTGCATATTTTGTTCCATACCAGTTACTCTTGAGTGTAAATTGTCTTTAGCTCCATGTGAAACATACAAACACCAAAGTTTACTCCCCTTCACTCTCTATTGTTCCACGTGTCACAACTTTGCTTTCTCCTCAAAAGCATCTTGGTGTGTGCTCATTATCTGAACCCTATTCATGAGAATACTTTTAAACATCTGGCCTCTTAATGGGATCAGAGCATCAAAATCTCTCCCATTATTCACCATCATAAAGCGACGCTGATCATTCCTCACCCTGCAAATTCATCTGCTGTTTCTGCCTCTTTGTTTGGCCGTTTCAATAACTTGGCATGCAAAGAGGACTCTTTTTAGTTGACAAATGCAAAAAGGAAATGATTTATTGCCGATTTATTTATTCACCCTCCATCTCTCCCCTTCCAACCCCCCTCATCTCCATCACTGTACAGAGGGGAGGTTTTTTAATTTCTTGCATGAAAACAATGCCATTGCTTTTCTGGCTTCACCTGCCAAACAAGCCCCAGCCGCACACGGCGACAGATGGCCTCCCATCATCACTGAATGTCTGATTGGTCCTGGGAGAGCGTGTGCAGCGCGTGTCTGCGTATGACTGTGTGTGTGTGTGTGTGTGTGTGTGTGTGTGTGTGTGTGTGTGTGTGTGTGTGTGTGTGTGTGTGTGTGTGTGTGTGTGTGTGTGTGTGTGTGTGTGTGTGAGTGTGTGTGAGTGAGTGAGTGAGTGTGTGAGACAGAGAGAGAAAGCGTGCAGGGCGTCTCACATCCGTCATGCATGTAATGTGTACTGGTCCCAGGTGAATGCATTCCCTCCCAGCCCACCCTGATGCCTGCCTGCCCGACAGCCCTGGGGGACTGCTGGATGAATGGCTCTCCCCTCACATCTGTACACTCCCACCAGACACGCAGGTGTAATTGAGTCCCGGGCTGGTGTGAGTGAGCGCAGGCCCAGAGTATCCATCCTCCTTATTACCATCCTGTTGCAGTTTTACGATGCTCTCTCTCCCTTACTCTCTCTCGCAGCGTGCGTTACAAGGGGAGAAAGCAAATGAGAGGAGGATGTGAGGGGTGGAGTGAGAGGTAGAGGTAGAGAGAGGTAGAGAGAGAGAGAGAGAGAGAGAGAGAGAGGGGTAGAGATGGAGAGCATTAATGGCCATGGACCAGTTACAGGGTTATCACATGGCTAAATGACCAGCAATCTCTCTCTCTCTCTCTCTCTCTCTCTTTCTTTCTCTCTCACAGTCTCTCTCTCTCTCTCTCGTGGTTCCATGCTACCTTGGCACCATCTGCTCAGTATTCAAAATGCAATCCCATAAGTGTGTAAAATATATGGCCACAAAAAATACAGGTCATGAAATATTTTTTCATAGCAGACGATGGCTGAAACAATGGACAAGAGTGTGTTTTTTTTAGGTCCCTTGCAGGTTTGGAGCCATGTTCTGAGCACAAAGCTGTGCAAACTTAGTTACCTGCAAACTTAATGACATGGACAGGTAATTGCAGAGTATACAGGACGAGAGCTCTCTCTCTTAGGGCCATCAACACTTCTATGACTTCTCTTCTGGGAAGGTTTTCCACACAATTTTGGAACTTGGCTCAAGCAACTTTTGGTCGCTGAAATGAGTCACTTCATCCCAAAGGTGTTAGATTGGATTAAGATCGGGGGAAGTTTTCCCACTTCAGACTTGACAAACCAAAAAAAGACTTAACAAAAAGCACAAAAAACCTACTACTGTAGGTCTTACAGTAAATGTTGAGTGACCTAAGGGTCAGTCTCACCTGTGCTTCTCTCTCACAGCAACGCTGAGGCTCGTACTTTCTACTCTTACGCCATCCAGAGGCTGCCAGGGGTGATGCGGTCAGGAAAGCCTCCATCAGTCATCAGAGTTGCCCCTAGCAACAGCACAGAGGATCCCTGGAGACCATTCAACAGGTGTGAACAAGATACATAACTGATGTTTGTCAGATTTTCTTATTGTGTACATGAATATATATATATGTGTGTATTTGTTTGTGATTGTGTGTCCAGTTCCAGGGTGTACATGTTGGACCTGGAGTCGACGCTGCACTACTCCCTACGTGTGGAGGTGGCAACTAACACCATCATTAGAGGAGAGGCCCTGATTTCTCTCAAGCAGTATGTTGCTGTCTTGGCTAAGGTAAAGTTCCCAGTGAGAGCAATGCATGCACATGATTTTAAAGCTCATTGTTTTAGTTAAAGGTTAATCAGAGACTCTAAATTGAGCGTAGGTGTGAATGTAAGGGAGAATGGTTATTTGTCTGTATGTTGTATGACCTGCGATATGCAGGTGACCTGTCAACGATGTTCCTCACCTCTCACCCAGGGTCAGCTGGGATTGGATCCAGACCTCTGCCTGGATAAGCGATATTGATGATGAATGGATGGATTGTTTAAGTTATGAATATAAAAACAGGTGAACATTTCTAAGTAGAATGGCACTCATGGAGCACCTACCATTACCAAGGCCCAAAAGCTTTTTGGATTGTTTAAAATTCATTAGAACTGGATTTGAATTTGGATCTGCATACACTCAAAAAATAAATCCCCTAAATATGACAGATTTTTCCTTAAGATATATAAATTATTATCTTAGAAACAACATAACCTCCTTTGAGGTAAAAATCACGATACGTATGGCTAAGAATTCAAATCTGCTGTGGAAATATCAAGCACAAACCATTCATTATACTCTTAATTGGAGGAATCTGGGGCATCATAATTATAAGCAGCGTTTACATTCCTTCCCCCATTTTAATCTTTAATGCTTGTTACAAGAAACATTATCTGTCTCACCTAAGGACTTTGTTAACTAGAATGACACTCGGTAGAGCGCATACCTCCACCAAGGCCCAACAGTCCCATCAAATTCAATCAATCTGCATCAAATTTCACACACACATAGATATCACTTACCTAAATATATCAAGATCCAATAATTATTCACTGAAAATACTGTGAGAATGTTGATCTGACAATGTTAAAGAAAGTTACAAAATTTCTGGATCCACTCCTTGATCTGGATGCGCACCAAAATGGAATGGATGTTTCCCTGGTCCATTCTGTATCCTTTCAGCAGTTTCGTGTAAATCCGCTCAGTTGTTTTTGTGTAATCTTGCTTACAAACATAAAAACCATCCAACAAACAAATAACCATAACCTCCTTGGCAGAGATAACAGTGGTGACCAAGAAAGACAAAATCTTTGGGATGTATGTAAGTGCAAATAAGTTTAAAACAAAAATAATTTTAAAAATGTTTTTAAAGTGTTGCACTTTCATTTTGGAAGCTTCCAGGGCATCTTGTCATTAACGGAGGACATTCACAGCCAACAGAATAATGCTGTTACAGCAGGTCACCACTGGGTGGAGAGTGAGACAGAGGAATAGTTCACTGTAGATTTGAGTTGATGTTTATTCAGCATCAGGTTCCCTCTTTATAACATGTTGTTTTAGTCATTAAGCATCCATTAAATTATTCTGCAAATTTACCCCAATTGATTGCTTTGGTGTTTTTCACCATGCGCTCACATTTAGACATATTACTGAAAAGCAGAAGTGATTGACTGGAGCCGCATCACAAAGACTCTCCTGGGTATAGTTGACCCTCTTGATGTTGGCTCGCTGTGGGAACCTCCCAGGGGGATTGAAGCGTGGCTGCCATCCACCCACCGCCCACACGCGTCGCACAGATGCATTCGTATCATGCACTAGAAAACCTGGCTGGGATGCCCTGACCACTGCTCCTCCTCCCTCATGCTGTATCCTCACTTCTGGCTTCACACAAGCATTAGTGTAAATACTCCAAAAACACCCACTCTCCCCCTGGATCTTCCCCCCTCCATTTCTCCTGTCTTTTACCATCCTCTATTCAATATCACCCTCCCTTACTTGTTTCCTAATTTCCACTTTGCCCTCTTGGATTCCACTTTTGTAAGTTTTTTCAAATTTCCTCTGAATTTTATAATCTCTTTCTTTCTTTTCCTCACTGTCTTCAATCTTTTTTTGTTACTGATAACACTGCCTCGCTGAAGTGTGCCACCCAAGCAAACATGTTGCGATGATGAGGCCTGACCTGCTAGCCCTGTCCCTATTGGCTACGCACCAGGCTGTCTCACTGGCTTGGTCTGCCACCAATCTCTCTGATTATATCTCACTCTCTAGGGAGGTGTTGTAGCAAGCTGGTGTGTATCCATGTATGTGTGTGTATGCCAGGGGTGTGTGTGGCGCAGCACTGTGGCCTCCCATTAGCTTCGGTTTGTTTAGTCAATAGCGGTAGGTCCCAGTGGTATTTTTAGCCTGTCCCCCCCACCAGAATGGAGCAGCCACTCAGCGGGGCTTTGTGCAGCTGAGGAGAGAGTCCGTCATTGTGTTTCTTGGTTTGGGACTTGTGACGGCCGCTATTGATGTTTGACCGAGCACACGTGCTGCAAAGAATCCTTGTAGTCGGCCGGCTTGTTAGGAGCAGTTAACTTAAGATGAGCGGGTAGTTTGTGACACAGGGTGGTGAATGAAAAATAGATTCTGGATGAGAGTGGCTGATAAATTTAAAGTTGTGTGTAATTTCTTTTGTCACATTTTCACATGATGCAGTTTCTGGATTTTAAAAAATTTAAGTTAATTTATTTCTCATTTAGAATCCTTTTTTCCTCTTTATTCAAATGAGTGTTGCAGAAATGACCTCACTGTTCTTGATTACTACAATATGTAAAATGTGACACCTGAACCCCCCCCACATGAGTCATGTGATTAGATGAGAGTGAAAGTGACTCACGAGGTTTGACCACAGTGTGGTGTCACCGCCTCACACACGTGACGCATTCACTGAACCTCATTGTGCTTTTTAATATATAACAATTAGTAGAAGGTGCATTTGCATGCGTTGGTGTGTGAAGCTTCATGTGCAGTTTACGATTATTCTCATTAGCAGATAAATTATTAGTGGAGAAGTTATTTTCTGGATTAATCCTGTTTTCAGTGACACAAAATGTAGAAATAAAGAAAATCTTGAACATTAAATATTTAAAAAAATTTTGTGAAAGTGACTTAAATATATAAATATTTACCAGTCGTTTTTCTCAGAATTGATTAATTACTTCAAACTGTTTTGGCTCTAAATGTGTATTTAATGCATTTTTGGGAGTAGGTCTGTGTAAATGTATATTTATTTGTCTCCTCTGTTTTTTCATCTTCTTAGCATGGCCCCGAAAAAATTACAATCTTGCATATCCAAGAATTATAAATCCATGAATCGCTTGTTTCTCTATGATCCACAATCATCCGATCATTGCGTCTCTATCCAAATGTAAACGTGAGGGTTGTTTTTTTCTTTTTTCTTTTTTTTATTTGGACCCGGTCATAATATTAGTAGATTTACTGTCTTGTCAGGCCGGAGCCGGATTTATGAATCCTCTACATGTATATGAGGATTAAAAAAAGTGGATCCTTGGAAGCATGAGAGCATTACAGCGAGGTTTTTAAGGATTACACCTCTATCCTGCTTTTCTTGAAAGAAGCCTTTCAGCCCAGAGGGGACATTGGGGCACGGGAATAAAACAAAACGGGGGGGGTTGGCCTAAAGAGACAGAGGCTCAGAACAGGATGTACAGAAATGTCTCTCATAACAAAGATTCTTAAAAATCAGCTGTCTTTATTTATGGGTCATATTACTGCTTTAATAACTAATTTTCAATGTAGTCGACAGTAGAAAACAATTAAAAGTGTGCTGGTAAAGTTTTTCTTGGTTTGTGACACGTGCTTGCGGCGCGCCCCCCTGTGCATCCTCGGGTGGATTGAAGTTGGATTAATACCAAGGGGCTTCACCTCTGTCTTCCTCCCCCGGCCATGGCCTGGTCTGTGCTGCAGCCAACAGATGCCTCCCTCATGGGACCATCACCACAAGGAGCTTGTGGTTTCTCAAGTGCTGCTGATACTAATCGGATCATGGATGACATATTGCCGGGGTGAAGGGGATTGTCATGGTCCAACTGGGAATGGGGCCAGAGGGGGTACAGGGTTAGATGAGGGGACACGTGTTTGTGTGTGTGCGTGTTTGTTTTTCTCAAGACGAAAAGGACAGATTTGAAGTGGAAGTGGAAAGATGGTAAAATGAAAACTACTTGGAGAAAAGAGAAAATAAAGTTAATTTGACGATAAATGATCAATGGAGTTCAAGATTACATTTTTCACAAATTCAAAAATTTGTATTGGCCATGTTAGCTGATACAAATATATTTTGTGTCACATTTCTGATTGGGTTTCTCTTGGTGTTCTCAAAAATCCCTGCACTTTAACTCTAATGATTCATTACACTTAATGGTGACCTTGTCAGTGTCAGAAAATAAAAACAAATAATTTCCTCTGGAAAGTTAATTACGAGTAACCTTTGTGAGTCCACCAAATTAAATTCAGATTGTCGTACTGTTGCTTGAAAAGATTCACCATTATTTCAGTGCAACCCACTTGATGGGGATTTTTAAAATCATCCCTGGCACGTAAAACATTTTAAGCTACTAATTAGTGATATGCTGTAAATATGGTGGCTGATGTGTTGTTCACCATAGATGGTCAAGACCAGGGAGGTTTGGTAGGAGGTTACAAAAAAATGGATGAATGTAAAAGAATACATCAAGCGATTAAGTTGAACAGAGTGTGCACCAATGATTATACATTTTAAAAGTTGAACCTGTGCCTTGTGTTTTTAGTGGATCACCAGAGAACCAGAGGGCTCATGAATAGTGTTGCTCCGGTGACGCTGAGCTAAGTCCATTAGCTGGAAACACCTGCGTTTTCTCTTCTGGTTAAATTCATATGGCTGCTTAATGAGCTTTTGTGACTGGTTGACGTTCAGACCCCAGATCCAAACCTAAACCCATTATATCACACTCCCAGTAGTGAGAGGCTGACATCACCAGCCTTTGTCTGCTCGATACATCCCACCTTTAGTACTTTGTTTGTACTAGAGACACACACACTCTGCATTTGCTGATGCGTGGATACAAAATAGTGTTTTCTTTTCATTTATAGTTATCTATAATAAAGATATACTGTAAAACTGTAATATCATACCTCTATTAAATTTTTTTTTTTATAAGGGTTGAGAGCAACAATTAATGACTCATTGACAAATATTTCCCTTTATTATCAAACAATTTATCAATATCTCTTACTTCTAATATTGGTATTGGCACATCTATATACATACATTAGGGGGGTCAATTGTACATTTTTCATTTGCTACTGACAATTTATGATTCTGAACTTAAACTGAAATTCAAATTAAAGTGAAAGAGTAACGATAAAAAATGTTTTTTTAAATCTGAAATCTTTTCTACAATACTAATGTAGGGGCAGATCATTTCACAGTGATGTTGTGTGTTATCCATCATTTTACAAGTAACTTTTGACTGTGCAAAACATATTGAGAAACTGTCTGAATAGTGAGGTTAAAGTGATTCCAACATCTGAGAGAAAAATAATTTCCTGCAGGCCGAGCAGATGAAGGGTTAAAGGTTCTGTGCTGCTCTGGTGTGAGGGTAAAGATAAGGGACAGGGCAGCGCTGTGTTCACCTTGG
Organism: Paralichthys olivaceus; assembly: GCF_024713975.1. NCBI lineage: Eukaryota > Metazoa > Chordata > Actinopteri > Pleuronectiformes > Paralichthyidae > Paralichthys > Paralichthys olivaceus. The sequence continues at coordinate 13,503,235 of NC_091095.1, read as the reverse complement.
ACAAGAAGGTTTAGGCAAATCACCGGGGGTCTGGTTAAGTGGTCAGGGTGGAACACGCAGATCCTGTTAGAGGAGCCATGAATGGACGGCTGAGCCACAGACTGTGTGTGTGAACGCCAGTGTGTGCAGGTGTGTTTGGTGAACAGATGGTGGAATCAAAAAGACCCAGTAATGCAATTCAAGACAGGTCCACTCCACATATTGCTTGACACCAGCTCTGTCTGTCTTCTGCTTTTTCTGTTTTTCTTAGATTATGTACATTTTCTCAGTCTTTTAAGGGAACTAAATATTAGAACTAAAGTTACCATGGGAGTTGTCCTGTTGTTTCAGTTTTGGAAAAAGCTTGATCCCTGTAATGTGTCTATGTCTTGGAGACAGAACCATTATCTCAAACTGTTCCACAGAGAGGCTTACTGTAAAGAAGAGGAAGCACATTTAGCTGAAATGTCTTCAGCCGCTTTACTGTCAGCACACTCGAGACATCAGCTGTGGCTTTTGTCGGCGTTGTGTGTAAAGACATGTTTGTCTTTGTCCGTCCTCGCTCTGTCATCACTGGTCTCAAACGCACATCAGCTGGATTTCCTCTGCAAGTCGAGGTGTCACGTTTCCTCCCAGCTGTGGAGTTGCCATGGCAGTGCAGGTTTGAATAGAAGTAAATACTCAACAGGACAAAGCCACGAGTAGACGGTGGCTAAGTGGTGTTAGCGGCTTAGGAAATGGATCTTAATGAAGGAAAAGGCTTAAGCTCAATTGTTGTTGTCACATTTAGGGAGATTCTTGAGCGGTGCTGGGAAGGAAAAACACTCAGACCACAACTTTTGCGTTGCACATAAACACTTCTTGAGGATGAGCTGGAGACTGACTGTGAACACTGGGTTTTATGAAGTCAAGTCAAAGTTTATTTACATATCACATTCAGAATAACCACAGTTGACACAACACAAGTGCTGAGCCGGCTTATAATATGAAAAAATATATATTTATTTATTTATATATAAACAGAGAATAAATATGTCAAACATCATAACATTTAATAATTAAAGTATTGCACAAGAGCAGACGAAATCAAGGTCTTAAACTCAACTTGAATTGTAAAACCAGTGAGAAGAAGTGGGTCTTAACAATGATTGAAAGGTTTCGAGGGCCGGAGCTGTTCTGATATGAAGAAGTAAACTGTACCAGAGAGAAGGGGCAGCCACTGCAAAGGCCTGTACCCCCTTTTTTTTTTGCCTTGATCCCAGAAGCATCCAGATGCATTTAGACGAAGGCTTAGGTTTGCTATATATATTGCTAGTGATCAATTTAAAATTGGACATCCCAGTAATGCCTAATATGCACAGATCCATCTTTCTAATGTGACTTCATGCTGGTTTTTATTCTTCTACAATAGCATATTAATCGAATTTGGGTTTTGTGTTATTTGTTGAAAAACATTAAGCGATTTGAAGATATCACTTTTCTCAGAGATTTTATTGTCCAAAGTTCTAATCTGATACTTTACTCACTTTGAGAGGAATTGATAATGACAGTAACTCTCTCCACACCTTGTTTGCACCATAATGGAGTAATTAATTTGTTTCCACTGTGCTCTGCTGTTTTGCGCCTGCAGTACTTTCCAGGCCGTCCCATGGTGATGAACCTGTTGAAGAGTTTAAGCTCCTGGCTACAGAGCCAGACTGGAGATGAGATTTCCTACGAGGCCTTTAAAGAGATACTGGATAACTCAGCACAGGTAAGTCAAGACAGAGACATCAGCTGTTTTCAAACATGTTTGCATTTCAATCTTTTGGTTTTTCAGTTTTTCATCTGTTGCATCTTACACGTTATCAACACACCCACTGGCCTGGGGTGAATCTGCAGGCATAATCCTGCTGTATTTACATATGAGCTCACTCAGACATTTTCCGGATATTTTTCTAGAGGACTGTGAGGAAAAGTTCATAAAAATGTCCACAGCAACTGACTTGGATATTTGTGTTCTTACCTACAGAACATTTTCCTGGAAATGTCCAGACCTCAGTGCATTAAAGCAGCTATGCAAGCAGCCATCAAATATGTTTTGACAGTATGAATGAAGTTGGAGCTTCTTGTTTGTCCTCCGTCTTTTGTTCATACATTGTTTTCAGAAGTGGCCTCTGTACTAGATACAGCATCAAGAAAGTACATGAATCGGAAGGTTTTTAAGCCTAAGCAGGTAGGGAGGCATTTAAATGAAAATAAAGTGCACACTAGAGAGATAAGCAGCTGCAGGGAGAAGAGAGGGCAGGTCATCACAAAATTCACCCAGACTGACATCCTCACAACACAGTACAAATACATAAAAACAGATAAATATGGAGGTGTTTGAATATGTACTTTGCCCTTGTGTCGGTGCCAGCACATACCGCTGAAAATCTATGTGCTGTTGTCTTTGGAATGAAGCCTGCATGCCTCCAGTATACGGCCCCTCGCAAATTGAAAGAGTCACTTACTTACATCATTAGCTTTTAGCGGGCAAATCAATGGATCAATGAATCAATGGGAAGGTATGAATAGACTTCGCCTCAGAGGAAATGGACTCTGTATACACACACGTACACACACACACCAAATCTTTACTATTGACATGTGAGTAACCCTGTCAATCACGCCAGCAATGGCAGCACAGCGTGGTAAGAGAAACGACTTTATGTCAGAGAAAATATGTCGTTGGATTCAGCCAATGCTCACGGTTAGAGATCTGTATCGTTTCTGTTCATTAGCGGAGGGCTGAGCCATTAACCTGAGATTGACTTCTCATTGATCATGGAAACTACACGCAGCAGCTTTCATTAAGTTGAACAGGTTGGGAAAAGCTGGGGAGGCTCCACTTTTTAGACGATCTTTGTAATTCTCAAAGGAGAAGAATGGCGAGTTTCTATGTTTTTCTTATCGTGAACAAATCCCAAGAAAAGACTTAAACCAACAATGTATTCGTCTGTTTTTCTAACAGCTCTATCTGTCGCACTCAGACTTAATCCCATCCCACGGACGAGGTATTAAAACACAGGAACTGGCTGTTAGCAGGATCACAATGTTGTTGGTTCTGTCCTTTTAATGAGATTTATCGACAATAAGAAAAATATAGAATATGACCAACATTATCCTTCTAAGCTTTTTCTCATTCATCTGTTATTAGTGTTTATCTGTTGTTGGTCTCTTCTTCTCTCAGTCTCCAGACACGGCTTTGCCTGAAGGAGAGAAGTGGGTGGGCTGTCAGGGTTCACAGCCTCAATTCAGACGTTATCCTTGTGGGGTGTGGACTCTCTTCCATGTTCTCACTGTCCAGGCCAAGAAGGCCGGAAGCTCAGGTACACACACACACAGACACACACACACACACACACAAACACACACCTCCCTCATTTTATATTGCATGGGAAACACTTTCTGTTCAATAATTCATTAATTTATTTTCATTTTTTCATCATTGTTTCTTTATTTAGTTATATCTACTTCCCTGTCCACTTCTCTCACCTTTACCAGGTTCTTATTTAATCTGGCCCATAACCCTATTATATGAATAGTGCCCCTCATAGCACTCAATTATACGTCTTTAAAATACATCACAATTAGCAGGTATACGAGAGTTGGTAAACGCGAGCAAACCTGCGAAAAAAAGGTAACTGACCCCCTTCCCATTGCCAATTGAGGAGTTTGCCTTTCGGTCCACCCCCCCAGTGCGTCATGTTCAACATCGCGAACCCTGAGGCGCTTTCTCACTTCATTGTCTTTCCAAATTAGCACGCTCAACCGCATGTCATGTTTCCATCACTGCCGATCTGAGCTGAGTAAAACTTGTGTCTACTGCAGAGTCAATTGAAACAAAAGCCAGATGTTAGTGGGTTTTTTGATCAGTGGAAAAGGGGCTTTCGAGTGCTGCATTTTAACCCAAACCTAACCCTTGTTCTTACCCTAACCTAAACCTTAACCCTTTTACAGCAGTTTTAAAGAAAGGAACAGTCCTCACTTTCCCCAAATGTTTTCTTTGTTAGCTGTGGAAAAAAAAGGGCACTGAGAGTTCACAGAGACAGGGTGAGGTGAGGGCTTTGTGAGGCTTTCTAAACAAATTAGCCCAAGAATGTTTGGTGCACTACTTTTATTTCACACGGACCTGATTTTACATCTAACTGAAGGTCTGGCTCAGAGAAACACAAACGTGTGTCTCGATGACGTTTTGACCAGAATTCTTTTCCATCCTGTGCTTTGTGTCTTCTGGTCACAGCTAAAATTGAGCCTATTTGTGACTGTGTGAAAAGGGATTACGTTAGATTAGTGGAATGTGAGTGGTTAATAAAACAGACAGATGACCGGAGGCTCCACTGCTGGCAGGGACGTTAATCTCCCTTTAACGGACACACACATACATACACACACACACACACATTAATCCCAAGGTTTACGTACCGTCATGTGACCTGCAGATGGACTGGCCAGAAAGGGGGTGTCCATCTGGCCCCCCACAGATCACCATCTTAATGGGTGGAAACACACCCGCACAGGATGCACCATAACATAAAACTCATCCATATACACAAGCTGCCGACTTTATTAAAGGAGTAAACACATAAGTGAAGGTTTGAACATCTCAAACACAAGCTTGTCCCTATTTTCACACACACACACACACACACACACACACACACACACACACACACACACACACACTCCCAGACACACTTCCACTGCTCATCTGAACTTCCTGCTAAACCGAGGACAAAAGCGAGCAGCTCTGTGAAAATATGTTTGCTTACTGTTCTGGTCCTGAGACAACGGCCTGGCCACCATTCACACAGTGGGTTAACTGTGTTTAATCTCCACGTTGGGTTATCCCATTGGCATAGATTATTCATCTCAATATGGGGTTAACCCAGCTCTCTGTGACTCCTGGCCCACATAACCGTGGGAATCCTGGAGGCTGTGGACCCACACTGCCATTAGCGAGCTCTCAGGCTGCAGTGCACATCCACAGTACATTTTAATGTATAGCAACAACAAGCTTTACAAGGTGCAGGTTATTGTGCTTTACATTAGAGATCATGTCTGATTGTTGCAATGAGGTAATCTGTGCGTTTGCATATTGAAATTTACTCCTGGGTTTCAGCTTCCATCAGCTGTATGTTCACAATAAAAAATAAAAGTGTGAAGTGATAGTTTCAATATTTTTCATTTCATATTTCTCAAGATGTCACAACCGAAAAATAATCAGTGGCTGAATTCCACTTAGCTGCTTCAGTTTGAACTAAACGGAAAAATTTTTAGTGTTAGTAGCTGTTTGAAATGTTGAAAAAGTCTTTTGTTAAAAAGCCCTATTGTGACACATTTCTATTTTGAACTGCTCTGGTGTCTTGTGATTCCACCTGCAGATCCTCAGGAGGTGCTGACTGCGATGAGGAACTACGTCAGCAGCTTCTTCGGCTGCAGGCCGTGTGCCGAGCACTTTGAGAACATGGCGAGGGAAAGTCTGATGATGGTGAACACGTCGGTGGCGGCCATCCTCTGGCTGTGGAAACACCACAATCGCGTCAACAACAGACTTGCAGGTGGGGGGTCAGCACAGGTGACATAGTTAGAAAAATCTCAAAAGTCTCCTTTTCATTGTTTAGTTGGCAGCTGTGGTTCACTTTTTGTGTTTCCTTAAAATTACAGTGGGAAAACTTTTATACAGCATTTTTTGATTCATTCTCTGAATGAAAGTGAGGAATACTCAGGAAGAACTCACTTTTTAAATGGAAATGTTGACGAGTCTCAATGAGTAGTTTTTGCATAATCCTGCTAAATAACTAACAAACGCAGATGAAAGCACAACCACCTTGATCGAGCGAATCAAAAGCAACGTGTCTTTTCTGTAAATTACAAATTAGAATTGCAGATGCTGGTTACCTTTGTTAGTTAACACTCGAATTTGTGTTCTTTGAGGGTTCCATTTGGTTTTTGGCACTTTTTCTTATTTTGAAATTAATCTCGTACTGTTTACAATTATCATTATTATTTTGATTTAAGATGCAACAAATAAATAAGAAAAAATAAAGAATTTACTCTCTACCTTAGACACTATACAGAAAGTAGAGATGATTGATGTAATTCTTAGTGTGCCAAGCCCTCAGTGCTGTCCCTGTCCCTCCCACTCCCTCACATCCTTTCCTCTTTCCTCGTTCCTCTGTTCAGTGTGTATCAGCCTCTCCGTGGAATCATAAGTCTTACCTTCCTGCATTTTGCGGAAGATGTTAACTTCCAGTTTCCCCTCGTGTTCAGTTAGAGCCTGGTAATACCACTAAGAGGGTGAGGGGATGAGGAAGGGTGGATCCTCAGATCAGACACCAGCTGTCACCTCGTCTTAGCCCTGCAAGTATCATCTGTTTCTACCTCACCCGTTTTCTCCTGACTCCCCGTCTGTCCTCTTCCATCCCTCTAACACCCTTACACCAGTGTCCCTCAGCCATCACCTTACTGAGCGTCAAACATTTCCTCGAAGTCTGCACTCGTACCTTGACTCATGGCCTTGGCCCCCTGAATCCAACCTTCAGCTCAAGTTAATAACTTTTAATAGGTCTCATACAGAACTGAGAATCTTCAGATCTTTCATTCTGCATTTTTCCCTCTCATCACCAGTGTAGACTTCTATCTTTTGTCACTCTGTACAGAAGTTTATAAAGTTTTCTCTGGTTTCAGACTGAGCCCTATCTGCATATTACGCTTCTTCATGTCAGTCTTGCTAAACAGCCCCTGAGCGTCCCTCCTCCCTCGTCCAGGTTTTATGAGGCACAGGACTGTCATTAACAGCCCACTTTGTTAAATCACTGCCTTTTGTTTGAGCTGACTTCCCCCTCGTCTTTTTCAGGGACAGCTTGTGTCCTGAACAGCAGGGACCAGAAGGACACTGGTCCCTGCGAATATCTGCTCCCCAGACACTTGAGCACTATTCAGCCTTCCCCCCTTCATCCACGTGTCTCCCCTCTCTTCTACTGCCGTGCCCGTCTTTCTCTCTTTCCACTCACTGTCCCTTGGGACTCATATCCCCTGCTTGACAAGTAATAGTGCAGCATCCCCGCAGGATGGGTCCCACAGGAGCCACCCCTCACACACACAAACACACACACACACACACACACACACACACACACACACACACACACACACACACACACAATTCCCAAGGTATTGTGTGACAGCAGGTGGCAAACACCATGACACAAGCCACATGCGGTCCCCCTCGTTTCCTGCCCCTTCCGCACACACGCAGCATTTCCAAACATGGGTCAAGTTGTGGCGTGTGGCAGGGGGGAGTTAGTCACGGTGGAGGGCGAGCTGGGGTCCACAAGGGATAAGTCGGGTGATTCACAGAGGGAAAGAGAGAGAGGGAGGAGCTGAGGGTTTGGCTGTGTTTGTAGCAATGAGTGGCTGTGTCTCCCTCAGGAGAGCACACTCCATACACTCAACCCCTCCTCTCCCTTTTGCCTAAAGTGGAGCTCTTTAGCAGGCCTCCCCGCCCCTCCTTTCAAGAGCAGCCATGCATGAAAGAGCATCTATTTGTAAAGCGGCTGAACAATTAATTTAGCTGGCAACAAAGAGGCCCCAGGGCCCTCGGCCTCCTCGCAGCAGCAGAATGGAGACTGGTGGCAGCTCAGTCCTGTTGCTGCTTGTCAACAGGCTGAGACTGATTCACATTTCTACAGACAAAAAGCTGCAGCAGGCATCGCTGCTCCACTTCTGTGAAATCATGTGCAGCGCTGCCTGCTGATTTGAGGGTTTTATGGTAGACACATATTGATTATTACTAAGACCAGGCATTGTTTGAAATGTCCTATACTAATATATATGGCTTAGTACCAGTAACAACAAAATCTATATGTTTTAATAAATTGTGCATGCTGGCAGACAACAACTTGACCAGCTTGTGTGGTTACCCTACGATAAATCAGTATCTGTATCAGTATCTGATTCACATATTCGGCACCAAAACTGGTATTTTTGGCTTCTATGTTATGTTTAAAAAATCAGAGGTAGGTTTGGCAAATGTTGCATCATTAAAAATATTTTGGCAGCTTCCAAGTTTTAGTGTGCCGACAGTCTCTCTGTTTGTTTGTATGCTGTTGCCTTCAGAAAAGAACATACCTCCGCCAAGGCCCATCAGTCCCCTCATGAAACCACATTTAAAAATTCACTAGATCCATTAGATAGATTTCATTTTGACTCAGAAATATCAGTCCTTAAATATCCAGGAATTTCATAATTCTAATTGAATGGTTTCTTTCCTGAGGCTTATTATCTCCTTCCACTAAGTTTCTAGAAAATCTGCACTGTAGTTTCAGCGTAATCCTGCTGACTAACAGACAAATGAAAAAAGAAACAAACATAGATGAAAACATAACCTCCTTGGTGGAGGTCAGCATATGTTACCACCTGAATTTTAAAAAGAACTGTACATTTTTTTGTGTCTGATATTGTGAGTTTGTTAATCACATACTGAAGGTATTCATCGTTATGGTCTGTTGGTAGTAAGATGTCCTCTACTGACCTCAGCTCCATTATCTTTGCTGTATTTATGTCAGTAATTCCTGGAGTTAACAACATTGTATAACTGTGAACTAATATCATCTCAAAAGATAAAGTAAAACTAAAAAATTTTATATATCTCACCACAAATTTTATGCCAGATTATGTGGGAAGGTTTTGTTGTGGTTATTTAAATGAGATTAAAATGACATCAGCTGTGCTTCTTGTCAACCATGATAGCTCCGCGTGCCGTACGCTGCAGGTGATCCTCACTTAGAGAATTAGTGCTGAGGAAGCTAGTTTGACGTGCTGAACAATACATATTTATACCTGATGAATATGTATGTGCGGCGGCGATGACATCTCAGTGACAGCCCATTGTGGCAATCTCAGTATGGCTGGTATGGCTAAAGTCACCCTGGCCGCAAATGTGGCAAGCTCATTAGAATAAGGGGAGAGATGTGAGGCATCTGGTGTGTGTGTGTGTGCTCTCACCTGCTGAAATGTATAAAAGCCCCCACACACAACCGCAGGCAGCATCCTATCCAGGACACAGTAAAATTGATGTATCCTTTATGTAAAGTACTGTATGCAGAGTACATACACTTGCATATGACTGAGATTAATCTTGAGCGGTGGAGAGGAGGAGGAGGGAGCGGCGGCGATGGAGGTGCTGGAGGATGTAAATTGACAGTGCTGTAAAGTGACAGACCTGCTGCTGCTCTGCTTTTTTCCCCTCTCCTTTTACACACACAAACACACACGTGCACACAATGGCCTGTTGGTGACAACAAGCAATTTATTACTAGACACAGCCCTGTGTTTGTGTCCCTGTGGGCAATTGTGCTGTGTGCGTCCATCTGAGCTTGTGTAAGAGCCTGAAAATCTATTTTCTGTGTGTTTTTCTGCCAGTCTGTTTGCATGGGTGCAGGGTGTGTTTATGTGTGAGAGTGTGTGTGTGTGTGTGTGTGTGTGTGTTTGTGTGTAAGTGTGTGTGTGAGAGTGTAAGTGTGTGTGTGAGAGATGAGGGGTGTGGGTAGACGGCGGCTACATAAAAGAAAACATGTTAAAGGAGAAAGTTTCTAATTCATTAGGAGGACAGATGCCCTCTGAGGTTTCTGTTGCTCTCATGTTCAATTTGGAGATTGGACTCCACTTTCAAAAGGGTGTGAAAGGACAAGACAGGTGGTCCAGTGCACCGGGGTCTGCCGTCTGAAAACAGGGATTGTGTGTGTGGGCCTGTCTGAGTGTGTGTGTGTGTGTGTGTGTGTGTGTGTGTGTGTGTGTGTGTGTGTGTGTGTGTGTGTGTGTGTGTGTGTGTGTGTGTGTGTGTGTGTGTGTGTGTGTGTGTGTGTGTGTGTGTGTGTGTGTGTGTGTGTGTGTGTATACCCAAGTAGAGAAGCTGTCCACTTTGGCCACATCTATTATCTCACCACCCCTCCCACTGGGACATCCCAGAAGCCCATTGATCATTATTAGACCCTGTCATACATCCACACGCCCACACACACACAAAATATCAATCCCTAGATTACATGCGCAGAAACACGGAAAGATGATTTACATATATACACTTAAACACATACATACACATATGCATATAGGCACTTAGTTTTTACGAGCACTGTGACAAGATCAAATGGGTTCAGCGCAGATTGCACACACTCCTCAAAGCACTTACATCCTCAAGTCAACGCATCAACAAGGAGAATAAAAGAAACAACAATAGGTGAAGTGGCTGACTGGAAGCTCAGAGATGTGTGGTTACGTTATCTAATTTAAGTTTGTGAAGTACTCAATAGTTAGACTTTGATACAGCTGTAGTAAACAAAGAAGAAGGCCTGGTTAGATCCTGAACAACATGAAAAATACTCAATTACAAGGTTGAGTGTTCAAAAACAACTTTTCCAATTGGGGTTAAAAGTATTTAATTACCTGACACAGCAGTTTAATGCTATGATAAGTCCACATAGGGCCATATGGATTCCCTAGAGTCCACTCCATACACTACCAGGAGTACATTTAGTTGTATAGCACTACATTATATTATCTGAAATTATCATATGTTTATTGGTATTTAAAATAACAGAATAAACTCAAAATGCAATATTATCCTGGGTGTAAATGTGCCATAAAAATGGACTTGTCTTTTTTGTAAAGCTGTAAAACACATTTTAAGCAAATAAAAGATTTACAGAAAAATGTCATGAGCCAGTAATAGATCAGGATTATTATTGTGGCTCTCACATTACAGGATTTATATTTCTCAACCACACACAAACCCACTCCTGGTCACAACTGATCCTTCACTGAAACATTCTCAACTCTGCTGTACAATTCAGTAGCCTTGCTTCTGTGTTTATCTCTCCAGGGGCTTTGAGTGAAGACCCCAACTTCCCAAAGATCCAGTGGCCTTCACCAGAAATGTGTCCCTCCTGCCATATGGTGAGGGAAAACGGAGACCACAGGTGGAGCCAAGAGAAGGTGCTGCCCTTCCTTGTGTCCTACTTCTCCTCCGACAGCATCCTCACAGGTATCAGATCCTTCAGTTAACAAAATCAAAAAAAATCATCTCCAAAGATGTGTTTTAAAAGTATCTAGTTGACAAGTGAAAGTGAATCAGTTATTTCAAATTAAACAGTAGAAGTAAAAAAAAAAAAAGAAACAAGGCAACAAATAATGGTGTAGATAAATCCTAATAATAATAATAGTGTGTCTCTTTCCCTGTCAGACTATCTTGAAGATGAAAGCCAGATCCTGACAAAACAGAGGGAAAAACAGGCCAGCAAGCAGCGAGCTTTAGAAGCTCAGAAACGTGTTGAAAGGAAAGCCAGGGAGGCCTCAGACTTCATGATGCATCCTCCAGTACAGCCCACTGTGCAAGAAGAAGAAGAGGAGGAAGAGGAAGAGGAGGGAGAGGAGCCACAAGATGAAGCAGTGACAGATGAAGAGGATGAAGGTGCGGAGGGAGCGGCGGCAGTAGATGAGATGGGCAGTAAGACCTCTGAGCCGAGTCCTTGGGCCAAACCTGAAATGGAGTTGGGTCGAAGGCAGCAGCAGGCCCGCAGAAAGCCGAGCATTGTGGGGATGAGGATGCGAGACACACAGGAGGACATTGTGGATCTGGACTCATTTGTCAATCAGCACTACAAGGCCAAGGCTCTGCAGTTGGCCGCCTCCAGCCGGGTCAAACAACGCACCCTGCAGAGGAAGGTGGAGCAGGAGCCAGGGCCTGTGTTCAGACTCGGCATGGAGCTGGACGCAGGGCTCGGGATGGTGGGCCTGCAACCTATGGAGGCCGACTTTGACCTGGACATGGGGCAGAAGAGGGTGCGGCTGCAAAAGCGAGAACTGACGGGCCAGTACTTTGGCGAGGAGTTGAGCCACAAGGGACACTGGATGTCTATGCTGAGCATCGGATTCTCCAAAGTGGACATCAGCCTGTGTGTCATTCTTTACCTTCTGTCCTCTATGTGTCTACTCGCCATGTACCTGTTCTTCAAAAACCGCTTCAGGCTACGGCGGGTTAAAATATCCCTGCCCTGAACCAAAGAGTGTCCAGATCTGAGCTGAGTCACAGCAATGATTAACATTCATTAGGTTCATGTAGGCTAAGGTTGGGGTTAGTGTAAGGGGATGTGCCAAGATTAATGTCATCTTAAGGTGGTCCACTTAAATGTTACCTACAGCGCAGGAAGCCAAGGACATGTTTGTTTCCAGATGTTATGGAAGTGTCTGACTAGAGGAGGAAGGGAACATTACTATCTTTACATCTTGGAAAATCATGAGACTTATGTATCCTTGCACTTAATCCGTCCTCCAAGTCTTTTAGGCAGCATTTCCACTGTGGTTCACATATATTTCTGTTTGGGCTTTGTGCTTAAGTTAAGGATAACAAATTGCGCTTTTGATTTACCACTTATGAAGGATGAAATTAATTTAACATTTTTTAAATTTGTATGAAATAAATTACCTATAATACATATTTGGGAGGTGGGGGTTGTGCTACAGAATTTGTTTTCGTTGTTTTATTGAAGTTATGAAAGCCTCCTAATTCCCTGTGTACTATGACCAAAAAATTAAGTTTCACCATTGATTTGTATATAGTTAATATGTTAATAATATTTGAATCAATTGATTTAAATACTCAAATAGTTGATCTTTCAGTGATTTCAAAAATAATCTTAAATTACTGATTTAAGATGTCTGTCACTGTTTGTTAAGTAATGGAATGGTGAAAAAACAATCCCATCCCCTAAATTCTTTGTGAGTTCTTCTAAAAGTGTTGTGTGACTGCAGCTTATGCTGAATACTGTGACTGGACCAGAAGGTGCTCAGTCGCTTTCTCCAGAGAATAGCCGATCAGCCCTTTGTTCTTCAGCTCCTTTGAGTAGGTCTACATTACACTGAGTTTTACATCACGTCTTTGAGTATTACATCACACTGCTGAGCCTACACAACAGCTACTTGTGTTGTTTCTGAAGTGTTGTGAAGTGATGCATATGTTCACACTGGACAAGGTTTGAGAATAAGCAGGATTTGTTTTTGGCTGGTGTCCACGATGTGAAGATTCTGCTGACCATCTCAAACGCACTGTTCTGCTTCTGTCTGAATCAATAAAATTATTTTTGATAAGGACTCATTGCTTTTTCAATGTTCTGATCTGTCATTGAAAACTTTAATTTGGTAGGGTGTGTTTGAACTAATGCATTCTGTAGAGAAGAATTAAACCCTTTGTAATATATGGACTGTTCTATGGAAAGAACAAATAACGTTATCCCATCTTCAGAAAAAGGGTTCCCCAAGGCTGAGTGCTTGGGCCCCTTTTTTTGCAATACATACATACTTCCTTAGCTTCAATTGTCCACACACATGGACATTGACCTCCACCTGCTACCCTCTAATGCTTGCTTACAGGCCAACCTCTGTGTCTGCATCCATGGACTCAATCACTCACTTTATAGTACTTCTTGGCCATTGTGTTCTTCCAAGGAATGTGGACTGGCTTTGCAATCCCTGCGCTCAAGAGAATCACAGCCCAGACAGTGTTTTGTTGTGGTTCCTAAGTGAACCAAAGCCTGAATCTAAGCAGGGGAATCCCTCTGTATCTTCCAGAACCTCCTGAAGACTCATCTCCATTGAGCCTTAACTCCTCTCACAACACCTCCATCACCCTAACATGCCTAACTAGCACTTACTGTGCACCTTTTTATCTGATCTCCTTCACGTTGTTTTCATCATTTCAATCTCTCCTAAATCTTTAGTGCTGTCCCTCCGTTATAAGTCACTTTGGATGAAAATGACCGACATCAAAATATTTTTACGAAACCCTCCAGATTTGAGAATAACAAATTCATGTTTGTTTTTTGTTTTGATCATGACGACAGGACTTGAGGCAAGGAGGAGCAGGGTGTTGCATGTATAATGGGGGGTTAAAGCATCCAAGGTTGAAGGAAAAAGCCTGTTGCCATCTGCTGTGCAGCGCAAGCTAAATCCTAACAATTTCATTGGGATTATAGCAAGTGAGTAATCCAGCTTTCCTTTAGGACTAGAGGGGAGAGATTACCCTTGAGGATTAGCTCCCTGCAGATAATAAACTTTATTAAAACGCAATCGGCTTTCGTGGGGCTTCTTCCCTCACACACTTGGAGGTGGGCTCTTTTCGGGGAGGGGAGCAACAGTGGGGCAGAAGTATGGGAGAGGGGGTCAGGTGAAAGACACAGCGGTGTGTGAGATAGATGAATGGATGGACAGACAGAGGGTGAGGGGTTTGATGTTCTCCAGATTACAACAAGCCCATCTGAAGGACATCGAGCGCTTGATCTTCAGCTTTGAGGTTCCTGGAACGGTGGCGTGAATCCCCTTGACTCCTGCCCCTTTACCTCTACCCCAATCCTGTCACACGTACACGTACACACACGCACTCACACACACACATCCTCATCCCAAATGCCACTCCATATCTTTATCCAAACCACGTCAGGCAGGTTTTGATGGTTGAATAGTTGAGTTAAGGCAGTCGATTCTTCTAACAACAAACACACACTCACACAGAATAGGTTGATTAATGGCCCCACATTAAAGCAGAGGAGCATCACGGCTGAGCAGCTGTGGTTGTGTGACTAAATCAAACTCTCCCATACTTTGAATTAGACCCTGAACGACACATTGTAATTGCCAGAATGAATTGAGGAAAGAACAGTTTGTCAGAGGGAAACTTCTGCATGTTATGTATTCCTTTTGCAAACATTATCCAGTATATCATGAGACAAATTTTAATATCAGGGTGGGCTTTTATTCTTATGTGCCCTTCTAAAACTTTTTGTGTTTGTTAATTGTTAGTTTTGTTACATCTGAAAGTCGAGACAGGGACCATTGAGAAAATGTGAAAAGCTCATAGGATTTTTCTTTTGCCTAAATCCATTATAGCCTTTTGGTTTAAATACTTTTCTCCCACATCTGATCTATTAGTCTGTTTAAATGTTTACCTGTGTTTGTTATTGGATTGGAGCGATGCTTTGTGCTCCTCATTACCCAGAAGTCCTCTCATAAGGTGCCCTGAGCCTCATTGTGCTGCAAGTTTTGCTGGTTCGAACTAAAGATGGTTAGTATTTATATAATATCTGTCAGCAACTTTGCCAAGGCTGAGGTTCACACTAAGAACAAGAGGCTTCAAATCTAAATCAAGACACATTCAGAGCTGTTCATGCATCTGAATGCAGAAACTGAATCTGTTTTATTTGTATTTACTTCCAGCTAATCAGATTAAATGTACAAATCATGCCGGGAATAAACAAGATAGTGACAGAATAAAGAAAAAAGTCACACAGGAGTAAAAATGCACAAAGAACCATATAAAATAAAAGTCAAAAACTTGAAATACATAAACAGATAGTCCTGGACAAAGTTGAAAAACAAAAGTTAAATTGTAAAGTAAAAATCAAAAAGCAATATATGTAATAATAATGTAAATGATTGAGCTATAAAGGGTCTTATGGGCTGATTTCTTTGGTCAGAATTCATTATGCTAAGCTAAGCTAATTGCCTTCTGTCTACAGCCTCATATGTAACATAATGCAACAGAACAGCATCTGCAAAGAACTTGAAGCTTTAGAGCTTATTAGGTTTGTGTTTTTGTTTTGTCAGCGCTGTCTGAGTTAAAGATCAAGGTCTTCAATTAGTGTTTCTAGTAGAGCTCATGATTTTGTTCTCTGTCTAGGTTAAAAATGAAGTGTTCAAAAAGGAATAGAAATGATATCGACAGTTCTTGAAAATCTAATACATAGACCTTTAAGGATTGTTTTGTCTAAGCTTTTGTTTTTCGCCTCACATCAGCAAAACCATCTAGAAATCATCCAGTTTGTCGTCGCCCCTCCAGCTACATGTGCCAGCTCTGTTGCACAAAATGACCTGATTACTTTCTTGAAAACTTTCCACACAACTTTTTGGCGTGTGCGTTGATTGTTGTGGAGGATAAATGTTGTGCAGTGACACACTGTTGTGTTGTGAAGGGTAAAAACCTCACCTTGCTGCCCTGTTGTTGTCTTCCATAAATTAGACAATGTGGGGTTTTATAGTCGCTTCTCTCCTGCATGCTCTCTGCCTCGATGTTTATTACCCCTCCGGTATTGATATTAAAATGCAGGAGGGCCCTGATGCATTTTTCTGTCATCTCTCTTTCAGACTTTAATAATACTATAAAGCTTCCTGCTGTGGACAGAGGGAGAAGTGGGGTGTGTGGGGGGTGCTGAATAAATTATGAAAAAAAAACTAAGCCAGGTCCCCTTTAGGTTTTAAACATTCAGCCTTTTAGAGGCAGGAGTCAAGTAGGGTCAGATCCATCTCATTTTACTGCTGCGGTCCCTCCCCCTTTCATGTGGACGCTCATCTGCTCATCTCCCGAACATCTCATCACACCAGTGTCAGTGTGTCGGGCTGCTGTCTGTGCACCGAGGGACCAGGGAGGGGGGGTTTAGCCAAGTCCTCACAGTTCATCTGTGCCCAGCAGAGAGTTGTATGGGAGGGAGGGAAACCCCAGTAAATCAATAACCTCCTATCAACTACATTTAGGCCTTGATCATCAGCTACCTCGGCTGCACTGTTTTGATTTCAGCACAACTCTGACCTTTGCTTCTGCTCTGTTTTGGTTTCTGATGTTCTGACTCTGGTCTCAGCCCCCCCTCCACTGTCAGTGTGTATATAGTTTACAGGAAGTGTTTGTGTAATGAAGTTGGAGAGGATCCAACACTTGTCAGTCACATTGTTTTAATTCGCTCAGCTGACACTGCTCCCATAGCTGAACGGAAGATTCGCTCTGGGTTGGATGAAAATCCTGAGGAATGAAAAGGGTTTTTAACACATTTTTATTTCAGGTCACTTGGATGTACGAAAAGAGGCTTTGTGGCCACTTTATTTAAACCTGTCTTAACTGTAAATAGCAAAATATATTTAACAACAGTTTATGAATGTTTAGAATATTGTAATTTTGTTGTTGTGCTTTGTTACATGCGACATCTTTTTAAATCGCTGCCCTGCAAGGAGAGGGATCCCTCCAATGTTCCTGAGAGGATGTCAGGCCTTCTACAAATTGTTAAACCCAAACAATGGTTGTTAATATGGGCTATACAAATACAATCTAATTTGATTTATTTCTGTTTCATTTCATACAGTGAAAACTATTTAATGCATTTTAAGTTTTATTGAACTTAACTCCAACTCTGAGAATTGGAATATGAACCGGCTTACATGGGCCACATAAAAAAAAAAATCAACCTTTCCTTTGGGAGATTTCTGTAAATATCATTTTTTTGTTAAGGGTTTATTTTATTATACGTTTTGTTTTCAGAGACACATTTTTGTGTCATAGCTCATAGGTGAAAGTACACTTTTTACCACCTCGTTTTTTATTCAGTCATAGGCCTTTCAACGTCAGTGTCAGGAGGACGTGGAGGATCCTGGCCGTGAAGCTGCAGGCATGGCAACATCTGGACCAAATCAGAAAACGTCTATCCAGAGGTTCCTGCAAAAATACCCCATAATTTAATTGTTTATTTAAACATAGTTAGAATGATGTATGTCTGTGATAAGTGCAGCCTTTATAACCCTTGTCTGGGCGTCTTAATAAAAGAATCAGCCACCTCTGCCCAGTTATTAGTGAATCTGAATCTCAGTCTCTCATCGGGAGCACTGGCTGAACCGTGGTTCTAGTTATTTGAGTCAAACGAGCCTATTACCGCCTCGTCTCAGCTCGACGGGGTCGGGTTCAATCAGGGAATTGGAAAATATCATTTCTGACGTCTATAGCTTTTCGTTTGTTCAACCAATCTCTCCCACTAATTACCCAAATGGACAGGAGCTGTCAGGAGACAATAACTATTCCCTAATAGAATTTGCCCCCCAAATGCAATTTAATTTTCTCCTCCACGCTCTCTCCCAAGGTTTTTTTTCCCCCCTTCGCTTTTTCTGCCTCTCTCGCTCTCTCTGTCCCTCTTCTGCCTCCGGACCGAACGGTGAGGGACGCGCGGTGCCACTGCTGCGTAATGCTGCTGCTCCGTCAGTGGATGTGAGTATGGACTGAATGACTGGCTGCTGCTGCTGCTGCTGCTGTTTCTGTGAAAGCTCCGGTTCCGCCTGCTGAGGCGAACATCATGGAAGAGAAGAAGAGGAGGAAGAGGTGGGGGAGGAGGAGGAAGAGGAGAGAGACGCTGTGCCTTAAAATGACCGCTGAGCTGCGGTGATTAGGTAGGTGTGCACGGTGATGCTATATATCCATCTTTTAACGATACAGGGAATTCACAAACATTCCTATTACATGCATTCATAAATATATGTAATGCATTTTGTTTTTAACCGTCACCTTCACAGTGAATTGTGCATATTCCCAGCAATTTACGCACATACTTAAAATTAGATTAATTTGAAGTTTTGTCACCATCTGGGAGTTCCTTTTGCTCTTGTGCTTACTGGATATTTAATTATAATTGTGTGTCAGTGAATCCACTTGTGTAATGTGCTGAAGATTGATGCATAAACCTTGTATTTGCACTCAGAAAAAAATAATAAATCCAATCAATTGAATGTTTTGGTGTTTTGGCTCATTGTGAATCAGGCCTGCTGCACGAACCACAGTGTTATTGTATCTGTGCAGGGCGACGCACACCTGTATCACCCTGCTCACCTTGTGTAGATGGATGTGGCTGTGTATTTCTGACTGTCATGCTAAGTGTTGGATGGATCTGTGAATTGCAGAATGAACCGGTCCACTGAAATATTAGATCTAATTAGAGGTGGCTGGGTCAACGGCGGTGGCCAAGGAGTCGCCCTCTGCTTGAGTTATTGCCCGGGCTGCTTCCTCTGCAGCATTTATTTTTTCTTACAGTGGCATCTTTTAGACAAAGATCCGTCATGTCACCTCTCTCACTGCATTATTATAATTATTTCATCATCCCCATCTCTCTTTCCATTGCTTTTCTTTCCTTCCATTGTTTATGGTTTATTAAAGTAAAATACATGTACATATTGAGCACTATATACCCAACACCTGGATCCGTGATAACAACATTCATGTCTATTTCTATTTCTTCATCTATTGTTCCAGATATTTTCTGTCATCAAACATATATGCAAATATTTCTTTAAAATATATCTGAATAAAACAGATGCAGATTCATTTTTTCCACCATTTCTTTTGCCATCTCATTTAACGATTAAATGGTATCATTCAGTGTCCCACTAAACCAGATGTGCGCGCTCACGTCATTTCTCTCTCTGCATTTTTTTGCATCCGTCAATTATTCTAATTGTGTTGCCCTTTGCTGACAAGTTAAGAGCATTTTTATCTGCGCTGTTTTCCAGGGCAGCCGCGGGGTCTCGATATCAACAATCAGAGTAATTGAATTGCTGAATAAATTGAATGATCTTGAGGGGAGAAGTGTATAATGAAAATAAAGTAAGACCAGATGATTTCCTTTGCCACGCGTGCACATTGTGGCACAGCACGGGTGGATGGATGGGTGGATGGATGGGACACTTGGTCTGGACACTGCAGCAGCTTTGAATTGGTTGAATAAAATTCCTTTAATGTTCCATAGACACGTTTTTTTAATCTGCTTGATGGGCGTTTTCATTTTACTAAATTACATATGAAACATTAACCACACAGACTAGGATTAAGGGATTGTGGATCCATACCTAAGGCGGTGCATAAAAAGTCCATAGCCCTTTGTAAACGGTGTGGAACAATGGAATAAATTGTTTAAAGATAGGAGGATAAA
Organism: Paralichthys olivaceus; assembly: GCF_024713975.1. Classification (NCBI taxonomy): domain Eukaryota; kingdom Metazoa; phylum Chordata; class Actinopteri; order Pleuronectiformes; family Paralichthyidae; genus Paralichthys; species Paralichthys olivaceus. The sequence goes on along the minus strand of NC_091095.1, from coordinate 13,483,448 downwards.
TCAGCTTAATGTACAGGAGAAAGTGACGACTGTTGCCTGATTGAATCTATTTCACAGAGCAGATTATCTGAGTTTTTGTAATTTTCATTGCTGCACATGTTTCTACTGCTAGTTTATTTATAATATTACATTTTATTTCCTGTAATACATTACGTTTATTTTTATTATAAATTGATGGAAATATTTCCCAATGCAAATTACCATACATTTATTGTAAAAATCAAAAATTATTATGATCATCATATCAATATTACTGTACTGTATATTGTAGCAATGTAACTGTTAAAAACTCACATATATTCTGATTCATTGGAATAATGTTAAATATGTGAAAATATGAAAGATCAAATATTTTCTCAAATTGTAAAGAGTGTCAGTCCTGTATCTGTATATACACTTGTGAGCAGTGACGGTGCGTCACCTGGGACTCGTGCGCACGGACTCTGTGGATGGAAACAACCTGGTGTGGAGGCGGACCTGCGGCGGAGGGAACGCGCCACTCTCTGCTTTTCTTTCCACGCTTGAAGTAAATTGAAAGCGAAGATTGAGTTCATCTAGCTTGAACTAGCGGCCCTCCGGGGGGAATATCTTATCCGGCAGAGCAGCCTCAGACGATGGGCTCTGAAATGAACAGTGTCAGGAGGACTGCGCCCCAGACTCCTAATCCTACCTGTCACTGAGAGAGAGAGGGATCCAGCTGCTGCTGTAGCCGCACTGCATGCCGGGCCACGGCACAGGAGGCTCGTCACACAGGTGAAAGAGTTTGTGCTTCTGACTCAGACATGTGTCCAATCATATGTCTTCATGTGGTCTCACTTCTGCTCCTGTAGCTGTTTGTGACAACTGTTTGCTCTGTGACTTAGGTCTAAACTGTTCCTGGAGGGTTGTTGGAGTCAAAAGGCTGCTCTGAAGTTCTTTAATGATGACATAGATGCACCTACATACAGATGTGGGCCACGACACCTCTGGCCTTCTGCTGGCCCACACAAATGGATGTGAGACTAAAGTGCATGGCCCAGAACAAATGTGGGCCTCTTTGGGAAACATGCGGTGCATCTAGGTAAGGTGTAATCTGGATGTGAACCTAAAGTGACCCATGGTAAATGGTGAATATGGCTCAAATAGCACAACACTTATTTGGGCCATGCACCATGGCACCTTTGGTTGACTATTGCTAAGGCTTACTTGTGGCCCAGATCTGGCAAAAAGGAGCCAACCACCAAAGTGGCATCACTCAGGAGGTGTGTGGGCCGGATGACAGTGTGGGCCAAATCTAGGCCACAACTATTTTGCCATGAGGGCTTTTAATTTCACATCCGTACACCAGCATGAACCGACATTAATGCATTTAATTCAGTGAAATATGTCAGTATCATCATCCCACCTGCTGATCAGACATTAAACTCTCATTTAGTGAGCCTGTGCTTGTGTGTGTGTGTTTGCTGAAGGGACTGTCAAGTACATAAATTGAGTATTTAGCTGTGAAATTTGCTCATCCTCCTCATTGATAATTTCCAAGAAGATAAATAAAAGGGAAAATGAAACTGTCCCTTACTTTCCTGGCTACAAACGCGGGAGCCCTGCTGGCCCCAGGGCCCCTCCTGAGAGCCACTGCAGTCAGCTATTTATGGTCTCCACAGGAACAAGGTCCCGCCTCTCCGGAGACATTTTCATACAGCATGTTATAGACGCCTCTCCTCCTCCTCCTCCTCCTCCTCTTCTCCTCCTCCTTCTCCTACACCTATGGAGGATGCTTTCCGCCCTCGGGGGCCTCCTCTTCCTGCGCTCCCATTGGCCCCCCGGCGAGCCTCTGCCGCGATGACGTCAGGCCCCGCCGCCCCTGCAGCGCTGAATGGAGCGAGCAGCCTGTCTCATCCACTCCAAAACAGCTCGGCACGGCGCGGCACGGACACCATCCCGGGAATAGCGAGAGAACAGGGGGGACGGAGGCTTGACGGGACAGAGAGGAGAGAGGCCTCAACATCAGCATCATCATCATCATCATCATCATACTTTTTTTCTTCCACGAGACAGGACGGGGGTGTGCGCCCACTGTGTTGCGGGTGTATGTGCGTGCGTTTGTCTCCCGGTTTGGATCACGATGATGCAAAGTGCGGCGGTCCTACCGACAGAGAGTCCTGTGAAGAGTTTACCGGAGATTCTCGGAGTGCCACTGCAACGTAAGACATTTTCTGAAACCATCTTGTTATTACTGATGTGGGTTATCAGCCCGTGCTGCTGCTGCTGCTGCTGCTGCTGCTGCAGGAGAAGGGTTAGTTTCCTCGGCCGAGGATGAGGGGATGAGGACACTGAACCTCTCGGTCTCAGATGGTCACGTACAGGCCAGTGGTGTGCGATGCAGATGTGTGTCAGGGTGCAAAAAAAGATATTTACAACAAGATTTTATCTTTGCAGCTTCACACAGGCTGTAGTCTGCTAAAGGCTGAAACATTTCGCTAGTGCAGAGGGAGGCTCTTCGGTGATTCATACCATCTCTATAAATAATAATAAAAAACTGATAATTTATGTTTAGATATTTTTTTTGAAAACAACATTATTTAATCCTCTAATTCAGCCTCGAACTTTGCTGCTTCTCCTCATCAGCTTGTTGGAGTCACAGAGCTCCACATGCAGGCAGCTGTTAATTTGTAAACGAGGCTGCATGGTCAAGAGATCAGACACAGTTGTCATCGCCCATCAGACAAACACACACTGACACTTTGACTGACACTCACCACTCAGGCTATTACACGTGTGATACGCTTTATTTTCCGTTCCAAGGCCTATATGTCTTTCTATGTTTCACAGTTGCAAAGATATTATTTTTTTATGACATTATTTATTGAGAGCAAATATTTGTATCCATAACATTTATTAGCTTTACCTTCCAGGATTAAAGGTGAGATTAACCTGATAAGCGTGTAAACAATATAGAAGTGCAATGGGACACATTTCTGCTCTGACCTAATTATTTACAGGCGAGTTAGAAAAATATACAGCTGGAACGAGTCTAATTTCTTCCCCCCAAAATAATCCACTATCAAATACTACAGGATAATTACTGGATTTCAAAACACTGATCATGAAATTGTTCATTCCGGTAGATCTAAATATATAGGGTCAATTTTGTCATTTCCTTATTCTCCAAATAATCGAATAATATTAATTAATATTATGCGTATTTTCTTTAATCCAGATTTCTGATGTCTGGTCATTACAACAAAATGTTTAATGAAACATATGATGTGATATGTGCCATGTGTGAGCCACAGCCTGTTCAACAAAGTGTTTAAACCTGGCTAAAGGAAAAGAGCCTTTATGTGGTCGGCTTATGCTCTTTAATTTTTATAAATCGAGGCAGATTAAAAGATTGGATAAAGATCCTGCCACTCAGCTCCCCGCAGTGCCAGCAGCAACCCTGGATCTAAACCTGGATTATTCCAGGAAATAAAACAAAAGACAATTTATCTAAACATTTGTCGCGAACAGAGAGCTGTGCTGACAACACAGACTTTAACCTGCAGAATCAGATTTAAAGAGGTTGCTTAAATTGCACTTATTAATTATAGATTTGAAAAAACAAATCTTGTTAAAATGCAAGAAATGATGCAGGTGATGAGGCTGAGTAGTGGAGAGTGGTGGCAACAGATACTGAGATATGAAGAAGACCCACATGAGCTTTACTTTCCCCCTCTCTCTCTCTCTCTCACACACACACACACACACACACACACACACACACACACACACACACACACACACACACACACACAGGAGCTGGACGGTGGACGCTCTGTCTTTGCCAAGAATCGTGCTGCTTTCCTTTCAGCACCACTCGTCTCGCTCCCTCGCTCAGCTTCATCCTCCACTTTATGTCCAGACACTTAAAAAATCCCCCCATTAAAAAAATCCCGGCCACAGATATATTTAGATCCTCTAATGATTTCCTCCACCTCCTTTTATCATCTCTGACAGAGCCGGTGTTTCTGTGCAGGAGCGATATGCATTTCTCTTCTAGTTATCATTATTATTATTTTTTCAAATTCATGAAACTATGAGCTGATGTTAAATATTGGTTCTAATGGACACATATCAATTAATTATATTATAGTTAGTGATGTGCCAAATTAAAATCAATGAAATACAATAATTATACAAACGATTTTTACAAAACCTGTATTTTCAAAACTTAAACTTGCAGTTTTAAAATATGTGGAAGGTTTGTGCTGCCTTAACGTTCATGTAGCGTCATAACATGAGACTGAATGATCTGATGAGCTTAAACAGGCTTCTCCTGCATCATTAGAAGATGTTTGTGTGTGTGTGTGCTCTCTTGCCTAGATATTGATTTTTCATTAACAGATACCATGTGCATATTTCACCAAGGGAGGCCGCTTAAAATGTGAGAGAAAATCAAGAAAGAATTTAGTTTAAAAAAGAAACACAGAAAATTTAGAATTAAAAACAATTAAAAACAACAACAAAAAGATTTGTCATTGCATCAATCATGTATCAGTTCTCTGTTAAATATTACAGTAATTATACATTTAATTATAGGAAAATTCACAATCTCAGTTTCGATTAAATAAATCAGATTCTGTACATGGGCAACACATCTCATCATTATATAAATTAAATAAGTAAGCAAAGGTTAGGCTCCAAAACGAACTATATTTTGAAATCTGCATTTTAACCGTAGCTGTGGCTTTTACTTCTTTATCATCGAGTGTGAGAGAATCGGAGCTGGGTACAGTGTGATCCCCGCGTGTGCACATGTGATCTGCTGTGGTTTTAACACGCACAGAAACCAAATGTAATCTGGCCTCGACCCTGATTTACATCCAGCATCGTTCTCACCTGCTCACTGACTCCACATCTGCTCTGAAACCGTGAGGAGACGAGTCCAGATCCAGAGGAGAACATCTGTACAGAGTTCAGCACCTTGGACAGAGACGGACACGATCACAAACAGTCATCAATAGTGGATCAACAGCTGTTAATGAAACATAAGATCCATGGGTTTTACTATTTGAAAAATCACAAATTCATTAAAACACATTTTTATATTTATATAATAATAAAAAAAGAAATAAAAGAAACTTCTAGAATCAAAATAACTGCAAAATATATCTTAACAGGCAGCTATTGAAAATAAATGTATTTGTCCCTTTGTTTTATTAAAAATATAATATTATAACACAGATATTGTAGAATTTGCTTTGGCTGAAAAACCCTCCGGTTTCTATTGCGCCTCGTAGTTTACCAACATGTTCAGTGTGATTGATATTCTCCATGTTTGCACTGTGAGCATGATGTGAACATCTTTTCGTTGATAATAAAAACGGAGGAATTCCTGAAAATGTCAGAGCTGTGTCTGCCTATGCTCGCTGAGTGTGACCTTGTGCCGGTGCTGTGTCCCCGCAGAGATCCCTCAGTGTGCCGGCTGTAGCCAACACATCCTGGACAAGTTCATCCTGAAGGTGCTGGACAGACACTGGCACTCCAAGTGCCTCAAGTGCGCCGACTGCCAGACTCCGCTGGCGGACAAGTGTTTCTCCCGAGCAGGAGGCGTCTACTGCAAAGAGGACTTCTTCAAGTCAGTGTCTTCTTCTCCTCTCTCTGTTGTACTGTCGCTGTGTGTCAGGGACGAGCTGTAGTTTATACAGCTTTTCTTTATTCTTAAGAAATGTATTTGGTTTATCATCCTCAACTATGAGAGAAATCACACGTTTTATTCCATAGAATCCAAACAAATTGAACCACGTGAACCACGTGAAATGATCTTCACCTCTAACTGTGCTGAAGAAGGTTGAAATAAATATAACAAATTATCCAAATAATTTCTTATATTTATTAAATACTTGTGGATGATAGTTTGCGTGGTTTTAAAAATAGTAGCACGATTAAATTGTTGTTGAATCAATGTTGCTCATTTATTTCTTATTATTTGTAAACTATTGTTTTGGAAAGTCATGTTATTCAGTGAAAGAGATTTCCTTAGTTAAAAACTGAAAGTTGACATTTGACTGTGTCAACTTTAACTGATTGGTGAATTAATAATCTTGTGGTTGATAATATTTAAAATGTTAAATTAATTAATTCTGTTCATCTAAAAAAAATGTGTCTACTGCATAATCACAAATGGATGCGAATATCTCTCTGTTTTATTTATTATATATGAACCACCATGCTGGGCTACGCTACTTATTTTCAAAATTCCAGTATTTTTTGTGCAGACAGTATTTTCAGTATTGATAGTTTGTTTTCACACTTCACATAATTCAAATTTTAGTGGCTGTTTTTTCCTCCTGACATGAGAGAAAGCAAGATTTCAAAACAAGTGCAAACATTTGTGTCGTTTTCTGTCTTTCTCTCTTTCTTTTTCTTTTCTTTTGGAAGGATTGGATTTCTGAGGCATTACAGAGGAAAATTGAGTTTGACTTTTATCCAGAGCAGGATCAGCAGATCCGGGCTTTTTACTAAATCATGTTTGAAAGGTTTTAATGCTTCGAGCTTGAATGAGACCTAAAGAGCTCTGGAGTCTCACCGAGAGTTAACTCTGTTAGCCGACCCTGGGGAGAGCAGGGGGGCGTTTGCATGCAGGCTATACATACTGTGGTGAGGGACAAGTTGGGACACATATACACACACACACAAACAGACACACACACACACACACACACACACACACACACACAAACAGACACACAGATTCACTGGCGCTGGCTTCCCGGCAGTGATTTGTAGGCTTCACCTTGCTCTTTTTATTTCTGTGGGTTGGTTGTGTGATTTAAAACCTCTCCTGAGTCAGTGCTTTATTGGTCCTCCTCAGGGTGTGTTTACTGTGAGCAGCCCTCCTCCTACCTCTTCCTCTTTCTCTTCTTCCTCCTCCTCCTCCTCCTCTTTAGCTCTCAGTACTTCATCTGCAAACACATAAACATGCAAACACAAACACACACACATGCACACACCAACACAGTGCATTGATCCTCTCCATCCATCAACCTGAGGACAGGTCTATCGTTAACAGAAATTCATTCCAGTGGTGATGTTTCCCTGCACAACAGCTGGAGATTCTATTAACACAGACACTTTGCCATCATTCTTGGCTGCAGCTGAAGAAATACCTGTCTAGCGTGTGAAATTTTAATCTGGCTCGGTCTCACCGTCTCCATCAGCTTCTATTGGATATAAGTGTGGGAGAAGGATGTCAGTCTGTCCTGCTGATGTCTTGCATCACATTTTCTAATGGCAGCTCTCTTCTTCTACATGTCTTCCTGCAGGCGCTTTGGAACAAAATGTGCATCATGCCAACAGGGGATCCCGCCGACGCAGGTTGTGCGGAAGGCGCAGGACTTTGTGTATCACCTGCACTGCTTCGCATGCATCATGTGCAGCCGGCAGCTGGCCACCGGGGACGAGTTTTACCTCATGGAGGACGGGAGGCTGGTGTGCAAGGTGGATTATGAAACAGCAAAGCAAAACGGTAAGTGCTGCAAGGATCCATAAAAATGAAACATGTTAATATTAAGTCCTGACAATTGACAAGATTTGTTAAGGTATTCAGGCTCACTCTGGGGCCTGTGCCTTAACAACACAGTCACAGAGAAGTGGCTTGACGTTGAAACTTGACTTAAGTACATCAGACAGCTGTAGTATCACAGTAGAGGACATGAGAGATAAAGCCACAGCATACACAGTGGATCCATGTTGTTACACGTCTGTGTGTGTGTGTGTGTGTGTGTGTGTGTGTGTGTGTGTGTGTGTGTGTGTGTGTCGTCTCCCTCCCTCTCTTTTGAGATTTCCTCACATGTCTGATTGATTATGTAAAGTTAAGCAATGCTCTCCTACGCTGTGGCCTCAATAACTCCATTCCTCTGGCACTGAGTAGATTTATGTCCTCTGCCGTGGGAGGGGGACAGATGCACAAGGACAATAATACACTTCCACATGTGACCATTCACTTCATTTAACACACGTACACTCCACGCAAAGGCCGAGGGCCACTGTCAGTTAAGGCCGTGAGACGGATGTGAGGAGAAGTCACTCACACTTGTGATGGTGTTATTTTAGATGATTCGGAGGCGGGGACCAAGCGACCGAGGACCACCATCACCGCCAAACAGCTGGAGACCCTCAAAAGTGCCTACAAAAACTCGCCGAAGCCAGCACGCCACGTCAGAGAGCAGCTTTCCTCAGAGACGGGACTAGACATGAGAGTGGTGCAGGTAGAGAGTTTGGTTCTTCAGACAACTGCAGACATCTTCATTCCAGAAAAATATCTGAAGGATTTTCATTTTAGTAGAAACTAAAGTTACTCACCACAGGACAAACATTTTAGGTTTATATGATTTGATCACAAGTTTAGGCCACTTCTCTCTGTTTGTGTTTAAAATGAGAAATCTGCATCTCCACTTCTAAATCTGAATTTATTTATATATGTCAATTTCTTATCTGGCTGTTTTTATTTCAGTTTAAATTATAAAAAAAAAATTCAGGCCTCTGTTATTGAGGCCTTTAAATTTTAAAATTACAAAAACGTAAAGCGTAAAAAATTGGATTTTTAAAATGATACAAGATGCATGATATTAGGACATTTTAAAGATCGTTCACCTTAACCTTAGTTTCAATATTTCTCTCAAGGATTTTGTTTGAATCAGTTCAAGTAGGTGATGTGAAACAATACAAAATAAAAAAGTTTCAGATAATTAATATTAGGTATCTGCTTTGAATTAAAATGCTTTTCATTATTATTAGTTAATTCTAACTTTTATATTCTCTGCCAGGTTTGGTTCCAGAACCGACGAGCAAAGGAGAAGCGTCTGAAGAAAGACGCAGGTCGACATCGCTGGAGTCAGTTTTATAAAAGTGTCAAACGCAACCGAGGGGGAGCCAAAGTGGAGAAGGAGAGCTCGGCTGATGACGCAGGCCTCAGTGACAGCGAGCTGAGCTTCAGAGGTACAAACACTGTGATAATAACTTCAACCCAGAGCGTTTCTGTTATTGCCTGAGAGAGAGATTCCTGAAAGGGAATCGTCAGTCATGCTGTTGTTCTAATGGGATTAAAGGAGCCTACAAGCTGCTAAATGACAAGAGTGCAGCAGCGATTGAATGTGTCTTTTTGCGGCGTTTCATTTGTCTCCCGGCGTTGCTAAATGCACAGTGTCGTTCTCAGGCAAATCCAAAATGGCATTCTCATTTCACATTCCCCTCACACCTACCCATGGCACCTCCCTCACACATCCTCCTGCCTCCGCTCGTCGCCATGATGGAGCAGATTGGAAAGGAGAGGAGGTCCTTAGTGGGATGCAAACAGCATTTTAGACATCTCCATGTTATTTAACGTTTGCGAAACCCTGTTTTGGGCGGTCGTAAAAGTCTTCGAGCCACTTTCAAAAAGAAGGCCATTTTTATGAGAAATGAAAACATGGTGACAGAAACTCCATAAACTATGTGAGGCTTTTAGTCAATTAGAGAGAAAGTGCTTTTGGGGCTTTGTTGTTATTGAAGCCAAGCGTGGGATGGAGAGGGGAGAGATTCAAACAGATTGTGTGCTGCAGTAATGACACACAAACAGACCTCCTTTGTTAGTGAAGAATGTAAAGCACATCCTTTCTCACCAACAAACACTGACATGCTTATCAAACGCCTGCTCCACTTACTGGGCCCCCATGAAACCCACACAACGGTGCCACTATAAAACTCACTCATAAAAGCACTTAACTGTATTGAAATACAACAGGTATATAATGTCCACATAGTTGACAGCACTGTTGATGTGTCTCAGTATTTACTCGTGCTAAGTGATGGTGTCTCCTCCGCAGAAGACCAGGTCCTGTCAGATCTCGGCCACACCAATGGGCTTTACGGGAGCGTCGGCGACATGACCAGCAGCGCGGTGCTGAACGGGGGCTTCTCTGTCGACGCAGCGGGCCAGCCTTACCACGACATCCGAGCAGGGAGCCCCTACGGACTCCCTCAGTCGCCCTCCTCCATCACCTCTCTGTCCGGCCACACCCCTCTCCTCAACAACCTGGGCTTCAACATGGACAGTCTGGTGGCGCAGGGGGGTGCAGGCGGGGTGGGGCAGGCTCTGAGGGCCATGGCAGGGGGCCCCACCTCAGACCTCTCGACGGGCAGCAGTACGGGATACCCTGACTTCCCCACCAGTCCCGCCTCGTGGCTGGACGAGATGGACCATTCCCAGTTTTGAGTCTCGAACACGGGCAGAAGACAAAACAGACTTAAGAGGCTTTTTTACATTTCTTTCTTTCACCCTCCAAGACTAGTAGGTTTTGTGATGCTGGGTGAAGAGCAGAAGGAAGAGAAGAAGTGTGACTCTCAGTACCTCCTCAGTGAGGTGTAGCCGCCCGGGTCCAGATGTGTAGTCCAGAGAAAAGCAGCGAGGAACTCCGCCGCACCGCTGAATGTTCAGTCTCAACACTGTATCATACGACGTTTGTTATCACTTGACTTTATTTTGTTCTTTCACTCTCTGAAAATGAGAATGGATTTCCAATATGTCGGTGGAATTACGCTCACAGGGGAGGTAATATTGTCTCGTCCTCCCCTAAAATAACTCACCCCAACTCTAACAGCTACAACATTAGGGCTAAATCTCGATCACAGGCCCTACGAGACCCCGGAGGCGCCTGCATGCTTCTGATTCCCGAGTAGGACTGCTGTCCGGCCATATCGAAGCCTTTACATTGGCAATGCACTTTATTCTCCTCTTCTTTTTCTACACATGTGGACAGGAATGCAGAGGAAAAAGAGAGAAACAGGGGGAGAGACATGCACAAGGCAAAAACACAGTGTTTCATTGGGTGAGAAAATTTACAAGAACAGTGGCACAAGTGTGAATTTTGAACCATGCTGATGTTTTTTAATGTATTGCTGAAGCTTACAAGTTATTAGGAAGTAGATGGTCTGTGCGTCTGTCCGTCTGTCCGTCCATAGAAGCTGATGTCTCCTCTGTTTGAGGACGTACACTGTTTGCTACACAGCAGGTCTCTCTTCTATATTTATAGGTGCTTGACTTGTTCTCGTCTGTGTAAAAGCTGTCTGAGAGCGGACGTCTGTCAGTATTAAATTATCTTGTTTCCAGACTCACCAGGAATCAAAGCTCGTGTGCTGGATGGAGGACAGTCAAGGCGTTTTGGGGTCTGGAGAAAATTCTAGTAATATATCACACATCTAAATTATTAATTTATTCCTTTTGAATGCACAGACAAATGACAAGGAGACACACATGAGTGAGTCATTTGCAGATATTATTCAACAAATAAAATGGTTACACACATTTAAAATATCTATTCGACAAAACACCAACAAGTATTTGCAGGAAGGAAATTCTCAGTGTTCGTTCTTCTGTTTGGTCAATCTGACTCCGGCTTCTCTTGCTAATCTACTCTAGTGCAGCAGAGCTCTGGCTTTGCCTGCTATCAACCTACTTACTGACCCCAGATGTGTTGTCAGCCTGTGCAGTTCTCCCGCTGCCTGGCCTCCATGTCAGAGGGATTACCACCCTGCCACCCCCAACCCCACCCCCATTCAGCGCTGACACTCTCCTGTCACATCGCTCCTCAGCATCTGCTCGGCTGATGGGTTTTCTTACACTTCAACATCAGCTGCATCCTAAAGTCCCTTGAAACACAGGACAACAGGTTAAAAAAAGTGGATCCTGTTTCTGATGCTCCTGAAATACAAATTTTATTTGAGCCAAGTGGAAACGGTTCTATCTGACCTGGTGACCATTTCAAAACCAGTGGTTATTTTTGATCTGAAAGAAGGTTTGCTTAAAAAAACGATCAGAAATCAAAATCTGTTCGGTCACCTTTCCCTGAAAAATTGCCAAGTCTTTTTTTTCTACCAGAGCATCTGATTTGAGAGCCAGAAAGCAAATCAACAAACAGAAAGCAACACCACTGAGACAATTTTGAAAACTGGCCACAATTTACATTGTAATTATCGGATGAGTACATGGTATCAATAAAAGACGTAAACTTACTGAGTAGCTACACTTTTTAGGTAATATGTAAGTACAGGGGAATAAAGGAGTGAAACTTTGTCTAAACCTACATTAATTAAATTACTGAATTTATTTAATTTAGTATCTGTTTCGATAGGTGAGGAATAGAGAAATGTTACTACAAATTAACAAAGACAAATTGGAAAAACAGTGTTGATATTTTATTTATTTGACATTGGTTATGGTATAATTTATTTTAAAATAATAATATACTTATAATTGAAATACATTAGGGAAATAACAGTGTAAAATGTTTTAATGTATGAAGTGCAGCGTACATTATTGTTGCTGCTGGGCATCAAACCAAACCAACTTTGTTTTTCATGCCTTAACTGTATGTAATCTGATAATTTAATATATCCCAAGAAATTAAAAAGAAATAGGGTATAATCCACTTTTGCGTGCCCCTAACCCCCTGTACAAACCAGTAGACACTCAGTCAGTGTTTCATTGGTACCATGTATATGAATAACATATTAACAGTGTAAATCTCTGGCTGTATTTGATGGTGTTGAATGAAAATCCTGTACAAACCCATTGCCACTGCAGTTTTGTTACGTCTGTGTTGCCTCAGAAGTTTGCATCTTAATTGTTGTAAATTTTGTACAGTTTGAAAAACGTGTTGATCGTCTTGTTTCATGAACGCTATTTATTATTGCCATGTGTCTTTGAAAAAGATGTAAAAGAGAGCACTGAATTTATTCATTTATGCCTTCTGTGTAATGGTATGAACTGTGTACAGTCAAATCTATATGAGGAAAATAAAGCTGAATTGTCTTTGGGTTACCCTCGGCTGCTTTTCGCTTTAATACAACCGGCCCTGCAGTGATGAATGTGAGAGTTAAGATTTCCAGCTGAGCTTTGTTTTCGATATATCAAAAGAAAAATATCTGCTTTAGGTGTTTTTATTATTTTGCCTTATCTAAACGCTCTTAGGGCGAGTTAACTCGCAAATTCATTTACCCATTGAGAGCATTTACCACACACTTAGGCCTCTATTCAATTGTGGAGATCCATTTAGTACCACCAACAGACAGTGGTCAGTCAGTTAACAGTGATTGATGCTGCTTTCCTCTCTCGCTTTGGGGTGGGGGGTGACAAGGAAGATACATGGAGAGAGAAGAAAGAGAGGAAGAAAACGAGAAAAAATAAAAACGAGGAGAAACAGATGCCTTGTTGGCTGTTTCTCTGACCCTCTCTGTGCTAAAGAGACACAGCAGCAGATTGCAGCGCTGCACTGTCCAGTCCGTCCTTAATCTTCGTGCTGTTAACTAATTGTGGAGTGCTTAGTGAAACATGAGCAAATATGCTTTGTGGTCAGGCAGAGGGACTATGGCGCATATGCAAGCAGTTTGCTTACATGTCAATATGTCGAGCTGGTAATACAAGGCTGTTCCTATGATTTCAACCATTGAGATCGTGAAGAACAATTCACCAATGCAATCACACACTTGTAACTAGTAATCAAAAAAGATCTTTGTTAATGATGGTCACTAAGTTTTTTTAAACTTTTTTAATGCGCTTACTTTTATATCTATTTATTAGCTTTTATTTTAAAAAGGATAAAAACTTAACATCACATTAAGTTCATAAAGCGAAGAGATTACATACAAAGTCAATGCAAAGAGACGAATAGATGCAAATTTTACATGATTCATTCCCTCCAGTAGAAATATTTGAACTCCAGCTTGATGCAATGTCACAAAAGCATTGAGAATGAAACTCACTAGACACAGGTCCTGGATCCGAGCCAGCAGGTCATCAAACTGGCCACTAGTCTTCCTCTGGTAGCGTCAAGGGCAGTCATCCAGACGCAGCTCCTGAGACGGTGAAATCCCCCGAGCTTTGTGGTCTGCTGGATCCACACATGACAGCACTGGCTCCTCAGGTACATCACAGCAAATGTGGTCACTTCTGCCAGTATCCTCCTCTCCTCGGTCGAGAACGGGCGAATATCAGTGGGTTCAGTGAGAAGCAAACACAAATGATCCTGCGGCCAAACTCCTGCACATAATGCAACGTGAAAATTTGCATCATATTCTGTGTGAATGCAGCATAAGTGAACGGTTGCAGATGCGCAAATGTGAAGCAGATGTCGAGGGTCAAAGGTCACCAAAGTTGAACTCCACTCGATGGATCTGCTCTACCACAGGAAGGGAATGTTCGATTCATGTTCTTGCTTGCACATTCGTTTATGTGACCCATGCTAACCACTCTGTGAGGCCCACTGGTAGCTAACTGCTAAAGTCAGCGTGCAAACATGCTAATAAAGACAAAGACAAGCAGGTTCACCATCTTAGTTTAGTGAGCTATATTTGACAATTTGCACTAAATAAAGTATTACATTTGAATGCCATTAGTTTGCTGAAACATTCAGTATTAACTAGAGTAGCCAATTGGACGTATTCAAGTAAAGATCAAGGGAACACCATATTGATTATGGTTCATCCTGAGGACAACATGAACATCTGAGCTAAATTTCATGGTGATGCATCCAAATGGACCAAGATGGTGGACAGACCAACCGACCAAATGAATTCCCTAAAGTCACATTGGCTAGAGTTATCAGAGTCGGCATTAAAAACCTGGCTACTGGCAAAATGGTCACTAGAGGTTAAGGCAACCAATCCTGAACCAGTGTCCCTGTTTGTATTCAACAAGAGGCCTTTGTTTCCTGCCACCTCTCTACTGTTTAAACAAACATGTACAATAAAATATCCCAAAAAATGATTTAAAAAAACAAAACAAAACAACCTAGCACATTTTATAGAATGTAGATTCTACTCATGCCATCACATTCCCATATAAGATAAGATAATCCTTTATTACCAAGAACATGATCTTAGGATCTTCATCTGTAGCTTTGGAACTGACTACATAGGCTCTCTGCAGATATGTATTGTTCTTAGTTGCTGCCTGTCTAAAACCTCACAGGTTAAAGTGGATTTATTCTCTTTTAACTATGGTACAGGGAAACTATGTATGGAATTATAATGAAATTACATCACAGTGTACATCTGTATGGAGCTAATTGGTATTCAGCAACATG
The DNA here is from genome assembly GCF_024713975.1 of Paralichthys olivaceus. Lineage (NCBI taxonomy): Eukaryota > Metazoa > Chordata > Actinopteri > Pleuronectiformes > Paralichthyidae > Paralichthys > Paralichthys olivaceus. Next base: position 13,468,368 of record NC_091095.1, on the reverse strand, counting down.
TAGCAGTTGTCTGAGAGCAAGCCAACCTAACCCAAACGTAAGTGTTATCGATTCCTTTGTGTTTTAGCTATTCCTGTTGCATTATAAAAACAAAAAGCGACGACTCAGTCTGGTCGGAGTTAGCACGTTTGCATAAAACGCCACAAATTGAGCAGATTTTTATTTAAGCATTGATTGGCTGGGCTATGGGCATTAATGGATAGGCTCTAATAGTAGTGCCTTACAAAGATAAAGAGCCACACAGACAGTTAGGATAATTTACACGCCACTTACAGCACTAGTATACAAATAAATCTGAGGAAACTCCACCACTGTTGCTTTTGCGAAGATGACAAACACAAGCACAAATGCCATTATCATTGATCGTGGGGCTTTTATTACAAACTTCCTGAAGGAAACAGTTTTTTTTCTCTTTCCCAAGCTTAAGGGAATAAATTAACATGCAAAATAGATGGGATTTGTTTTGTCCTGAAAGTCAATCTCGCAGCATCAAGACAGGACATTTTTCTCTCCAAACGACTGCATCCTGCCTGCAGTGAACAATGATCCGCAGGATGACGGAGTGAGTCTTAAAGAGGGGCTGGAGTCAAACAGAGGCCTCTCAATGACACCCTCAAGGTTATGAGCTCAATGCTGTTTTAATGCGAAACTGGGCCTTTTACACTCAATTATCATCCTGCTAAAGATACCAGATATAAAGAGGAGGGTTCATGACCCTCAAGAAAACATGACAAATCCTGTAGTGATGATCATATGTTTGCTGTAATAAAGACCTCTGATTCGATTGTTGGTTGCAAGGCAAATATATGATGCAGATATTTGTGCAAACTGTGCTTTTTACTGTGTGTTGGCTTATCGGAAGTCCAAAAGGTCGTCTCTTTAACGTCAGCGGATACCAGAAACACTTGTTCATCACCGTCAGCCACACATAAAGCATTAGAGCTGAGCAATGGAGTAACACACACCCACACAGTCTTGGACGCCAGTGAATGAGTCTCTCGGATATTAGTAGGAAGTGTTTCGGAGGCAGAGGGATTTCTGCTTACTGTTGGGTTCCCAGCAACACTCAGGTTCTCAGGGTGTGTGTGTGTGGATGCTGCAGCGTAAGAGAGGAGATGGAGGAGGAGAGGGGAGTGGGGGTAAAGCGTTGCATTAAGAGCTGGCCAAAGCAATGACACGGTATTGCTTTTATAGAAGAGGGAACGGAGAGGTAGAAGAAGAGAAAGTGCAGGCAATTGGTGACGGAGAGAAGAAATGATGTAAATGAAAAGGAGGGATGATGGAGAGATCTCTACAAATACCTCACAGGTGCTGTGCAACAAACAATAGACCGAATCCACTCTAGCGGCTCAATGAATACATTTACATGCACATTAGTATCCCTGTCCCTGGGTTGTATTATAAAATATGCTGATTATACAGAAGAGAGAAACCTGGTTAATGATATTACAGTATACATGATTGTATAAAGCAACCAGGTTAACGATCATCTGTCTGCAGATGTAACTTGGTTTCTCTACATCTCATTTTTGTAACTTCAACATCTAAAACTCAGTTAGGGACCGTCTGCCAGCCTGGACTCTTTTGGATTCACCCTCCCCAGATGATCACAGGAAATAAAAAACAAGAGCAACAATAAAATCTATAATCTCAATCGTATCACTAAAGTCTCTACCTGTACTTCAGCTTGTTATTCATCACATTTCTTCTTTTATTCACTACCTTGCAATTGCAGTTAAAGATGCACCTGCACACATGGTAGACAAAGATCAGAAACCTGATCCTGGTGTTTACCTGCCATCGTGTTCCACTGCAGCATATCTATGTTTCTCAAATCTGGGATAAGGGCTTACTGAGGGTTCAGAAACCAGAACATGTTACAGTCCAGGGTACACTGGGACCAAAATTGTGAAGGAGAAAAGAGCCACATTGAATTTCCCTCCAAAATATATTACATCAAAAGTATAATGTTGCAGAAAGGGGAAGCATTCAAGCAAAGTACTGGTACCTGAAAAAATTCTACTTAACTGAACTGCTTGAGCAAATGTAGTTTATTACTTTTCACCTCTGAAAAATGCATAAATATTCAGTACCACTGAATAATATTGGAGCTGGAGGATGGTTGTGTGTGTGTGTGTGTGTGTGTGTGTGTGTCTGCGGTTTGGAGATGGAGGGAGCTGCAGTGTCAAAAGTGAAAAGCTCAGAGGAAAATTGAAGCCCCATAATGGAAGCATAATGGGCTTAGTGTCAGAGTCTTGCAGACGAGCCGGGAGGGAAGCACGACTGCCGTCACCCCCTCTTACCTCAAGCCAGTATAACGGGGTTTAGGAAGCAACGAGGAGACAACAACGGGCCCCAAACAGGCTTTACAGATACACCAACAGCCTAATGGCCGGATGTGGATGGAATTCATAACAATGAGATGATCACTGGTTGTCTCCTTGTGGGATTGTAGTGCATCACGTCTCAGACTCAGGTTGAATACTCAAAAGGTTTCTCCTCAACTCAGTTAGGGATCCCCGCAAAAAAAAGCACTGACGAAGGCACTATGGTACAAGTTTACAAAAGTGAATTATAATAATTTAAGTAAAAAATATACCTGTCTGCCCTATTCTCTCATGATATATATAAAGGGGCAATGCAGATACAGATGCAGACATCATGTGGAGGGATTTTAATTCACCTCATGTTTTGCACAGCTCACTTGCATCTCAATTCACTGCAAGTACTGTACAACAGCTGTCAAGACAAGAATTGAATTTGAAGTGGTGGCCCTGGTGATGACTACCAATGTTGTTGCAGACCATCTACCGCTGTCACGGATCTGAGAGTGACTGACAGGCTACAAGCAGACATGTTGAGATGGTTATCTAACGCCTTGTGTCAAAGCAGATTTCCAGGGTTTTAAGTAAAACGGTGGATGGAGGGGGAAGGGGGGGAGGCGCAGAGCAAGGCAGTGTGTCAGAAAGTACAAGGGATTAAGCTTTGTCCCCACTGTTGTGTACAAAATGTGCATTTGCATCTTGGTGAAGCTGTAGTTAAGAACCGAGATCCAGATTTAGTGTATTCTCATCTGGTGGAGTGTGTGTGAGCTGAGGCAGAGAAAATGTGCTGATCTGAGGGGCCTGAGGATAAGCAAAGCAGATTTGGCCTCAGACCACAGCTTGTTCCTTTTTTCTTTTTTTTTGGAGAACATCCAGCTCTCTTCTGTATGACATAACAGTACAGAGGCAGGTTTTAGAGAGCAGTGCTGTATCTATGCATTTGTATAAAAACATATATGCAAGTACTATATATACACTTTATTTATTGATTTATTTCATTGTACTTTGTAGGTGCATCATATCATTCTAACTTGAAGCATAATTAATTGGTGGTAGGATTTCATCATTTTGACATTGTCTCGGTGGACCCATCATTTGTGTGTGTTAGTATGATTTCATTCTGACGTAAAAGAAATACCTTTATGTTGGTATTTTGTGCCATTTTGAATATGTTTTCCTGATGAGCAGCTTTGGCAGGTATCCCCTCAATTTTAAATTGACTTTAATTAAATATTGTGTGTTCTTGTTGGGAGGTGTTCAGAAGACTCAAATTACTTTTTTGTAGTACAGTAACATAAATGTGCATTTTGTTCAACTTCAATATTAATCTTAATCTAAACATTATTTACTGTAAGAAAATGTTTTTAAAACGTAATATTTATATAGCCTGGTAAAACTTAACTCAGTATTTTATATATCCTGTGTAAGTAATTTTAGGCTCAGGTTTACTGTGGTGGTCTCTGTGGTGAGATGTGAGTTTGGGATGAATTAAAAGTATGGAGCAGTAAATACACGCGGACATTATGACTGTATGTTAAGATGGACAGCAAGTCTCCACTTGGTTGTCCATCTTTATATACAGTCTATGGGTAAAACAGTAAGTTTATAAGTATAATATAACATCTGATGGCTACTCACATATCTAAGCAGAGAACAAAAGTCAGCGGAAACTGATTTGTTTAAGACTTTAATGATAATATATGTCAAATGATTAAAGCATTCCTTGGAACATAACACAACTGAATCATGACTGGACCTGTTGAGAGCTGACCCAGGCTAAAAGGTCTGGTTGGTTATCTGACCTGCGCAATAGGAGTGGGTGATATGTAGAAATTCTTTTTCACGTTATACACAATTTTTGATATGGTTTTCCAGGAATTGTATTTGTGGATGGGAATGTCTGTTTTTGGTTCCCCCAATGCCTTATAATTGTAATATTGCCTATAAGCAGTCCTGCTCTATGATCTGGAATATTGCTTGCAATGGTCTGGTCAAGACATAATTCAAAGTATAGCTAACCCAGTTAGCAAAGTCTTGACCAGCTGACAGAAAGTCATCATCATATCAACCAAACCTACTGGGCAGATAAGGTCAATATATAGTATTTCAGTGGATGAAAACATATGCAGTGTGTTTCATTTTAAATTAGAGGGCTAATGTTTACACCCTTAGCTTCGAGAAGCTAAGTCGATGAAATGAACTCACCAAAAGTATTTGGAAATAAAGTCAAACAAAACCTCTGCAATCCTGGTCTACAACTGCTGGGGTTGAACAGAGTCTCTTCAGGAATGAAGAAGGGATGCAGGGGGAGGCCGGGGATGAGACTAGGACCTGGGAGGTGGGTAGGTAGAGGTGATCTAGCCTTTCGGAGCAGTGTACTGACGAAGGAGGGAGGAGATGGCGCCCGATTCAGTGACCTCCTCAGGGAGAGAGCCCTCCATGTCTTTGATGAACGGGTCAGCTCCAGCGTTCAGCAGAAGCTCCACGATTTCTGCAAACTCGCACGCAGATGCTATAAAGAGAGAGAATTAAAGGTGGAGTTAGGAGAGAAATAATATGAAAGGAATTACAGGAAAAACATTTAGCTTCTTTAGTTTGTACTCGATAGCATTCGGTTGGTCCTGTATGTTGGTCCTCACGGAAGTATGTCACGGATTACCATGACATTTTCTGCAGACGTTCATGGTCCCCTGGGGAGGGATCTTAATAATGATGGTGCTCCCTTGACTTTTTACATAAAGTCAAAATGTTTATTTGTTCAGAAGTTTCATTTATGAAACAGTTCCTGTAAAACTAACAACTTTTAATCAGCCTCAACCATAACTGTACTTTGTATTATTTTTATCTAATGAATTAAGTTAATTAGCAATTGTGATCATGCTAACACAGTATCGGAAGATGGTAAACAGGGTACTACATGTTAGCATTTTAACTGTCAGCATGTTAGAATAGTGATGTTAGCATTTAGCTTAAGTACAGCTTTATCTACCAGCTCAAAGAGATGCTTGTGTGGCTGTAGTCCCCTTTAAACCAATGGACCGAATGGAGGTGCAATCACCAGAAGAGTATATATGTTTTATATATATATTTTATTCTTTACTGGATACATTACTGTGAATAAGACATTGAATATAATGATGCAGCTCGCTCTTAGCAAATTGTTCTGATGTTGTGTTTCTTAAAATTAGCCTCCTTTCTTTCCTCTACTTACTAGTTTCATACAGTGTGTATGGTGCTGAAGTTAATGAAAAGCCCATTTGCGGTTCCAGTACTGCTACTGGCCTGAACCTGTGGTTCCCTCAAACACTTCAATTCTGCCCCATTGGCAATTTGTGCCCTACTAAAAGGGTCTTGTGTGTCCCTGTATGGGGGGGCATGCACTTTCTTAACCCAGTTAGCAGGTCCCTGCGTTCCCAATGCACCTCTCGTCCCTCTTGCTCCTCTCACCTCGCCCTCCCTCTTTTCTTGTCTCGTTCTGAGTGCTCTTCACTGTCGGTGTCACTTGCTTGCTCCTCTTAAAGCGCAGACTGTATTGCGACATGATCGCTGATGTCAGCAGCCAGTGATTGACAGCCAGGCCTTTTAACCTGCAGCCCAGGGGTGGCTGGCGGCTGCGTGGCGGGAATGTGTACACCTGAGATATGATGATACATGGGAACGCATGTGTGTGTGTGCAAGTTCACATCATGTCTATGAAAAGAGTCTAACACCGGAACAATCACTTATCTTTCAGCCAAATTAGACTAACAAAACTTGGCTTATTTTTCTAGCAATGCTCGCAGTCCTCCTCTTTTTGATCGAAACTGTGTTTTATTTAGCCAGCGGTGAGTGTGCGCGTGGTGGCGTGTGTCTCGCCTGGGCCTTGAGCTGTAAAAAGTGGCTGGCCCTCAGGGGAGCCGTAGAGGAGGAGAACAATTTATGGTGAGCAGTAAACCCTCAATTAATCACTTGCCAGCTACTGTGGCCCTGTGCAAAGAGAGGTGGGAATGAATTTTCATTCTCTGCTATTTGTCTCTTGGAGTTCATCGCTTATGTTTATTAGTCATCTTTTTATGCCTCATCCTGGGGGCTCCCTCTGTTGAGTGAGTGTGTGTGTGTGTATCTCTGGTGGGTGATGCAACATACCAACTCCAAAGCCACCAAGCTGGGGGACAGATGGTGTAGTTACACTCACTCAAAAACACACACAACAGTAAAACACACACACGCACACGCACGCACACACGCACACTCACGCTCAGAGGACAGAGGAACCGCCCCTCAGGGACATGTGTGTTGGGGCATGAGAGGGTCAGGGGAGTCTAAGGACCACTGCTGATTTCCTCTGGGAGGCTGGCGATTATTACACACACACAGACACACACATGCGCAGAACAAAACCAGACAGACTTCCACACATACCAAAAGATGAACACACACACACACACACACGCGCACACACACGCACACGCACGCGCATGCACGCACACACACACACACACACACACACACACACACACACACACACACACACACACACACACACACACACACACACACACACACACACACACACACACAGAGGATACAACGGGAACGAGAGAAACTGAGTTAAACCAACTGTAGAAAGTAAAGATTTGGAATGGAAGGAGGAGTGGGAGTAAGAGGAGGGAAAATGACACATTTGAGACAAATGTGGCAAAGAGCAAGTCTTTCTAGAAAACAAGTAAATTCTGCCTCTCTGAAAGTGAGTGTGTAACATTATGGACCGTAGAAATGAATAACAGAGACCTCCTTACCATAATGTAGTGCTGTTTGTCCTTCATTGTCCTGTAAAAGACAAAAACAAGCCTTTAATTCAACAGGCCTGCGACTGGGGAAGAATAAAATATTAGTATATTATATATATATAAATAGTATAATATTAATACAAATTCCAAGAATAGAGTCAGAAATAAACATATGTATTGCCAGCGTTTGGCGAGAGAGAAATTGCTAATTACTTTGATCAAACTTCCAAGAGTTAACAGGAAAACCTGCTAGAATACCAATTACCTGCCATGTGTTAGCTGTGGACAAAGGCTGCCATGTTTTCATTGTACCAAAGGGGTATCATGAGAAGATGAGATATTGATTTGAAAAACACGTGACCTGCAAAACAAAACTTTCCTCTTGCAGGTGACTTTCAGCTCTGATCAACCTGAAATAATGAGCTACTACAACTCAACATATTACGACGAGGGCCTCGACTATTAGTTGTCAGAAATTGACTTTTGACTTCCCTACCATGGCACTTGCCTCCCAGCCTCCAATTGAAGACATGACTCATTAAAATCAATCAAAAATAGATTTTACTTTTTAAACTAGAAGGTTGATCAGAGAGCTTATACCTACGCCAAAATTAACACCTTTTCTCCACATGTCAAAGAAAGATTCACTCAAATTCACAAAATTGAATGGGTTTGCCCTTGAGTCATCTCAAAATTCATCTACAAAATTTCATGGAAATCGGTTCAATAGATTTTGAGTTATCCTGCTGACCAACAGCAATAAAACATAACCTCATTAATGGAGGTGAAAAGGCTCAGTCATTTCGTAAAACAGCAGGGCACTGTGGGATTTAGCAAATGTTATCAACTGGATGAAATAGTGCATTTGTCAGGGACTATTTTCTGTTGATAATAAAACACATTTCCAGCAGCAGGATGGTGTATTTGGAATCAGGTTACTCAGATTACTCAGTGTCAATGTGTTTGTGTGTATGTGTATGTGTATGTGTGTGTGTTTGCGTGTGTGTGTGTGTGTGTGTGTGTGTGTGTGTGTGTGTGTGTGTGTGTGTGTGTGTGTGTGTGTGTGTGTGTGTGTGTGTGTGTGTGTGTGTGGTGGGGTCCTTTGAACCGTAAAAATGAAACTTGAGGTCAAGGGGTCAATGGTAAAGATATAACTCTTGTAAGACCTTTTTGACTGGGGACAGGGATGTGAGTGTGAGCGTGTGTGTGTGTGTGTGTGTGCAGGTATAAGACACAGTACATGACAGGCATCATCAACAGGAGATTCACTTCTTAATCACAGCTCATGGCTGCCTCTGCGCCTCATAATGATGATAAATGGTCAAACTGTTGCCTCCGGTGTTGGAACAAGAGGAGCTGTTCAGCCAAGCACAATGGTTTCAGATTAAGAGCCAGCAGGCGCCGTGACATTTGCCATAACGCTGTAAAATGTCACTGAAGTGGAAAAACTACCAAATTACTAAAACTGTTGCGGTGAAATTAATCATTCGTCTTTCCACCTTTGCCCTTCTAACAGCACATCCTCCCTGTGTGGTCACTTCCATGTCCTTCCTTTACTTTCTACCAATCCTTCCTCTTCTGTTTCCTCTGACCTCCAAACCACACCTCCTTTATTTCTGTCACCCAAAGTCATCTCTCTCTCTTTTTCCATTCACTTCTCTATTTCCCCTCTCTCTCCTTGCATTACAACATCCACCTTTCTTGCTCTTTTCCGTTTAGTCCCCTATTCAATCTTGATCCCTTTCCTTTTCAAGCCTCCTTCTTGTTCCTACTCTCCTCCTTCGTCTGTCTCCTGTGTTCCCTCTCTGGGTGGGCCCAGTGCAGAGTGATCCCATTGTTGTGTTTCTCTCCCTCTCTCTCTTTCTCTCTCACTCTCAGGGGCAGCACTTCAGGGACCTGCTGATTGGATTAGAGCTTTCTATTCCCTCTGGGTGGATCACGGAGCACAGATGCAAATCGCCCCCAGCGTGGAAAGCGTACCGTGGTTAACTCAAGACAACAATGCTGTCTGTCTGCGAGTTGAGTCGTGTGATGTACTGCGGACGATGTGTCTGTCTCTCACAATGATGTTGAGAGTTTAGAGATGAGAGGTTAGAACAGCATTAGAACCAAAACCAACAAATTTGGATACAAGAGGTATTTAATTTTCTGCCAAGGTGGCAAAAAATATACCCAACTAAATTTGCCTTTATTTTCCTGCATAAAACAAACACACTTGGCACATGGGGACAGTGACAGATGTTTTGAGCCGGGGCCAAGTGAAAGACCTTGATGCACATAAATACATACAGTTATAATTAAAGTGTAAGGGGTTTAAGCCCTAATCTGCAGCAAGCGTTAATCTGCAGTTAGTTGTTCAACGAGCACACACACGCACAATCGCACAAAGCAAGACTGAGTGACAGATAACTCACAGGGAATAGAGATAGTTACAGTGCAATGAGCAGAGAGCAAGAATCATTAGTTTATCAACAGGACATTAATCAGAAACTACTGAGAAATCAGGGAACAAAAAAGACTCAAATACTTACTGACATTTTTCATCTGATTCTATAAACCAACTTGAATGGCACTCAGGAGAGGCCATATCTCCACCAAGGCCCAACAGTTCCCATATAAAACCACATTTAATTTAAATTCCCTAGATCCATATTTTATTTGTATCAGATAAATATCAGACCCCTAAAAAAAGCCTATTCTTGGATGATGAAAAAGGCCCTACCTCACAATGTTAAAGAAAAAATATCTGGATCTGCCCCCTGATCTGGATCTGGACCTAAATAGAATGGATTCTTCTGTGGGTCATGCCCTGCCCCTCTTCAAAATGTCAAGGAGTAGTCTTTGCATAATCCTGCTGGATAACAAACAATCAGCTATAATAATAATAATAATTAGCAGCCTTTAGTGTGATTAAAAGCAAAAAGAAAATTCAGATATTTAGTGTTGTTGCCTGCACACGTGTGTGTTTGTGAGGGAGCACATCGAGCGTGCCAGTGAGCGTGTGCAGCCTACATGCTTCCTGTATGTTCATGTGAGGGGGTCAGGGGCCTGTCCTCTCAGCGTTCCCTAATGCCCCTGGATCCAGGACGGAGGCTTGATGGAATCACAGGAAATTGGATTGTGTTCCATTTGCTTTGGAAGCAGCCTGGAAGAGACACCCCCACCCCCACCACCACCACCCCCACTCCACAATACCTGCAGTTAGCTACCGTAGCATTTTTCCCCCACTCTCGGGTGCACCCCTGTTTCCATCCCATTACTGAGGCATGTAGCACTGAAACCCCTGCTTTTACATGTCATCCAAAGTTTCCCCTTGCGGTGCAGAAATGCTGGACTGGATGTCAGCAGAGTGCTCAATAAAAGCAGCTGCTTGCACAATAGCAGCAGCAGAGATCCAGCAGTGTAGTAGTGTATCACCCTAATGGGTGGAGCAATATGCTTAGGAGCAGCATGGATAGGGATTGATCTATTAGTACAATTGCAGTTTTGCTGAATTTAAGTCACACCAATCTATCATTTCTAACACACAAATGATGTGAAGCAAGATGAATGAAAAAGAATGAGAGCAAATCATGGATACATAGAGAGATCTGGCAAGCACTCTTACTTCTTTAGCTTTATGCCTCGAAAGATCAGGATAACACTGCAACGAGTCCAAAACTGAACCAAGGAAAGAGGAAAACAAAGTCTGAGACTAAATGATTGTGTGAAGAGAAGAATGGCCCCCAGAGGTTTGTTACACAGTTATTATAAAACTCAAGGTCAAACTGGGGCCAATCAGGAACAAATAGTAACCTTGTCTGGAGCTCTGTTTAACTGCACAAAGGAGCTGTCACAGATATGTTGTCTATTTCCGGAAAGAGGTTTTCTCCGTCAGATCACATATCTCAGACAATATGGGACATGGATTCTTTAAATGTTCAACCAGATCTGTTGTTCATACCTGCATTAAGAGGAGGCAACAAGGGCATACCTGAGACGATAAGCTTCAAGGTCAAGAATACATATAGGACATGGAAGTCCCTTGAGTCTGTGTCCACTCGGAACTACGTTTCACTCAGTCTTGGTTTTATTATGCCCGTCTGTGTCCAAGCCCAAGAAGAGATTGAGGGTAGAGCTCTGTCAAATCCACCAGCAGCTGTGAACTGTGCAGCTGAGAGCATGGCGTGTGTCGGTATTTCTATGACTGTGGTGTCCCAGTGGGATCATGTTTTCATATCATGCCAATCCAAGTGCCAACAGGACTCAGTAACAGTGTGTGGGGGGTGAAGTGGAGGCCACTGTGAGGATTTAATCTATTGAACACCATTTTCTTTACAGCTGCTAAACCAATGTATTCCCTCAAAAATAAAAAAAGGGTTAGTTTTCTTATATCTCTTAATAAGACTTGTGTCACTCTTAATTCATTCATTTCTCAGTCGTAATTGGCGTATGGCTTCAAGATGTCGCTGTAATAAGATGTAATGGATTATTTGAAAATCTTCCAATGTTTCTCTGGTGCAGTGGTTGGCATGGTCGCCTTGCAGGGTCCACTACGGTCTGTCTCTGTGGAGGTTGCATGTTCTCTGAGTGTCTGTGTGGATTTTCTCCCTGTGTTTCAGTTTCCTCCCACAGTCCAAAAACATGAAGCTTAGGCTGATTGCAGACCTTAATTCTCCCTGTAGATGTGAATGGTTGTTTGTCTCGATATAGCTGTTGTCAGACATGACCTCTGGTTCATGGACATCCTCTGGAGTTTGCTTTTCACACATGAAGAATGCAGCAGGAGATTATCCAGGTGAGGCAGATTCACTTTCTATGAGCATATTCATTTATTTCTCCTTTCTCTTTATTTCTCACGTTTCTGCGTCTCACAAAACTTTCTGTAGTTTTTTGTCCTTTCCTCGCCTCCTCCTCTCCCCGCCTCCCCTCCCCTTTTCTCCCCCTTCACTGTCCCTGACAGCAACATTAAACAAGTGGGGAAAAATGTACAACCAATTATGATTTATGATCAATGCATGCAGCAGCTGCTGACTTTTATAATGACAGTGGTTGGGGGAGGGAGAGAGGGAGAGAGGGACAGAGAGAGAGAGAGAGCGAGCAGGCGTGTGTATCAGTCTCAAGGGTGTGTGTTGGGAAGATGAGGGTGAATCGATAGGCGACCGGGATCATTGGTATGCAGATTCCAGTGGATAGCATTATGATGAGCAGGTGCCATCAATCACAGAGCAGAGCACAGATTTGAAGATGGAGGAGAGAAAGACTGTTCTTTCACCGGGTGCCATATCTGACCAGAGCAGCTACTGTGGCACCTGCACCACAGACCAGACACGCTCCAGACTGGAGGTCTTTCACTTTTAGACTTCATATAATCAATTTCACAAACTTTACAAACAACAGTTTGAAGGTTTTTTTTGCAAGTCCATGCAACTGGCTATATTTACATCACAATTATATATTACATCTACTATTTTGAGCTGGTTAAAGAACACAAACCTTTTTCAGGCAAAATCTACCATCTTCCATAAGACTGTGTCACACATACTGTAATATTCTGACTTTCAATCTCAGGTTTTATTATATGCACCAACAAGAAACTACACTGTAACTGAGCACATTCTAATTGTGATAGATCACCTTTATCAAGCAAGTCTCTAATGGATTTTGTGTCGTACGTTGAACCATGCATTACATTTCAAGTTGGAGTCACCAGGTCCTGAAGAGCAAAGACTTTCCTGGAAATATCTGCAGTTAAAAATGTTGCATTCAAGGTCAGCCTGCAGTGTTGTGGAATAGAAACCAAAATCTTTTATTCTGGTGAATTTAATGATGAATTGAACTGAATTTAAAAGTAAGAAATGTAGCAAACACATGTTGTATGACATGGTCTGGACAACATTAACCAGTAATGTGGACTGAACATGAAGTGGATGCACTCAAGCTGGTAAAAATCACTTGATGCACCATCACAAACCAACATGTTTTGTTTATGACTAAGATGTTAGACAGGGCTGAGCTTGCACATGAGGTTGCCCTATGTTTGCTGCATGTGTGCTTGTGTGTATGTGTGTGTGTGTGTGCTTTAGGAAGGCCCCCTCCCATTGTTAAAAGGATCTAGAGACTGGGGCCAGCACTAATTGAATCTGGGTCTCCTCTGTGAGCAGGGAGAGGTAACCTTGCCACTCAGCGTGTGAGCATTGCCACCCACGGTCAAATTAGCCTGACGCCAAACTCACTGCTCTTCAGACCTCCTGGGAGCGTCCTTCAGGTGCAGGGGTGATCCCAGTTTCCCCTCATACCCCCATCTGCCATCAGGAAAATCAAGGTTTGGGGGGAATTTTGAATGATTCACAGACCCTGGAGGATGCCAGACCAAAAGGTGCTGTACACCTTACATGTTATCCATCCAACACAACCCAATAGCTCAACCCTATGGGTATGGAACATAGGTAACAAGAGTGTGTAAAGCTGAGCTCAATCTCAATGCAAAAGCTACTTTAATGGGCTGAATACACCTTTAAACACAATATTCAGACTTTCTTGACTTTCTCTGTCGCACCAAACTAATAAATCCTCTTGTTTTTCTCTCTTTGAATTCCTTTTTCTCAAAATCTGCATCTCTCACCCTGTTACCCCTTTCGTTTCATGCATTTTATGCATATCATCTGTCCTCCACTCTTCCCTCCCTTCCCCATGTCGCTAGGCTTGCTTGTTCCCGTGGGACACCTTAGCCTCCATTAAAGCCATCACGGAGGAGGATAAGGTTTGGGCTGAGTATTAACATCACCAGAGGCCCCCGCCTGTCCTCCAGCGGCCCATCGATGATGTTTAAAAAGAAATATATGAAATAAATAAATACATAAAAGAGTGTAATATGAAAATCAATGGCCAGGCAGCAGGGGCTGCAGCTGAGGCATTTGGAGTGAGGGACTCATAAAGCTGAGTACTGCGGGAGACTGATGGAAGGCAGAACACTTACTTTGTTTATTCTCTCTCCTCACCCCTGTCCCCTCCCCTCACTGTCTGTATCCAGCTCTCACGCTCTTATTCTCTCCCCACCCCCCTCTGTCTGAGGCGGTCGAGGACAGCTTTAATGCTCCTGACAATTTATGTGGACGGTTAAGAACGATGGAAATCAAATAGTTGAGTGTAGGCAAGGCCCAGTGAGTGGCCAATAAGAAAGAAACAACAGCTGATGATGGCAAAGAGGACTGTTACCTGCTGGAATGGCTCTTTAGGCTGCACTATTACTGTCAAGTTGCTGGCTCTTTTTTGAGTGCTCATATTATAGATTCATAACTGTGTGTGTGTCTGATAGGCCCTTTTAACACAGCACGGCAACAGCTCTCATTTCAACGAGTCCAGCTAATGTGCAGCAAGTACTAAATATGAATCCCATAAGAACGGCTCACAGTGTGGCTTATAAAACATCAAGTGCTGTGTGTGGTGGCTATGGTGGATTTTATATGTGTGTTATATACCTCACTTGTTCTGATTAATCGACTGATCACTTCAGTTCTAATCGATTAGCAGAAAATAAGTGGGCATCTCTTTCGGTTATCGATCACTCATGTGAGCCAAATATTTGCTTGTTTCAGCTTCTCCAACAAGACGATTTAGTGTATTTCTCTATTTTATAACATTGTAAAGTGAATATATGTATTTTCTGGACTTTTGGTCGGACTGCACAACATTTTAAGACGTCTCCTTGGAGTCTGGGATGAGAATTATTTTCCAATAGTAATCTTAAATAAACAGCAGACAGATTCTTTTTTTAAACTGCAGCCCTACTTTAGGTTCTTACTTGAAAATAAAAGAAATGAAAACAACCTTTAAAGGACCTGTTTGACAGATTATGCATTTACAAGTGCTAATCATAAAAAGAAACATCACATTGCTCCATATTAACAGATGCACACGTGGTAGTGGATTATCTGAAAATGCAGGAGCAACAAATAATACTTGTGCTGTCGCAAGGATAAATTCTCCACCATTGAATTTTCATTTCATATTTCTGGTTTCAAATTACATTGTGAAAAAATTTATACCAAATCTATTTATAGGGAATGGAGAAAATAAACAGACAGAAGTAACCAGTGAATTAGATTCCTGACAAATAAAAGGTTTTTCTCCACACAGATGTAAAACTTATAAAGCAGTTATAGAAGCAGTTCTGCAGACTGGATGGTATCAAGGACATACCCACAGTATAATTTATTTTAAAAAAAATGATAGTAGCAAAATTCAGATTTATCACCATCTTGACTACACACTGTATTTGGGCAAATCCTGCAACTTTACTAGTGTTGTTTACTTTACTTTATTTCTCCCTCCATCTTATTTTATTCTTTGAATTCATGGTTTATTCCTTCTCCTCACTTCTCCACTTTCCCAACTTGCTCCCTTTTCTTTCTTCAAGACCCTATATATTCTAGGGATAGGTTACACACACACACACACACACACACACACACACACACACACACAATTATGACAAATCTTGCTGAATATTTGTTATGACTGGGCTGACTGAGCCATTAGTTATAGGAGGCATTGCTGGGAAAGGGGAGGGATACAAACGTGTAATAATGCCTCCACCATAGAATTTCAATCAGCCACCATGGAGTGTGTGCATGTGCATGTGTATGTGCATGTGCGTGTGTTTACCACTGTGATCACACAAGTAGTTGACACCACAGTAGAGGACACAGATGAGAGGGTTCGGGGCTCTTTGTCTGCTTCACTGGAATAAGCTCTAAAGTGGTTTCAATAGCTGCATAATATCCACAAAAAAGTAGAAGATATTATTTAATTTTAGCTGAATGTTCATTGAAATTCAATAAATATTGATACCGGTTTAATATTCTGTTTCATGACGGATGTGCATGAACAGATGCTAATGCTTCAATTGGTTCAATCTGATTAAAATGGAATATTTTCTTAGACATGCTACTTGATTTGTGAGCCGAGGATTTGGCTCATGCATAAAAGCCTTATCTAAAAAACATTTTCCTGTAGCTCTAAGCTATTTGTATATTGCAGTAGTTTATAATTACAAGAGAATCTGACTTTGTGTGTTTTTTATAATTTGACATGCAGAACATCCGTATTCTTACTTTGTACGTGACAGAGCCTGACTGATAATAGATTTTTGAGGCTGATATTTTAATATTTTGATATTGAAGAAGTCGTAAAGAAGAAGTGAGCAGGACTTGTACTGGGTGGGATCGCTTTAGATATGAAAAATAAACTAACAAGCTTTCTGGTGAACAACACTGCTCATAAATAACAATTAACGTGTTTTGCATTCTGTACAGCCTTGTTATCAGCCATCATGCCAATACTGACATATCTGCAATTAGCTAATATCAGCCCGGACAATTTATGTAAAATAACCCATATATTGCACATATTTCCTACGTTCATCACTGACGTGTGACAACATGTGCGTATCAGTCATGAATCAGTTTCACATACAGTCATGAATTCACTGTTTGGCTCCAATATAAAGATAAATCATCTCTCCAACTCCTCCCACATCACACACAGAATGTGCCTTTGAAAAAATATGCCATACACACGCTGACTTTTTCCTTAACACAAACTGTTGATGCACACACACTGTCCAGACAGACACTGCAGCCTCCACATGCAGACTATGTGTATAAAGACTTGTTGTGTGCTCTCTAGCCACCAATTGTAGGCTGCCCAGTCAGATATTTATTACTATTGATCTAGCTGGTCCTGGCTGGAGACTTTTGTTCTGCTACTCGAGGCTCTGACCTCAATTAAGTTATGAATTTCTATCTGATAGACTGGGAGCGCTTGGGGCCTGCCGCGACCGTGCTACCACGCTGGATTAATTAGAATTAGCGGTGCTGCGAGTTGCCCTCCCCGCCTCATGGATCATGTTGTTTTAATACAAAGTAGAGGCACAGGCAGGGATGGAGTGGAGGGGATGGGAGCTTGCGAGGGGAGGGGATGAGGAGTGATGAGGAGAGGAGAAAGAGAAAGGAAGATAGAAAAGCAAAAAAATGCAGGAATGAGTCTAGTATAAAGCATGTGGGATGGGTCCGTGTGTTTCAAACCTGCACTGCACTCTCTTATCACCTCCTCTAATTTTAAGTCTCAACGATGTTTCCTTCCTGCCATTGTGTTCGAGCTGCAATAACCTGCATCTCACCTGTCCTTCCTCTTTGTCAGCCTAATCCCGCCTCCATCACTTACCCTCGCAGTAATCGCTTTAAGTCAGACATTGTGTAAATCTACTCTGGGGCCATTTCTGACCTTTGTTGTAGTCTGAAAAACAACTCTGAACCAAAGCCCTGTCTTTTCAACTCCAGTTCCCACAAATGGGCACGTCCTATATATAAGCAATGCATCCCCATGGCAACCTGAGAGCTCGTTGGGAGTGTCAGAGGAGGGTTTGGGATTTCACCCTGAAAAGGAAAAGTTGTGTGTGTGTGTCTATGTGTGTGGGATGGGGCTTATTGTAGCTGTGGGTGTGGGATTACAGCGTCTGGACAGAGAATGACCACAGGGAGTGTGGACACACACAAGCACACGTCTAGACCACTGAAACAACATACTCTACAAACTCTAAACAAAACATATAATCACCACAAATTACCAAATTCTTCTGATGTTTCACATTTCTCTGTGGTCTTTATTAAAAACGTTTTTTGCTTTGGTGAACAGTAGAGAAAGTAAATTCTGTAGTTTTTGTGCAATGATTATCCATTCAGTGTTTAATTTTATCTTAACACCAGGCAACTACTGAAGAACTTTGTCTTCATATATAATATATATAAATCAGAAAGAATATGTTTAATAAAAAGGTAAATTAGTCAAAGAATCTGACCTGAACTTGAAGTCGGAAAGAATTCTTACTTTTAATATTCTGTTGTCAGGTCTCTCTTCACTGCAGTCGTGATATGAAGGAATGTCCTAAACTTAAGCTCATTTCTCAATAATGCTCCTAAATACATTCTAGAACACAGAACATAAGTCCAGCGTTTCAGCCTTAATTTACGTTATTACATTAAATGAGGTCTTATTGTCATGTTTCCCAGTCATTGTTGTCTGCCCCAGTTTCTCTGAGAGAATCAGCTGATTGAGAGAGCGGTGATACAGTGGGAGATGGGATGTGGGTGGGGGGGTACAGTATGGACACCAGGGCTGGATCTACAGTTGGCAGGTGGTAGAGCTGTGATCTGCGTATTCAAACACACAGACAGCTACCTATTATAGTCCCAGCCCGCCTTGATCCAGGATTAACTATCAAACGAGCCTTTAATGCAGGTTACCAGGGTTTGGGAACAATTCACTAAAACAATCAGTTGATTAATTTCAAACGATTTCCCTCCTCTGCCAAGCAAATAATAATACTTTTTGTCATAACTCTGGAGTCCCCCTCCCCTTTTTAATCAACAAATTAAGCATAAATCATGTTTGATCTTTATTTACTGGTTGCTCGGCAGTTGGTAGAGGTCAAGAGAGATTACTGGTCGCTCTAATAGCCCGCAAACAACCCAAACATTCCTCTATTCCTCTCATGAACACACACAACCTCAGATACTCTTCGTTGTCACAGTGGCTTTGGACAAAAAGGAGAGAAGGATAAAACTATTGATCAATTTTTTGTTATTGTTCTCTAGTACAAAAAAGTTGCAACTTTCCTTTCCTTCTTTCCCTCCTTTTCTGTCTTACTCTCACACAAAAGGATGTCTGAGCAGGTTCTAATGAGACGCATATCGTTTTATAAGCTTTACATAGTGAGATAATTTGGCGTTGCGACAGAGTGATATGATTTAGCTGACAATATTTTTCTCTCAGCCACCTCATAAATCTGCTGCCACTGCTGAACAGGTCCAGTTCCTTTAATATTCAGTCTGGCCCCTGGCCCGGCTCCCTCAGACACCTGCGAGGCAGACAGGTGGAGAGGTCCTGAAGGCCTTAATGCATGGATTCAGGTGACGTCTGGACTCTGACTGACTCTGAGTGGCTTTATCGTAACTCCAGAAATGTGCTAAAAAAGGCACATTTTTAAATCTTTTTAAAAAAGATTTTAAAACTCTTCATTATTGTCATCCTCTACCGCCTTTACAAATGATATAAAAGGAAAAAAGAAACATTAGGTCATTTCACACTTTGTGTTTTGATATATAATGAAGTAGGAAAACAAATTGAACTCTGTTAAACTTCAGCCGTCCAATATCATAACCTGACCAAAGATTAATGTTACTTCTTTGACAGCTGAAAACTTTTGGTATTTATATTTTTACATAATTCATATTTTAATGATAGATACGTGACATATATATATATATATATATATATATATATGCACGACTTCATACCACAGGGCAAAAGGCTTTCGCTATACATCAACCCTCCTCCTGTCATCTTGATATGGCTCTAAATCATCAGCGAAGTGTTTTGATAGTTATGCCACTGTTAAGTCCTTTATGAACCATTCCACCACAAATCCCCTCCCAGCTGCATTCAAAACAAAAGGGGTCTGCACTCATGACCACAAAAGAGAAATTCATTTGTGAAATGTCCTGATTATGTGGGTTGTGCAACGTAAAACAATTTGCCTGATTACTTCCAATTGATTCTGCCTTACAGTTAAAGCCTCAGCGTGCAGCCCGGTGAACTGCACTATGTCGTGCCGCTAGGCAGGGAAGAGGAGTAATTTCTCCGATGTGCAGCTGAGCCAGCTTACAGCTAAAGCCTCCTGGATGCAGCTAAACCTTGGGAAGGCTAAACAGCAGGCTAGCTACCAGCTAACTGTGTCTGTTAAAGCCCTGAGGGATTTGTCTGTGGCACAAAGTGAATTAAAGGTGACCTTCTGCGAGGGTGGGAGAGGATGGAGAGAGAGGAGAGAAGGGCAGTGGGGGTGCTGAAGATGTCACTATTTTTGCTTTGGGTTTACACGAGTGCTGAGCAGTGTTATGGGAATTATAAGACTACTGACACTTTCCTCTCATCTCCATCTATTACTTACACTGATACTGCTCATCCACACTGGGACAGACCTCAAACACAGTCTGTAGTGACTTCTGAGACAAAATCCATCAAAAACACCTCAGCAAACACATTGTACTTGTTTGTGTTTTACATGAATGTGCTTGTAACAGCAAATTAAGCTGTGTGTGTTTTAAAGTTGGGGCTCTTCCATCACCAAGAAAGTCCAGCTCTCACACTGTGTATTGGATGCAGTTAAAGGGGGCTACTCCATAACACACAGACCTGAAAAGATACTCCAGTTCTGCAATACTTGCTTGATCCACCTGAAGACGGTTTCTTTCAGTGATGTTTTATGAAGAACCTTTTATGTCAAAATGCCGAGGCAACCCCAGAAAGAGAGATGGACAGACTGACCTGACTGTTGATGTCTGCTTTGTGCTGCAGTAATACAGACACCAGCTCCTTGTGTCCTCTGTCACAGGCCCAGTGCAGGAGAGCCCGCCCCTGCGAACACAAACACACAAGTGCACACCATGAGATTACTGAGATATTTTAAAAATCTGCTCTGAGCAAACCTTTCAAAGTATGACCCAACATTTAAATTGTGTTTAAATCAGCTTTATTTCATGAAATGTTATGTATACAACATATATATTTCCTGGGCCTTGATATTTACCAGACTTCAGTGTGTCTTTGCTTCCAGACAAAAGAAATTATGCACCATTCAGAATTCAGAGCCTTTGGACCTCAACTACATAACGACAGATTGACGAGATACAGTATGTGTGATGCTCTCTCTCTCTCTCTGTGTAGGTGTGTTGCAGAAACCCTCACACAGTCTGAAAAGTGAGGAAACTCATAGGGATAATTAATTCCCTAGCCCCTTACCCTAACCATCACAACTAAATGAAAAAACTCAAACCCTATTTTAACCATATCCCTAAAAACAAGTCTTAACATCCACTGCCTGTATAAGTTCTATCACCCAAAGATGGAAGTACAAGTAGAAACACACAAATGCATCATTCTCTCTTTAGGTTCAAGATCCTTGTTCTAATAAAACCAAGCAAGCTCATTTTTCAGTGAGGCCAATTAGGTAAAGCAAACTCGCCAAGTTCAATTCTGTTGCTTAAATCATATTGATCACCACGGCTGCATGGTAGAATGGATACTTATGATCCAGGCCAGAATACCAATAAGTTGGTGTGGCTCCTCTCTTCCTCGCTCTCTCACTCGTTCCTGCCCTCTTACAGGTGTGCTGCTGTTGACTGCTGGCCACATTTTCACTGAAGACCAGACTCTACTACAGGACACTGAACTAATCTGGATCTGGACCTTTGCTGTGATAGCCGTTCTCTCTTTCTCTCTCTCCCCCTTTTTTCCTTTCTGCCTCTTCGCAGTTGAAAAATGGCTTCAAATAAAGGCGAGAAAAAAAAAAGTGCAGCATTCAAGAAATCACATTTACAGATTCAGAGTTTGGACCTTTATACTTAGAAGAAGGCACATTAAGAATGGTATTTTCTGATCAGAGCTGAAAAAGCAGGAAGGTAAAACCTGACATAACAAATGTTGAACTCACTCTACTCTACAGTGGGTGGAGAGAAGTCTCCAATCTCTGTGATTGGCAGGTTGGCAAACTCTTTCTCACTGCGGACAACAGAAGCTCTGCTATACAGAGAAACTAACAATGGTATTACATCTGTAACACAGATACACAAATGGACAATACATTCAGTCTGCAGAATGAATATAAAGTATGTGTACATTCTCACTGCTACTTTCACTTCATCTGTCTCTTCTATCTCATTCTCTTTCTCTGGCTCTCTCCCAATATAAACACGTAGCAGTGAGTATAAGCATATAATAAGCAGTTTTGCATGTTTGTATATAGGTATACCTAAGAGGCAAGTATGCAAACAAAGTATGCAAGTGCATTCCTTATCTAAAAATATTGCAATATATTTCACTGCTCAAATTGAATTGGTATAGCACCTTTTTTTATTTAAATAGATGGTGGATGATACTGAATTTAACATCATAAACATGACAGCTGCCTCTTTGTCTTCTCAGGTAAACTAAACCGACATTTTAAGCACATATCTTAGTTTATGATTTCTATACTGAAAACCCCCCCAACACATTTATATAAGTAGTAATAAGCACAATGATTATTAGATTGTCTGGGCTTTAAAAGAACCACAATGATTTAAGTGATCAAAAAGACACAGTAAGGACAAATAAAGTAAATATAGGACACACCTGACAGTGTCTCCCAACACAGAACTATTAACAAGTTTTCTTGCCTTGATAGTAAAAGGTTTTGTTTGAGGTCAACACTTATCTTCTATTTTACGAGGAGTAAACATTTAAAGTGTCAATTTGATTTATGCAAAAATTTGATAAACAATTCACAATGTTGTTAGGTCATCCAGAGATGATCATGATTTATTAATTACAATAAAATTAATCTGACATTGTCACTCCTTCTATTTTTGTAATATATTTGATCATTCAGGAGGATATATCCTGTGATAATCAATGATAATAATGATAATTATAATCCTTGCAAGCTGCATGTAAAAAAACTATTACTGTTACTTTAGTTTTATTGTTATTTGATAATAATCATGAAGTCAAATGACAAAAATATGTTTTTAAAATCATCTAAGCCTACATGACCAGGAGCTATGTGGCATGAATGACGGGATGACTTCATTTACCAAGCAAATGTTTGACGATCTTCCACAAACTCAAATCAACTGCTACTTAATCATCATTAGTAACAGTTAGTTAACAACAGAAACATGTAACACAGGTGGATATTCAGTCACTGACACACTAAATATCCACTGAGACAGAGCCTCTCTCTGTGTCCATCTCTCTGAGCTGCAGGAGCACATCAGGCTTCTTGCTGATGATGAAACTTCACCATTGCCCTCTGCTGTTGGGGAAGCAGAACTGCAGACGAGCAGACAGCATTACAGGAGGGATGAAAGTTTTTCTGCTGCTGTGGACCCTCAACCATCTGGTGTTTGACTGGGAACTCACCAGCCGCCTGCCTGCTTATCTGAGGAGCGGCTGTACTGACAAAGCAACCATTTGGTCCTGGATGATAATGAATCAAGGACAGATGACTGGATTTCAGGGTCAATCCACAAAACACATCGCGGTGGTAATAATAGCTGTTTATACAGTTTGCCCTCCTCAGTCTGGGGAGTGATTCCCATGTTTGTGGCCTCAGATCATTGGAACCATTTTGCAATCACTGCGAAAAAACATGACCCAGTGACCTGTATTTTTCATGAGGATCATTTTTACTTGCCCTCGTGATCGAGGGGTCAGAGCACCAGACAGCAAGCCTGCAGCTGGGATGGATTCAGTGTATTTGTAAAAGAAACTTCAGCAAACTAAATGCTTCCTGATGTTGAGTGTTGCACATGAATCCTGTAGTGAGAGGTTGATTCCCTTATTCTAGGCTACTCCTATCCTGTCCCACCAGTACAGTTATCTTTAAACACTGTAGTTACCTCTTCGTCTTTAGCATTTACATCCACTTTCTGGGAGTCGATGGCCTGACTGATGTGGTCGATGTTGTTTTCTCTGCAGTAGTCAAAGATGTTCTTATCCTCTTCCCTGAGAGAGACAGAAATTCAAACACAGAGAAAGAGAAAAGAAAATATACAATCAATCAGATGACGTTGCTTTGGTTTTACTTATATTTTGAGATACGTCTGATATTTTTACAACATGTCTCTGTCACAATACAATGGAGGTGAAAGGAATTTCGTCTGAGGTGCTCACAGTTTAACAGTTTTGGTGAATCTGCTCTTTAACCGCTTTCACATGTTTCATCTTTTAATTGTGTGCACACTGAGAAAAGCAAGAACCTATGTTACTACAGTGTTTAGTCATCAAACATAAAGCCATAACAGATAACACAAACACATGATTCACACAAAAGCAGCAGCCACACGTGCCTCATCCCTCGGGAACACTGACATACGACACACTCCGATTATATCTCCGTGTCTCTAATCACCTCTCGGCATTGGGGACAGGATTGAGTGCGGGTGGAAGGCAGGGTGCAGTGGTGGAGGACTGCTGGGTGAGGGGGAGAGAAGGGGTGAAATCTCATTTAGAGCTTTACGCCTTTCCCCTCTCGCTTAACCATGCCGGCCATTCAGATTAATTGAATTTAGTGCTCTATTGTTTGACAGAAATCCCACATACCCACCACTGTACCACTCCCACACAGTGAGTCAGTCATCCCCAAGGCCAAATCCCCCTGTTCCTGACAGTGACACCTGCTAGCTCTGTCTCACTGGGGCCTTACTGGTCCCACAGCAAACACCCTGCTCCAGCCACACGGGAGCCACTATTGGATGCCGAACAACATCTTTAACACTGAGGATGTTGTTATATTTGGTGGGGAGAACATGGCCTTAACATAGCTGCCATTGTTTAACTAACTAACACTTGAGGCACATGTCTTGAAGTATGCTTTGTATGCTGAAAGAAAACATACACAAAAGAAATATATATTATATGTGAAACTAGGATGGCCCACTGGTCCTGTTAAATCTAATCAAGCTGTACCATTGCACAAACTTACAAATATCAGTCCCCTAAATGTGCTCCATAAGGAAATCAGTGAAAATGTAAAAAACGCCTAATTTCTCAGTGTTAAAGAGAATGAAAAAAAAATCCTGGTTCCGCCCCCTGATCCGGATCTGCACAAAACTTTAATGGCTTCTTTCCTCACCCATACCACATCCTATCACCATGTTTCGTGATAATCCATCTGGTAGTTTTTGCATAATCCTGCTATCTAACAAATAACCAAACAAAGACTGATGAAAACACAAGCTCCTTGGTGGATGTAATAATAAAACCTCAGGCCAAGTTCAAAACCCAGACCAAGTCTCATCTCAGTGAGATCAACTGTTCCACAATAAGAATCCATACTCCAAACACAGCTTCACCCAGGGGAGATGAACCTCTCCTGTCCACAATCCGCACCTTATATTGTCTAGTGTAAGACTAAAGAGCCAGAAGTGACACTAACCACAGACACAAAGTTCTTTAATGAACCTCTGCACTTCCTTTTCTTCATCTTTTCATCTGGCCGCTCTCTCCCTCTCACTCATCTGGTTCCTCCCTCTCTCTCGCTGCGTTTCCTCATCAGCCTGTGATGAATTATGAATAACTCATTACACTTTTATCACAGCTTGGTTATGTATGAGCACATTCATTTACATACTCCTGATTACCAGCGCTATGTTTATTCATGATTCCCCCCCAATGCAGGACCACACCCACTTCCTTGTCTGATGGCCACAGTGACCCCAAGTGTCCCTGATGTGTGGCCACCATCCGTCTCCCCTGGCAACTAATCAATAGGCCAGCTCATCAGTCTTTCGTCAATGGTTCAAACAGGGCTGACCTGACGGGCATGCCGCACATGCTCACATATAGGAAGCGCGTGCACACACACATACACACACACACAGCTAAGTATGCAATGTAACTTAAGGTTATATAAATACACACAATCACTAAAACAAGCTTACATATGAATGTACACACCTGTGGCCAAACACACACAAATGGTTAATGTGAGTACTATAATGACACGACATCCACAGTGCCACAGTGCATGCTGGGAAGCCTACTTTGTCTTCACAACAGCTGGGGTACCTAGGGTTTTGTTTGTGCGTCTGTGTGTGTGAGTGTGTGTGTGTGTGTGCATTATGTGCTCATGTGTGTGTTATAGTCTGGTGTACTGGCAGATATGTCCTTCATCCATCAGGCTAAATTGGCCACAGTAGTAGAGAACACTCATCTACCTGGCCTGAGCTTCACTGATCAACACCACGGCCATACCATCCATCACACACACACGCACGCACACACACAATCAGTCATCACATCTCCTATAGGACCCTGGTCTCCACTCTCAACATGGCTGAGGTCCATGTAAGTACGAGAAACAATGAAAACTCACATAACTCAGCCACAGGCTTCCAGCACAGCGAACACACAACAACACCTCCAGTGTTTATCAGTATCCGTTAACTAGGTGGGTGAGAGAATTACAAATGTAGCATTCAAATCCTCCTCAATCACACACTGATCAGCTCCATAGCCCAGGGATATAGATAATCAATCCAGGTTTTGTCGATATACTCGCCCCATACAAACACATTCTGAGATCTAGATGAGCACTGAGCAATGCAATTAACTTTATGTCTGGTTAACAGGTGCTTAGCTGTTTAATATGGAGTGGGTCTGTGTGTGTGTGTTTATGTGTGTATATATGAGGAAGAGGAAATTGAAATGCAGCAGAGCAGTGAGTGTGACAGTTCCAGGAGGCTGTGCATGGATTTGGATGCGATTGAGTCGACGTATAGAGGCAAGTGTATGTTTATGTGTGCACATGTGCATAGGTGCGTGTACATGCCATGTTAATGACTTCCTCCTTCCTGGTGTCCCTCAGGGCATAGCTGCAACTGGATACCACTGCAGGGAGCACCGTTCTGGGAAACCTGCTGTACTCACATCCCTCTGCTGTACACCGCCAGTCTTCATCACCCACCCCCCGGACCACCCCCCGAATCGTAACGTAATTAAAAAGGGGAGACTCTGGCTGTCTCTTCCCAAGACTGTGCATACTAATCACATACAGCCATTTAGGAGGAAAACCTGCAGGATTCACACATCTCATTTTCATCTCCAAAAGAGCTCTTTTTTCATTGAAATGAAGATGAGGTTTTTCAGCTTGAGTAACTCTGCCAGGCTGGAGTAAATGGAGAATATATTTCATTAACATAAAATCAGTATGACGTCTGCGGACCCTAACCGCAGTTACGGTCTGTTGAATATAATCAAACACAGCATCAAGACCATAGGTTAACAATGCCAGACTCTGACTGAGATTACCTATGTATTCAATTAGTATGGGATTCACAACTGGAGGAAAAAGCTAAGTCTGTTCAAGAGTCCTTGGGCAAGACTGAAATTCTTTGGGATCTGATAACACAACCTGAAATCACTGAATCGAATAAAGAGTGTGTGTGATTTGGTACAGAGGAAAACACTTGTGTGTCTGTGAAACTCTTAAAGACGCTACTGTCATTCACTGTCATCAACTTCACAACATTTTCTGATGTATGTTTGCCTGTGTATACATGTGTGTGTAAATGGCCTGTATTTGTATAAATCACTTTGCTAGTCTTGATAACCACTCAAAGCACTTGGTCATTCACCTCTTCACACATACTCACACAGTGCATCTGTATGCAGAAATACACATCACTCAGACACTGCCGGCACAGCTGCAATTTGGGGCTCAGAGTCTGGCCCGAGGACACCTCGGCATGCAGAATGGAGGACCCGTGGTTCAAACCACAACACTCGGAGGACGACCCACTCTATCTCCCGAGCCATAACTGTGTATCTGTATGTTTGTGTGTTTGTGTGTGTGTGTGTGTGTGTGTGTGTGTGTGTGTGTGTGTGTGTGTGTGTGACTCCTGATGTAAATACCTGATCATCTCTTCCTGGTATAGAGAGCTAACTGCTGCTCCTCCGAAACCTGTTCTCCTTTCTGCCCCTTGTCTTTCCTGTCAAATAAAAACAACATAAAAGATCAATATTCACTTTACACACAGTTGGATTAGAAATGTGATATTTACAAATGTCCGTCACACGTTAACAAAACGACCTCTTGTTCAGTGATAGCGTCACCAACCTGGTGGAGTTTGGCTGAGTTCTGCAGCCTGTGTTGTGATGGAAAGAGGCACTGACCAAACTGTTTTGTGAGCTAAGTGCAGAACAATAGGGCTGGTATTGGCCATTCACTGTGAATGGCTTTACCTATAGCTTCCCCACTATAGCCACTGCAGAGCCAATGCACGACAAAGATAACATTCAGACTACTTGCTGAGGGTTTAGACATGACCTCACTGGCAATAAATAACCAACAACATGCAACAGAACAACATAAAAATGTATTGCGCCTCAATTTGTGGCTGTTGTTAATCTTTTGTGTTTTCATGGAATTCCATATTACATTCGGTTCAGCCAGGACTTTATTACCCAGCCTATTCTTCACTGACCAACCTTGACTCACAAAAGAACCCACACAAATCTGATTTCAGGAAAATAGGGAGAGTGGGGAAGAACATGACAAGCGGAGCAAAACAACTGTGCGTGCACTTTTGGTTCGACCTAATTCACTTCAGAAAGTCAGAATATTCGCTGATGCACTGGCCCCGCTCCTCTGCAGTGTAATGTAATATAAATCCAGTGTCTGCTCAACAATTGAGACGGAGCAGAGGTCAAATTCTGGCTATTATTCTCCCCCTGCTTCTCTGTCTATGCACTCCTACTTACACCATTTCAACTGGGCTTCCAAAAGAATAGCCACCACCATGCTAAGGTGCTTTGCTAGCACTAACACAATCAGCTCCTTTTTTAGGAAGGGGGGGCTCTGCTGGACTCTGTCCTGGCATTGTGCAGCTATGGGGTAGAGTCAGCGAGTATTGCCCCCGCAGTGTGGTCGAAGACAAAAGGACGTGTCAGGATTGGAGGTGTGGTTGACAGTGACACTATATAAAGTGACATAAATATAGACACAGAGCAGAGAAAGAGGAGAGATGGAGTAATGGTAGAATGAAGGGGTAAAGAAGAAAAGCAG
The DNA here is from genome assembly GCF_024713975.1 of Paralichthys olivaceus. Classification (NCBI taxonomy): domain Eukaryota; kingdom Metazoa; phylum Chordata; class Actinopteri; order Pleuronectiformes; family Paralichthyidae; genus Paralichthys; species Paralichthys olivaceus. The sequence continues at coordinate 13,439,629 of NC_091095.1, read as the reverse complement.
TTAGCACTGAGGTGGAGAAGAATGGTGAGGGAACATCATTTGAAGAAATGCTGAACACTGACTGCTGTCAACTGTAATAAACTTCACTGTGCAATGAGCTGCAGTTGGCTCAGTAGATCATCATTTGAGAATGGCTTCTCAAAAACAGACACACGAAGAATTAACATTTCCTTCATAAACTTCATTGTAATCCTGCACAGCAAACAGCTGGCCTTCTTTAACATAAGAATATTCATCTTGCACACATTTTGATAATATTTTGTGGGTAAAGTTTGTTATTTTTAGTGTTTCATTAATAATGCTCGTCCCCACAGCACTCACAGTATAAACTTGTTGTTCTAACTGAGCGATTTTGTCTCTAGGGACAGGTTGTCTGTGGCAACACAACTCTCCTGACAGTCCACTCAGTAGTGTGTAGAGATGTAAACAAACTCTCTTGTGTCACCATACATGGAGACACATCTCCTCAGCCATACTCTGACAAATGAATGCATTATTCATGTCCCAAAATGTCAGACACTGAGGAGGACAACATAACCTCCTCATGTATTTTTCATGCTACATGTACAGAATAAAGAGCTACTAAAAGGACTGACACTGTGACACTGACCTCTACTGACAAAAACACAAAACTGCATTTGAAAAAAGGGAAAAGTTGACATTCGCTGTTTCTCTTATTGTCATTTTTCTCCATAGCATGGAGAAGAGTTGAATACTTGTGTTTATTTCAAATACTTGTATACAAAGTGCCAGATGGGTGAAACTAGAGCAAAATAAGCTTCTATACAATATTCTCTGGTTGAATGAGTTAGACCTTCTATTCCATTTCATCATATCATTAAATCCACAAACACTGATTTCTAAGAAGGACAAAAAGATGGCTACAAAATAGATAGGTAAACATTTCATCAAGTCTGCAAGCCACTTAGCATCTGTAATTTTAACACATCTAATTTAAGAGGGTATTAGTAAACCTCCCTGTTCCTTCTTATACGAAAGTGTGTCGTAACTTTTTAGAACTTTGTTTTGTTCTTATTTTGCATTTATTTTATTACAAGAAAGAACAACGCTAAGTTTTATAGTATAGTACTTGACAGTATGTGAAGTTGTGGGAATCAGCTTTGACTTTTTAGAAATGGTTATTACCTTCGTGCTGCCTTCAGGGTCTAACACATTGACACATGAAATGTACTCTTGCATTGCTTGCTCTGCTTCCATGTCTCCCAGCTGCTTCCAGGCTTGCCTGTAGTAATGACATCATAACTGTCATCATCATCATCATCATCATAATCATCATTTACAGAGGCAGTTTTATCTGCTTTGGGTGTAATGGTTTACAATGTACACTGGAAAGTGCATGAACACAGCAACATAAAATGTGAAGTAGACATTTAGATATTAAATGACACAAACTGAAAATATTATATAAAGAGTTTCTCAAATGGGTTTTACTTCATGTAGGACGAGCAGTTCATATCAAACAATAGAACACAGGATTGGGTAATAAATATCAAAATACAACTTTCATCAATAACAATATAACAAAAGTCCAATATATATCAATATAATGCTTGTGCGTTGTGTAAGCACAGTAAGGAAGTATAAATTATGATTGATTACATCACATTTTTATCATGTTTTGCTCTATATCAAGTGTTTGTCTTTCTCTGGCCAAAAAGAAGAGTTAAAAGACACAACCATCCCTCAAGAGCAAGTCTTTAAGCCTAAAGGAAAGATTAATGTGACACTCATAGTGACAACTGATATCTGATGTGAATGACTTGGATTGTTTGGTCATAACACAGGTGTAATATGTAAGGTAGACAACAAAATGTTCTCCATCTCTCTCTCTCACACACACAGTCGATGTCTGAAGCTGTCTATAGTGTGTGTTTGTGTGTTAAATGTAAGCTACGACCAACAGTACCAAAGCGACCCCTGTTTATCTACAACTGTGTTCAAACCCTTTATGGTAAACAGAAGTTGCAGCTTCATACCATTTCCTCTGTCCTTCGAAGTCGAAGAAGCCGGGCTTTGGTGTATTGCACTTTCCCACTTTGACCTGTGAACACAAGCATCGATCAATATGTCGGTTAACCTGATGAGACTGGAGGACAACACACAGACATGAGGTTGAGTGACCTGATCACAGCCCAGTGATGGAGCAGGAATTTGGATCATTCCCTCAATGTGGCTGTCATTCAAAGTCACGTGACGCACCACTCGAGGGCTCACCATTGGTCCACGCGGTCTGACACTCACCTGCTTGTATCGGGCGTACAGGTACAGCAGCTGGTCCCTGCCGGCGGTCTGGACCAGGTCTCGAACGCGATCGGCTGCGGACTCAAACTCCGCCATCAGCTCCTCTCCCTCCAGCCTGTCCCCCATGTCCATGGCGCTGCAGTCGAACTTGCCCAAACCCAAGTCCGAGTCGGAGTCCGAGCCTGCTCCACCGAGGGGCTCCCCGGTATCGGGCCGGGCTGGGTCTGTACCTGAGCCCGTCGCAGTGTCCGGGGAGGACGACGGTGACCCAGAAGCCATTGTTATTGCTGCGTGTGGCGAACCCCAGACACGACGAGCGCCGCAGACCCGCGTGGAAAATATGAAATACGAACAGAAAGCAGCTGCCGGATAAATATTTATAAAGTCATTCAGCGGCTACTTCTTTATTTCCATCAGTTATCGCTGAGAATCTGTGACAGTCGGATTGTTTCTGTCGTGGGTCCGTCGCTGGTACTGTCACGTAAACGCCCCGGCTGAACCACCTGCTGAAACGAAGGTTCCGGATTCATTTACTGACCGGGCTTCTTCTCCGGTAAAAAAAAAAACACGAAGCAACAAAACAATTAACATTAACAATAGAACATACTCTGAAGTAGTTTATTATAATAAGCTTAGAAAGTCTACGCAGAAATATGTTATTCAGGTGCAGTTTTGATGTTTGTGGTGTCGTTGTTTTTGGTTGTTTGTGGTTATACTTTGTCATGTTAAGTGTTCTAGATGTGTGTATTGTTTATTTGTTTGTTTTTATTGTGAGCTCAGTATGGTTTAGCTCCATGTTTTGTCTTCTGAGTTCTGCAGCTTTGAAGATTTAATTCAGCCTTTGATTTACTAGCTTCAGCTTTTTCGACCAACGACTCGTTTAATCACTTTTCTGTTCAATTGAAATCCAGTTTCAGTTTTAATCCATTAAACCTGATCTATTCTTTTTTACTGTGATCAACACGATGTTCACATGATGTCCGAGTGTGAAAGTTTCTGTTGACACTTGTTATGAAGTAAACTCATAGTAAACCAGATCGTAGCCTGGATACGACGAACCAGTCTCGTTGGCAGCAAGATGCATTAGCTTAGTTTGTCCAGCAGATGCCGCTATATGCACAATGATTGCTGGTCACCTGTCCCAAACAGCGCTCATGAGATTCATTCAAAACTAAACTAAACTGGATTTACAATTTAAATCAGACGAGACGATAACATATTCAGAAAGACGAACATTTGTGTTGCACATTGAAACACTATTGGATTCGTTGTTATTACATTTTCCATAAATCAGTGCATACTGGACAACACACCTACAGAATATTGTAAGTAATGGCAGCCTATTATCCTGTAATATTGAAACGATGTACTTTCTGAGAGCACGAAGGCCTCTTCATTAAACTATGTTTACCAGTAGCATCATTCGCTGTCCCAGTTCCAGATATCGTCTATAATGTGGAAATGTGGAGATAATCCTGTGAAAAATATGCTTAACTCTAATTATTTGAATTGGTGGAAGAGAAAAGACAAAGAGATGAGAAGAGTGATTTAAAAAAAGCATGTTTGTAGACATTAGATGATTTTTATCAAGGTATGTAAATGATTATAAGGTTTAACTTTATCCGCTCTTTCATTCAGATACTCAACAACAACAACGTGCAACAGCACGTGGGGGGCTGGTTTGTGTAAGGGGTGAGGTGTGTGAAGGAAGAATTGAGTAAGGGGTGAGGAGGGTGAGTAAAGGGTGAGGGGGGTAATTGACCACGCTGCCAGCACTTTGACAGGAGGTCCCATCCACGCCCGGTGCCCCTGCGCGCTCTGCTGACGCAACCACGTTGCCCGTGGCTCAACGCGATGGCGGACCGCACTGTCCCCAGACCTGCCCAGGAAGGAACGGAGCAAAGTCACTGACTGAGCCTCTTTCCCCGGCTCCGTCACACGCGACCACCTGTTTTATAAAAAAACAAACTAACCCAGACAGAGGGGCTGCTGTCACCGCGGTCCCTCCCGTGAAGTAGTATGTGGGACGGGATCCGCTCGGAGCGCACCGACCGGGACGAGCCAGAAGTGGAGTGAGCGGAGCGGAGTGCGCCGGGCTGACGCGCCGCATGTGGAGCTGCAGCAAGTTCACTGACATTCACACTAAAACAGAAAGTCGCGTCGACGGGGACAGAAGCTGAGGATTTTAAGGTTCGAAGAGGGGGACAGCTGCTCCGGCAAAATGAAATTCGCGGAGCATCTTTCTTCCCACATCACTCCCGAGTGGAGGAAACAATATCTCCAGTATGAGGTAAAGTGACATTTATCTTGGATTGGAAATAAAAGCAGCGTGGACATGCGGAGGAAACTCACACAAATACACCACATTTACTTGGAGAGTATGACAGGGAAGTAGAAGAGTGAATATCAATGGAGAGAAGCTTTATGAATAAATATGTCTTTAGTTTGAGTAAATCCTTCTCCTGAGAGCAATGAACGACGGGAAACATAAGGGAAGCCCTATTGTTTATGGAGGGCAAATTGACTGCGGCTGTTAAGAGCCACAGGGAGCCACTGTGTTTATTATTGTTGTTTACCGAGTTTACAACATCTAGATGTGAACATAATGAAGAGTTTGCTGAACAATTCGATGCTTTTCATGCTGAAAAAAAACAATATTTTTAATCCTATAATTTAACAATTTACAGTCTCAATGTTTTTTAAACTAAATTATTTCCTTTGCTGTGTTTATTTTTCATGTTCATTTATAAAGCAAATATTTCAAACCTTGATTTCATTTTTCCCCATGTTTTGATTTTTTTCTCCCTTCCCCCCCTCATATAACTAATATAGGTGTTATACATAAAACAAGAGGGGGTGGGGGTTTTGTTAATTATCCATAGCTGCAATTACCACAAAAAATCCAAGTCTTTCAATTATCCTTTTATTTATTTTCAACAATCTAACTGGACACAATGGTAATCTCCCAGACATCAATTATTCATTGCTGCAATAATTCAGATTCCTATCCCTAATTATGAAACGGTTTTAGCAAGAGGAAACAGATTGTAGACATAATATTTAATGTTTTTTTAAAATAAAAATGTAATTATTCATATTTGCACGGTTTAACGGAAATAATTGTCTCTTGAATTCAACCTGCAAGTCTGACAGGTAATATTGTGATATCTGTGTATTTAGGTCTTTGTGTGCACACATGCTCTTTGTTGGGTGCTGTACAGTACTTGAGGAGTATTTTATTTTCACACCCCACTTCTCACTGGCTCTACGTTAAGAGCTTCAGTGAAGACATGCAGTGACAGGAGAGGCTGCTCTGTTCCATTTAGCTCTATGAATTATAGACAAAGAGCCCGTTCTCTTCAACCTCAGCAACCCACATCCCAGACCCAACACAAGCTCACTGCGCTGGTTTTATTTTGGAAACATGCCCCGAATATGACTGTTAAGTTGCATAATCGCTGCAGCAGACATTTGGATCTTTCCAGCTTGACATGAATGATGCTGTCATCAGTGTGTAATAAAAACATCCTCAGGCAAAACAACTCCAGTGAAAAACAATGAAAGAGATGTCAGATATGTGGTGAGCACACTGGGAAGAGGACAACTGTACAGTATCATTGTTACTGTAGTTGGTAATCAACTCACATGCACAGCTTTTCTTGAGTCGTTGTATGGACAGACTGCCGCTCAGTGAGACAGGGACAGATGCATGACCATACCAGCCATTTTACACCTCCAGATTTTGCCTCGGCACTCACTGACCTGAGATGGATGATGGTAGATTTTCTCTGTCATCTGCGTGTACCAATGTTACTGAGTTTGAATAGATATAATGATCTTTAAGTAACAATAAAGATTTAAAATGAAAGTATTTAAACAATATATCTAAACCAGCAACTTTCAATAGAGGCACTTTAAATCCTAAAATGCCCTCAAGAGCAGATGATTGCATTATTTTTAGAATCCTATTTAGAATTTTTGTATTTGTATTTAAGTTTTTTCTTATGTTTAAGGATACTTGATTACATTATTACCCAATTAACTGATTTCTGTGAACAGGAAAGATTCATAGATTCCATATCTTTGAAAGAAATGCATTGATTTCTATAAGAATAAGAAGCAAAAGAATAAGTCTGGTGACAGCATAACTGTATAAACATAAAGACAATACCTCTGTTTTCCTTTTTTATTTTTTATTCATCCCAAAAATCCCGCCTATGCAATCATATAGTCATCACATGTACTGTTGAATAATGTAAAACTGCAGGATTACTGTCTGTTCCATACAGTTTATATTCTCTCCAATCTGAATTATATATAACCAAAGGGTTTGGATGTCTTTGTATATTTGTGTGATTTAGTGATTGAGTGTTTGTGTGTTTGTGTGATTGTGGCTGCCTTCAGTCTTTGTCTGACCTCTGTAAACACCATTTCCTCCTGAGTGGGTGGAGCTGGGAGAGAGCTTACACCTACAGATGATGGACATCTTAGTCAAGGCGTTTATGCCCCGAGAAACCCATCAAGAGACAAGGACAAACATAAAAAGTTATATAAGGAAAGTAAAGTCATTTAACTTTAGTGACGTGGGTCGATGAGATGAAACTGACTTTAGAAGAAATCAATTTTTATGTCCCTGAAAAATGCAAAGCCTCGTTATGCTGCTGTGGAGTTACACGATCAGTTCAGGGACTTGACCCTGAAGTCCATCCAGCAAACATTCAGTTATCATACACAGTAGTAGTCATCACAAGCTGTGTATTTGTTGTGCATTATGGCCTCTGCAGGCTGCTCTGTAGTTCAGTTGTCTGTCTATTAAATGACGCATTGTTCCAGCAGCGCAGGTCGTTTGTACATGTAATAAAAATATTTGACACTTCCACAGTGGCTGTGTTAATAAAGCTGCCCACATCCAAACTGACTGTGCCTTTAAGTGATATTCTTGTCTTTGTGTGTAAGTTGGATTAATTAACCCGGTGCCCCATTTTCACTCTCCTCCTATTTTCAGACCACCCTATTGTGTGGAAATCTGTGCGCCGCCTATGCAGAACGGTCAGCGAGTTTCTATGCAGATGAGAAGGATGCAGCAAAGTGTCCGCTCTAGCGAATACAGAGCTTTAGTTAGTACGGCACTTCATCTGATCGTGAAGGCATTGACAAGGCAACTGAGTGATGGAGTAATTAGGTGTTCTCTTTATCCTCTGGGATTGTAGTTATAAACCTTTATGCTAAACAGCTGTTTGGTATGGACGTGTGCAGGTCCTGCAGATTCCAGCGGCTTGTTCCAAAGGGCAGTGGATGTAGGTTGATTCACACAGAGAGGATATGATGTGTTTTTTTTTTAGTTTTTAATTTCATTTGCATACATGCCTGAGAATTTTTAATACAAAAGCAAACTTGCTTGTATAACGGCATGTAAGTAAAAGTGTATTATATAACTGTGTGGTGGCACAGGTGTAAAGAGAGGCAGAGATGCTGATGTTTGTGTGGGCGAGAGAACAAGGCCACTAGTTCGTCTACATCTGAGGTCTAATCACTCGTGTAAACTCAGGCGATGAGGAGGAGGAGGAGGAGGAGGAGAGTGTATGTGGAGACTCCCATCTAAAATTCAAACTAGCCAAGTGTCATTACAGTATGTGGATGTAAAGCAGGTGCCTGTGGGATTTCAATGACTGATTGCTGGTTGTTCAAAGGTGAAGCCGCGCCTTTATGTCATTAAGGGAAGTGATGCAGTTTAAATGTCTGAGCTTTGCATTGTGACATACAGACACAATGTTAACAGTGCATTAAATATATACGGCACCCTATCTGTTGGCTGTGCCATGAAAGTGTGATTTATAAGCATGTTCTACATTATGAACATTATGTATACAACAGGCACGGCAACTGCTGTGAACCCCCCTCTTCCTATATACCTCCCTCCTTCCTTCCATCCTCACCTCATCGTTCCTCCCCCACTGGGAGGACATCTGGTCCCCGACCAGACCTGCCCTCTGCCTCCCTCCACCCCTCCCCGCAGCCTCTCCTCCCATCCTCTCCACTCCTCTTCCACAGAGCGAAGGATTCAAGTGATCCACCATTGGTTTTCTATTTGAGCCAGAGATCTCTTCAGAGTCGTAATGAGCATTGTGCGATCTCCTCGGCCATCGTGATAACAATCTCAAGTATCTGAGGAAGGATTTGAACATGTAGCACATAAATATTTTTGTTTAACGTCCACTCGACATGTCGCAGCTATTAAAGGATTGAATTCCATTGACAGGATTCAATCGACTGGATGCATCTGCAGTGTAAGCCTGTCGAGTGTCACAAGTACTTACGCGTGTTCCATACATGTTTGTTTTAGTGAGTGTGTGCCATCATCACGTTAATGCATGGTCATTCAAACTGATGAGCTCCATTAGGCTCGGCTTAGTTTTTGTCTACAGGTTTCATCACTGATTACCACCAAGCCCAAAGGTTTAACCTAACTCCCCAAAGAGCCACCCCACCCCAGCCCGCTTTCCCGTCACTGTCATCACCATGGCGATGCCTCCATCTTAATGACCACCCCCCTTGTTTGAATCTGAATATCTGTTTCCCACATATTAGAGAAGAGGGGGGTCACCAGAGATCACCAGAGATTAGCCAGAACTGGGCCTTGCTCCAGTGCTATGTATGCACAGTTGGTCCCCTGTGACCTTTACCATGTGGACAAGGTGGAGCGAGCGCTACAGACACATGAAATGTTTAGATCTCCAAAGGAACCTAAAGTATCAACAACCAGGCTGCTACTAATGCACAGCCGTTTGTGAGTGGTGTCCACCCACACAGAGAATAACTCATAGAGCCCTCTCACTGTCATGTTACACGAGCAGCAGGTTCTATATGATACAAAGAAACAGTGTCAGGAGATAAGAGAGAAAAACGTCCAGGTTGTCAGGTTTGGATGACAGAGAAAAATATTCCCCTCTGTTCTTTTATGCTATATCAGAGGCATTTTGCTTTTTATTGATCGGACACTAAATGTAAATTGGGGAGAGAGAATGAGGGAAGACATCCACTACAGGCGCACCCAAACTACTAGGAGCTAACAGGCGCCCCAGAAATATTCTCCCATAACTTTATATATATTTGTTAATTTTATATATACATAATGATTCAATCATTAAAACTTGATAAAGTTTAACAGACACCCCCCCCCCCCCCTATTTTTAATCAGAGCAGATTAGTTTGAAGATGATTTAATGAGAAACAGGATTCAGTTCTAGTCTTTTCTCTGATTACCACTGAAATGTTCAGATGAGTCATTGTTCACTTATCTGTCATTTCATTATCGTTTCATTTCATTATCTTCACGATCAATCTTACTGTAGAGAAGAAACCTCATTTAACCAATGTTGCTGTCTCTCGCTGTCTAAGTCTTTAAATTATTTTCCCATGTCTCATTTATCCAGCAGTTTGTCCGACTTCCTCTATCTTCATCTTTCTCCCAATCTGCAGTTTAAATTAGAAACTTCTGTCAAACTCTACATGTGTCTTAATCTTTTACTGTTCACGTTAAAAAAGTCAGAACAACAACCATTCTTCTCTTTTTATCGTCATAAATCTTTATGCAACAGTGTTTTTTCATCGCTGTATGTTGCTGAGATTTTCATGATTTAAGATGGTGAACAAAAAAACATGACCCACATTTCATGGAGCCGGAATCTAAAATGTATAACCGAAGCATTATGAAGAATTTGTGGACGTTTAATTGCTCCTTGTTACAAGTGTCATTGAAATAAACAAGGATTAAAATACCAGAGTTTTTGTGTTGTTCAATATGTTAACAGCTTAACGGCCGTTACTGAAATCCCCCCATATGGAGGAAGTGTTATTTAATGGCTCTCAAATGGCTTTAGAAGGTTTAAATGCTACTGTAAAAGCAGATGGTGCAAACAGTTGTGTAATGCCTCGCTGCCCCCTGTAATCAATCCTAACTGTTTATATGTTAAATACATCTTGCATACATCTTCATCGCTCTGACACATTTGGAAAATGTGGAGCTGACTCAAGTGGTCTGATACGTTTAGGCCCTGTGAAACTCACGCTACTTTTATTTACTACATGTGTACTTATTCAATGCATTTTTGAATTCTTCCAACTCTGACATGAATTCTGATGTTTCCTGTATTAGATTAGATGGATTAGATACAACTTTATTGTCATTGCACATGTCACAAGTACAAAGCAACGAAATGCAGTATATAAACCTGTTGTTGCTTGTGTGCAGAATATGCAGAAGTTCTCACCATCTGCATTATTCTTCTTCTTTTCTCATCAGGCATTCAAGGAAATGCTGTATGCTGCCCAGGACCAAGCTCCATCCATAGAAGGTAAGGAGATTCCCCATTTGCATACATGTGCACACACACACACATATACACACATACACACACAGCTCTACCCCCAATGCCCCTTTTGCCCGGGGCCTGTTTGGGCATCCCTAGAATAACAGCCTTCATCTGCTAAAAATAGTAAATCGCTGGAACTGCAACTCTTGACCAGACTGCAGGCAATTAGTAAATCATTACCTTCCGCCTCACTATCTTAGATGACCGGCTTTAAATTATACACAGAGGGGACGAGGAAAGTGCTGAGAAGAGAAGTTGGAAGTTAACTAAAGCGAAACCTGTTTGTTGTCAACATACTTTGTCGACAGCAACAACAGACACAAACCTCAGTTAAGTTTTGAGTGGTGCAATATACTCAACATAGCAACGATAAGGAAGGGCACTGGCTAAATTAATCTTTGGCACAAGCGAAGTCTAATGAGGGAAAGAATGTGAAGCATTTATTTTTATTTTAGAGACCAGTTTGTGGAAGTAAACAACTTTCTTTAGTTGCAGGCTTGACATGTGCGTTAGGATGTGGTGACGTGCAGCCCTGTTTGTGTGTGTCTGTGATGAGAGGATAAAAATATGGCTGCTGGAAAGTGACCTCTGCGTTGCTTGCATGACTGTGGTTTACGATGTAATGAATGTGTGTGTGCTTGGTCAGTTTGCAGTGATAGATTTTTCAGTGTTGTTCAATATGCCCCTTCACAGAGCTGTGTCTCCCTTTGCACATGCAGCTCTAGCTGAAGTGGGCTGATGTGGATGAGAGAATTATGTGACAAAGTTGTAACACAGCCACCGAGACTCTCGGTATGCATGAGTAAGCGTCAGGCAGAGAGATCAGTTTCAACTGCTTGTTACCACTGAAAAAGTTGTGTTTTCACCCCATTTGTTGGACTTTTAGCAGGATTACCCAAACCAAGAAGCAGATTTTATTGAAACTTGTGCAAGGTCGGGGTCTGTGCCAAGGAAGAGCTCAGTAACTTTTGGAGCTGATTTGATTTACAGGAAAAATCCAGACTTTTTACTCTTTCTTTTACATTGCAAGAAAGGACTTTAAGGAGTTTCATGTGTGTATTTGTCAGCAGGATAATGCAAAAACGGATTGCCACAAAACTTGATGTAATGATGGGACATGGTCCAAGAAAACAACCCTTTACATTTTGGTATGGATCTGGACAAAGTATCAGATCCATTCATTTTTTCAAATCACTTTCACTAACATTGTGAAATAAAAACATTTTTGTTTGTTTTTAAAATTTCACTTATGTATCACGATTAAAAAAAATAAGAAACGAGTGTGTGAAATTTGGTGGTAGGCATGAAAAGAAGTTGTTATGCAAACCACGCTTTGTGTGAATAAGCTCTGTATGTTGTTAATTTTCCAATCTTGGGACAATAAAGGAATTCTGATTCTGATTCTAAATATGACATTTACTTCTGTACATGTCTTGTTCAGTGATAACGTATGAGCTGTCTCTGCTTTGAGAGGCGTCTCCAGAGGCCATTGGCTCGACAAGGCAAACTGAACACAGATGATAAATCATTTCCTGTCTCAAACCTGAGCTGTGCTCATGGGTCACTGGTCTGCCTCTGTCTGCTTGTGGCAAGATAGGTGAGTGTGCTTTATGAATAGAGACGGGATCAATCGATCAGTATAAAACTGTGCCATTAATCTGGTATCATCGTGACGTTTCAGCATTCCTCACTCAATCATATTGATTTGTGAGCTTTTCACACTTTTGTTACAAAGTTCTGAAAGTAACCAAAACACTGAAGCAGACATGCGTAAAGAAAGCAGAACCAGTAGGAGTTTGTTGAGTTTAGAGGAGAAGAAATGCCTTTTTGTTGATTCTATGGAAAAGGGAATTGAAGCCATACTGAAAACAGCAGGCGAAGCAGAAAAACTGAATTATTGAGCCCTGTCAAGAACTCACTCCTGTAGCAGAGGTTCACTGACTTTTCATGAGAGAAACTAGATTAGCAGGTGTTATGAAATTCAGGCTTTCTGCAGCAATTTCTCTTCAGTTCAACTGACTGGATGTAAACTGGGCCAGAACAACATTAGTAAAAATATGCTGCACTTATGTGGTGTTTTTCTACTTTTGTAGAGATTTCACAATTTACAGACTGCACTGAACTCCAGATATTCTCCTGATATTCTCCGGTAAAAACTCTGGAGAATGTCCAAAGGAGCCCCTATGTGAATACGGCAGGAAAATGTCCAGAGGATTCACAACGAGCGAGTGGGCGTGTTGATGACGTTTCTAATATGTGACAGGTGAACACAAAGAATGTAAATATCTCAGGATAAAAAGAGGAGCCATACACATTGAGGATGCAGAGAAAGATGTAAATTCGAGTTCGAGGCCGGTGTTGATGTGCTGTAAACAGCAGAATTTACATGTCATGTCATGCCTCCTGCATGCTCTGCTCAGACACCTCCCCTCTCCTGAATCTTCTGGAGATTTTCCTGTTGTTTTAAATGTAAATCTCATGCCTGGAAAACGTCTTTAGACACTGTCACCTAACAACCAGAAACCAGCAAACATTCACTAAAGAGAAGCTGGACAGAGTCTTGAGTCAAAACACTCTTGGGAAAGTGTTTTATCTCAGTGGTAACACAATATTTTTCAACAAGATTTTTACAGCTTGATCATTATATTTGATCTGTTCCTTCAGTTAACGAGTAATAGCTATGATTTGATTCATGGATGCACCCCTTTGTCTCTCTCCCTCCATTCCTCCGCGTCCTGTCTCATTCATAACAAAAAGCAAGGTTTTGGTATTCACAAGATGTTTCTCTCGCCTGAGGGAGACCGTTTACTGGGTTATAACTCCTCGCTCAGCCACCCTGCTGTATCTAATAGAGCTGTGTAGTAGAAAGACACAACACAACCTTGCACAGGCTGCACTTCAAACCCTCTGCAGAGGCCTCTGCATATGTATCAGGGTCAGATTGTGAGAATGCCATTACATTATGGCCAAGAACAGTAAAATAAATGTGTTATTTCGCTGTGTAAGTGTGGTTTTTACTTGCTCAACCAGCAGCTCCACAGCAGAGAGCCTCTGTGTGACCAAACCACAGAACCTACACGTGTTCAGCATCCTTTTCTGACAGATTAATAACAATAATCAGTTTGAACAAGATGGATGTGCAGTAATTAAAAGATCTTGTTGCAAACATACATGGACATGACTGTACCTCTGCTGCTGCACTTGACCTTTCACCCATCGTCAAGATCTTTTGTTCTTGTTTCCTCCCATTCTTCATTAGTCCTTGTGTAATCATAATTAAAACAACGCCACATTGTCATAATGTGAAGAACCAATGGAAGACAACAGAGTGAACAGCTGGTTGAGTCTCTGGTTCCCCCTGATCCAACCATTAGAATGAGTTATGCCTCCGTCCAATTCAATTAGCCTGTTGATTGTTGTAGATCTGAGCACAATGGCCCACAGATTATAAATACAAAGGTTTAAGAGGAACGTGTGCATGTGTGTGTATGTGCATGTTTCTGAAAGTATTTTGAATAAATTTACAGGCTAAATGTGCTTGTATTTTTATATTAAATAATATATATATAATTTGCAAATCCTGCATTTTACTGAGCTTTTACACCACCAGTCATTCATTTGCTTACTCATTCATTCATTTGCTTACTCATTCATTCATCCTCTCATTCATTAACTGTTTCCTTTATTCTGCTGCTCTGTGCATGATCAGTCCATTACTGTGATGGTATCTGTGTTGGACTGGGGAAGCGGGGAGAAGATGGTAGTGATGGCACCGTTTGAGTCACACAGAGAGTAAGGGTGGGGCTTGTGTGTAGTAACACACTCACATATTCACACACACATTGTCCAAGGAGGGGGTTGGCTTGACCTACAGTTCAGAGAATGGATTTTCTTCTGTATCACAGAGTCTGGATGTCAAAAATGAATATATCAGACCAAAAAGCCCAAATAACATGAACAGATTCCTCATGTGACACTGCAGTCTATATTATATCACACTGTAAATAGTAAACAGTAAAGGTAAAGTAAATGGAAACCTTATTTTCCCCACTGTCTTGTGGCTTGGCCGTCAGTAGCCATATCCCTTTAGGGCTTTTCATGTTTTATGCAGTCAGATCAATAATGGCATAAAAGCTGCAGTGTGAAAATAGCATGCTTGCACTATTTCTTTGTGTGGCGAGGAGCTGCTTTACCAATTCAATCTGATGGTATTTTTTATAAAAGGTTCATGTGACATCTAATTTTCTTTTAATCAAGGTCTAGCAGTGAAGTGTTTAATTGTGTTCAGATTGGGAGTCTATGAGCCTCAACTTGTCCTTTGAGTGAACAAATAAACTTCTAATCCTCTATGATCAGATCATGCTTCAGTTGTTGCACAGCCATTGATGTCATAATAAATATTGTCACTACAATCACAACCAAGTCTCAATCAACTCGCAGCCCAAAGAACGAGGATCTCATACTGCAGACTGAAATGAAAATGAATCACAGGTTATCTGCATTTTTCTGAGTGAGAAACTGCTGAGATAGTGACGGGTGGCTATCAGTGCACCGTGTTTGAATGTGCATTCATGTGGTTATGAGTGCGTTTTTGTCCTTGCTATGCGGCTGCTGGACATGAAAACATTACAATTATAGAGATAACTGCTGAGCTTGTACACATCTCGGTGCATCTGGCTCGAGGCTCAGTGAGTCCCAGGCCAGATATGTTTGTGTTTAAGTGGTCTAGACTGGAGTTGCTGTTTTATCAGAGTGGAGAAAGAAAACACTATAATATCTTCATAGAGCAATATGTAACCACAACTCAAAGTTGAATCAACAGTTTTATGAGAAAACAACTGAATAGAATACAAATTGAAAAGAACACAGTTTACCTTAAGAGCCATATGGATGAACGGATGGATGGATGAAATTAATGTTTCTCTGTGTTTTTCATTGACTTTTACATGTGCACTCATCCGACTACTGACCTTATAAGACATTATATTTGATTACGATGTTTTGAGTTGCTCGTCATTACATTCATGTTCTCATTTGCTTTGTCCAATTATGAATCACGTCATCATGTCCTCTACATCATCACATCTGACGGTATTTTGCCAGTTTTAAAACCCCAGCTTGAAATAGTTGAATGTATGACAACTCCTTTTTATTTTTTCGTTGTTCGGGTTAAGACTTAAAAATGTCTACATTATGTGTCTCGGTTTGGAATACTCAGCATTTTAATTTGATTATTGCTTAAACTGAGTATGAACTTATTTTGGTCTGTGATCAGAATATACTATTTGCTTGACAGTGTCATATTCAGACTATTGTCTCAATCGGGTTAAATGGGAATGTGCGTCCATGTAAATGTAGTCGTTGAGCCAGAACAAGGTAACCACAAAGCCAGATGTTAATTATTTCATCCCAGCCTCCTGCTCTCCACCGTACGACCTGTCAGGTTTTTGTTCCTGCACCTCCCTTTGGTACTATATTGTCCCTTCCCTATTGGCTTTTTACAGTTTTGATTGCATGGAAATAAACAGAGCAGTAAACCTGCACACTGTGGCAACATTTTCCTGCTCTGTCAGCGTCCCCTTTTAGCATCCGACCAGGTCTTAATTAATATTTTCATTCACATGTGTGAGCCGTCGTACCTGATTTGCTTAATGGAAGCAGGGACGTGAATCACAGCCACAAATCACTTCAACTACACCTTTCAACCAGCACTTATTCTGCTATTTTCTATTGTTGTCCATGTTGCTTTGCTCACCCGCCATTTTGTCCACTGCGGCTGTTGTTGACGAACATGATGAGAGGTTAGTTGAAGGCTGTTTGTTATTCTGCTGGCGTATATGATGGAACAGCAGCTGTTATTACTGTTGTTCGTCCCTGTTGGAATCTGTCACCATTCACCCAGTGAAGAAAAAGCTTTTATTTTATTCCTCTTTTCAAAAATATTTATGCATTTCCTGGTTTGTTGCTTTTGGACCAAACCATTGGATCCTCTGTTGACTTCATTTGCAATCAGTGTTTCTTAGTGATTTACATAAATGCAAAATAAAAACAGGAATGATAAACAATTAAAAGAATTATATATCCACACTATGTCAAGTGTGAACAACCTTGGATGCATCTCCATAGTAGATGAATAAATACATAACCATACACACACAGTACCTCCCTAGCTACTGGAGCTCAAGGATACATGCACGACACCAAGGGGGAAGCATTCATGGAAACATATATGTATCAGTGTGTGGTTAGAAACACAGACAGATGCTGGCAGGATAGGTCAAGCAGGCATTCAGTGGGTGATAGAAGCAAGAGAGGATGGGAGGTAGATGGACAGACAGAGAGACAGGTAGACAGGCAGGAGGGTTGAGCAGGACAGTTGTGTGGCAGCCAGGGTCTCCCACCACCCTGCATTATTGATGGGCTCTTTGACAAGCTCCTGTGCTAATTGTCAGGTCTTTGTTTGGGTGGTTTTTTTCCTTTTTGTTCCCTAATCTTAGTGCCAGAAGGAAGATATAAAGTCCAAGATAAACCAACTCAAATGGAACAACAATGAAACGTGAAAACTTTACAGGAGACTCTTATGGGGTTTTTTGACCCCTAAGGTAGATGTTGTTATTATTGTTGCTGCTTTTAGAGAAAACATTTGTTATCGTCTGCAAAAACAATATGTAGTTATATATTGGAGCCCACTGCTCTGCTCCATTGCACCAGTATTTCTGGGAGAGGAGAGATGCTTAAAGGCTACTTCATAGTTTCCATAATAGACCACCACGACATCAAGATAAATAAATCAGGAAATGTCTTTAGCATGCACAGAATGGGTTTTCACATCACCCAAGCAGGTTTAGCGTCCAGAGTTGATTTAAACTGGCCTCGATCATACAAAACAGAGTAGGGGGGAGGCGGCTGTGGGTTTTGAAATTGGTCGTTTGATGAGGCTTCTAAGGGTATTAGAGGGGAGGGAAGCAGGGGGGTCAGGGTCAATACAAACCTAGGATCGCTTTCCCAAGGTCAGGGACTAATCGAACTGAGATAATGAACAGAGAAAAAAGGTGATGGGTAATTGGATGAAGAGCAGGATGAAGAATGAAGGCCAGATGTTTTCACTGTCATGTTTGATTAGATGATCATGACGGAATGGAGAACAGAAATAAAGAAGAGGTAAAAAAGCAGTGATAAATGTGTTGAATGGGATCGTCGATGACCGGCTCAAAGCCGAAAGAGAAACAGAAAGAGAGTGATCCTTCAGGCTGGAGACAAACAGACTGAGTGGGAGGTCCCTGGGCTCATCTCCAATGCATGTTGCCCTGCATTAGCACTACAGCCACCCCGCAATAGGAAGACGGAGAGAGGAAGAGAACCTGGATAGATGAAAGTCTTCTATCCATCCATCCATTATTCATTGGTGAATTAGATCTGGCTGAATGAAGTGGAGGAGAACAGGAAACAGAGAGAGTGGAGGGGGGGGACAGAAGGAGAGAAAGGAAAGGTATGGGTTGACATAGAGAAGGAGAGATCCAGGCAGCAACTGTTGGTGGTGCTGGGAAAGGGGGCAAGGAGTTAAGATGTGGCTCCAGTAAAGTGGGTATTTTTAGACTTGGGGCATTTGATAGGATTCTGGGAAGGTTACAATTTCTACTTGTGTTTGCAGAAAGGGGCAAAGGGATTTGAGGTGTGGAAAAAAAAAAGAAGGCAGAAGTACAGGCAGTGCACATAACTGATGATATGTTTGTGTTTTTCAAGGAGAGAGGTGAAGGAGAGGTCAGTGGTGCTGAGAGGAGTCTCTTAAACAATGGTATGATAGCTTCTTAGGGTTATGAGTTCTCTAGCTAACGACCTGTCATTAGTGTGAAGATCTCCACAAGGATCTACTCATCTCCGTGCCTTAGGAACAGGCTGTGATCGTTACATCTTCAAAGATGGAGATCACAGACAGTCACAACAATGTCATTGCTTTTAACATGGGGTTCTTATTACTGTATATTCTTCTTATTCTCATCATATATTATATTTATTTTATTTTTGTTAGAATGCATTGTGTATGTTATCTCTCCCTGCTTGTGTTTAAATATGATACTCTTATTTCATTTGCTGCCCATGACAGAAGCGATCTCAACAGGACTTTAAATAACGAATAAATAAAAAAATAAAAAAAATAGAATGGCACTCATCTCACAGTCCCTTTATGAAACCACATTTAAATTCATTTCATCCCGATTTTTATTTGGATCTGCATCAAATTGCTCATATTCATAAAATATAATTTCTCTACACTGATTTCTTACATTACAATCCATCAATTGCTCTCTGAGAAACCTGCAGTGTTAAAGAAAGTGGGAAAAAAAGTCCCAGATCTGCACCCTGATCCAGATCCATGCCAAAATTAATTTGGTCCTTCCCTGACAAGTACCACATCCTTCCACCAAGTTTAGTGGTTATCTGTCCAGTTGTTTTTATGTAATGCTGCTAACAGAGAAACAAACAAACGCTGATGAAGACATAACCCTATTGGGGGAGGTGATAGAATATTAATCCTCTTTATGAACATTAAATAAGTGCCTTTGAGTCTTTACATGAATGGTAATGTGATACTTCAGATAAACATAAAACACAGATCACGTGATCGGGCGGTTTGCCAAGTGCACAACTGGAGATCATACACATGCAGCACCAGCAGTGATTCAACAATCTGGAGCATGGAAGGAATGCGAATGTAATGAGATCAGTCTCTGTTGATTAGAAATCAGCTGTCCAGCTCTCCAGGGTTTGGTGTATTTGTTTAGCATTAGCACGGCTTCCAAACACTAATCTAACCTCTTTCATGAGGTAAGTTATTGTTATTAATCTGCGATGAGAAGCCTAATGAAAGGATTTGGATCTCTGCCTGCAGATCAGCCAGGCTCCTGCTCACATGGCATCTTATCTAGCATGGATTCACACGAGGCTGCTCAAACAGATTAATCTGAATAGTTTTCTTTATTGACTGCATTGCTTGGCTGGAATCGGAAAGAAAAATGATTTGGATGTCATGCACACTCATGCGTTATCTGTCGTGTAGTCAGAAATTAAAGATCAGCAGTCTGAGTAAGGGGAGGTGATGATGGACGGGTGGAGAGAAAGAGAAGAACAGAGACATGTGACCTTGCCTCTGCTGTGTGTTTAGATGTTTTTATCTTCCCAAGCTGCCACTCTGTGCTGCACTCACACACAGCTCACTGAAGAGAGGTTGCCCTCCCACACACGCTCGCACACACATACATGCACATGCAGACACATAAGGAGATGTGTGCTACAGGGGGCGTGGGTGTGATTGCGCGCTATAGATGATGACAGCGGGGCCATATGCTAATGTATTTTGGTTTTATACTGCAAGAGCAGTACAACCAATGAAATACTTTATTTATATAGAACCTTACAAAACAGCCATTACAAAGAGGACAAATAAAAATACAAAATGCAATATCATTTAAAATCAAAGACAGCAAATGTTATAGTGTAAAAGCTAAAATCAAACACAGCAGATTAAACACAGAAATTAGACAAATAAACATTAGTAATATCAAAACACAATCAAATAAAAGCCATTCACTGAAAGTATGTGTCCATTCTAATCCCTGCAGTAAACACTATAAATAGGAAATGAGATAACCATCATTACTACACACAAGCTTAATTGCATTACACAAAAAACAGAGTCACTTTTTGATCTTAGCTCATTGAATTCTATTATCTAAATTACCTCTTTACACTATGACAGGAAAGCTTGGGCTATTTTTTACAATGATTTAAATGATTTAAATGATATTGATATATCAGTGGGTATGGCCTCATCATGTGGGTGGGTTTGTACTGTGTGTGTTAGTGGGTGAGTAGGGCACTGCAGAAGACACAGTGTCCTTCACTGTGCCCGTGTGCTACATCGTGTCTCTGGAGAAATGGACAGAATCCTGGCTCAGAGCGTCTGAAAACACTTGGACATTGTGCCTCTCATATATGAAGCTCATATGAGATTGTCTTATCATCTCTGTGCTGCTGTATTGACTCTCTGAGATGATTGTCAACACAATTACAGGCCTCAGCCCTACACCTGGCAGCACAGGGATCTGTTTCAGATCTGATATCTGATGGAAGCATGTCTGTATAGCAGCAGAGAGTTTGACTTTAAATTGAGTCTGGTCCCACGGGGGTCAGTGCCAGTTTGCATGTGTGTGTGTGTGTGTGGAGGGTGGGTTACAGAGGTGGCACATATTTGTGTCTGGGTTATTTTTACCTGTGGGCAAAATGAGAGTGACACACTCAGAGAAAGACAAAGACTTGGCAGTGGGTATTCGGGGGCAGTGAGAGCGGAGGATGACAGAAAAAAGAGAAGGAAGCATGAAAGAAAAAAAGAGAAGTGACATTGGTGGTAATTGGAGGAAAGGAAGCTAAAGCCTCAGGGAGGCTCCTCTTCCAAACGTTAGTAATACTCACAAAAGATGTGTGAAGAAAATAAAACTGGATTTAGAAAAAAGATGAGAGCTGGGCTGAAGCGCTTTTATTTTCTCATTTAATAAATTTGGATTCAAAGTAGATTTTAACTACTTCCCCAAAGACGGCAGCAATAACTAGTCACAATTTAAGTTTAATATATCTGAGGTCAGGGGATATTTCTTTCAGGGGGGACCAAAATATTGTACGAGATATAATTTCTCCTCTTATTTACACTGGATCAAATTCTAGTCATCCAGAGACGAGACAGAAAGAGAGAGAGCGGGTGAGATTAATAATTTACAGCTATTGTTTCCTCCTGGACAGCCTGTCTGTTTTTATATTAAATGTTGAATTATTAACTGTGTGTGAGATTGGAAATATGGCGGATCTCCCTTCTGGTGCTGACAAGCTTCAGAAGGGACCAATTTCCACTGGTCAAAAACCCACTAACACCCAAACATCTGGTTTTTGTCTGCAATGGGAATGGATACATTCAGCATTTTCTCCCAGGTCACATGACTTTGTAATAGAAACGGGTATTTATCTTCACCGGCTCTGATTGGCAGTGATGGAAACATGACATCTGGGTGAACACGCAAATTTCTTCTTTTCCTTTTTTTGACAGCTGATAATGATGCTGCACCTTTTTTGGTTCAATGTTATGATGCATGTCGAACTTCCGCTAAATTGTCATGAATATTTGCACAGTTATTGTTTAATACATCTCAAGAAAAACATGCCACACAATTGTTTTCTTTGTATCATGCAAGTTGAGAGATCTTCTCTGTTTCCAGCGCGTATATGACGTCGAACATGACCCGCCAGGGAAAAATTAACAGAGAGGCTAACTCATTTACTGGCATTGTGAAAGGAATCAATCGCAGTTTATTTTCCCGGCGTTCTCTGCATTTAAAAAACCTGCGTACAGCCATTAATTTTGGTGTAAAGAGGTTTTACTGGCAGTAAAATAGGTAGATGGTAGAGTTTAAGGTAAATTAAGGTGAAAGTATTTGATGGTTTTATGATATATTTGAAGATGAGACATTGAAAGACAATTCAACTGTGTTTGCTATCTCACAGACACACACACACACACACACACACACACACACACACACTCTCAATGTCTTCAGTTTCTGTCACTGAGTCACTATGTCAGGACTCCTCATTCTAATAATTCCTCTTAACCATCCCTGTTACCATATGCTGGCCTCAGGGACTCTGCATATTTCATGTCCCCCTGAACATGTGTGTGATGTATTCATGATGTGTTTTAATAATAACCGGTACTGGTGGAGTGGTCTCACCATCAGGGTCGAGCATGTTTGGTGCCTGATGGTATGTTCACTGACCTCCTCGCCTGTCATTTAAAGAAGTATCCTCTTGATCCTTATGAGGAGCTATAAGAGACGCTCCTCAGCGGTTTTTCAGCAGAAACAACAGTTTGTCTCTGTTTTGCATTTCGTCCTCAGGGCAAACCGAACGGCTTCCTCTTGACAAGTGCCATCTGATAATTAGGGCTCATAATCACCCTATTAGTATTCAGCTCAATCGAGCAGAGAACAGCTTATTGTTCCCTCGGCTTGAGCAGCAGCCATTTATAAGAGGATTATTGTGAATTTCTTGTGAACGTTTGTATCTGAATCAATCGCATGTGCAGTGACTTAAATTGTTGCCTTGTTAATCTCACAAGCATTTGCTTTTAATGTAGCAGGCAAGAAGGGGTTGCAGTATCGATGCAGCCTCTATTAGGATGCATGGTAATGTTTGTTCAAGCAAATCACTGATGATGGTGGTGGGGTGGGGGGTGGCAGCGCTGTGTTTCAAAGTTGCAGCGTTGTTTTCGCACCTTTCTGAGGAAGCACAGAGACCAGCTGAACTTTCTCCTCACTGTTACCATGGTACCAGAGGGACAGACTGGAATCACTTGAGCCTTGTTTTGTTCCTGTGACCCAAACACAACAAGCACAGAACATGTAGAGCGAAGGGCCGAGGTGTTGAATTTAAATACTGTCCTGTGAAAGAATGCGGTAAATAAACTTTATTAGTCTTTGCAGAATAACAAACACTTCATTATCACAAGAACTCCTATAATGAGAACCTCAGTGTAGATAGTGTGTATGTATGTTAGCCATGATCATTCTCATTGTGAACATTTTACAATGTTAAAAAGAAAAAGAGTAATCTCAAAGTTATTTCTAAGTCATCAGAATTTCTATGTTAATTGAATTTAAATTGCAGTTGTCTTAATGATGTGAATCTGGAAATTGCTCACCTGACTTCTTCTTTTACTGCTTACATCTAACTTATTCACGTATTGTGATGTGTCATACAATATCACATGCTGCTGATTTTGACCTTAAACAATATCCTTGGGCCTTATCTCCATCTAGCAATTAACATCTTACCTTTGCTGCAATAAAGCCAATAGTTAGTATATGGTAATAGTTCTGGAAGTCAAGTTAGTGCTAGCAGGATGCCCCTCCCACCTCTTCCTCTCCCCACACCGTAACGCTCTGCTCTTACCATACATCCTCCTCGTCATGTTTGCTGACTCATCTATTGCAGGAATGTGGAGCTTGCTAGCCTGTGAGTCAGCCATATTGATGTGTGCCAGCAGCTGACAGCAGCTCGAAGCCTCAGTGTGAGAGGCGTGGCAGACCAGAGGAGCATTTAGATTAATAACAGTGAGCCCCCACCTCTGACTTTATCCTTCTCTGATTGGTTTGAAGAGCGAGGCTTCATCAAAAACTTCATAAAGGAATATAACTGCCTTTGACAGCACCTCCCCTCATCAAGGTGTTTCATATTTCAACTAAAGAAATATTATTAAAAAACCAGGACCTATATTACAGTGACCTGTGAGTCGCATTGACAATTCTATGTGTATGTGCCTTTCTTTCAAGCTCTTCATAATTACCACGGTGTTGTGTTGTCTTGGCTACACTTCCTTAGTGAGGTGTGTATAGTGTGTTACTTTATTTGTGTGTACAACTCCGGTTAACAAGGAGTAGGTCACATCTTCGAGGGTCAATTTATCCACCCTGAAGAAATACCAGCCTGATGCTTGCTGCAAGGCTTTATGTCAGTATTGTTCATCCTCTGACACATACACACACACACACACACACACACACACACATACACACACACACACACACACACACACACACACACACACACACACACACACACACACACACACACACACACACACACGTACAGAAATCTCCGGCTCAGATTTGGTGGTCTTGCACTGAGGCCATATGAAGGGGATGAATGGGAATTCAGAGCCCAGTGCTCACTGTTGGTTGACAGACGGTGGCTGCCTCTTCTCTACGTGCTGCTCTTTAAACTCAGCTAGTATCTCCCCCATGCTGCTGAGTGACTACGCACACGGTCCCACACACACACACACACAGATACACACCACACACAAATGCCACTCACAACGGACATCCTTCACTTTGTGCCATGTATGGATAGAATGCTTACAAACAAGTCATGTGCCCCAGTTGCTTCCCAAGCAATCTCAAAAAGTCTTATGAGAACTCTCACTTCCATAGTGCAATCCCTCTTTTCGGACTTTTCATTTTTTAAGATATTGTTTTGAGCATTTCAATTTCAAGAATGGAAAACATGAAGAATTCAGTAAACATGTTCCGACTCCTGTTCTGTCCTGTCTTTACAAGATCTGTGATTAAACATCAAAACACACTTGTTAGCCTCAACACTTGTTAGCATTAACACTTTTTAGCGATATTTTTCGGACGTGTTACCTTCTTTGACAGGATAGTGAGGAATAGGGATAGAACGGGAAAGACATACAGCATAGGACCGGGTCGGATCAGAACACATGACTGCTAAACAAGGACTCAAGTCTCTGTATGCAGGGCCCACAGTCACTTGGAAGTGTGGTCTGCCAATTTAAACACTTTTTTAATGATAATCCAGTTGTTTAGTGGAAGAATTGATCAGATGATACTGAATCTTATCAGTTTAAAACCACATCCAAAATGGGAAATGATTATCAATTACCCTCATTTATAATTCACCTGTCATAATTCTGCCTAATCTATTTTTTAAAGCTCCAAACTGAGTGAATGATCCTAATTTGCTCATCTGTATGAATTGCTTCATGAAAACTGCAGGTTCTTCCTGCTCATGTAAATCACGTTAATGATACGACTCTCAAGCACCACAAGGTTAGTGAGCTACTAATGAGATTGAGTCAGGAAATTGCTCCTAATCTAATAATATCAAGTATTGTATTCCTCCCTGCCTGGATGGCAAAGGTACAGTTGGCTGTGTATGACAGCTCATTCATAAATTGCAGTAACAGTATTACAATGAAGAGACAGACACTGAAGTTCCAAAGCTGAGAAATTGCATATCCTATTTCTTCTTAATTTCTCTAATTGTCCAGTTTTCCTCCTCTGTTTGCCCCTACACATCCATTCACATAGAATATAACAGTGTTTTACGATATCATATATTAGTAATATGTATTTTTTCATTATATTGAGTTGTGTTGTTTATTAGATGCATCCAGGATGTTCCTGACTATATTCAGCTCTGTCTGACTGAGGAGCTTCCAGACACAGCTATTTGCTACGCCTTGTTTCATGTCCACTAATCTGCTAGCTCATAAATATCTGCCGTGTTACAGAAATGTGTGTGTCTGTGTGTCTCAGCGTGTTCTTCAGAATGTTTCTCTCTTTATATTTCAGTTCATTTTGTCCTCAAAGTGAAGCTGTTTAGTGTGGCTCTTATCGAGAGGCTGCAGCTGCTGTTGTGTGAATACCACGGCAGCCTGGAGGGACTTCACACAAATACACACACACACACACACACACACACCTTGGTTTACCCACGCCGACCTGACTGAGGCATAAACCCCTAAACAAGCATGAATAATAATTTGTTGTTATATTTACCTGCAACATGATATGAGGGATTCTCCTGAGACTGGAGGAGCATCTTGTAAAATGTTCCGCTAATTGAGTTTCACAATTTAGCATATTTTATGAACAGGTGCTATTTATACAGGTTTGTTACTAATCAAAATCAATTTGTCTATCTAGATGGGAACACTGGAAAATAGATGGTTTATCAATCGATTGATAAATCAGTAATAAAAGCCTATAGCAGGTTATGACTGTACGATATGACAAAAATATCCCTCAAAATAAAGGTCAAGTCATATATATATACATATTGTTATATGTTACACGTCATTCCTACTTTCTGGGGTCACCATTATTTCTTTCCATCTTCATATGTTGTGTTACGAACAAAAGTCTCCTGCAGATCTGTGGTTTGTGGTTGTCCACAGACTCTCTCTACTCTTTGATATGATTCTTGCAATGAGGTTAGCTGCATTTTGAGTCTGTTGTTTGGTATCTGGCATAATCGAACCAAGTGTATTTTACTGTAGTCTGTTCATAATTACAATGCTCTGTGTCACATTAATTCTCCTACACTTTTGTTTGTGTTGCCTTTATTACAATTTCCTGTCTGCATCTGTGCCATACTTTCTAAATGTTGCTTTAAAGAGAAGACAAGACATAAGAAAATGAAAATAATAATCATATATCACACAGCTCTAACTTGAGAAGAGAATGTGAATAACAAAATAGCACAATGCATGATATATAATGAGAAACCTCAGGCAACGCACTCAGTCCTGTGACTGATGATATATTTCAATCTGTGGCAATATCCATGCTGTCTGTTTGCTGGCTATAACGTTACCTCTCTGACCTCCTCTGTTAATGGCATGGCCACCCTGTAGGTTAATGGATACTGAATTTTGTTCACCTCTTCAGTTTGGCTCCGCTGCATCTGCTATGGTTACACTACAGTACAGGCCTGGGCTCTTATTCTGCTTTGATTAATGGCCCCAGCTTGGACTATTGACACAACACTTATCTTGTTTTTATGACTCCAGCAGCTTCTATCTATAAACCTTAGAGGCACAACACGTGCAGAGTCACACATGTAGGACTGCACGCACAGACACACACATCGCTGAGGCTCGTATGTGCTCGGTTCAGTTACGTTTGGAATTAACGTTTACTCTTTGTAACTCAATAGATGTTTCCAAGTGCAACGCTAATGGCTCTGAGATAAAGTGAAGCGCTGAGCTGGCCTTTCACACACAACACCCACCACACTGTCTGAGGAGCAGACTGCAGGGAAACAAACAGACTGGGAATGAAAGTGAAGGTTTACATGAAATCACAAAGTACAATAACCTCAAGATGCAGCTCCAGGGATGGTTATGTCAGCCTGTTGGTTAGATACTACATTCAATTTCACTACACGTGTTTGAGTAAATCCTCAAAGTGTTTTTTACTTCAACCAAAACCTCTAAACTGTCTTTATCCTGAGGTTTGCAGTTATTATGTCAGTGTTTCTCTCCTCAAACCTGTTCTTAAGTGACCAGCTCCAGTTCTTTATCAACAGGTCAAGTAGATCACTTAATGTATATTTTCTGATAGTGGAGCCCTTAACATTTGCTCAAGTCATAATTTCAGTTGTGTCACTGCCACACGGGTGACAGTTAAAATAAACTGAAAGTAATAAATATTTTACGTAAACATCCAATATAAACACAAGGGAATATGAAAATGGAAAATGGGAAAACATGATAGTATTTTTAATATAAGCACCTGATTTAAGTTCATAGTGTGTTTCTGCAGAAGTTCTTTAAAGGCGTCAGAAACAAACAGCAGTAGAGAAAGACACCAGGTTGTTGTTGCACTTACAGCGGAACTATGTCGAGCTCCGCGTGTCGTTAATGTTTGCATTGTTACGCATCTTTGTAGCAGATCAGAGCGAGAGAGAATGAGAATGAGCAGATGAGATGTCCCTGTAGGCTCCGCTTCCTCTGTACCTGGAGGATCAAACACAGAGAGGGAACCAAACATCACAGGAACCGCCAGCCACAGTTAGGCTAACAGATTGGCTTGCCCAGACTCATGTCTGTCAAAGTGAGGGAGGTGATGTGTGTTTGTGTGTGTGAGAGAGAGAGAGAAGTTAAGAGAAGAGAGGAGAAGAAAGGGTGCAATACAAGTATGCAACCTATTTCACTTACACCACATGTAACCTTTCTCTGCCTATGCCAAGGTGCCTCTGTCGGCAGGTGTATATATTCACACACACACTCACTGATCTTGCCAGCGAGTGTGCTGGGTAGTAATAGGTTCTAATAGAAATGTGTTTACATTCGTCAGATCCAGAAAGCTTTTGTTGCAGTCTGCTGAGAGTCACACTACTACTATGGAAATATTCCATGTTATTTCTTTTAAAAAATGTATATGTTCATTGTCATGGTCTTTTACACCGCACAGCTTAGAGACCCTGTTTTCGTTCTCCTCAGGGATAAATAATATTCACCTCAGTTTGAGGGAGAAATGGTGAAATGTAGAAAGAGGCAGAAAAACAGTCCTCTGGATACTTGAGCAACAATAATGGTTTCTTTTTCTCTTTTCTGCAAGAGAAATAATTGAATTTAGAAGAACTGATCATTGCTTTGTGGAGTAGCTAATAGGGAGAAAAAAGGGGGAAAGTTCACTGAATTAATTTCTCCGACTTGAAGATTAGCTGTTAACATAGTTGGGCCAGAGCTGGGTTTCATAACAGCAGTATTAGTCTGTAATGTCTTTGTTTGTCTTATGTAGATACACTGTGCTGTTGGCCATCAGGTGGGTTTATAACCTTTCAGATCCACAGATGGTTCCCAGACAATCAGGTGTTCACAGAGCCGATTGGCCTAAGATAATAGCTCCCCACTGAACGACAGCTGCCTGACATCAGTCACGATTGGCTAAGGTGGGAGTTGATGCTTGCAATTGGTTGATGGCAGTTAGATACAAGCTGCTGATGCTAGCCGCTCGGTTGCCTGGATACAGCCATCCCTCACTGTGTTAGTGGCCTTGGCAAAGTGACGGACGGCATAAGTGCTCTGCAGAGAATCTGTTGATTCTGCTGAGCATCTCTTTATGTGTAATGGACCTATATCATTCTCTGTATCATTGTATCTCTTCATCTCTCTTGTTCATCCCTTTTATTCTCCTCCTTCTTCTCCCAATGTGTGTGAGTCAGTGTGTGTCTTTGCCATTGTCACTGGAACAGGCCAAACTAAATTTGTCACTACATTTACGGCAAATAAAAGGTCTATACGTTGATCTTCAAAATTCAAAGAAATAGCAATGTGACATTTATCGTGATAACTATCTGTATACAACTGATAGGAGAATTGCCTTGATAATTTTTTGTGACAATCGCCCAGCCCTAAAAAGTTTTACCTGTAGTAAATTGTCATTGTTTCTCAGAGGATGAACTGTGCCAGATTCAAACTTTCCAGGGTTTATTTTACATGAATGCACAACTCACTCTGTATGAGCTCCTAGTATATGTAATTTTGATCATTTTGTCTCTTCTGTTTGGTAAGCAGTAAGACACAGTGGTGTTGTTGGCCATGCACCATGTGCTTCTTTGTCAGTGCTGCATGCTCTGGCTGTTCTCCAGACTCTAAGCGCAGCAGACCGCCTGCTAATTTGTTTCTCTTAATGAACAGACAGAGGCTTCCAGCACATTCTACTGGACACTTAGAGTGGTCTGAGTGTGTGTGTGTGTGTGTGAGAGAGAGAGAGTGTGTGTTTATGTGAGATGGACACCTAGAAGGTTCATCAGAGGTGGCCCATTTTCATCTCTCTGGGAGTTGAGCCATGGAACACTACTATTCCACTAACGTCTTCTGCTGCTGAATCGTATTTCAGGCGAGGTGTTAATCATGAGAGCGCACGCGCACACACACACACACACACACACACACACACACACACACACACACACACACACACACACACACACACACACACACAAATACATTGAGAAACATAATACTTCTAACCTTTTCAACCTTTACTAAGAGATTACTTGGAAAAGTACTGAATGCTAATTAAATGCCAATCTTTGTACTTAATGATTAATTAAAATGCAATTTGTAATTAATTCAAATAATGTAATCTACTCTGAATGCATTGGATTAACTCTGGGTGACTTAAGAGAAACATGTTCTCTTGATGTTTCACAATCTAAAACCATTTTCAATGTAAAATGCACTTGCTGCACCAAATTACACATATTCTTAAATATGAGTC
Organism: Paralichthys olivaceus; assembly: GCF_024713975.1. Classification (NCBI taxonomy): domain Eukaryota; kingdom Metazoa; phylum Chordata; class Actinopteri; order Pleuronectiformes; family Paralichthyidae; genus Paralichthys; species Paralichthys olivaceus. The sequence continues at coordinate 13,409,355 of NC_091095.1, read as the reverse complement.
TCCCAAATACCCCTGATTACTTTTCATCAAGATATATCTCCCCCACGTTTTTTCTAACTGGGAGGAAACTTACCTATGAGTGTTTTGAAAAAGAACAAAAGTTTTGTTATTGTCGTATTTTAAAGGCCTTATAATAATCATTATCATTGAATTACATTTTTTTTCAAATGTCAACTAGGCTGATTATAGTATGCATGACTTCACTATGTAATCCTGATTACATGAAATTCACTACTACCAAACCCTGCGTGAGATAAAAACAGAGAACAGAGAGCAAGAAAGCAACATAAGCAGAGAGAGAGATTTATGCCAGAGCTCTGCTGTCATTTATCTGTGGACACAAAGTAGATCAACTCATTAAACGTAATGTGCTCAGTGGTCAGTTGAGTGGCCACCCGAACAAAAACAGACCCATGGCTCAGTTCAGTCAGTTCTCCACAGCTGGACTGTATTTACGATGCACCATGACACTGTCCTCTAACCTGCTTCCTCACCTGCTGTGAGTTGTGTACATCTTCACCTCACAGCAGCAGAGAATGTTGGGAACCGGCATCACCACACCTACCTCGGCCCCTCCCTCTCCGAGCGTCTCTCAAGGCCAGTGACATTCTGCCGTTGTACCCTTGCCTCAGTTGCCTTGACAACTGTTCTCTTGCTGGGCGGAGTACCGCTCACTTTCTGCGTGATGGTGCAATAAGTGCTACAATTATGTAAATTCTGTTCAAGTGTTTTGCAGATTAAACATAGCTAGCAGAGACGCTCTCGGCCCCGATGCTTTCAGCTTTTTAGTTCTGCGTCTAACAATCCTTCCTGCATTGTTACATTACTGCACTTCTCTGATCATTTGCTTTGTTCGGGATTTTTTTCTCACACGAGTCACGGAGTAAAGGGACTGATGGAAAATCTTTCTAAGTAAATGCATAAATGGATAGTTTAAATATCAGACATGCAAATGGATTCACACTTATATACTTGAGATATGGGAGAAGCGTCTATGCATCTACACAAGATATATAGAATATATACGTCCTGGTGAAGACAAGCTGTGTCAAAAATCCCTCTTCTGATATTGTGTCATCACTGACACTTGCAGTGTTACATGACAATAATTTTCAATCACACTTGTAAGCAAGCGGCAGTGACCACAACTTTGTTTTTTCCATTGTAGGTTTTCCTGAGGCGCTGATGTACAAAAATCATACTGAGAAATAGGACAAATGGAAGTATAGAGCACAGATTCATCAAACTGGAGTATTATTATTACTATTCCTGGTATCTTAACATTTGTATCAAATTTAAAAGTTATATCTCAGGAAAATCTTGAATATGGGCTCTGGGCAAACACAGCGTAAACTAGGCCTACTTTAAGTGTTCTGATAACAAAAATTGTATTGTTTGCTAATGCTGAAAATAATGAAATGTATTTACGTTAAGACTAATTTACAATTTTGACCACTAATGTATGCTATACAATTAGCATTTTGTTTTGAAGATTTACCTGAAGTATGTTTTAAACAACTTACTTAAGTTGTGCAGAATATTAGATGCACTCTGCAGCATATGGTCTAAGCCTTGTTAGAGCGACACATTTCTTAAATTTATTTAGTGACGCTCTGTATTCCCAGTCACCCTCTTTGCTTTCATGTCAACTGTTTACAACCTGATTCTGTTCACACAATCCTGTTTGCTGTGATTTAGTTATGGCTGTCTTTTAGAGAACCCATGCTCTTGCTTTCATTAACAACCCTGTCCCAAAGAGACCAGCTCTCAGGGGCTGAGACGCAGCTCTACCCCGGCAGTGTTGCAGCAGAGTTCGTCTTTGGCTCGAGTTCTGTGTCGTTATGAGGCTTAACGTGTTTCCCTGGAGAGCCAAGGCTTTGATTCTGGCCTGTCAATGTGCTGCCGTGCATTTCCCTGTAGTTTCTGTAGCCTCACCACTTTCTGAATCATCAACAAATGTAGCTGTGTGTCATGTATAGTCGCGTGTTAACACTGAGTAGTAAACTGGTAGAAATGTCTTATTATTATCGCGTGAACGATATTTGAGGGCTAATGTTGATAGGGAGTAAAAAATCTCTGATAAAGATATATTGGCTGATGTATATATTTTAAAAGATGTTATTATGAAACCGTTGTGACAAAGAAATGTATTTGTGGCTCAATATTTTACTGTTTAATTATACACTTTACAAAATTTAAACACCAAATACAACTGAATATAGAGAACTTGAATGATGTAAAATGTAAACATAAATGCACGTCTTTGCTGCATTGTTTACTCTGTAAAATAAGAGTTTTCATATCTGGGTATATCTGCAAACATCAAGAGCAATACGTCTGTGGCTCATATCAGCCGGTTCTATAAGCCAGCATATTAATTGGTTGGAGTCTAATTTTTATTGAAGAGTGGAGAGAAAAAGGAATCAGAATTACATCCATCTGTTGAATTATGAAATAGTTGATGATGAGCAAGAGGGAGAGTTCCTCTGTGTATGACTGAGAACTCACAGAAGCAGATGTCACTTGTGTAGATGAAATGGACTGGGTGGTTTACATTAGAGATGAGTTTTGTCCACAGGAGGTAATGCTGCAAAGATGGTACCACCTGCAGAGCTCTGCCACTTCAGCTATGGTTTCTGTAAAGAGAGTTGATGCTTTCATGTCTTAGTGCCGATGAATCTCTTTGAAATCAGAATCTCTGTTGCAAACTGCAACTTGGTCATTTGTGAAATAAGACATTCTAATGAAAGATTTACCAAAGTTGACATTGACTGATTTTATCTGACTGGTACTGCACTGCCCAATTACAGCCTCTGTATGGGCGATGCTGTGGTTTTGGGTGAAAAGCTATGTCATTAATGATTGACAAACATTCCTTGAAATATAGAAAACATAGACTCACATGTAAATTACAGAGCTGACGGCTACTTAAGGCTATAAAGCTTCACTGAGAGTGCGGCCATCGAGTGTTACTGGAGTATCCCCTCTTTACCCAGTACACAGGGAGAAATGATTACAAGGATTCATAAACATATACACGTGTGCACATGCTCATCATCGAACACATTATCATGCACACGTGATGTAGTGCTGTCAACATATTCTGCATCTGTTTGTATAATCACATAGTAAAAATAAAAACAGAAGTGATAAGTGTTAGAAGTGATATTTGATTGCCTGACAAGATCTGTTAAGCGCCGGTGTGCACTGCATCATGGGCAGCAGTCACACAACATGACTTTCGCTGATTGAAATCTCAATGCATGTCAAGACGAAATAAGCGAATAATTCAACCACAAGGTCGTGATCGCAGAGATTTCACAACTCGATAGATTTTTACATTGAGGTGGTTTTTTATATTTATTTTTTTTAGTGGTAGCATGTTTTTTGGCAATTGCATGTGTGTTTGTTTGCACACTGGTGGATAGATGCTCGGTTGAATGTTTTTTTTTTACTTCTGGTATTGGTCTTTTGTTGTTGGTCCGTCGGTCGCCCACGCTACCTCTAGACCCCCCCCCCTCACTCACCCACCATCAACCCATCCTCCCATCACCTCCCTCTTCATCTCCCATCCTCCAACCACAGCTACAGGCTCTTTCATGTATTTCATGAGGGGTGGGGGTGTCTCTGTGTACGTCTGAGTGTGTGTGTGTGTGTGTGTGTGTGTGTGTGTGTGTGTGTGTGTGTGTGTGTGTGTGTGTGTATGTGTGTGGGTTTGTGTGTGTGTGTGGGTTGTGTCCACACAGTGAACTAAAGCAGAAATATGAACATTTCATTTGCCACATTTGACCTTTAACCTTTAGTGTTGATGTCATTCATTGTGTGACTGGCCCATTATGTTTGCATTAGGAGTCTGAACACTGAAGATGGGATGTTGCTGCTGCTCAGGATGTATATGACTGTGCGATTCGATGATATATAATGTATATAATGTTACACATTGCTGGTTATGAATATCTCCTACCTTTTCTTGACCATGTAAATTGATTGAGGTCATGTTTCTGCGGAGTTAAGATGCAGTGGTGTTTTAGTTGTGTTGTGCCTGAATAAATGTAAAATATCATCCCAACATTTCCATAAAGGGTGTGATTTGTGGCACAACAAAATAAAGAATAAAGATTATGAAACAACAGACTTATTCCTTTCGATCCTCATATCACATATACCCAGTCCATGCATGTAGATGACTCCACTCAGTTATGCCCCTGGTGTCCTTCAAACTGCCATCAGAGTGACATTAGAATACTAATAACCCCAATATCAGCCGCAGAGGTCCCATGTTGATAAAGGTCACTATAGACAGGACACAGCAGGAGCTTGAGGTGTCTCACAAAACATTTGCATTGTAAGCAGTGTTTGTTTTAAGACGCATGGTGCTAGTTCTGCAGAAATTATCAGTTGATAATATTGCTAATTTTGCCACCTACTTTAGATTAATTGTAGAATTGTAGAAAGTCGACCTTCTTCAACAGCCAGTTAATGAGACAAAAGAAAACCCTTCACAGCCGAAAAGAAAACCCTGTTCATAAGCCCTGAAATAAATCTTTGGAATGTACAGATCTGTCAGTACAACACACACTTTTTCTCTAGGCTGCCTTATAGATGAAGTGGGTTCAAATATAAACCTGTTTTGTCGCTGTCATGTTCTTTTCCCTTCACGGTATATCATCCAATCTTCTCCAGACATAGTGTTGAAGTGCAACACCAGGCTCAGTGTGGTGCTGGTGTCAGTGGGTTTATGTGGCTCTTGGTTGTGCTGCTGGTGTGAAGGATGATTTAAGTGCACAGGAAGAGATTTTTTGAAAACCTGCTGTGTCATTTCTCCTCTTTTGGCAACAAAAAAAATATAGAAATACTTTGGTTAGGCTTACATTTTTACTTTTTAGTCTTGTCTATTTTCATCAACAGTAATTCATGTTGACAGTTTTAATGTGTTTAATCTGTCTGTGCTGTGAAGTCATGGACAAAAAATCAATAACAAATTTACCACTAGTTGATTAATTGATTATTTTGAATTTCCAATTTTGATCATTGATAGATTTGAGTAATTTATCAAGCAAAAAAGTACAAAGGATTGTGTGGTTCTGTCTTTTCAAATGCCAGAATGTCCTGCTTTCCTTTGCCTTATCATAGTTTTTATAGTTTATAAACGAACCTTTTTTTTTTTTTTTTAAAACAATCAATAACGAAAATTCACAGCAGGCCTGATTGCTTTTTCTTTTTAGGACCAATACTCTGCATGTATCAGTCATCTCAGTGAGTGAATAAAAGGATTTTGCTCTTTTGCCGTCTTGCATTTATGTGTGTAACAGTTTTCCTTGTTAAGGGACCAACAGGATGTAATAGAATTCTTTAGATAGACATCCAGCTGTATCCATGGTAATCCAATGAGGCCGCTGCTCCCATTACCAGGCCCATCCACCCAGGAATGTACACATGCAGGCGTACATAGTGCAGTACACAAAACACACACACATAGCCTCATTAAGAATTGCAGAGGAGGGGCTAAACCTTCCTTCATCATGAGCTGAACAGAGGAATGAGGCGAGAGGTGGATGGAGACAGAAAGAGGTCACTTCAAAAACAAAGCACTATGGGGATCTGTTGTGATTGCAAATCAATTAGGGGTGAATTAATATGTGTAGATGCTTAATTCCATAGATAATATCTTATCAGTGCTTTGTAAAAGAGTCATTTAATGGATAAATGACAGTCCTACACTCAGCTCCATCTCAGCATTGTCCCTCTCTCAACAGACGCCTTGTTTGTCACTCGCTCTGTTGTCTGGCCTCGATCTATCTCCTGCTGGCCCCGAGGCCAAAGTCCACTCAGCTGTAATCATTCCTCTTTAGCCTGCCAGCCCTCACAGGACCTTTGCACTATCACCGCTACTGTTGATACTCAGGAAACACTCCAGGATGGTTCATATAGTCAGACAGGCAGCTGGGGGAACTGTTAAGTAGGAGATTTAAATGTGTTGTAATATTATTCAGACAGAACGAGCGCTCATATAAAGATCCAGGTGATTATTGCCTGAAATCTGTGTTTGCCTGAAGCAGCACACCGACAGACTGCTGAACCTGATGACTGTTTCCTCTAAAGCTGTGACACTAGAGCTGTGTATATGAACTGTCAGCAGGAGGATAATTATGGTGCATGACTGTGTGTGTGTTATTCTGTTAGTATGTGTTTACATGTTCATGCACATACAAGGATTACAAAACAATTGCACATTATAAACTTATATTCGACATGTAACTGTGGTAGATTAAGCCTTGAAGGATAGTTTTCGTCTGTAGTTCCTGCAGGTTTATGGTCAAAACACACAAGTAAAATGTATAAAAAGACACAGACACAAATAAACATTAAATCAATAGCATAACTGTATGAAAACATGGACAAAGGCCCATAAGAAAGGCACAAAAATACAATTATCAAGTAAAACATTATTTTGGTGTGTGATAAGAACAACTGACTAAAAGTACAAGCAGTCTAATAAGCTTTGAGCAAACTTTGTAATTAATTAGATGTAATTAATTACCTCCTCCCTTTTGTAAGACAACTTGCTAAACATCTACATTTATAAAGCCAGCTCTGTCCCCCTCAGCTCCATTAGCCGCAGGGTCTGTACCTGTAGATCCAACATGGCCCCTGCTGCCACATCCATCATCATAAAGGTGTTTGTGTTGCGCACAGCTCTGCTCTGTGGCATTTTAGGGTCCTTGAAGGACAGTTAAATCCTGGCGTAATGAATAACCCATCAGCTAGACTGGGGCTCCTCGCCACCACAAGGACCCTCCGTGTCACATCCATCATCTGCTGGGGGTGCTGCTCGTCACAGAGGGGGCGATTGCAGAAATGAGGGGTGCAGGTGTGTGGGATGGTTTGTTTGAAGGTCCTGGGCCGCTCGATCAGGGTCACCGACACTGAGGAGCAGCAATAATCAGAACAAGGCTTAACCACGTATTTGTTACTTGTAAAATGTAAACGTGGGAAGAAGAAGATGGGACGTGGTAGAGAATAAATACAGGAATAGGAATGTCAGTGGGGGTGGGAAATTGGCGACGTGGGGGCGAGAGGGTGAGGCCGCCCTGGTCCAGAGGGGTTTGAGAGACACAAAGAGCTGCAACTCCCAGAGGACGCTGCTCCATCAGCCCACCGTGCTTTTATTACTGGCCTGATTAAGCTCACCCGCCAGCCACTAATGTAGCTGTTATATATGATCCGCCTCTCTCTCTCAGGTATTCTTAGATCCCTATGGACACTCTGTCACATGACTGGCTCCCATGGCAACAGAGACAAAGCCTTATTAGCATACTTGGTAATTGTTGTATATCTGTCTCCATCTGTACATTTTTGCACTGAACAAATATGCGTTGTATTGGTGTATTTTCCTTAATGACCTACGGAACAAATAAATTCAAAGTAACACCTTTAATTAATCTTAATTAGGTTTATTGTATGGTCAAAGCTTTGTTTACAGTTACATCAAATACGATCAGAGACAGAATCTGTTCTTTCTCTTCCTTATCTGTGACATTTCTTAAAAGCGCCAGGCCAGGCAGGAAGAGGAGGACAAACACACACACACACACACACACACACACACACACACACACTCACACACACACTCCCCCAGCGGGGCCTTCAATATAAAAAGGCTTTTCATGTTACTGTGCCAACAAGTGCCTGGAGTGTTGACTCCGCTACGTAAAGGGTTAGTGTCAATCCAAAGGTTAGAATTTTGCCGAATCCATGGTCAGTGTGAGGGAAAAGAGACGGTGGGGAAGTAAGTCCTCTCACAGCTGTTTCTGACGTGCCTTTGAGCAAGGACACGCATTCATTTGATATGCTCAGAGATTGTAACATCAATATGTATCGACCCATATGTTCAATTGTGCTTATTGTGGAAAATACACATTTTGCAGCTATGTATAAGCTGACTTTTCTCATTTGATGCTCGGCTTTGAGGTTAAAAATCCATCTGAACTGAAACGCTCTCCTCTGATATCTTTTAGCAACATCTATTTAGCTAAATTTGTGTTCTGGGAAACTCGGCCTGCCATGTTGTTTTAATTGTCCATGTATCTATCAATGCATTGGTGCTTTTTATTCTCATTTCACAGTCAGTTGGTGTGTATTGCTCTTTTCCTCTGCTCAGAGATCACACTATTGATTCCGAGTTGCACAGAAAAAAGGGCTGTTGCTTGCCATGCAATACAAAGGTACTGAGTAGGCCTAATCAACACCTATTGATTATTCTGCACTGACCATTTCCTTCTGGTATGCAGCTTTTTGTTCAGCCTGCCTGCTCTGAATTGTGTGTGTGTGTTGTTCTGTCGCCGTGGAGACATAAAGCTGTTATGGAACATTTGTCTTAACGCAGGGATGAATTGGGAATAAATGAGTGAACAGTGAAGCTGCATTTTATCAAATAATCAGCACAAATGCACTCAATCATGTTGCAATCACAGAGCCATATCCAGACATAAGGAAACACACACACACACACATGGACGGAACACCTGCTCATTCGCATGCATGCACACAATCACATAGTGATGTGAAAGCAATTGGCTGCAGCAGAGGAGAGGCCAACTCCCAGAGTTCGGTTGCTAATGGCTACAGGATCCTGGGGAGCGGGGAGAGATGTCGATAATGACAATGTCACTCGCAGCCAACCAGATCTCAAAAATGGGACAAGACACACACAATTACTGGAATAAAAATGTCTACTGGTGCATTTATAGAGCACACAGGCACCGGCATGTGCACACACACACATGCACGCACACACACACACACACACACACAGACATAAATGGAATAGCAATTTCCCTCCATCCAGGTGGCTGTGTGTTATTATAGCCGTCAAGAAGAGTTATTTTCGCTTGAGGTGCAGAGTTTGAATAAAGGATTTTTTCAAGGTCAACTAATATCTTTTTTTGTTTGGTATTATTTCTTATGTCCAGCAAATCTTTTGTCTGCAGCTTTTATCACATTTACAGCATTGCTTTTCATTAAGCCTGGTCCTGCAGAGTATTTTACTGGTAAAACAGTTAATTTCCTTATTCCATCCATCAGCGGTGTCAAGTACATCCAAGATGCACAATAAATCAGGTGGCATTTTGTGATTCTTTTCCAAAGATCTTATCGCAATTTTAATTTTCTCCTTCAAATGGAAGTCTAACTGACTGACCAGAGATCTTCTTTGTCTTATGACATGCTGCGTGCTTCCTTTGTAACAGCAGGCCAACCAGATCACAACAACGCTGATGTAGATGATGTAAGATTGTGCAAAAGCTACAGGACAGCGACCCTGTTCCCATGTTTAAATTATGCAATTGTTCTTCCAGACTGAAATAACGAATGCCAGTTGTCACCAAGTGAACTGTGCATAAATACATGATAAGAATTCATAAATGAAGTGATACACTACTGTTGATTGTGGAATTTGAAGCCTTTACATTTATTATAAAATGGCTGACGCAGTACACCACCTTCTGTGTCACATTCCATTTAAAAAAGTTGACTAACCATCATGATTTTTACTGTTCCCTTTCTGACTGTGCATCACTGTTACATGCAGTGCAATGCAGCTGCAAACAGAACCCTGATAACTTCATAGTCGTGGCCGCGCTATTTTCCGTATAAATGCAGCGTGTCTAGGAAGCCGCCCTTATTCGTTCCACATGGTTGCAGAGACATCAACAGAACAGGCTCGGTGAAGAGGAAAGATGGGGAGAGGGGGGAGCAGTGAGGGAGACAGGTGTTAGGGGTGACAAACATACATTGCTCCTCAAGAGGAGCCGAAGAAGAAGTGATGAAGAGGTGGAAAAAAGGGAGGAGTTGCGAAAGTGAGAGATACGCGCATCCAGTCCTCCCTCCCTCTGCAGCCGAGCAGTAAAATGAGACATCAGCGGCACAGTCGAGCATTTCTGACGCTCTCTTTTCTCCACAGACAGGACGACTAGACTGGATGATTAATATCAATCATGTTTGTGTAACACTGAGAGCAGAACATGAGCTTATTGTTATCTTAATGAGGCGTGACCATGTAGAGCAGCCCTGACTAATGGGGTTCAGCTGTCAGAAGGTGATGCTGACAAGAGAATGGAGGTGTAGCTATTCACAGTCGTCCCATGATGCATCTTATTTAGTTTTCTGTGTTTTGATCTGCCAGAGGAGATGTTAAAGATTAAGTAATGGTTTGGAGTCTGGAGAAAGCTTTAGTTGTTATAGCCAGCCCTCTTATTGTTTCTTCTTTATGTCTTTACATATGTTTGTAACAGAGGTATCGTCATTAAAATGTAGATCAGGGCTCACCTACTAATACTTTATGTTTACAGTATACATCCACCCTTCACTCTGCCATCGGCCTCCCTCCTGTCTCCCTCGTTCCCCCTATTCCACTATCTCTTACTCCACTTCTCATCATCTTTCCTCCTGCACATCTCCCCTAATTTTGTAATTAGGTTTTGCTTCATAAAAACTTCATTTCTCCAGCTCAGTGAATCAGTGAATCATTTTCCAAGAGCAGCCTGGTATGTTGCGTCCCCGAGCTCTGTGCTGCCATATTGTCTGGTTACAGTCGCAGCAGGTCCATATTGTGACTTCCAGTACCAACCTGGTGACAGACCTCTAGAAATAAATGCCAAAAAGTCATATAGCACTTTTGATTTGTTGAACCACGCTGTTCAGGAGCTTCTGAAAAGTTTCTAACATTAAAGTTAAATTGTATTGAGTCAACAACCCCTGATCCATCTGTGCAGAGAGATGTGCAGTAGCTGGGTAACACAGATGTTTCATTCACTGTTTGAATTCAAGCCTCTCTCTCCTTTTTGCAAACCATGACTGAAAGTTACTACAGCAGCACTGTGGTAAAACCAAAACAAAAAAGTATGATGCAATTACATATGAGACTTATTGGCTATTCATTTTGGTAAATGGTATTGACAGCACTTAAATATTTGTTCCTGAGGAGACGATTATCAAAGTGGCGCCATAACCTAATCAATAAACACATGGAGACTCTTCATGTGTAGTGCACTTGCATGTAGCTGTTGCAGTACCCTGGCTCCTCAATGGAAGATAATGGAATAAAATAACTTATACCCACAAATGCTAATCTGTGGCTTTTATATTGTGGAAGGAAGTGCTATCAGAGTCAGCTGTGCATTTACACCAGGATAGTGTTTCAGAATACGTACGAGGGTCTGGAGAGAGTGATACTAAATTCAAATCACTTTTTATTCAATCAATGAAAGACTTTATAGTCAATGTCCTGTGTTACAGCTTGGCAATAAAACAATATTAATTGCAATATAATTTTCATCAGTAACAATATATTGTGTGGTTTATAAAGTGTTTGTGATTCTCTGCTCATAAAGAAGAGGTTAAAAAGTTGACTCGAGGCTTTAAACTTAAAATAAATAATAATGTGACATTTATCTTGATACTTATCGATATCGACTAATATGATTTTTATCTTAATATAATTTTTCGGCCTTTGGTCCTTTCCTTCCCTTCTTTATTTGTGGGCTGATATTTGTTTGAAATAAAAGAGAGATTCTGTATGCAATACATTTGTTTTTCCAACAATGTAACAAAACAGTGACTTTAATTAAAAGAGATATTGCATGTTAGCCTTCATGTGCATTCTGTGTTTCCTCTCATAGGATTCACTTCACAGACTCCACAGTGACTGTTCCCTCTGGAACTGATGAAATCAGACCTGATATCTTAAGCTTAGATTTAGCTTAATTAAAGTTGTGTTAGGGATCTGTAGTGTGTGAGTGTGCATATTGAGACATTGATACTTATCCTTTATTGGACTGCGGCCACAGGAGAGAAGTCTGCACGATCCAGTGTGTTGCAGACTGTATGTAGAAATGCGATATTAACAATGAATATCACATTAAACATTGCTTGGAATGAGAAATATAACACATGCTGATGATCGTAATGTAGTTTGTTCAGACGAGACAGTGCGGCTCAGACCACGAGTTTAATGTGTGCTTCCTTTTCGTTCCTGACAGACAATTATTTTTGAAATATTCTGGATCTAAAAGAGATTAAAACGTCTGAAAAAGTGTGAGAGACGTGACTGACGCCTTAAAGTGCAGGTGGACATTTCCTCTGATGAGATGAGTCAGACAGATTTTTCACATTGTTATCAATTTGCCTTTTCCCTTCTGTGTCTAAGAGAAGCAGGGAGCCGGTAAAACTATCCCGATCTTCAAGGCCTGCGAGAGGTCTGGGCCAAACTTCCCCTCACTCTGACTGTCACAGATAACGCTTCACAGCAGCAGCTTAGTGGAATGAGAAGAAGGGAGACAGAGAACCGATAAAGACAGAACGAGGGAGAATTGCTTGGACTATAAGCAGCACAAACTGACTTAGCCTTTTTTTACAACCCGCTGTAGAATAAAGAGTAGGAGTAATTAACTTTCCCATCAGCCCCTTGCATGATCAATAACGCTGCTTTCTGTGGACTTGTTATGGGATTGGAAGAAGCCACGGCCTATTTCTCATCGTCATTCAATTCCACCTCATCTATCTTCTTCCCCTATGTTCCTTATTCCCATATAACTTCCTCTGTGCTGTGGAGCCCTCCACTGAACTGATGTGTTTGTGGAGTTAATAAACTTTTTTTTAGGGATGCAGCAAGTATCCGGGCTGAATAGAAACATGCTGAAAAAGGCATGGGTAACTGACAAGGCAGATGTAAAGTCCTCACATATTTGTGAGCTCGTTACGGGACTCTGCTTTTTGTTTTTAGATAGTTAGTCTGTAGAACATCAAACATGACCCACTTCATGTATGTTTCAGGAACTTTGCCTGTTAGTGTCCTTCCATCAGTCGAAAGAATATAGGCCGTATTTAAAGGTTCACTCAGGTAATTGCTGCACAGTGAAAACCTCTAATTCAAGCCACATATCGTTGTTTTGATTCAGATAAAAGTTTCTGGGTAAAGAAGCTTTTGTTTGACCTTGATGTTCATACATAAGACAGAACATTTACATTAACATTGTCTCTGTTACATTCGAATGTCAGTGTGGCATGACTTTGGCAACGAGGCACCGTGAGCAGGACCAGGACCCTGCAGCTACATGAGGTTTAGCCAACATCATTTTTATATTTTTTTTACCTCTGTCAAGGAAGTTGTTGTCACCTTGTCTGTTTGTTGGTTGGCTGTTTTTTTTTGTAAGCAAGATTACACGAAAACTTCTCAACAAATGTCCATGATATTCTGTGGAGAGGTGGGGTGTGACCAAAAAATCAACCCTTTTTCAGTGCCAGTCCCAAGCAGGGCATATTAAGGGAACTGATATCTGAATTTGGTGCAGCTTGATTGAATTTAAGGGGACTGTTGGGCCTTTGTGGAGGTATATTCTCTAGATCCCCCTGCTGTGCCAGGATATTACATTAAAAACAATATGTTTCTTACTCTCATATAGTTACTTTTGTCATATATTTGTAATTTGAAAAAAAAGTTGGATGTCTTGTTAAAAGTTTATTTATGCACATTTCAATCAGAAATGTAACGACTAGTGGATTGCAGTTAGTAATAGTGTCTTATCTAAAGTAGCATCTTAGTCTAGTCTTAACTTGAGACGTGTTGTTTTACCTCTGTACAACACTTCTCTAGAGTTGTTTGGCCTCATTTGTTATCTGCCTTTCCAGCATTTCGTCTTCATCTCTCCCTTTATCGCTTCTCCCCAAGATTTATCTCCCCCACTGTCTTTCTTCCTTCCCTCTCTGTGTGAGTCTCTGACTGTGCTCTCTACGCTCTCTGTCTGAGTGTTGTGTGTTTCCCCTCTGGTCCCCAGGATCATCTCACACCCCATCTGGCCTCCTGCTTGTTCTCTTTCCCTCTCATCAAGTATTCACTTGGCTGCAGGTTGTGTACCCATCACATGTGATTCTCTCTCTCAATCTCTGTCTCTCTCTCTTTCAATTTGTTACACACACACACACACACACACATGCACACATACCCACATAATAAATTAGCGCTTGTCAGCTGAATGTGTGATTCTCTCCATCGTATCATTTTCACTACTCTAGGCATGTGTATTTTATGTTTTTTCGAGCTGCTTAGCTTGCAGTCTGGCAGTATAAATAGTACACAATAGTTCCTCGTCCTGCCTCCGGTCCTCCCAGGCAACCAGTGAGTCTGTCCCAGTGAGTGTGCATTCTTAATGCTCCCCTGGCCTCGATGAGGGAGACGATTGGTAGAATTAATTGTGGCTGGAGGGCCGAATGGGAATAAGTGAGAAAAAAAAAGGCGAGATTGAAGAATGGGAGGGGGGGTTGGTTGTCAGGCTGGTTTTTAGTGTTGTGTTTACTCCCTTACAGTATGGCACTGGAGGATGCTGAAATTGTTTTTATGCTCTCGCTCTTTTTCTCTCTCTAGATTAATATTAGCCCAGAGTTAAGTCAATCCCATTCGCTTTTATTGCTCAGTTTGTCTTTCTCATCGTGTGTGTGATTTACACCTGCGTGCTTGCAGGGAAGTGATAAGCGAAGCTAATACAGCAACAATCATAATGTAATGGCCTCCTCAGCTCCCAAGACAGTAATGCCATCAGAACATAGTTTATACCCCACAGGGAGTGTCCTTAGATGGGATAAATAGAGCTTAAAAATAGGGACAGACAATGTGTGTATTGGTGTAAGTGCATATTTGTGTGTTTGTGTGTGTGTCCTCCCTGTCTCCTGGCTCCACTGTACGGCCAGATGATATCTGAGCTCCTAACACAGAGGAAACCAGACACCAGGAGCTTCCCCTCGTCTCTCCTCAGCACCCTTTCACCTTGCTCGTCTCTCCTAACTCTGATTTTCAGCACAGAACAGGTGAAACAGCAGCACATTGTAACAGTGGACCATTATTAATGCTGCGACTATCGATTAGTTTACTTCCATTCAATTGATTATTCCATAGATTAATTGTTAAAAAAAAATGTTTTGTCCTATTAAAGCTCTTAAGCCCGAGCGGATTCTGTAACTCACATATCATTAATTGTACAGAGATTCGAAGCTTAACCAACAAAATTTTACTTCCAAAAAAAAAAACCCTAAGGCCGCTGAGAAGTGAGGAAAGAGTGTTAGAAAGAGTGGACTTTATGTGTTTGTGTCAGATGTTGTCCTCTGATTCCATCTCACTGTCAGTAAGTTAGAGGGTGTCAATGAAGGATTTATGTGCTGGTTTTATGGGGTCGCTTCAGAATGGCTGTGTGGGAATATAAGAAGTTGGGGGTGGGGTGTGTGTGTGTGTGTTTGCAGGGTTTTGGGGGTTAGAGCAGTCGGGTTCTGGGGAAGCTGTCTCATCATTTATTTATACAATCTACAGAAGAAGGGGTTAGTGGAAGGGGGGGTGCAGCCTTCTACAAGCTGCCATGGGAATACTGCAGGTCAAGAGTTGTTTTTCTTGCTACCAGCACAATTCTTTGTCTGAAAAAGTGAAGCCGATGAATGAACACAACAGACACCTACAACTGGAGCGTCTCATAGCATGTTGTACCAACGTGGAACTCAATATACTCCTGCATGTCTTGCTTGTTTTGATTTAGCTGTTGGTGCTGAATTAAAAGAGGTAAATCCTTTTTTTGCATCGATGGATGAACTGATTAGAATTTCAAAGGTTAAAGGTGAAGAGTCAATATCAGTCTGATCTCACAAAACAAGTTTTTTCTTTGCCTTAACTCAATTCAAATGCTTATTATAAAACTACTAAGTACATATAAGTCTCTGGATGGACATGGGTGTAAACTGCAACTTCAGTGGTCAGTGGAGACAACAGGCCAGGGCAGTAATTCTTGTTTCTTTAACGATTTGCTTTAATTAAATTAGATCCTGGATAGTAGTTACACTTGTATGCAGTATAGTCTTAAGGCAGCCCCGGGATATGTTCCAAATAATTTGCATAGTTTTGAACTAGAAAGTAGTAAAAACAGCCCCTTCATACAAACATTATTATCATTATTAGTAAAATTAGCATTTCTTTACATGTACAAATATATAAAAATAAGGATTCTCACTCTCAGAACAAACTTGCTCATCTGAACAAAACATCTAAAAAAAGATTTTATGGGAGAAACAGTGTTGGTACTTTATAAAAAACACAATGAAAATGTGTAATTCATTTTATCAGTAGTAGGCAAAAATAATGCTAGTAACACTTTAAGATTTGTCATATTACATGAATATTCTAATGGCAGAACTCATTTACTGATTTTCTGACTTTTCTCTCAGTCTTTTAAATTCACCATTATCGTTTACCATGAGGTCCAAAACACTTGTCTACCTCATCCCTTCAGTGAACGCTGTTGGACTCTCTGTGATCATCTACCTAGACAGGAGATAATGAGAACACACACTGTGTAGCTGAAAGAGAAGCTGTCAGATTTACATGAACACCGGCACCACAGATTAGATTAAAGACACAGACGACAGATTTTTATTCATAATTATGTTTTATTTTCATCACATAGTTTTTCTGCTCATCCTGAGTTGAGACGATGTAATTATGAGATGGTTCTGATGTGGATTTGAGTTAATGCAGGATGAAGGAGAAGTGTGTGCCAGGTTGAAGCGCAGACAGATGTCAGGATGGTTTCAGCAGCTGCAGAGGTTTAAACAAAGAGCCACAAACCACTGTGAGAACTCTGCTTTGTTCTTTCACATCACCCACCTGATGCATATGAGTGCTTGAATAAAAGCAGATGTGTGTATTGTACTTGGATACACACACAAACACACACCTACACTAGAGTGTTCATCAGTGCACCAAAGGAAACAAAGAGGCGGAGGTGCAGAGCCATTTCATAACCCCTCTTCTACCTACCTGCCCTCTCATCTGCTTTCATCCAACCACACTCTCACTGACACACTCACTCTGTTAGACAACTTTTCACTATCGCTCTATTCAGCAGCTCAGTTGACACAGCACAGTTTCAGATACTGCCTGTAAGAGGAAACTCTAAGTGACAGTTTCTCTGACAAATCAGATTTATTATTAAACCTAATGTTTGGTGCATAGAAAACATATCACATGTTAAATCAGCCACAGTTCACTTGCTGCTTCTTGTGTTTTTCCTCCTGCAGCACTTTGTCTTGATCCTTTAGTTCTCCTGAATACAAAGTGTTCACTGGCAGCGTAACCTTTTCATTTGAATGAATACAACTCAGTCTGCTGCTTACCTGCAGATTTAACTGAGGGCGCATATCGGACCATTCATCATTCTGTGACTCAGTCATTAAGCTGACCTGTTAGCCAGACGATTGGTCTGCAGTTCAAGCATGTTTACCTCCATGCACACAGTCATCCATCCATCTGCAGCAGGCAGCCTGTCAGCTGGAGGCTGTCGAGGAAGCTGAGCTCTGCATGATTGTATGTAGGGATGTAACGTATTTCCACATCCGAGGTTTGGTTCAGTTTTGTGTGGGGGGACAAAAATGTGTTCCAGTGCCCTGGTGGTTTGCAATTAAGGGGTAGATATACATCACAATTTGGACCAAAATAGTTATATTGTAATAGTTTCTATATGTTCTTCCGTTTCTTTGCTTAAACTTGTTTGAGTCCTTACATTGAACCTGTATCACCTGTATCTACTGCTACTACAACAGCTCTCTTTCCTTGTCCTCTGTCTTCTTTCCCCATTTTATCTCAGATAACATCACTGTTCATCCTAAGTAGAAGTTTCTTCTTTTTTGCAAACTACATGTTTATCCATAAAGAAATGTTGGTTGTATACGGTTCCATTTTAAGCTTTGGTCATTACTGTAATGATCTTGTTTTGGATGTTTAATGAGCACGATACTTTAAGGCACTCAAACAATTTCACTAACATGGGCTGAAGTAAATTGCAGAGCAGTTCTTGTAGATCTACTGTAGGAAATGTCTCATGCTCCAGAGGATTTTGTCCTGAATACTTTAGGCTGTACAGTATTTCCACCTGCACAATGTTGTTTAATTAAAAATTGATTGATCGAAAGTTGTGGAGGCATTTTCTCATTTATTTTCCTTGTAAAGCTGTTGGACTCTGTTGAACGTCTTTTCACATTTTCATCACAGTCTCGCACATCCCTGCTGCAAACGTGTGTGTTTGTGTGTGAATAGAACAATGATATTGACAGGCTGCTGCCCGGGGCGTCTCTCTCTTATTACAGCGTTGAATAGAAGGCTTCTCCATCTGGCTGTTTGCAACCAGGGGTGAATTTTTATAGCAGCTCATGTTTACGAGCCGATAAAACCATTGGAACTAACACTGTAGAGCCATTATCCAGAGAAACTCACATCTCTCTTGATGCTGCTTGGAATTAATCCTGATATGACATTTAGGTTCTGGTCATGCTGCAGATGTACATGTAGAATATGTGTGGAAATAATATGAGTGTGTGTGTGTGTGTGCGTGTGTGAATTCTAGCCTGAACCCTGCGCCCCACTTGAGTTTTTTTCAGGTGTCAGGTGTCCTGCTGTGAATGAAGCAGAGAATTATTTGAGACAGAGCATCGATGCTGATTAAATTAACTGGGCCTGAAAAAGATTTGCAGGTTTCTGTCAGAGAGAAGAGACGGAAGGAAGCGATCGATCCAACTGTAACTCTGAATGGACGTGTGTTTGTCACGGTCCAGACACTCTCTGCGTAAACATGTCTACAGAAATAACTTTTGTTTTAAATTGGTAAACTCGGTTTGGTTACCAAAGGTCATGAAAACATTGGACACCAAAGAAACCACTGTACATCCTCTAAGTTGAATCTAGTAAATACCCACACTGTGTTAACTAATCATAGTCAACCATAGTTCTGAAGATTGTTTTTTGTGGTAAAAAAACCTAAAACTGGAAAAATCCTGTAGCAGCATAACACAACCGTGCAGGACCAGGAGCATCTTTGACATGGCTTCATCCTTCATTCCTCTCACCACAATATAAACCATGCTTTGGATCACTGTACTGAACACTGTGTAACTTTATGAATGGGAATCCCTGACAAGAGCTCAGACCAAGAATGTAAACATGCAACTAATCACGATTTCTGTGTCTGTTTATTTTCTTTGCACAGTCACTGATGAAGACACGGTGAAGAGATACTACGCCAAGTTTGAGGAGAGGTTTTTCCAGACCTGTGAGAAGGAGCTGCTGAAAATCAACACCTTCTATTCAGGTATGTATTCATGCTACTTATACCTGAGATGATCAATACAGATAAGATCAAATCATAGTTCAATACATTTTAGATTAATGAACTGAAATGACTAGTGTGATTATGTGAGGACCAGTTATATTGACTTCTTAAATCAATCATCTGAAGCAACAATGAGGCAATTTCAGACTCATTTAATAACTTTTATGGAATAGGCTTATAAAAATTAAAATAGTTATGTGTATAATAATATACAAGTTGTTGCACAGTTTGTTTACTCTGTACTGAGTTTAAGAGGGACATGTTGCTCTAGTAGTTCAGTGCCAAATGTCATTGTGTCTAATCCTGGTCATTTGATTGAAGTAGCCAGTGCTTAGTCATGTTCAGTCGAGCAGGCTGGCTGTGTGTATTTCAGGTGTCAAGGGAGTATTTGTGCAATGTAACATGAGATGGAGGCCGCGATATATTCTGGTATTCTGCCCTCTGCTCTTGAACTTAAGCTCCGGGGGGTAGTTTGTGTATCCAAAGAGAGGCAGTGCTTCCTCTAGAGGCCGTCTGTGTAACTGCAGGTTCTACAGGTCAACAGAGGGCCAAGGCTGACTGGCGAGATTGTTCCAGTTCATAATGATGGGACATATATTACTGTCAGTGAGGGTTGAGTAGAGCTGCAGATAAACAGGGTAGGAATTAATGTGGACCTTGTTACAGGAGGTTGATTTACTGAAGTAAATGACAAATGCCAAAAAGTTGCAAGCCGTCTTGTTTAGCTCAGTCCTTCATTACCCTCCATCCTTTTGAGGGTTGTAGGGGGAGCTGGAGCCAATCTCAGCCGACAGTGGGTTAGAGGTGGGGTACATCGTTAACTGGTCGCCAGCGAGAGGGTTGTCCACTAAACACATGGTTCTTGATAAGAGAGTCAAATCACTTCATAATATAATGCAATATTAAAATCTTAAATACTGTTATAGTTTGTCGAGTTAATGGTTTTTAGATCACTTCTCTTTTGTGTTTAATTCATTCTGTAAACAGAACAAAACAATGACTTCACTGTCAGTTCTAATATATTCAATGCTACGTGTGATTTGTAATGTTGACAGCTTAGTGTTACAGCGAGTGAGTCACTGTTTCCACAGCAGACCGGAGGAGGAGTGAGGTTAAATGTTGTGCATGAAAACATCAGCGTCTCCTTGCATGCGCTCAGGCGTCTTGTTTATCCTCCACACACAGGAGAGTGAAGCAGGACATTAGAGATGTGTCTGACAGGCTTTATGTGTGTGTTTGTGTGTGTGTGTGTGTGTGTGTGTGGTTTGAAAAAGCTTAGGTTTTTGAAAGAGAACAAGTGCAGAGATGGAAATAAATCGTGTGCTGACTTCACATGAGACATTCGCCTCCACGTAACTTTTTCCATCCATATCTCTCTGAAAGGGGTCACTGACCTCTCAAAGCCATTCTGCTGTGCTGCACTGTCGGACACACTTTTATCATCACAGGTTAAACACACACCGAGCAGAAGTTTTTGCAGACCGCTGATTCAACATTATATCCTTTCACCCTCTCTGTTACTGAAAGCTGAGAAGAAGAACAACAGGCTCTTTAAACCCACATCAGCAAAAAAAAATCTAAACCAACACCTGCCTCTTTCAAGTTCATTTACCCCACACAGACAACCTGTCCAGCCTCGTCCTCTGCTGTGAAGTGACGCTGCTCTCCCAGACTCTCAGATTTAATCTAAATTAGTCGGGGTCTTGACTTTCTCACGCTGCTCCTGCTGTTGTTTTGACAGACAAGATGAGCCCATAGAGGGATTCTGGTGAATTAAGATGTCAAAAGAAATGCAATGGCGTTCCTGTGAGGCAGGTAGTGTGATATCTGGAAATGTCTATGTGGGTGTGCGCTCAAGCGACAAAGTGTGAAAGTCACCGGTGATCTCTCCACATCACGACTGCTGGTTTATGACACTGGAGTCTCTTTTCCTCCAGACTGTCGGGCTGGCAGCTTCAGAACAAATCAGATTTGCTGTCACATACAGAACTGCAAGAAAATATCAGTGAGATTAATGTGACTCCAGGTCGGTTTGTTTAATGGTTTCTCAAAGCAAGAAGTAACCACGTAAATATATCAAACAAGACTCAGTTGAATCTTTTGAAAATAAACATTATATGCACATGCACACAGTGTGTTTGTAAGAAATGATCACACTGACTGTATCATCTTAGAAAACTCAGTGGCCTTGGTTAGCCGACTTTAGAACTTGTGTAAAAATGTACAGGGTTTTAGGGGCAAAGCAAAGCAAAGGTAGTTTTATTTGGACTTTAACACCTGTATTGTAATAAGAGTTTCATCTCAAAAGGTTGTAACAATAAAAACAGGAAATTAGGAAAAGGAGAATGTGGTTTGAAAGAAACAGAAAATCTGAGCTTAGTTTGGCTTCTGATATAAAAAACAAGTACATGTAGTGGAACAATGAGGGTTAATCGCTGTCAGAAAAGGCAGGAAGTACGAGAGAAGTTAATGGAATGAAAGGTTACTGCCCAGGCCCCGCTCTTCTCCCTCTCTGTCACTCACAGTGGTTGTATTAGCCTTTGTCTGACCTGCATAATGGTTCCTTATGTCGACTCAGCCTGATAGTCTCCATGGTTCTGCTTCTTGGAACAAAGTCAAGGGATGAGAGGAGGAAATTTTTTATTTTAAGTCGTCACCTTTGTACATATAGCTCATTACAGAAACTTTCCCTCTACCAGGATCGTTGATGTCAAACTGAAGTCTTGACATCTCTTTCCAGCGTTTTGTCAGAAATGTCCTCAGGCTTAATAGTTAAATTACCAAAACACATGTGACGAGCTATTGCATTAACTATATGCTATAATATTATTCTCTTTATCGATGATGTTATCAATTCTAACATTAAAATTATTTTTTTGTCCCATATGTTGCTCTTAGAAAATAATATACCTAAATATTATTGAATCAAACTCAATTGTATTCATCATAACATTACTGGGGTACTGACTACAATTAATATAGCTACTGAGTGAGAATAGTATTTAAATCTCCAGTGGTTCAGAGAAGTTGCACAGCTGGCAAGTGTTAATATCTGCAAGTGTGCAAGTGTGAATATCTGCATTATCAAATATGCACATGCACACATGCAAAATGTTTCCTAAAACCTCCTGTCACCCATGTTCTCGTCTTGCTCTCTGTAGAAAAGCTCGCTGAAGCCCAGAGACGTTCTGCCACGCTGCAGAATGAGCTCCAGTCATCACTGGACGCTCAGCGCGAGAGCAACGCACCGCCCGGCCTTCGCAAGCGCAAGACCATGTTCCACCTGTCGCAGGAGGAGCGCTGCAAACACCACAACATCAAGGACCTGAAGTTAGCCTTCAGCGAGTTCTACCTCAGCCTCATCCTGCTCCAGAACTACCAGGTTACACACACACACACACACACACACACACACACACCTTTACTGCAGACATTACTCTGGCCGGATATATAATTAGATTTTCCCTAACTTAACTTTAAATGGAATAATTTCATGCTCGCTTGTGTTTCCTTGTTGCCGTCCACAGAACCTGAACTTCACTGGTTTCCGTAAGATCCTGAAGAAACATGACAAGATCCTGGACACTCCTCGCGGCGCAGACTGGCGTGTGGCTCACGTGGAGGTGGCGCCTTTCTACACCTGCAAAAAGATCACACAGCTCATTTCTGAGACAGAAGTAAATGCTTGCACGTACACAAACACATACACACTATAATGTATTGATTCTGGTGGACAACTAAACACATGCATGAAACCAGATCACTGAAAGTTTTGCTTTGTGGTCCGTGTGTCCAGACTCTTGTCACCACAGAGCTGGAGGGAGGAGATCGTCAGAGGGCCATGAAGAGGCTGAGGGTTCCTCCACTGGGGGCAGCTCAGGTCAGACATGTTGTTCAGATGTCTCATAGTGATATCTCTGTATGTCCCTGATTTGTTCCTCTCAAGACTGAACTTTAGCCACTAAAAGCAAAGTCTGCTTACAGCCTACAATACCAGTCTGCACTGCAGAGGAGGGAAGAGTTCCGTCACTTAAAAAGCTTTTTCTTCTTCATTTCATGTTACTTCATGTATTTTCAAAGGAAAATAACCAGATCTAAAACTAAAATAACATAAATAAAAACTAAAATTACAATAATTGAATGTATCTATGAATAAATAAATATATTTTTCCATCACATCAGTCAACTCCCAAATCCCCACAATAATAAATGATCTCTGAACAAATATGTATCTGTATTCTTGCTGTGTTATGTGTCTACAGCAACAACAACCATGGGCATTATGTTTAGGTGTATGTCAGTCTGTTCCTATATATGATTCCTCATTCATCATCCATACGTCTGTCCATTCCATTCTCTTCAATGCAGTTTGCTTCAAGGTTATCAAATAGATGAATGATTCGATTTTAATACCTTATATTAAATTCCTGCAAAGCCTTCACCAGATCTTTTCAGGACCTTTGTTTGTATGTAGGTCCACATGTTCATCCCAAACTTCCATTTTAACTCAAAGAGGAACTGATGACAATATGTTCTTCACAATATACATCATATTATATGAGTCTGAGTAGATGTAAACTAGAACTTGACTGATTGTGGTGGCGTACAACTGTTAGGCCATAACTTCATGTTGGTGATGAACACTGGTCCAAAACAAACAATGAGATTCTCATCATGAGACGTGGAGAGACAGGATAGAAGATGGGAAGAGACAAAGTGAGAGAAACCACAAGAGCTTCCAGTATTGATTTTATAAGTGCAGCTCCATTGTTGAACAGGATATCTTTCTGAAATAACAGAGGCCAGTGGCACTTTACCTTCATGTTATATCCACTGTTATTACTGCATTAATTACTGTCAGGCCCGACTTGAATTGTGTTCTGTGACTATTGATCTCTCCATTTCCAATGTCCCCTACAGACATGTGTAAAACAAATATATTGAAGCATTCTACGTGAATATACATATACAGTTTCCAGGTTTCTGTTTTACATCTGTTTTACTATATCTTTCTTCCTCAGCCTGCTTTGGCGTGGACAACCTTTCGTGTGGGTCTCTACTGCGGCTTCTTTATCATTCTTGCCATCGCCTTTGTTCTCACCGGTGAGTCACATAAACATTTTAATTCATACAGTCAAAGCTTTCCTGTTTGATATTCCAAAAAGAGACAATCCAGCTTCTTTTATCAGGTGCTGTGTTCATCCGCTACGAGAACGTGTGGCCTCTGGTGCGGATCTATCGGGGCGGTTTCCTGTTGATCCAGTTCCTCTTCCTGTTGGGCATCAACACTTATGGATGGAGGCAGGCCGGAGTCAACCATGTTCTCATCTTCGAGATCAATCCCCGCAACAACCTGTCACACCAACACCTGTTTGAGGTCAGAATGAAGAAACAGATGGAAATGGTTATCTTAAAACATTTTTTCTGTAATGAAGAGAAACAACTTTAGATTGATAATCATGCTTTTGTTCACAGGGTGTCGGTTATACTCTATTGATAACAAAACAGAGCTTCTTGTTAATGCCTCTCCCTTCTGTTTCCTGTCTCTGCTACAGATCGCTGGTTTCCTGGGTGTGTTGTGGTGTCTCAGCATCCTCTCCTGTCTCTACTCAGAGTTCACCTACCTCCCCATGCAGATCAACCCTCTCATCCTTTATGGCTTCATGCTGCTTTTCCTCATCAACCCTTTCAAGACCTGCTACTACAAATCACGTTTCTGGCTCCTCAAGCTGCTGGTCAGTCCACAAATATATCTAGTGAAGTTCAGCTCTAAAGCTTTAGTTTGTTCTGTGTGAAAGAATGACAGTAATGCCATTCAAACCTTAGTGTCAGATCATCACGAACACTAAGAGAATCTGAAAACATGTCTGACTGTGGTGTGTTTTGTCCGAAGATTATAACAAACTGGATGAATGAGCCCAACAGTCATTGTTCACAGATACACACAGGCTACTGTTGAAAGCTGTGAGTCTGTATGTGATATGTGAGCTGACTATTGAATATGATATTAGAACAAAAGTAACTTGGCTTGTGGCACAAAGTGCACGATTGAGGTTTAATGTGAGATTTAATTTGTATTCAAAATGGTTGTACTTACATGCACACAAAATCAAACAATTAGGATATTTTAATTTTAAACAAAATTTCTGAACTTTAACTTCCCAGAAAATTGAGAGAAATCTTAAGCAAAATATTTATAGAAATATTATTCCAGAATTTTTGGCCATTGCTATGATAAGAAATTTCCTTTCACCCATACAAATACGCCGAGTCTAGATATGGTGTGATTGTATTTACCTGAAGTTTTGCCTGACCTACTTCTTATCTGTGTGATAAGACATTTTGTGAGGTTTGTTATTAGTGCTGGTTTATTTTTACGTTTAGTACGTTTCTAAACCAACACAAAATGTTACAGGAAGTGAATTAAATATGAGATATTGAGAGCTACTATTTTTATTGCAGTGATTTTGTTGACGTATTTTTCTGCCAACACAATTTTGTGTGTGTGTGTGTGTGTGTGTGTGTGTGTGTGTGTGTGTGTGTGTGTGTGTGTGTGTCTCAAGATGAATGTATGATTCAGATACCAATCGCTTGTGAACAAAACCATACTATGCTACTCTGTTCTTTGTCTAAGCAACGTTATCAGCCTGCGGATGGTGTGCTGGTGTGTGTGCGTGCGTGTGTGTGCTTGTGCTTGTGTGTGTGTGTTCTAGTCATAACCCATGTTGTGGGGACCTAAATCTGTTTACACGTCCTTTTTCTGGGGACAAAAAGTCCCCATCATGTGAGGTGAAGACATGTTTTAAGGTTTGGTTTAGATTAAGGAAAGGGTAAACTAAACATGACTTATGCAACCTACAAACAAATACCCAGTCAAACTAATGTACTCCCAGACTTTTATTATGTTATCAAATATAGTGATATAATAACTGCTTTATGTATGTATGTCAATATTGTTTATCTCCTCTTTTTTGTCCCTCATTTTTACTTGTTCTGGTCCCACCATTTTAAGTAAATAAAAAAATTACTGTAAAATAATAATGCGTGTTTGGGCGTGTGTGTGTGCGTGTGTGTCTGTGTGTGTGTGTGTATGTGTGTGTGTGTGTGTGGTGGGGGATGTAGTGAGACAGAGGGCAGCAGGGTCGGAGGATAATAGAATGCAGCAGTGTCTCAGGGGAGGTGGAGGCTGTGACTGTGCAATCATTACAGGCATAGATCTATCAGTATGTTGATGCCCTGAGCTCCTCTGTCCCTCCTCCTCCTCCTCCTCTTCCTCCTCCTCTCTTCACAATCCACTTCTCCTCCTCCCTCCCTCCCTCAGCAGCAGCAGCAGCAGCAGCAGACCCCCTGCTCATATTTTTGTCCTTCACAGCTCCCTCATCAGCACCTCAGCCCCTCCTACACTATGCGACTCTAGAATCACGATCAACAGAATTAGAGCTGAAACGAGCCGCTTCCCATGATTGTCTGACACTTAACCATCAAGGAATAAGCAATGAATGATTAAGAAGGAGAAATTATTTGACAAACAATCTCCTTCATCACGAGCAGAGCTTTAAAATGTTTCCATGCTCCGTGTGCTAATTCTTTCTGACACCAGACAAGATTTTTCATTATACGACAAACTGCAGAGCGAGCACCTGGATTACATAGTGTTTGCTCAAGAAATGAAAACCTAACCACACGAATGCAGTAGGCTTAGCATTGAGACATCCGCACAGAGCAGGTCTGGGGGAGATGGACCCACGATCAATACACCCTTTGATTGACAGGTTAAGAAAAATATGCGATGAGCATGACGTGAAGAAAATGGGGGGGGGGGAAAGGGAGATCAATATTTGACATTTGCAGTGGAGGTAGAGTTTTCCGCTGAAACATGGAGAGCTGCACACCGTCTTCCCTGAATGTCACATGCAGCCTGAGGGGTAAATGGAAAGGGCTGAGCTGGGTTATATCATTTTACAAAGCGTGGTCAATAACTGAGCTCCTGCCAAAAGTCATATCCCGAATACCGCACCCACAGAGGCCAGCGCCGCCAGACCGTGTCTCCATGTGCTTGTGTTGTACACCAGTGAGTAGGGACACACTGTTAAACAAGAACACACAGACGTACACAATGAGTGAGTCATTAGTGTCCTGTGGTGAGCTGATAAGGAAGTGTGGAGGCTTTATCCCCATTGTGTGTTTCACATCATTAGTAGAGGTTGTTCCCTGCTCGTACTCTAATTAATTGTTGACTAGAACATCACGGTGCTGAAAAAACATGCACACAACCAGGACATGTTTTCAGAAGCTTTTTTAATTCCCCTTCCTCATTTTTATCACTTTATATTGAATTTAGTGAAAATATATCTTTTCTTTTTACTAAATCAGTGGTATACCTCTGCCTTTGCTTATCATATCTATCCGTTCCTTGTCTGTTTCCAGTTCCGCGTGTTCACGGCGCCATTTCACCGTGTGGAGTTTGCAGACTTCTGGTTGGCTGATCAGCTGAACTCGCTGGTGTTTGTCCTGATGGACCTGGAGTATCTCGTCTGCTTCTACATCTTCGAGCTGCAGTGGAGCAACAGCAAGGGTCTGCTGCCCACAGTTAAAGGTGGGACGATAAATTCATGCTCCCTGTCGCTTTATAGTAAATTTCATGTCTTCTGCACATCTGTAATGCAACACTGTTGTTTAGAATCTAAATATCTATGTTGGATTTCTGAACCCACTTTCATTTCTGTATAAGTATGATTTATTTTCAAGCATTAGTATTATCAATACAATAATGTCTGCATTCTTTTTAACTCTCTCAACTTGATCTTACAGATATATGTACTATGCAGTATTTATAATCTTGAATCTATGTTTTGTATGTACTTCTTTCTTTACTGGAACTTGATAGTCACCTGTATCCACCTGCATCCACATGCAGAAACCACATCTGTATCCAGCTAGATAGATAGATAGATAGATAGATAGATAGATAGATGTACTTTATTTATCCCAAATTGGGAAATTATTGTAAAATCTGGACATTATTAATAACTAAATTAATAATTATGCACTCATTCTCTGGGTTGTAGAAATGGATAATGTAGAAAATGTTAAAATGTTCTGGTGATAAAACAATATGACAAATTGTAACACCATCCCTCGAACATCCTAAATCGCAAACATACATACAGATAAATGGTACAGACAATAGATATTTACACTGTTCACGAAATAGGTTCTGATGTTTGATTGCAATCATAGTAGTTTTTCTTCAGCCGCTGCGTCTCATCACGATGTTGAGATGAAGACATAAATCCTTCAGTTGTAAATGTGACAAAGTTGACAGTGTTTCCTGTCGGGAGATATGATGTGAACAAGGTTTTAATAGCTGTCGGTCGACTGCACCAACAGTGACACCTCGGCCCTCACTCTGACAATTAACATGCAGCTAATGGAAGGGAAATGTGCAGCCACACACAGGTCACCGCGTGACTTTCATAATGATGAGATGTCCTGTGGGAAGGGGAGTACAGTGAATAACGAAAAGAGAATGAGATTATAACATCATCTTTTCTTTTTTTATTCTAGATCCTAATGACTATATGTGCCACAGCTACTCGTACGGTCTGCGTGCCATCATCCAGTGTCTGCCCGCCTGGTTCCGCTTCATCCAGTGTCTGAGGCGTTACCGTGACACAAAGAGGGCCTTCCCTCACCTGGTGAATGCTGGGAAATATTCTACCACCTTCTTTGTCGTCACCTTTGCTGCGCTATACGCCACACACAGAGGTAGGACACAGGGTGAAAACTAAAAGACAGACTGTCATTTCTGCACCAAGGCCAAACAGTCCCCTCACAAAACCACGTTTAAATTGACTAGATCTGGATTTTTATTTGGATCTGCAACAAATTTCTCCCCCCTAAATATGTCTGATTTATTAATCAAGATCCATTAATTATTCCCTGGGAAATCTGTGGAAATGTCAAACCACTGTTTGTATTAAGTCATGTGTGTTCAGAAAGCAGATGTGACCTTGAGAGCAAATGCTAGGAACTACAGCTTTGTGATGGAAATGGGGAGGGTTTGTCAAACACAAG
The DNA here is from genome assembly GCF_024713975.1 of Paralichthys olivaceus. Lineage (NCBI taxonomy): Eukaryota > Metazoa > Chordata > Actinopteri > Pleuronectiformes > Paralichthyidae > Paralichthys > Paralichthys olivaceus. The sequence continues at coordinate 13,380,085 of NC_091095.1, read as the reverse complement.
CGTGGATACACAAGACAAGGTCCTGCTCACACAATGTGTCATTGAATCTGAGGCAGAAGAAGAAAAGTAGAGAAAGAGAATAAAAAATGCAAGAAGAGAAAATTAGAAAAGTGGAGGAAAGGAAATGAGAAAAATGGAGGAAGAAAAATTTAAAGTCAAGTCACTCTGCCTCTGACAGCCTCACAATTAGCCTGCAATTATTCTGATTCAGAAGCTCTATCACAAAGCAGTTCATGTTCAAAGACGCAGCAGGCAGGCAATAAAAACATCCCTTCATCTTTCAGCCTTCAGTCCGCGCAACTTGTTTCAAAGCTGTTTCATTTTTCAGCCACTCATGTTGAAACTCTTGTCAGATGCCAGTTATATATTTATTTGCCAGTCAAATGCCAGCGAGGAAACTTCATCTCCAACCTCTTAAACCGCTAAATGTTATTTCCCAGCTTGGCTTTATTCTTTTCCGATATGAATTCAAATCAATGCGCCTGCTTCCTAAGCTGACCGCTGGTGATCTGATATTGAATGAACCAGGAAGACAGACAGACAGACAGAAACACACACACACACACACACACACACACACACACACACAAACACACACAGACGGAAGGACTTGTCATTCCTTCTACAGCTCGGGAGGAAAGGCGTCCATTAAATCGTATCCTCCTACCTCCTCTGGTCTGAAGCTCGCAGACCCACAGACTAATGGCCTCTTCTCATGTGTTATTCTGTATGAAGCTGTCTTTCATCCTGCATGATAATGGAGGCCGAGGCCGATCACTGGTTAAGTGAAGGAGGAGGATGGGGGGAGACACACACACACAAGACACACAGACACATGGATTATGAATGGACAGTCGAGGAAATTTCCTGTTGTGGAGGTATTTGAAGCAGAAATTCTTTTTTTGGTCAATTTGAAAGCATTTGAGGATTTAATACAGTTACTGATGTCAGAATATCCTCCATTAATGGAAATGATGCTTAAACAGCCTCCAAACCATGAGAGGACAAAATACAATTATCAAAAGTACAAGTACCACAATTTTTTCCCATATTCATATAATGTCCTCATGAATCTTACCTTTGACCACTGAAATCAAATCAATCCATCTTTGAGTCTGAGTGAATATTTCTGTCAAATTTAAAAGGATTCTAAAAATAACACATTCACAAGGTAAAAAGGTTTTGTGGTCACAGTGACCTCGACCTTTGAACTCAAAATTCCAACCAGGTTGTTCTTGAGTCCAGATGTAATGAAATTCTTTATGGGGGTTCTCGGTAAATTATATTTGAAGAAAAGACCTTGACCTTTGACCTTTGATGATCAAAATCAAATCAGTCCCTTTTTCAGTGAACATTTGGACAAAATTTGACGAAATGGCCTCTAGGTGTTCTTGAGTTACCGTGTTCACAGGCAAAAAAATGGCTTTGGAAAGTCAAAGTGACCTTGATCTTTGACCACCCAATTTTAATCAGTTCATTTTTTACTCCAACTGAACATTTGGACCAAATTTAACAAAATCCCCTTCAAGCTGTTCGTGAAATATAATTTTCATTAGAATGGGACAGACTGACAACCCAGAGACGTAATGCTTCGGTCCACTGGCTGACGTTTGCGCTGTGGAATAAAAAGCCTGCACCACCGATACTCTCTTTAGTCTGGGTGTGCACATGACAGATGATGCCTAGTCGTCCCTGCAATTCCCAGCATCTGCCAGAGTAGACGGTCGGGTCGGTGTCATGTTCTCCCCGGGTTCAGCTGTAAAAGGTGCCTGCAGATTCAGTGAGTATCTGGCGGTGCTCCCAGCGTGTGTGGATGTGTCACCTTCATTGCTAACCCAATCACAGCGCTGATGGCTGATGCTGTGCGACCTCATCGCCTGGCCGCCTCACTCGTTCCTGGAAATGCCCACTTTTAGCTCCGGGAACACGGAACACTCCAAACCATAAATGCAACCAGATAAATCACGAGCTTCCCCGTAGAACACTGCATGGTATTCAGTGTCCCGTGCTTCCATTCACAGATCTAAATCTGTGAAATTACGAGCTACACTCTCCTCTCTGGTGTGTGTGGGTTCACACTTTTTTCTCTGCCAATCTGGGGTTTGAGGTTGAATCATTTTTGCTTTGTTGCAGCCACTGCAGCAGATTTCTCCCCTCAGAGGGAAGTTGAGTTCAGTGCTGTGAATAACTGATCGAACTTTGTCATGAAACTGTAAATCTCAGCTCACGCTCAGAGGCTTGTAGCTAGAGAGGAAGAGGAGAAGGAGGATTTCCTGGCTCAAACAGAAAACCTCAAGCCCTGTAAGATACAGTGTGAGGCCTTAGAACAGTAAAGCATGCTTTATTCAGGATCAATACTGGCTTAGCTTTATGTACGCTAGCTTGAGACTTATTGCTGTTTTAGTTCGAGGCCTAATGCTGATTCAAGCCCGTGGGATTTATCTCACGGACAGACTAAGACAGGAGAACAGGATATTGCACGGGCGAGAATAGCATGAGCATGTGATAGATAGAAAGAAGTTGTTTGAAGGGGAAATGTATGAACATGCAGAGACAAGATCAGGGGTCTAAAAGGAAAAATGCAGAGATGTCTCTCAAGTCAGTGCAGAGATCTGTGACATCAGTTTTAAAAACTCCAGCTACAATAGATCAGACCAAAGAGGAACTAAGTCCTTATGGTATGAGAGGTCGACTGTGGTGGTGAGCGAAGGAAATGAATCTGTTGTGATCAGCAAATTCAGAGCTGATGGAGCACAGAGGGGGAGAAAATAACCTTTTTTCTGAAAGTCGTAGAGACTTGGGCATTTCACGAATAATAAAGGGGAGACAGCCACGCACCCACACCGAATTTCAGCACGTTTCGAGCAAGCAGAGCAGAGTTATTCACCCTATGGTGAATATGGGTTAGGGTTGCAATTAGAGTTAGGGTTGTGATTAGGGTTAGGGTTGCAATTAGGGTTAGGGTTGCGGTTAGCAGGAAAGGGATGGGGAGAGGAGAGGAGAGGAGAGGAGAGGAGAGGAGAGAGTAATTACCGGCCCAGGGTCTGAACACATGTTTGCTGGACTCTGCTGGAATAGAGATGAGCCTGGAGCTGACAGCTTTTATAACTTCATTTCATGTACTGACCCCTCGGTCATTATCAGGAGAGGAATTGCGACACACACACACACACACACACACACACACACACACACACCCTGAGCTGAGCCCACACGTTTGCCAGTGAAGATAAAAGACGCCGCTCTGACTCAAATCTTCTTCTGCCTGCTTGAACTCCACTTCACCTCTGCTCAGCCCAAACAGACTCCTGCTGCAGCAGATCTGCTGCGTTTCATTCACCTCAGAGGTCTGAGCTGAGGATGACGTCACTCCTGATTTGACAATACATGTCTGAAGTGTTGTTTATTTTGAGGTGGGGGGGCTGGAGTCTGCTGTTGCCAGGTTAGCCATTGTTAGCAATGCCAGTTTATAAAACACCACAAAAGAATGCTGACAGATAGTGGCTGGACATTAATGTGTGTACAACTGATTTAATGAGTAGATATAGTAATATGAGCCTAAATTGTATATCACGTATTTTAACAGCATGTTGTGTTTTTATTATATAAAATCTTTAAGTAAAAATTAACCAGTAACTGCACATTGTAGATAAATGTGATTGAGTAAATGCTAAACTCAATTCCCATTAATTATCTGGACTGTTGCGCCCCTATAATCTAATTTGTCCTGCCACGGTTTCATAATGAACCAAAGAAAATGCTGACACTTCTCATAATAACATAATATGTATATCTCTAACTTGGTGTCTTGCTTCGTGTCTGCAGTTGTGGGTGTTCCGAAAGGAAACAAAAATGAAAAAAAAAAAAGGTCCTGATTTCAGATCTGCTCCGAAAATGTAATGGGTTATTTTCTTGGGCCAGTTCCCACACCTCCACAAAGTTTCAAGCAGTTAATCCTGCTAACTAACAAACAAGCACAGGCAGATGAAATGTTATGAGTATATAGCGGCAGAACATGTACAATTACCTTAATACTGTACAGAAATGCTGTACCCGATTAATAGTACTTTCCACTACTGTCTACAGCTGGGTGTTCTCCTTGTGCAGAATTCTTCTTGTTGACTGATTTAGTTGCCACCAGACGAGAAATGACTCTAAAAGCAGGAACTGATCGTTGTCGTTGTAAACTTGTTTCCATCAATGGGAACTGGGCCTGTTGCATTAAAGCAGACTGCTGAAGTGCTCTGTCTTTAATAGTGTTTAACCTCTTGGGTTCCTGAGGACAACAACTGTCTGTGTGTCTGTGTGAGACAGCCAACAGCGATCAAGTGTGTGTGACAGGAGCCAGTGACCAGTGTTCTCTCTACTGAGCATCCAATCAATGTCCATCTCCCCATGTTTAACCTCTATACGCCTCAGTGGTTAACCAGCCTGGTGGGAAAGAAACATCAACCTTCTCAGCAACTGAAGGGTTAAATACTTCAACTCTTTACGAGCAGAGAATCACATCAGTGGATGTTTTCCAGTGAGAAGACTCTATTGTCCAGGAGTGAGTTTAATCTACAGCTGGGGAATCTTAGTGTGGCCGTGGGGACTCCTTCCATCCCATAGCTCAGCCGGAGAAGACGCAAACGGCACAATGGATGCAGCAGTGAACAGAGCAGCAGCAGTAATTCTCTGATAGAAACGTCCCACGCTCTGCTCCCCCAGCGTCTCGTTGGCTGGGAGCAGGGAAAAGCTGTGACTATGAAAAACAGTCAGCGAGCCGGGTCTCTGTCTTGTGGCTGCTTGTCTGTATCTGTCTCAGACGCTGTGTGGGGCCACTGGCTGCTGATTTATAGAGCTGATGGAACAAGTAAATCCATCAGTGATCCTGCGTGAACACACAGACGCTGCTGACCACAGCTTCTTACACACGCTGACATTATGCAGTGCATTAAACAAATGTAAATGATGAGGTGAGGAGGCAAACAGGATGTTATATTGAAGAGTCTAATGAAGCTGAAAGCAGAAGTCACCCTGTCGGGAAACCAGACAGCCTGGAATGAATCTTCCCGTTAGTTGCTCTTCAAAGACACTGGAAACTGCAATTGTTCATTGGAGGAAGAAATTAGAGAAGTAATGATCCAGTAAAAAAGAGTTTACAAGAACAAAACATATACTTATGGTTCTGACCTTTGAATCATTAACATTTCCTGAGTCATATTATTTTCATGTGCTTTCACAGAACAGAACTGGTTCAAATGCTGAATGAAAAAATTCATTCTGCACAGATTGGTCAATTTACTGGTTATCATATCATGTTCTGTGTGAGGATTTTTATCTCTTCAGGTTTTAGGCTGTTGATCATTTCTGACAGAGACGATACAATTAATCAATCAATAAAAAAACACAGATATACACACAGCACAATGTACACAGGTTATATTTGCATTATCTCCAAAGAAACACACATGAGGTTGGATCAAAGACGATTACCACTGTGAAGCTATAATATCCCAGATGCGAAAGCTGCCATCTTGTGTCAATGACACCACTGAGAGCCACAGTCTGCCAGAGGGAGGGACACACTCAACCAATCTTTTATTTTTATAGCATCAGATAAAACTACATTAAAACCACACACACAGAAACAGGAACACTACAGGTAGTAGTCTTTGAATAGATTCCCTTTAAAATGCCAGGAAGTGAAACCACTGTTACAGGTTGTGTTGCTGCAGATGAGTCTCTAAAGGTCAGCTTCCAGGTGCAGCTCACTAAGTGAATAAGCTACAACATATGTGTAATGTTATATAGTGAACGTGTGTTTGATGGAAACTGTTATGATATTAGTGGGATTAAATTCTTAATGTAACATTTGCCCACTGCTAATTCAATAAGTCACAGCTAGTGTATTCTTGACAGGAGAGCTCCCTCTAGTGGTGACAGTGGAAAAGTTGCATTGACTTTACTTCAGCGAGGCTCCGGATTCTCTAAAGCTTCATTTTAAAAACACAGATATTTAGTTTTATTCCAGATGTGAAAACTGCATGAAAACATATTTGGATCTGAATCAAAGAAAACAGATGAATGAATGCATGTCACATGACCTCAGTTGTGTTTGTGTTTGTGTGTATTTTCAGAACAAGGACACACGGATGCCGACATGTTCTTCTATCTGCTCATCGTCTTCTCCACCATCAGCTCCCTCTACACACTGATCTGGGATCTGAGGATGGACTGGGGTCTGTTCGACCGTGGAGCCGGAGAAAACACCTTCCTCAGAGAAGAAATCGTTTACCCCCATAAGGTGAGAGAGTCTGAGACACACACTCTCACACACACACACACACACACAGGGTCATCTAAACTAAGTCCCCTCTCCCCCCTCAGGCCTACTACTACTGTGCCATTATCGAGGACGTGATCCTACGTTTTGCCTGGACGATCCAGATCTCTCTGACCACAACGACAAAGATCCACTCTGTGGGCGACATCATAGCCACCGTGCTCGCTCCTCTCGAGGTCTTCAGGTGAGTGTCAGACTTACTCTTTATCCCAAACACACTGACCCTCATGAGGTGCTCTACAGGACGAGAGCTGTACAACCTCACTTCATTTCACCAACTTGAAATGCTCAAAGATTCCTGTCCGTCAAGATGTTTACAGATGATGGACATGTTTCTCTAGAGGTTTGCTGCTGTAGCTTCAGGTCAGCCTCTCTCTTCTAATACAACCTCCCCAACCCCCTTGTTGCCCCTCTGCAGGCGTTTTGTGTGGAACTTCTTCCGTCTGGAGAACGAGCACCTGAATAACTGTGGTGAGTTCCGTGCGGTGAGGGACATCTCAGTGGCGCCGCTCAACGCTGACGACCAGACGTTGCTGGAGCAGATGATGGACAGCGAGGACGGCGTCCGGAACCGCTCGGGCAAGAAGACCTGGAAGAGGTCCTACAGCCTGTCACTCCGACGCCCCCTACTGTCCTCCTCACAGTAAGGAAAAACACTGACAATTGATTCAACTCAAACATTTCTATTTTCGCTTGCTAAACTAAATAAAGATGGTCCATTTATAAATAACTGAAGACAAAATAAATGTGATCTTATGAATAGAACAGGGACCTGGAAGAGGTTTATATTTCTCTTCTGTGTCTCAGTTTAAAGAAAAGTGCCACATCTATACTATCATGTACTTTATTTTTTGTGGTACTTTATGTGTTTCTTGAGAGTATTATTATCTTTATATAAATGCAAAACATCAGAATGAACTCCTGGATTATTCATTGTCCTTTTATCAAGAAAGGGACCGAATGTTTGACTTTACAAAATATGAAATCAATCACATCTATTATTCAGGATCTCGAATTTTGAAAATTGTTAAAATAATAATTTGAAATTAACAAAATGTTGCAGATCATATTAAAATGTTTGAATCCTTCTTTTTTTCTAGATCAAAAAAGGACACGAAGGTGCTAATCGAAGACACGGATGATGAGGCCTTCAGCTGAGTCCACAACGTCATCACACACACAACCACACACACACACACACTCAGACATAGTATACTTATACGGACCTCATTCACTAACATCCAACCTCAGCCCTCCTCCCTTATAGTTCTCTCTATGTGTAGTGACCCCGTCCCCCCCAGCTCAAACCTTTAAATCAGGACTCTCAGTCTGAATTTACCTCATCTCTACTTGTTTGTGAGTACATTTGGTCTTTATAAGTATAGGAACACACTGTAATGTAGAAACACACACACACACACACACACACACACATATATATATAAACCTGCTGAAGCACAAACACAGAGTAGTATTGCTACAGTCGAGAGTAGACAGACAGACAGACAGACAGACAGACAGACAGGTGGACAGACATCATGCACGTAACTAGTAACACAGACCACACTGCCCTGAGATTATTCTCTTCTTTTTTAATGGACTTTTTAGTCTGTTGTTGTTGTTTCTTTAGATTATCCTCGATTGTTTTCTTTCCTGGATTTAAAAAGGAGAATCTGTACACATGAGGCTACACACGACTGTTTACACGTCTTTCTAACTCCACTAGGATCAACAGGGAGAAGACAAAGCCGACTGAAAGACTTAACATGAATCAGTAGAAACCCGAGGAAGGACTCTTCACACATCGCAGCATATCAAAAAACAAATCAACTGGTTTCCACTTGTTGATTCTTTTTATATCCATCTTCTTTCTTCTTTTTCTTTGCCGAGCTGTAATAACGTCAGTGTTCAATCACAGTCCTTGCAGAGGCACTTGCAGGAAAAGTGCGTTTTAATACACAGAGCATGAAAAAAAAAAAACTACTTGTACACAAAAGGGATGTTTTGACTCAAACATTTCTAGTCTGTGATGTTGCTTTGTAATATATTTAATATATTTGATGTATGTTATTACTCTATTACAATTGTTCAGTACTTCTACATGTGTTGTTTATACTAGTGAGACTAGTTTAATGATCCACACAATGATTGTTAATGTATTTTATAACATTTGGAAATGTTTTTTCTTGGTTATACTTGTGCCAAAATTTTAATAAGCTCGTTTTCCGTCCTCGATTTTATGCCCAACCTCCAATTAGAGCAAAAATGACTCGTGAGTCGTCACAGTTATGGTTTCAGGTCACCTCAAAGTGCCCTGTTAGCTACCGTCTGTTGTATGTGCATTGAGATTCTCTGCATTAATTACCAAAGCTTTGTTTTTAATGAATGTGTCTGCGGCTTTTTATATCCAACCTGTCTGAGTGGCCCGAAAGCTTATTTAAAAGATTGGAGTGTTTTTCTCTTATTCTCTTAAAGTGCATGTGTTATTGGGCTGTATTAGCAGGTAGTCTCTGTTTTGTAGGTGCTCCCAGTAATATGAGTAGAAATAGAATTGCACTCGGTAGGAAGCATACCTCCGCCAAGGTCCAACAGTCCCCCAATAAAACCACGGTTATCACACACAAAAATATCAGCATGACTGATTTCTTTCATCAAGATCCATGAATTATCCTCCGAGAAATCAACTAAAATGTAAAAAGACTCAAAATTTCATGCAAACTAACAAACGCAGATGAAAACGTGACCTTGCTGGAGGTGATTACTAGTATTACTGTCAATGTTTGTGTAGAATAGTGATCATAGGCCCTATAGGAAGAAAACGCTCAGTGTTGCCAGATTGAACAGTTTCTACCCACTTTTGTACAGTTTCAGTGGATTTCCCCAAATTGATAGTTTGGCTTTATATTTCAATGTGTTTGCCTATTTTTATTCTACGAGTAAGAAATCATCAAACATCTGAAATGACAATTAAAGTACATTTTTTGATGATAAGGCTCCTTGGTGGAAGTCAGAACTGGCAACACTGCATAAGCTCATCGAGGGCCCTTACAGTATATCCAGTAAATATGTGGAAACCCTGACACGTCTCACAGCTCTTGTGTGGGTTTGAGCTCCTGAATCAGGGACCTAGGTGTGATTTTTCACCACATTCTGCGTCACCGGATTTGTTCAACTCTAATGTTGGTCGTTAATTTTAGCACTCTTTAAACAATAATTTCAAGTTTGAATTTGACACAGACAACCAGGAAAACGTGCCACTGTTCGACCCTCATCTCATCCCTGAGCCGGCAGCCTTCGTTTGCAGAGCTGTTGCTTCATCTTTTTAAAAACGTGCTGATGTTCAAAGGCCCCCTGACTTTTAGAGACACGTCTCTGTAGCTTCAGTGCTGGTTCATGTGTCTCACTCTCTCTCCTCGCTGCACTCTCTGCTCTGCTGTTCCTCCCTGTGGCTGCACTGAGTCACCATTGCTCATGAAACAAATCACAGAAAGCTACAAATGTGAAGCAGAAACGTTCCTGTTTCTCCCACTTCTGTTTTTGTTTGTTCCCGCAGCAGCTTAAAGACTCAGTTTTGTGCGTGATGAGCTTAATGTGAACTGGAAACCTGGAAAGTGAATTGCTGTACCTGTTAAAACGTAGATGGGTAGCTTCCCTGTCTATTCAAACACACTGGACACATAACTGTACATGACGTACGTGACACACACACACACACACACACCGGCCCTCTCTCTCGTGTCGGAGAGCACAACACTACAGCAGGTAGTTTTTGTAAAAAGGCTCTGTTGTCTTGCTTGCATGCTGCTTTTTGTTTTACATTGTACATAGATCTTAATTTATTCGACATGATGTGTATAGTATCGATCATTGCAGCCCCTCTGACAATGATCGGTTTCGTATGTTGCCATGTTTGCTCTGAGACAAGCAGTATTTTCTAGGTGACGAGGAGCGTTTTGTCGACCCTGCACTCTTTCATGTGTAAATCTGTCGAAAGTGTTTGTATTAAACTAAGAGGGAAAAAAAGAAGATCCATAGAAATGGAGAACGTGATTGGTTGTATTTATCGGTGATTCCTTCTTATTTCGAGGCGTCATCGTCGTCAGGGGTTGGGGGTTATATCCCCGTGTCCTGCAGCTGTAATCCTGTTTGTACATCTGTGAATGTGCATGAAACTATAACTATGTGGACGTTGCGTCTGTTGTTGTGAGCCTCCCTGCAGACAGAAGCACTTTGAGTTAGGGAGCAGGAGCGAGGACCCACACCACACTCATTACAAGATACCGTTAAACTGATCCCAGATCTGCTCAAGCTTCTCATCCCGTTCTCATAAACAGAACAGGAACTTTATTTGCTCGCTGGAAGCAGTTCAAGATGCTCCTCAAACATTTTTACAGTTTGTGGATCCGACAGACGAATATATAAAAAAAAAAACAGGCTTATTTTGTACAGTTTTTTTCCATGAGATGATCTTGATAAACCCTGACATCCCATTCTTCCATAGCGGCTCAGTTTAGTTTCTACTGCTTGCTGAAACTCCCATGATGTTAAAGTGCTCGATATGTGTGCAACCTCCCTCCCTCTCCTCTGCCTCCCCTCTCGATGTTTGTGCCCTGGCTCTAATCTAGCTGAACGTGATAGTACCTGTAGTTTGGTAGATGGATGTTCCACTTTAAAAAAATAGAAGAAAAAAAAAAAGAAGATAGAAGAAAAAACATTGTGGCTAAATGTGATTTCAAGAGACCTAAAGAAAGGAAAACGTCTTTCAGTCTGAACCATCCTCCCCGAGTCCCTTTTACATGGTAGTTTGTACATGTCGAGTGTGAAACACTGTTCAATGATGGTTTTCCTGATGGTATTTGTATTTCTGTAAACACTTTGGTGATCCTGTCATATCTGGGTTTTATAAACCACAATTATTTTTAAAACTCGCTCTGCCTCTCGACTCTTTTCTTCTCTTTTAGTGTTGTTTTTTACTTTTTAATCTGCTGCGGCCTCCTCTGACCTGTGGTTTAATTCACTCTCCAGGAAGCCTGGTTATATCTGCTATGTCACACGAGATGCTTTGCTGCATCTTCCCTTTTTGATGCACCTCTGTGGATAAAGACGCACACTGATTAGCACAAATGTATATATCTGTTACATGAGCAGCCCCTTTATATAAGCACAAGATCCAGGTTTTCTATTTGGATTTGCTCTAAATTGCATACACTATAAAATATCAGTCTGCCCGATTCTTTCAACGTGATCCATGAATTATTCTCAGAGAAATCAATGGACATGTTGACAAACATACCAAAGTGTGATGGGTTCTTTCCTGAACCATATCACATCCTTCCACCGAGTTTCACAGAAATCATTTCAGGATTTTTTGCGTAATCCTGCTATCTAACAAACAAACGCTGAGGAAAACATCGCCTCCGTAGTGGAGGTAGAATTCCTTGAATTGTTTTGTTAAGAGGAAGGAACCATGTTCACACTCAGACATAATGTGCATGTATGACTAACAGGCAGACTCATAGACAAACAGCCTGGTGAGGAAAAGCAGTATTGCAGGTGGTGGTGTGATTTAGGCCTTGAGGTTTAGGACCTCGTCCAAAAGCAGAGACAGTGTTTAGAGATTCAATGTTTTTTTCTCCCTCATTTCTGGTGGGCAGACTGAGTCTGACGCTGTTATCTTCACTGTGCCAACCAGGTTAAATGAATCATCCTGAGAAGCCTGAAAATCTCATTTCTTGGCAAAGAGGAGACACCAACAAAATCAAAGCAGAGCACAGCAAACTGGAACTTATCACCATCCACAAACCCTCATCTTCCAACGCTAAATCCCAACAGTCTCTTCCACTTCAGAAGAAAAGCACCTTGGAGTATGGAAACAGCAGTTAAATAACAATCAGCAGAGGGGCAAATAAGTGGCAGTTCTAGGGCTTTCAGTTGTTGCACATGAGCTTCTTCAGTAGACTGTATTTGTTTACATAACTTTAAATCTTTTTTTTTTTACCAATGTGGACAAAAAGTACTTGACATGTGGGAAGACTCCATGTGCTGAAGATCAGGTGCTACTGATAGATCAGAAGCTACTGATGGACTTAATGAGTGAGTTAATTTAAGAAAAACTGGAACTGCAATTAAACCAGGCACAACACCCTTATAACTTTTACTACTACTTTTATGAAGTTTATGTCCTGCAAACAGCAACAAGTCAATATTTTCAAGATTGTTTGGAAATTGTGAAAAATCTGAGGTTACATTAAAACACAACAAAGAATAGCAACAATCCTGACTTGAAGGAGCTGGAGCCAGCAATATATCTGCACGTTTTTCTAGGAAAAACAGTTATTGATACATTTTGTGTCCATTGACCAATAGTCTCCACCCTTATTTAATGTTTAGAGATTATGTTAGAAATATTTTGATTTAATTTTGATCATTTTAAAAACTCTAGTTTAACATGCAGCCATCAGATGGACTCCATATGTTATTAACGCACTGTAAAATCAATGAGTCAAATCAGGGAGCTGCGTCACTCTGAGTCTTCATGAGCAAACAACCTGCCAGTCGACATCTAAGAAGGTCACAACTAGGTTGTTTATTTTATGATAACTGATACAGGATAAATGTTATACATTCTATTTTAACACTGATATTTTGCTTTTATTTTCAATGTCAGTATGCAAAAAAAAAAAGACGATGCAAAGTAAACATTTGGTGAAATCATGAATATGATACATAATTTGACTGCTTCATCAATATTAAACCAATTATTTTTAAGGACTCCTTGTTACCCTGGTGATAACTTGTATCTCTACAACACAAAAAAGGGAAAAATAAAAGATACCAAAAAGAAACAGACTGCAAACATCAAGAGTTGGCCGACAGCACACACTGTAAAGAACCACATGATCTTCAGATGTATCGATCGACTCGCGTAGATGCATATATAAAAATACAGGATCCCTGTTGTATATATATGCACATACAGTAATAATGCAATTACTGGAGTTGTAGAGCCTGTACTGGGCATACAAACAGACAAAATGAAGAGCAGGATACACATACATACACACGTTTACCGTTATCTCTCCATATAAACACGCATAAATCAACCAACAAGCAGAAGGCTCTCTGGCTTTAGAAGCTAAAAACTACACTTGACTTAAAAAAAGGGAAAAAAAACAAAAACAGACATTCACATTTCTGAAACAAATGTCATGATCTCAGAACTCAGAACTTCTCACCTGATCAACCGTCCCTGTCCATCAGTCCTATCAACTGCTGCTGCTGTGTGCCACCAGAGAAGTCAGAAGGATGAGGAAAGACGATCTCCGTTTGTGCTGTCGTGTCCGTCTCGGCCCGTCCATCGGGGCCGAGTTTACTCCCACTGATTATTACTGCACTGCGTCTGTGTGTTGGTCCATTTCTCCACGTTACCTCTCCTCTCACTCATTCACTCTGTTTTTCTGATAGTTTCTTCATCCATGAGTGGAAGTGAGTGAGTGAACATGTTGTGGAGAAGTGTGAATGCAGCTGTTCATGTCTGTGTTTAGTGTATAAATGTCCTGTAAGTCCATGCATTTACCTGTATGTGTGTATGTATGTGTGTATGTGTGTGAGTGTACTGCACGTCCAACTCTAAGCAGGCCTCTAAGGTGAGGCCGGGGCTTTGCTACTGCTGTAATGAACTTGGTATCTGTTGACCGTTTGCCCTTTCACCTCGGTCGACAGGCAGGTGGTCTTGCAGGGGATCATGTCCTCCTCCTCCTCACCCATCAGCCAGTTCTGCACTGAGCGTTCAGCCGAGGCAGTCACGTGATTGGCCAGCCAGCCCTGGTGCCACTTGTCGAAGCGGTCGTGCTGGGTCGCTGCCACTCTGTGCTGCGACTGTATAGACAGAGGAAATAAAAAGCATCTTCTATGAGACCCCAAACAAGGAGGAAATGCACAAGCCAGACTTCACTCAGATTCACATTACAAACTGAAATGTATGAAATGAAAACACTGACGCCACGCTACCTTCCTGGCCTTGACCAGCGCTCCTCTGCGGTACATGTAATCCTCAGAGTTCATGACAAACACCATCTTGTGAGTGTTGAGTTTAAAGCGACAGTCCAAACTCCCGGCGTTTTCCACGCCCAGCTGGCGGTGCCACTCTCTCCTGCAGCGCATCGCCTCCACCTGCCGCACCTGCCAGCGACGGAAACGCCGCAGGTTCCTACGAGAACAGAAACATTAGAGACATTTATCTCATCTCGAAACTTTTGTTTGAACTAGAATATCATGAAAGTGGTGCTAAAGCAGATGGCTTTTTTAAAGCAGTTGTTAGAATATCATAAATAATATTAGAATATCTAAATAATTTAACTCGCAATCCTGATAAAATCCCTGCACTTTATTTCACAATTTCTTTTATATTTGAACATATTGGTTTTTGTAGAAAAACTTAAGTTGATTACACTGATGATTTGAGGTGCTTTCATGAAATGATGTTCTGTCTGACACAGGTGCACAGGAAAATAATATCCTGCAAAAGACCTCTTGCAAAGGTTCATTACTAAGTATTACGGTTTATGGCTATTTCATCATTTCATTCATTCTAACGTAGTGGGAAAGATTAAATTGAAACTGTGATGACCAGTTACAATTCAAACCAGTGTAGAAGTACATCAGACAGACTGAGGTAGTATGCCTAAGGATCCAGCAGAGGGCGCTCACTATAAACCTGACCTATGGCATGCTTTTTTTTTTTTTTACCTGTAAGTAAAGCAACAAAAATGTAAGACTTTAGCAAACAACACCAAAGCATCTGAGAAGCAGTGTGAGGAAGTAGTGTGTTTCTACACTGAGATTGCAAAGTGAGCAAAAAGTGACAGTGCTTTGAAGACTGTATGAATATTATATTATATAAGTGTTTCAAGTGAGAAAAAACAATAAGGAAACAGAAGAAGCCCAATAAGATCTGTGGCAAGTGTATGAATAGTTTGGTCAGAAGTTCAGCTAATTTATTCAGACACAATGTAATGATAGGCAACTGTGAGACAGTACAAATAAAACAGAGGATTGGTTTGATGTGGTCTAAACGTCTATAGAAATGAAGTGTCATACCTGGGCAAAAATACAGGCTTGAAGAAGTAGCCCTCTGCCTGAGAGCACAGACTAGACTCTGTTCCTACAAACTGCTCCATGTAGCTCGACAGGCACTGAGAGAGGAAGAGAGCAAGTTCCACCAAGTTTAAAAAGTTTAGTTCAACTTAAATTAGATTATTCATTTCATGCTGCCTGTCAGAAAAACAAGAGTTTGCACGGCTTGTAAACGAGTGTTTACCTGCACATCTAACGGGTCGTCAGCCTGGGCCTCCTCAGTGTCCAGCAGCTCAATGGTCATCGTCACATGACCCTTGTTTTGGATAAACATCACCTGATGATGAGACACAGGAACGTCAGTAAATCAATTGAAATAAACTCCCCAGCAGAGAATAAAACCAGGGTTCATTTTTAGTTGTTAAAATGTAGAAATGTGATGAGACTCTGTTACTCTGTGATGTGACTCTTTCACTTTCACATTACAACTACAGCGTCAGACTAAATATTTATTTATGTAATTAGCGACTCGGTCGTTGGGAAAGTTATATAACCTGTATATTCCTGAACACTGTCTAACAGCGGTAACACCAACTACTGCGGCAACCATATGCTGAAAAACACTGAACAGCTTGAGAAAAATGAAGAGGACGAGATCTGAACTGAAACTATTGAAAATGATTCACCTTTAGTAAAGCAGCTCTATTTTTACAATCATGATCATTATTCCTGAAACACTCCATCACAAAAACAGCCATTAGTGATGTGCTTTGCTTTTGTCGTTCATTTAGCATTGTGAGAAATATGAGCAAGCTATCCTCTGTAATGACTGGATGTGTGCCCACTCTATATCTCCACTGGTAAATATATATAGTAATGTTTCAAAATGCCAGAGCCGAATATATGGTCCAGCACTTCATTCATTTATGCTCACCTTGAAGCAGTTCTCCTCAGCCATGACTCTCTCAGCTTTCCACTGGTAGCTTGTCTCCCAAGCAGCTCTGACACACTGAGAGGAGAGGTTCCCCCCTGCTGCCCCCCGCTTCCTCTCAGCCAAGTAAAGATCCACCACCTGCAGACAAACCTCGTCGCTCACCAGGTGCTGCAGCTGAAGAATGACACGGTGGAGAGTTAGAGAAAGCAGCAGCAGAGAAATGTGGAAGGAGACAACCTTGAAAAAAAAAAAACAATTTTTCTTACCTGTCGAATAATGTTGTGGATGACCTTGTCGATGGTGAAGCCGATGTAGGCGTGGATAGTGAACATCTCTCTCAGCGTGTCTTCGTACTGTGTGGAGTCCAGGTTTCCATCCAGCAGACTGCGCACCATGTCCAGGAAGGCTGGGTAATACTCCTCCAACTCCACTTCACCTGCAGAAGGAAGGAGATGTCACATCAGTTAAATGCATGTGATCACAATGTGTGTAATGTAGTGATGACATGAGCAGTTTTAAAGAGTTGATCTGTTGTCGCAGCAGCGCTCCGACATGTTTTGGACAAACTATGCTTTTTTGTAGCATTAGTACTAAAAGGCATTTCAAGCGGTTTTGATGGGAAGTTAACTAATTCAGACTGTTGCCTGATGTCTGCAGGAGAACTGCAAAAATTCACCAATTACTCAATCCAAAGAAAATCAATCTGCAACTCTTCTAATGATTGAATAATCTTTCCAAGTAATCTTTTGCAAATAATGCTTCAAGCTAAAAACAAAAATCAGCATTTCGTGGTTCCAGGTTCTCAAATGTAAGAATTTGGTTTTCTTTGTCTTGTATTATCGTTATTAAATGTTTTTGGTTGGACGAAACCTAAATTGTACCTGAAATCTTCCGAAATGGATCAGGCTTTACACAGTATATAAATCAATGTTCTATGTCTTGAACGACCTAGACACCATAAAAAACAAACATTGAGCTGTTTCAAGAATAGATTCGCAGCTGCTTCTCTACAGATCTGTAATATTTTCAAACAAGCTGTCGCCCTCATAATATGGGATCATGTATTATGACTTTGAACATCATGAATCCTGGTATTAGTTATGTGAACTGACACCAGGAAAGGCTTGATTTGATTGAGCTTTCTTAGTCACTACTTATTAATTAAAACCAATTAAAGCAGCTATCTAAAATAACAAACCACTACTCTGAGGTTATTTATCCCATTGAGTCCAATTTTGATCCAACTTAAGTTTAACAGTTATAACATTTCAAAAAACCAGTGTCTGAACTTACTGGGCGGTTTGAGGCGGAGCTCCATGGCGAGGTCACATGCTTTTTCCCTCCGTCCCTCCGCCATCAGCAGCCTCTCTCTGCTCTGCTCAGCTCGGTGCTCCAGCAGCTGCCGCTCAGCCTGTCGGTAAACTCGCAGCAGCCGCGAACACAGAGTCTGGTGCAGCCGCAAGAAGAAATACCAGTTGTTGTTGACGAAAAAAAGGTTGTAGACACCGTCCAGCTCCTTCTGGTGCTCTGCTTCAGGGTCGCGAAGGTCCACCTTCTCCCCGGCTACACCAGAACCCATCTCCATAGGAGTAGATACAGGGGTGGATGTGGCGGTCCCTGCAGCCTGACTCATGCTGATGGAGGTGGTGGAGGCCTCTGGTTCCGCAGTTTGGGACGGGCTGCAGCGCCTTCGCCTGGACTCGCCATTGAGCTGCTGCTGGGGTTGTGTCTGAGGCTGGGCAGGTAGGGGTTGAGACTGACTACCTGTGGCTGCTGCAGCTCCTGATGCATTGTTAGGATTACCATTTCCTCCTCCTCCTCCTCCTACTACTGCTGCTGCGACTGCTGGGACTGCTGCTGATCTACCTGCACCTCCTCTTTCTCCTCTTTCCCCTCTCTCTCCTCTCTCCCCTCTCTCCCCTCTCTCTCCTCTCTCTCCTCTCTCCCCTCTCTCTCCTCTCTCCCCTCTCTCCGCTCTCTCCCCTCTCTCCCCTCTCTCCCCTCTCTCTCCTCCCTCGCCTCCCTCTCCACCCTCACCTCCCTCGCCTCCATCCTCAGGCTCAGCCTCCTCATCTGTCCAATCTTCAGTATCACTGAGCTCACCGCGGCGAGAGAAGAACAGGTCGGGGACAAAGTGCTGGATGATGCGCTTTATGTGATCCTTGTCGTCTTTGTGGATGGTGGGCTGCCGTTTGACGTGGTAGATGATAAGTGAGGCGGCGTCCTCCAGGATCTGTTTGTCCTCATACGTGAACACCATGTGAGGCTCACTGGATGAGGCAGAACCAGAGCCGTTACGTCCCTGCTGGCCGATGCCACCTTCTTCTGTGCTCTGCTCCTGACGCTGATACACAGAAAAAAAGAAACCACAAAGATGAATTTGGGAGGACACACTGCGACAGTCAGAGCTGTAAATAGAAAATGAAGATTAACAAAAATGTTTTTAAAAGGAAATGTGAAAATAAATGCTCGCTCTGTAGCTTTAAATTATATCACACAAAAACTCATCAGAAGATTGAGTATAATTGGTTGATATGAAATAGATGATAATTTGTATGGGTCTGATCAATTCTTGTGATTAAATCCAGGGTTGGGATTGTTATGTCAATTCCAATGTCAAGGTTTAAACAATAAAAAGGAAACCAGAAAAGAAGAGATCACATTCATTTGCTCAGATGAATACTGGGTGTCAGCTTTTCCCATTCATCACACATCACTGAACACCAGAATGAGGTCAATTCTTTCAAATTTGGCTTTTGTTTAGTCAGCTGTGTTTGAATGCATTCTCTCAAAATGTGAAGGTATCGTACTTCAGGGGGGTTTAAGTTACTGACACTTAAAATACTTAATATATAGAGAAAGATTACATTTCTTATTGTGTCAAACCTCTAGTATGATACAAGCAGGCATATTAATTATACAGGAAGGTCATGACACTGCAAACCTCATTATCTTTTCATATTATGGAGGCCCCAGTGCTAAACCAGCAGAAACAAAGAGAGATTTTACCTCATCATAGACGCTCTCAATCTCATTGAGAAGACTCTTTGACCGCAGGGCCTTCATGTCATTCTGTTTGAAGTTGACTCCTTGGTGGTCGAGGGACTTCAGGTAGGCCTTCTCGTACTGCTCCCTCCATATCTTATTGAAACCCTGTTGGGCCTCTCTCCATTCCTCTTCCTTGGCTTTCAACCTGTAGAGAACGACCACTTTATTGTAGATAGTCATGTTCATGAATATGTCATGTTAATGTATGCAAGTGCACTTCCAGGTGCCTGGTTTGAATACACAGCCCACTTTTTATAAACTTTTGCTATATGGTTAATCTTTTGAGGCAGGACCTCTAAAGACCACTGCTGGTTGATAGAAGCATCTTATTTTTTCAAAAACATTTACAGGTACATCGTAATGTCACTTAGTTAAATCCCCCTGCTGGTAATGTAAATGTTTTTAACTGCAAACCTACACCCAGAATTTCTACATTCAGTGTTGATGAATAGAAAGAACATTTTACCACTGTGTCTAATCAACATAATTTGAATGCAAAAAAGGTGTGAAATAGGAGACAGTGTCAGGTCTACAATAGACATAAGGAGTTTGGCCTTAACGTTTTTTTTCCCATTAAATGTTAAACCAGGAGGAAATTTGACAAAGTCGAAACCAAAGAGAAAAAGACTGCCTTAACCTCTTGAGCACCACAGGCACAGCAGTGGCAGGACTCCTCTTCAGTCCCTCAATGATCTCGGGGGCTTTATCGCCATAGATACGATACACAGCGCGACGCTGGATGACCTCAGAGGTGCCGCCCAGGCAGTCGTCTAATCTGAATCGTTCCTGGTCCTCTGGTGAAAGGCGGGACAGCTTCTTCTGGACACTCTCTAACACCCGGATAGTGGCCAAGTTAGTCTCCAGAACCACATCCAACTAGAAATGGAGAATTACAGACATAACGTTTTTAAATGACAGTATGTGCTTTATGTGTTAAAACTCATCTCTTTCTTTAAAAACACACAGTCGCAAAAAGATAAAAACGTGTATTTGTGAAGTTTAAATCAAGGCATGTACCTCAAATCTTTCATCCTCGCAGCGATGCAACTGCTCCTCATAAGGAGTTTTCTTCGAGCTGACGAAGGTGGAGTCCTCAGACCAGGAGGGGAAGGACACCCAGGTATCATTTAACACCTATAATAAATGCATATATTGATGAATTATTATCAATGGGAAAACTTTTCTACAGGAAGATATTTCATGATAAAAGACCATTCTATCATAACCTGTGATGTTTTTGACCACAGGGAAATCTCTTTATGACTCGGTCCTTGTGTTGTTACCTCTGCGAAGGTGGCTATGTTTTCACTCTTGTACATTTGTTTGTTTGTCAGCAGGATAATGCAAAAACTATTGAACAGATTTCCATGAAATTTGGTAGAAGTATGGGAAATGTGCCTCTCAAGAAGTTATTAATTTTTTTTGCAGATCCAGGTTGATAAGTGGTGATAATGGCAATGAAGTTGAAAACATGGACGTAAACTATGTTTGTTTCAAACTATCATGTTTGTTAGGCTTTAAGGATACAAAAAAACACTGAATATATACAAAAAATGTTTCTCAGACACTTGCAGAGGGAACCTTTGAGCAAAGCACTGATCTAGTGATAACTCTTAGTAAAATGTATGTGGGCGTACCTCCTTGCACAGTGCAGTGCGCCCGCTGCACTTAGGTTGCTGGTAGGTCTTGGGCAGTGCTCTATAGCTAGAACCCAGGCGCTTGCAGGAGGCATAATCCACCTCCCTGCCCCCTCCCCCCTCCATGTAGCGATCCGACAGCCCTGACACAGCATGAGAGAGCTCTTTGTCCCCGAGAAATGACTTGAACTGTGTGTACAGTTCAGGAAACTTCCTGGAAGGAGATGAAATCATAATTGACAGATAAATGAGAAGAAGAGCAGCTGACCAAAGAGCAAGAACTTCCCTTCAGAAAAAGACTGCTAAATTTGAATGCGACGTCATTTATATTTAATTGGACTTGAATCAGTGCTCTTTGATATAACCTCGCAAATTCTTAAATGGCCCTGAACGTCAACACAAAACCAGACATTAGCATTAGCATTTGTCAGGCTATCTGCAGCTACTTTACTTATTCATTTGTGCATCCACTTTTCTCATTTTACTCAATCATTTCATACATTTATCCATCTCTGTCATTTTTTCATCCACTCACCCCAGGAAAGGAGTAACTAGCTGAAGCAGCTCTGCTCCCGAAACTACTTCCTGGTTAAACAAGGCGATGCAGCGCAGGAAGTTCTCGTACACTTCCTGGCTTTTAAACAGGCGACGAACCTGAATGATGGGTGGGATGACAAAGAAATTAGAGGATTTAAGGAAATGTGTAAAGACCGACAGAAGGGAAAAGGAAGTACAGCAGCAGGGGGTCAAAAGTACAGTATGAAAAAGGAAAACGATGCCTCACCTTATCAAAGAAGGAGAATTCTCTTAAAACTCCGTGCTTGCCGACCGAAGCAAAGGACTGATCTTTGGTACAGGAATACTTCATTTTTTTCTACATGAAAAAGAAAACAAAAACTTAATAATTTTCACATTTACACATCACTTATCAAAGTTATTGTGGTTGAAGCCTTTGGGATGATAGACGATGATATAGAGGGTTGCTGAACCTTTTTGACTTCAAGGACATGTATATGTGCACTGGCGCATTGCCCGGGGCAGGTATTCTAAATGGGGGATTTACCTTCAGCAGTGGGGACATGTGCTGCAGTAGGATGGGTCTGGGCCTCTTTTTGTTCTGTTTGGTTATCGCGTCATCTTCCTCCGGCCTTTTCAGCTGCTCTTTCCCCCCTGTCAGTGAGCTCCCTGTGAACTACAGGAGAGGAGGCACAAACACACAAGTTGTGAAATCTATTAATAATACTTCTATAGACTAGGGCTGCAATTTACATTGTTTTGTATTGTTTCCCCAAAAATAATTTGATGTATAAAGTATCTGGAAATGGTAAAGAAACAAACATTGGCAACACGTTTGCTTGAATTATGTCTGAAACAAAACAAAAATCAAAACAGTTAACCTAATTAATGGTCTGTCATTCAATTGACTCAATTAATGATTTCAGTTCTACTTCAGGCTGATCCGTGACACTTTGTCCATGAATTTTAAGCGTCCTTTTTCTAAATTAAGAAATACTTGTTTAACACAGCACTTACTATTAAATACATTTCTGAATAGTAGCACAAATACAAAATAGCAGTAATTGTGAAATTTGTTAAAAAAACTGAAAGGGGAAAACACAATGACAACAACACATCAGAACGTATTGGTTATGTCCCTTCTGTTCTTTTTCTCATCCGTTTTGAAAGCAGAACATTAACTGTATGTCTTGTGCTGCTTTACTGACCAGTGATCTCTTGGCGTCAGGCAGGAATTGTCCAAACTCCGCCAGCAGGTCTTCTTGTCCCTTAAAGAGACTGGCGACTTTAGAAAACACCTCATCTTCTGTCATTCCGCTGCTGCCTCGGCTGCCTCGACTTTCCTTCACCTCCAGCTGTTCCTTCTAAAGAGCAGTAAGGGGGGGAAATGTGATCAGGTGAGAAATTAACCTTATTTAAAAACAAAAAAAACATCGGAGACAGGTTAGTATTCTTTCATTGTCCTTCAAGTCTAGACTGTTGTAGAAATTTTTATGTTTTCTCGAAACCTACAATAATGAAGTGGAGTGGGACTGAAAAGTAAGAAAAACTACAGCTTTTTTAACTGAAAATTACTTTACATCTAAAAAAAACTATGCAAGTCACCACCTTTTCCCTCTGAAGTACCTGATATGTATGAAGAATCTCGAGGAAGGCTCTGTAGATCTCTGGGTGATCTAGAAAGCGATTTTTAATCTTGTTTACGTAGCTGATGGCACTGTCAAACTCTACGGGGCTTGTCTCTGAGGCGGGTGGGGACACAGATGAGGTGGTGGCCTGATTCTGACTCTCTCTGCTTGTCAGGGGAAGAGAGAGTCTGCTAGAGGGCTCTGTGGGTCCTGCTGAGGTTGAAGAGGGTAGGGACTCTGATGAGGCAGCCTTGACTTCGCTGGTTTGGGCGGGTCCAGCTTCAACGTTGGCGGCAGAGGCACTACCTGAGGTTGCGGGCACTGCAGGGGTGGTGAGACTCTTCCCCTGCTGGCCTGGGGATACCTGCACCAATGAAAGACAGACAGAGTATGTTGAGCTATATAATAAGAAGGGCATTAAGTAAGGCTTAACATTGTTTACCTCAGTTAAGATTTAGAGACGAAAACTTGAAAGTAAATGGAAACACAGATGGTTGTTAAAATTTGGCACACTACTGTTTCAGTGGGTGTGTCCTAAATCACTCTATATTATAAGAATCTAATCTGTAATTTTTGCAACTCTCCTAAAACCCAATGATAAAACTACAAATTCTTTGAGGTGAAACAGAATGAAAATATGAGTTTCATCTTTTCCATATATATAAAATGTGGCATTGTGGCCCTATACACTGCACAAATTACACACTCAGACAAAATGGCCGTCAGTAAATATGGTGTTATTGAAAATAAACAGGGAGGGATCATTTCCCTTTAATTTCTTATTGAGAAGCTTCAAGTTATAAAATGATTTTGTATACTATAAGCTCAGAGAACCTTACTTAAACTGCATCAGGCTCAAAAACAGAATGCTTGGCTCGGGTAGTTTACTCTCGGGCTTGGAAGGGTTTAAAAAACAAAAACTCACAACACCTTGCTTAAACAATACAAACAAAATATAAAAACTAAGCTAAGGCTGACTCTGCACTGAAACAAATATCTGAGCACCTTATCAATCTTTGTATTAGACTCAACTCAGCATGGCATATTTCTGATCGTTTCAAACGTTGGAATCTTAACTAAAACCTCAAATTTGGTTGCATATCATTTGTTGCTTCATTCAAATTCAGGGACAGGGAGGAACTCCTATGGTTAAACAAAAGTCAAAGAATCTCCTCTAGTCTTGATCATTTCTGAAAACTGACAGATTAGCTGCTTTGTTTTGGTGTGAAGCCTTCATCACAGCAATATCAGTTCTTCTGAGTAGAAAAAAGAGGTACCTGTTTCCTCTCAGGAATTTAAAAGCTCTGTTGATTTTTCAGCACACATACATTTGTTGTGATGGGCCTGTTGTAATTTGTATAAGTTATAACATAAATAAAGCACGAACTGTGAGAATTTATCAACATCAACTGTGAGGTGAGAGTCTCACCTGTGTAGAGAACGGAGACTGGAGGAAAGCCATCCCATTCTTGGGGACCTCTATCCGATACCCTGGTGGGAGGAAGGCATTGAAGCCCAACACTAAGTCTGGGTGTCCATGGAAGAGCTGTGACACACGGTTTATCACACCTGGTGTGTCAATGCTATTCAAGAGAAAAGAGAGAAAAGGACATTTTAGAAATAGAGTAGTTACCAGAGGCAAATAAAGATTAGCTTCCTCTCACATGTGCTTCAGAACGACAACGAGCTCTTAATCAATGAGACTTGCAGCGTAGTAAGGAGCACAGTTGAGTCACTAATTATAAATTCTGTCATCCCACACATTTTACATTTCAAGATAATACAAACGATTGCCTAATTACAGCAGGAAGCTATCCGCCATTTCTTACTTATTGATAAAAGCTCTAAAACGTGTGGTTAATCCCCGGGTACTAATGTTTTGAAAACTAATCAAATTCTACATGCAAGCTCCACCATCAACGTCTCATGAGCCATCTCATTAAAAATGTAAAACTAAAAACTGAATAACTTCTGGCACTCTTGGGACTGATAGTGGGTGAGCTGTTTTCACATGCCTCGCTGTATATTAAACTTGTATGTTCTTTGTTTGCATAAATACCTCTGCGACTTGAATTCTTTCATGATGTCGAGAAACTTGTTGTATATGCCGGGGTCATTCGCAAACCGAATTTTAACTTGGTCCAGATATGACAAGGCATCTTCGACCTACAGAGAGTGGGGAAAAAACAAGAGATCATTAGTCAGGGCTCCCTCTGCTTTAACAAAACCGTTTTCCAGGACCTTTCCAGACAGTTCACACAAATCCACCTTCAAATCAGTTGTGAGAATGTAAACAGGAATTCAGAAGGCTGACTTTAAACTTGCTACCGGCTAGTTAACATTATAGATTATGTCATTATGTAAATCAAACATGTGGTGTTATGGTTTTGGTTGAGCTAGTTAAATAATAAGATTTGCAAGTTCACGTAGGTGGTCCATGTAAGGGACTAAAATAAAACCTAAATTAAAAGGATTATTTCATAGGATTTCAATCCAATTCCAGCTCATTTCCATGCCTGGAAAAGTACTCTCTAAATGTCTAGGTTTTCCAGGATGTGTGTGAGAACCCTGTCAATGCAGCACAGAGTAAACAGTCTCCTCTGTAACTGAGTAGGAAGTTAGAACTTATTTCTAAAATTCTGCTTGCAAATCATTTGTTTTTTCAAATAAAATTCCGGAAATTCCAGAAAAGGAGCCACTCAGATGTCAATATTTGGACATTTTAATCGAACTCCAGATTACTACCACGATACTGTCTGAATGTCCAGGTTTTCCAGGGTGTGTGTGTGTGTGTGTGTGAACCCTGTCAATGCAGCACAAAGTGTGATCAGCCTCGTCTGGAGTTGATGAAGTAGCAACTTCCAGAGATAGAGCAATCAGATGGTTAAACATGTGTCACAGGACAATGGTCTGTCCCCATGTCTGTACTACACCTACACTAACAGAGCACATACGAGGAACCGCTGCCATCACACTTCAAGCGGTGCATGTACACAAAACGATATATTTGATCGCCACGAGTGGACATTTTGTGCGTGAAGTTATATAAACAGGCGATGTTTGCTTTGTCCATTGTCAGCTGGAGTGCTTGGTTTACAAATGCACTAGTTAGCCGTACAAGCTGTACTCCTGCCGCCGCTGGATAAATAAATAAAACGGATGAACACAAGAAGACGTCGGGCTGCTTTTGTTCGCGGGACCATGTTTTCTTTAGTCACAACCTGCTTCGCTGGGTTCAGCTCACGACAAACGACACGAAGCGTTGTTCAGAAATAATCCACATCCACACAGGGGCTGAAGCTAACGTTAGCCAACTGGCGATAATAACTCCACCAACACTTGCAACACCTCGCCACATATACGTTTACACAATACGGTCAGTCGCAGCTGGCGTCTGACTTTGCAGTGAAATGACTGAAAACGACCGTATTCAAACAGTGCGACAACAAAAGAAGCTGCTAGTGAAGTGAAGTAGCCGTTCTTCGCTAGCCTGCCTGACGTCCCCCACTTTGTTCAGGGTGGCTGAGGGAGAGAGAAAAAAAGACGAACAAGGAGGAACTTCCCACAAGCAGGGTTTGAGTTAGCGTTTGCTCACAGCGGCTGTTACTGACATCGTAAATACGAAACCCCCGCTAACTGTGCCGCTCCACGGTCACTCTAAGATCCTCCATTAGCCTCCACATTTCACCCCAAACCCCAGTGTTTGGGCTGTTTGGCGATGAATTACTTTTAACAGGCCAGCGAGCTAACGGAGCTAGCCAGCCGTTCCTTTCACTACTCTCTGCGCCGAGGGAGAAAAAGCCTCACATCCAACGCAGCGATCCGACCGACAAAATGGTTGTGACTCCGAGGGGACTTTTCCCCCGTGTCGTGTCCGCTTGTCTTCTTACCTTCAGCTTCTGGAAGTGCTGCTGCTGCTGCTGCTGCTGCTGCACTTGCTTTTGTGTCACCACGTAAGGCTTGTCTTGAATTTGGTTTATTTGCTTCGCGGTGCTGTGCGCCTGAAGCTTCGCCATTATCCCGGCGACGGGGAGGCTCCGGAGCCGCGACCACAACTTGAGAGGGAAGCTCCCGCTGTTGTTACCTCCAGTTGTTGGCTAGCCGACAAACCTTCCTCTGGGTCGGGGAGCCAGGCTGCCTGCCCGCCTGCCAGCCAGCGAGCAGCCCTCTACTTTGCCTGGCTGGACAGTGTCGGCTCCTCGGCGGCGCAGGGGGAAGGACGGACGGAGCGCGGTGGAGGGGGATGACAGACGAGCTGCTACTCGCCGCGACTCGGAGCCAACATCGCCGTCGAATTGGAGCGAGTCGAGGCGAGAAGTGCAGGGGAACGAGCGGCGGGGACAATGGTTGGCGTTGGTCGTTTTTAAAATAACTATCGCCTGTCTCTTTAAATTCGGCGGCAGCGGTCTGTTCGAGGCGTCCGGAAGCCAGAGTAGGAGTGAGAAACTGAAAAAAAGTGAAAAATGGAAGTGCGCAGCCGCAGCGAGGGGAGGAGCAGAGTTCATAAGAATCAGATTGCTCCACTCCCCCTCCACTGCTACAAAGAACTACGTCTCTCCATCTGCCTCCACAGGAACACTGGCGGCCGCTCCACTCCGCCGTGCCCGCCGCTGCTGCACCGACCGCGGACTGAACTCGGACCGTGACGCCCGTCAGCACCGGGCTGGTGCGAGGATGAAGAGCTGCAGAGGCTGTTTTTCTCTTTCTCTCTTTCATTTCTCCACAGGGGAACATTTACACACACAAACAACCGGCAAAGGAAACATGGTAGGACTTCCTCATGATACAAAAAACAATCTCTGATGTATATGGAGAAGAAAAAGAGCTTTATTGATAACTTAGAATGATTGAAAGCCCCTTAACTATTATTTTATTTATTTTTATATTTATCTTGTCTGTATTTATCTTCTATAATTGTTGACATTGTGTGCTCCATTGTGTTCTATGTTATATTAATTGCATATGCCATGTATTTATACTTCAAATAAAAAAGTTATATACAAAAACAAACAAACAACTGAGACAATATGCTGATACACTTTATAAAATGATTGAGTCTTTAGTTCAGTTATTTGAAGACAACATCACTGGGGATTGTGGTTCATAACTCTCCAGCACATCTTGTTCCCCATATCTTTAAAATGACTGTGTCCAATAAAGCTCTACACATGAGCAGGGCATGTTTTCTGTGAATACACCAAACTTTACTGACTAACAGTTTCGTATCAATGTTAAAACCCATAGATGCCATTTCCTCAAAACACCTTGTGACCTCTGTCAGTTTAAAAGCAGGTGTTCATGTTTCACATTCACCGCAGTCTTAAATGACTCTTTTTGGTGTCAACAAAGCAGCTCCAGTTCTCAACTGCTCAGACTGGATTCACAGACAGAAACTAATCACATGATATCTCTTTTGTTCTCAGGGATGCCTTTACTACACATATTTTGGGTACATGCTTGGTGGTCAGAGGGATCGAATTGCGTAGGGAAAACACCCAAGTGCAAAATCATTACTGTTTTTTTTCTCCACAGCTTGGAATGCATTTCAAGGAAGACAGGGGCAAAGTCTTGGTCTTGTATTTATTAGTAACTGACTTTCACAAGGTAAAGAGGAGGAGCATAAAGAGCCTAGAAAAGAAAACAAGAATTAGTGACAACCATTACTGCTGAGGGCTGCAGTTGATTTTGTAAATCAGTGATCATTGTCACAACATCCTACAGATCAGTGTAGGATCATCTTATGTCTTGTTTTGTCCAACCAAGCGTCCACAACCTGGGACGAGGGGTTGATCCTAATAAATACATATTGAAACAAAGAATAGCAGAAACTTTATATACAAGAAACTAAAAGCCAGCAAATTTTTGACATTTTTGATTGATAATGAATCAATCATCAAATCAGCTGGCTAATTGAATTATTGCTCTGTTAAGGTGCCCCCAGGTGAATAAATGCTGCTCTGTTCACCCCACCCCATCCCCCAAGTTTTCAGTAAATCCTGTTTAACCAAACCTCCCATGCTGCAATGATGTTTAGTAAATCTTAGTCTGTGGTGATTTGACTAAACACAACTATATTGGGACCATGTTCTACAGTATACACTAAAAAATGAGGTTCTTACAATAGAATTTAACCCTGGGCACCACCACAAGACAAGACCAGACACCTGGGACATGACATTCCATTCTAATGGTGCATAGAACACAACACATTAATACCTAATCAAACGGATAGACCAGTGAAAATCGACATGGCCTGTGGATCAGACAGTAGCCCACTCAGTCCATTGGTAGCCAGCCCTGACAGCAGCAATTCACCACTGAGAGGTGCTTAGAGGGATCTCCATTATATTAACTATGAGCTGTCGCTTAAGAGGCACTGGCAGCCAGTTTCCATCTTTGTAGCCACTGTTGAAAAGTCATTCCTCCTTTACTGGCTTCAGGGAGGACATGCTGGACTGGTTGATCCCACCTACATGTATAAACACACAAACAGAGAGAGTTAAAAAAAACTAGACTATAGAATCCCAAGTAAAGGTATGAGAAAAAAAACAACACAAATAAATTCATGTATCAGAAAAGAAAAAAAAAACGATCAAAGTAGTTTACAACAAAGTTTACCATCATTGAACAATTAAAAAGTGTCTTATATTCATATCTTTGGTCATCAATACTGCCTGTTTCCGAAACACATGATTGAGTATTCTGATGTTGAAATAAACCAAGTAAATTGAACTTGGTATGGTTTCTGTGAAATACCACTGAGCTGATTGTTGCACAGTCACTCTGTCTTGTAAGTTGTCAGACACATCAGGAGTTTTGCAAAACTCACATGTCAAAGCAGGCTTTTGTTCTTGCACAGTCGGAAAATACATGTTGTAGTGTTTGGACAAAATGCACAATTTTACTTTTTCCGGTTATAGCAGCTGTGCAGCAGCAACAAAGCTCCTTCACATTCTCCTGAATGAGGTTTGAGCTTCTTAGCTGTTGACTTACTCACCACAAATCTTGCCTG
Source organism: Paralichthys olivaceus (assembly GCF_024713975.1). Classification (NCBI taxonomy): domain Eukaryota; kingdom Metazoa; phylum Chordata; class Actinopteri; order Pleuronectiformes; family Paralichthyidae; genus Paralichthys; species Paralichthys olivaceus. Next base: position 13,349,907 of record NC_091095.1, on the reverse strand, counting down.
CATAACATTGTCTCTGTCAGAATGTGACCTTATGAAAGCTGCTTGTTGGGCACATAAACGATGGTGAAACTATTCCAATAGACCCCAATTGAATTCTCCTTTATAGACATTCTGACTGCTATAACAGTGCTTAATGCGATGGATGCACTGTTATTTACTGCAGAAATGTGCCTAACCAGTATGAGATGGCTGTTTTGACTTGGTCTCCATAAGAAATCCCCTGTGCACAACGTTGGGTGAGGCCTCTGACTCTTGGTACCAGACTCTTCAGAAGCTTCTGATCCTCCTCTACAACTCTGGACAGCAAGGCTAAGAGACACAATGAGGACAAACAGAAGATTTGTTGTTACTAAAACGGATCTCAGTTCCTAAACCTTCTTTTTGCCAAAGTGACATAAATTCTTCATCAAGTAGTACATGTACAAACAAAAAAACAGCGCTTGAGTGTGATAAAAGCTTCTCTCTAGATAAGTTCCTCTGATTACCTTTTTGATCAGATGCATGCAACATTTCTGTTTCCTTCTGTATTTTCTGAAGAGTGGCAGAGTGAAGTTGTAGCAACTGACGGAGGAAACGTAACTCAAGCTGCTGAGAGCGAGCGTGTAAACACAACTCCTCTGGAGCCTAAAGTGCAAGAAGGAGATACATTAGTCTGCGTCAAAGAACAAGGCAAAATACAAATAATTCCATTAAAAATTAAATGTTAATTATATAAAAGCAAAAGTTAGTTTGTTGAAGTGTTTGTTAAACTAGTAGATGTTCCTTAAAAGCAAAGTCATTGTGGCCTAGAATAAACAAGGCTGTTGATGTTATGCTTCTGTGCAGGAAAACAGATTTTCATGGATATTTTTATCAGCACTGTTAGTGAGACGACTGGGTTCAAGCGATGGCAGTGGCATTCAGGTGGTGAATATAAACCAACCTGAGTACGAGGAGTTTCAGGAGCAGTGTGAACTGTGGGAGCTGCTCGCTCAACTTTTATACATACATAATACAGGTTTCCACTGCCAAACATCACATGCAAAGTTATGCAGCAAAATGTGATTTAGATGCAAAGTAAAATGCATAGTCTAAGTGTTAAGTTAGAACGTTAGATTTTGAGAAATGATAATGACACTGGATCCAAAAGATACAAGTAACTGAGCCCTATGTTCTATAATGATGATTTCATTCCAAAGATGTAAAATAAGAATTAGTATGACATTCAATCTTTAAAGCGGAATGGTTTTAAAGTCACAACTGTGATATATTATATGTCAACACTCACCTTGTACAGTGGGAACTCCAGGCTCTGACACATGCTACTGAAGGTGGAGGACTGCAAGCGATGGATGGACAGTGATGATGCAGGGATTCTCTGCATTCTGAAACGGACATTTTCAATTTTACATTTGTCTTCCACAGTCGTCACCAGTATGATTAAAAATTACTTTTCTTGTCATGCACTTTACACTGAAGTCAAATGCTTTAGTGGACTGCAGGTGGAAACACGTTTACCACTTTTGGAATATTTTACCGACAGATGTTTTTGTTCTGCTTCTTTCATCTGCCTCCCTCCATGAATTTTTAATATAACATCAAATTAAAACTACTGAGGGTGTGATTGGATATGAAGTCCTCAGTTTCTGTGTTAGTTTAGGAAACTTTTTTTGTGCAATAAAAATAAAATGTAATTCTTTATGTACTCATCTGAATGTCATCTGAATGTGGTCTTTAAGTAGCGCTACGTTCTCTTACCCTTCAACAGTTCTGCGATCCAGAGCAAAGAGTGAAACCATTCCAAACTGTCTGGCATCTTTTGAAATAGAGTTCCTTAGACTTTTGGCTGCAGCGGTGACGTTATCAAACTGCGGCACCATCTTATTCTGGAGATAATCCTGTAACTGAAACATAATGGAGGGATAGAAATCTCAAAGAGATGTCCAGAAATGAGATTCTTCCTGACAAGTTTTTCAGGCTAAAAGAGACCAAAAACATTTCTTTCACCAAAGCATGAAACTAATTCTATAAACAATCTGTCTAGTTAAGTGTCACAGGTGTAGAACATCCACACCTCTCTGTGCAGATGGATCAGCTCTGTCTTGGCTGTGGAGTTCCCCTTAATCAGACTTCTGATCTGCTCCTGTCTGAGAACCTGCGGAGACACAACCCCACAACAACTCTAATGATTTACATTTCAGAAATATTGACAGCTCAGCATTTGAAGTTGATAAAAATCTTGTATATCAAGATGTCCCTCTTGTCACACTAGAATTCTAATGGAGTGAGATTTTTACAGCATGATAACGGTCTCAAAAAATGTCACAGTATCACGCTGTCTAGTGTTTCACAATCATCATGACTTATAATGACCCTTAACCGAATGAAAACAGAAGCGTTTATGAGTGTTGTTCTGCATGTTTTTGCATGTTGGTTTGCATGTTACCAAAAGTGCAGGAGGAAGTTATTACATCCTCACTGTAAGAGTTAGAGTTATTTTTAACAAAGTTTTTATACTTAACAAAATGCCTGATTCACCAGTGACATTAAAAGGTAATGACAAGTCTTATACTGTCAATTGTGACTCTCACCACTAGTTGTCTGAAGTGCAGAATGCTCTGCCACTGGCTGCGGAGGTTTCTGAGAGCTTCCTGGCGGCTTCTAGCGTGTTGGTCCAGTTTGATACAGCGATCTCTGATGTGATCTCTGGCTGCTGCCTGCATCACACTCTTGAGTTCCATCTCTACAACGGACCTGACAACACCACAGAGAGACAGGAAGATCAAGGAATGAAATACAGGCAAAAAAAGTTTTTATTTGGACTAAAGACTAAACAACACTTTATGGGGAGTTATGAGAATATTTCACCCTCTAATACACTACATTTACTTGACAGTATCTATGCTATTGTGGGCTCAAATCCACCTGTCCCTGACATTTTGGAGGGAGACAGCAGTTTTGGGAAAAGACATGAAGCTGGGCCTGAAGTCCAGGTCAATATTAAGTTCATCATTTTAACCTCTTAGTAATATAGTTTTACTATCAAATCTATGCAGCGCCTTGTAACATAGGGTTCAGTCACTTCAAGTAAATATTAAGTTACCTATGATATTATAGGCCGATGTGTATTTCTTGTTAAAGGTTTTTGAGTGACCATTACTAAAGGACTAGTTCAGAATAGAAAATGTTGTAGGGGATTTCTTAAATCTTTGATTTTTGTATTTCATGATCTGGTTAGTACATTGAGAGGACTCACATCGCCAAAGTGTCATTGTGGAGTTCATCAGCAATACCAGACACCTCCAGCTCAGCCTCCTTCTTGCGGGCCTGCAGCTGATGTTTGAGCTGCTGGACTCTAGAGCGAGTCTGGGTCAGTTCCACCAAGCTCTGCTCCACATCTTCCCAAGCATCCTGGAAAAGCAAAGAAAAAAGTATTACTCAGAAATGTCAAAAACGTCTTGTTTTAGTCTGAACTTTCTGAATATTAATTGTATGTGTTAATGTTAAGAACCTGAAGGAGGGTCTTAACCGGGGGCAACTCATTATCCTCTTCTGCTGACATGTCCAGCAGGTGATTGCTGTCATAGCGGAACCTGCAAAGAACAGGACAAAAAGTTACTATGGCAAACTATAAACTTTTAATTAAATAATCTAAAAACATGACATTAATTTGGTGGTATTTCTTACTGCAGAGCTGTCACATCACGAGTCACATCCAGAGAAGCCAGTTTGTTCTGCAGTTCTTTCTGTTCTCTGGAAGCTAAATATTGTAATGCGGACAGAACATGGTTTGGAGGGTAACCACCCAACATGTTCTAATGCAAAGACACACAACAACATGGTCACCCAAAGTAAAAATTAAAGACAGTTCACACAGAAATACCAAAATACTGAAGGAAAAAAATGACAAAAAATACACCAACCTCTACAGCACTCAACCAGTACTGAAACATGGCAGTCTTCTGTTCACGAGTCATACTGAGAAGGAAAGAAGCGATTAATTAATGAAAGAAGTTTAAAATATTCTAGAAGGTTTGTGGATACTTGATTTCTCAAATACTGTTATTCACTGTAGTCCTTACTGTTTGGCTGCTGAGTGCCCCGTTTTCAGTTCACTCTCTTGTAAAGACTGATAGAAGTGGACCCTGTCGTCACACAGCTCTCTGACTTCACGCTGACAGAAGAAAAGAAATTATGATAATTTCCTTCAATCAGCATCTGATGTAGTACAGACATTTCAAACTACATTACTCAGATGTCAAATCAGTGTTTGTCTTGACCAGCTTTTCTAATTTGAAAATATTCGAACAATATAAAAAGGGAAAAGACCAGCAGTCATTTCTTGACAAATGCGATTTTCAGTGTATGTTTTTTGATTACTGAATTTATCTATGTCCACACATTGTATATATTTTGACACGGCACATGTTAGACAATCTACATTTTAAAGTCTACTATATAGAGTAAATATAGAACAAATTTAGGCAGCTCTTACCAGGACCTGTGCCTCCGCTGTGGATTTGGAGTTGAGGTTGTCGCCATCATTACTACTTGAAGACTTATCAAACAGAACTTCAATCTCTGCTTTCCTTTAACACACAATGCAGAAGTTGTTTTCAATGAATCTGAACTACTACCTGATTTACATGCATTTGTACATCTTTCATTTTTCCTGCCTCACCCGGCCATCTGTTCCAGTGCCCGACAGTGCACACTGATCTTTTGTGTATCATCAGACAGCATATTGCAGCCCAGGACACAGCGCTGCCTGAAGGCCTGGAGAAGCAGCTCTCTGCGCCGACTATCCTCCACTTGGGCCCAGGTACGACTGATAGATTGCTCTGTTGAACAATGACAGTATAACAGTCGATTGCGGAGTCACTTAGCATATTTTACATCTGTGGAATATTGATATTGTGCATGTACACAAAGTATTTTCCTAATTGATAACATTATTTAAATACTGTAAAAAAAACATATGACCCGCTTTCACAGCATGTAATGGACTAACCTTGTGTTGCAAGCTGTTCCTCTGTTCCACTGATCTGTGAGTCCAGATGACTGATCTCAGCCTTCAGCTGCTCTATTTTTCTCTGAAGCTCTCTCTGCTTTGCAGCCTCACTCTGGCCTTCAGTCTGCTTCAGCTAGACATGCAAATACAACACCAGCAGGTAAAAGCACATATCATTTAAATAAGGTCTTTAATACAGCAATTCAAAATATCTACATTGTGTATCATTCAGTGTGACTACTTGTGAAAAATAATCAGGGGAAGAAAACAAGTTGTGGCCTACCTCTTTGTCCTGAAGAACTTTGTACCTTGGAAATCAAAATGTCAAGGAAATTACCAGACAACTGCTGAACCGACAGTGGTTCCCAGTGACAGAGGAAATTCAGTGTGTTTGAATGTTTGAACCGGAGCAGCTTTAACATACAATGGCAAGAACATAAATATACAAATGGCTTTAAGCTGCTTCAGTGACTTCTCAGAAAGTTTTCATTATAGCTTGCAGATACAAGGTTGAAAATAGTTTTCTTAAAAATCTAATAATTACACATCAGCTGATATTGACTTACTGTAAAAAAAAAAACACAACATAAATACATAAAGTTTTTGATTAAGTACCCTCAAGTTTTTCTAAAAATGTGTGGGTTGCAGGATGTTTTACAGATGAACTAAATAAGTCTGCAATGTGTTACAAAAACTACAGAATTGTCTCACTGCTTTAAAACTCCACTTCACTTTCTTGTCACTTATCGGCTGACACATAAGCCAATACAATATATCTAGTATGAGTTAATATTGACAGATGTATCAGCCAGGTGTAATTACCAGTCAGGATCTGAGTAACATGGACATTGTATTGACACTGGAAGGTATGAATCTGAAAGGATACCACTGCAGATTCCCACGCATGATCCGCACGTTCCTGAAAAGCAGAAAGAGGAAATACGCTATAATCGAGTGTACAGAGGGAGCACATTCCATCTATTCTAGGGACTACGATATTTATCAGATGCTATATTATTTGTTCTGAACAGGAAAATAGAGAGTGGGTGGATTACGAGAAGGGATACAAGAAATCAACAGTACCCCAACCATAAATAAATGATCCATAAGATAAACAACAGGACGAGACTGACCTCTGATGGGAGACGTGTTGGATGACATATTTCCATATTGACTTCCCTGTCCCAACACAGAGCCTGGAAAACAAATGACCAGCGTTACTTCAACTCTGTAAATCGTAACGACCTCTGCTCTTCAGTGTTAACTACAGCAGCAGATTAAGAGACTGGTGGACTCTCACGTTTTAAAGTAGCTGTCATTTGGCAGACTGTCCGGGGGCAGGTTGAACTCCTCTGTCGCCCATCGCTTCAACTCCTGTACGAGACTCCTGTCCGCCATCCTGACACAACAACAACAAGCTAGCTGCTGCAAGCTAACACTCAGCTAGCCTGTCTGAGCCACTGATATCTGGTTTAACGTTGTTAATCACAATCCTCAGTCTGTCGCTGCACTTGAGAACAACATGTCTCTCTGTTAATTCACATACATTCACTCGGTTACTGATTTTATTAATCGGAAATAATCAAACTTCCAACTTCCCGCCTGTTGTCCGTGTTTCCGGGGGAGAATGATCATATCCGGGGGCACAGCGCCTCTGCTGGTGGGAGGTGGTTGTTGTCGACTGTTGTTGATAAACAGTTGTTTTCATTCTACCTCTTTACATAGAGGTAAACCTAAAACCTAAGTTTAGACATGAACCAAAGCTCTGTACTTTTAACATACACACAATTTTGATATGCACAAATAAAAACTAGTGAAGATGATACAACAGTTCTGCAACAAGTGTTTGTTGGAGCTGCTTCAGATGTGTTTATTTAACTTTATCATGTTATGTTGTACACTGTTAGATAGACTCACATTATAGAGACATGTGTTTTCAGGTCTGCCCTTGTGGATACTGACCAAATGGTTCAAGAAAAATAAGAACTCAACTGAAAAAACTGAAGTATAAATGAAAGGTAAGATTTATTGCAGGACGTGTTTGACTACATTTGTTTTAGGCAGGTGAATCTAAAAAATGGGCAAGTGCATTAGCTAGATTTAACTTGATTTACATCGTATCCCTGTTGATAACTAATTCCTAACTTATAGTTAGTAGCCATTTTTGTGTATATGTATTAATATATGGGGAAGAATTGACAAAAGAATCTATGAATTGTCAGTTAATCTACTATAGCACTGTAATTTATGGTTAGTAAAATTGAGCTGCATTTGTCTTCAGACTACAAAATTAAAGCTTTATTCATCATTATAAAACATAATCTAACCTTGTTTAAATCAAGTCCAAAAATAAATGAAAAAAGAACTATATACAAAGTCACACCTTCTTTTATTTTGTCCTTTACTACAAAGAATCAATCGTGTAGTATACGTCTCAATGCACAGCATGAGACTTTCAAAACACTGGAGGAAACTGCATAATATCTACCAACTACCCTTCAACCTTAGTAGTCGCAGGATCACAGTAAACATGGTGCGCATACTGTAGAAGGCTTAGTCGGTGATTTTGTTTAGTTTGTATGTTTAAGTCCTATTTTTCTCCACTGAATCTCATTTTTCCATTACAGACGATTCATACACTGAATATTTACCATGTATCAAGTGCATTAAATAAATTAAACCTGAGTTAAACAAAAACTAAAAATGTTCTCTCCACATTCAAAGTCCGAAGTATTGAAAACATTATCACAACATTTTTAAGGCCCATGATTATTTGTTACAAAAAATACAAAATGGAAATAAACCCATATTTTAAAAAAGTAAAGAAAAATTACAATCATATTGAGAGCATATGTGTCAAACAAATGTTAGTGTCAAAAATATAGATCTCAGTTGTTCCTGCTGCCTTTTCCTCAGTGAAAAATCTCCCGAGATGCCTCAGATTGTAATGTCTGTCCTTAGCACCATGTTTAAGAATTGTCCACTGATGACACGAGGATCCACTCAAAGTTGAATTTTTAAACATTTGTTTGAAGTTACCGTATCCTGGTGAAGAGATTTAAAACTGAAACAGATTCCTGAAACAAAAGATACAGAAACTTGGATCATTATTTTGCAGGTTCAGGGTTCAGAGTACTGAATATTACTCCAAAACAAAATACTTTCTCACCTTCGTTGACCTTGTTTTACTGAAAACGTTCCAGAAGCGTAGGGTCTCATCTCCAGCTCCTGTCACTATCGCCTCACCATCCGGGGACATCGCCTGAAAACATTAAACATTTATGAGGATGCTGCCATTTTCTGGCAAAGATGGTAGGTTTTTAGCATTAATGTGACCAGCACTGAAATCTCACACACATATACTGACCAGGTAGAGGACTCTGTACGAGTGTCCTGTGAGCTTGGCCACCTGAGTGAGAGCTGGATATTTCCACACCAAGATCTGGTTCTGAGAGTAGCCATGGGTGCTCACCTGAAAAGAAATACATAATTATAATCCATGGTGCTGTGAAAACGGCACTGTGTGTAAAATTCTATCTGTATACTTAACCAAATTCAGTTAGAAACTATTTAATTACTGCAATCCAAAAAGACCACTATTTTATACAGACAGGTGGCTTGACAGTGCATCCTACATTGTGTGAAAGGACAAGGTCAAGGTCACAACCTTATACCAAGAATACCATTAAGGTATATGATCCTCAGTTAATAAGAATTTACTTCTCATGGTATCATTTGTTAATAGAAATATGCCTTGATACAAAGTAACAGTGATGGTGATTTATTCTAAAATAAACAGTGTAAGTAAAGACTGACATCAAAGTAAAATATTTTTCCAAATTCATATAGATTAGGTACAAATAGAAATAGAAAAACACAAAATAGTCAATTGCATAAGCATTCACCTTATTTCTCTGTACAACAAATGTGTCCAGTGTGTATCTAGACTCACTCACCAGCTCATTAGCATGCTTGGACCAGGCCAGGTTGCAGACCTGTGAGCCTGTGTCCATACATTGCAGCGGCTGCGACGTCAGTGTGTTCCAAAATCGGATGCAGCGGTCGGCAGTGCCGCCTCCAGACGCCAGCAGGCCGTGCTGATGGGGGGACCAGGCGATGGCTTTAACTGCGGCCAGGTGATCCATGTAGGTCTGCACTGGGCTCAGCGAGGAGTGGTTCCACACCAGCAGCTGAGGTGACAAATCAAATCTTTATTAATGAGCCAATCAAAATAAAAGATTGATAAAGATAGAGACATGATTCATAAATAAAACAACTGCACCTTGTTGTCATTGCCACCAGAAGCCAGCAGCTGATGGTCAGTGCTCCACTTTAACCCACACACTTCCTGTCTGTGTCCCTGCAACCGCCTCTCTGACTGCAGTGGAGGCGTCCGTATGTCTCTTTGAAGAATCATGCGATCACGGCTTCCTGAAGACAACTGGTCTGCATTCCAAGCTAAAGCTCCTTTAGACAGAGCAAAATGTCCTTTATACTTGATCACACTCTCAACATATGACTAAAAACATAATTTTCAAAAGGCAACCATTCTATAACCCTAACTGAAACCATTCATACCAACTCTGGCTGTGTGTCCTTCCAAGGCAAAGAGTTTCTTCCCAGCGCCAGCGTCCCAGATCTGAACATATCCTTTGTGAGTTCCCACTGCGACCAAGTTACCCTAAAAAGAATCATAAACAAAAATCATAAGAATCATTAACAAAAACGAACAATGACTATTTATACCTAAGGTTCTGATGGCAATAAGCTGTGCACTTACCCTTTCAGACCACCCAACTGATGTGACTGAGTCTCCCTCCACTGACAGATCACACAACCTTGTTACCTGAGGAAAAGGGAGATTAAATATGTCACAGCAAAATAAGGAATTCTTCTAAAATTAAAAATATATATTTATAAATATGAATCAAACAGTTCAAGTCCAAGTTGAACATTTGTTGTACAGACACACACACAGTGTAGTACCTGGCTGGTACAGGCACTCCACAGGTAAACACATGTGCCCAGCCCGACACTGAGGACGTTGAGGGAGGACCAGTCCACTAGGTTGAGATAAAAGTCATCCTGCAGCTCTGGAGCATCGAGAACCTTAAAGGGGATCTTTGAGATCTTGCGTGTTGGCTTCCTCGGCGAACGTAACAATTTTTGACTGAAGCAGAAAAAGTTGGACACTATGAAATCCTGATGCTGAAATGTACGTGTTACTGTTTAAAATGCAATCTACTTTGAAAGATCTAAAAGACTAAAATACCTTTTGTTGCTGACAGGTGATAAGGAGTATGGGGAGATGTTGGTGCCATTGTCATTTTCAGGAGACATTCTTTTGGTGTTGAGTGAATACTGTAAAGAATACAAAGGCAGACATTATATTTTCTACCAGCTTCAGTAAAATAACATAAAACACTGAAGAAAACCTGCACACTGACTAAATAATTGTTCTAATCTATGTTTTTGTTGTTTTGCTCCTGTTTAGGACTTCCAGAGCATATTCCATTTCTTTCTGTTCTGATGTGATAAATGCGCCTCATAATTCAGTATGTAAGGGGTGTGAGATGACATGTACATACAGTGAAGAGACTCCTCTTCTCAGGGGTGGATGGTTGTAGACGTCTGTCCTCCGTCTGGGGGTCCTGGATCTTTTCTATTCCTGCTCCCAGCAGCTCATTCTTCAGCAAAGCAGAATAGGCCAGCCCATCTGCTACAGGCACAATTATATAATCTGATTCATTATACTCTATAAACAAATATAAAGCCACAATCTGTAAATAAGAAACTAATAGAATTTCCAAAATAACCTTTAAAAAAATTACCTTTGACGTTATCAGTAGTGGCATCTTTAGATTTTCTGCTCTGAACTGGTGATTTTTCATTTTCCTAATTAAAAACCATTGATGTCATTGATTTGAGGTAGACATAACATCCAGACTGTAAACAACTTCACCCAGACACACTGTTAACATTTCGAAATGTGTAATATACATTTAAAAAAATCCCTGACAAAAGCAATGACACACAGATTAATAAATTCTAAACATGTTCTTACATTTATCCTGTGGAAGTTGATATTCCAGTTGGCCCCGGCTCTGGTGGGTATAAACCTGTCTCCAAGCTTACTGGGCGAGGATAATGGGGAACCAGTGGGTGTCCGACTGTGGAGACTGCGAGTCGATTTCTGCAAAATCAACAAATTAACAACAAGTATACTTAGTTCTGAATTTGTGGAAGTTTGGTCACTTTTTTATCAGTTCTAATATTCAGTTCTGTGTAAAAGTTTTAGGCACTTCATATAAGATTATATGATTGTCATCCATCACACCGTGTTATCAGGGAGGCTTCTGATCAGCCCGAGATACAAATACTGTCAGAGACAAAAAAGAACAAGGAGTCCTGCAACAGATGTTATGGCCCTGACAGAGTCCTCTGACAGAAGACATTGACTACGGGGCCAAAAAACACAGATCAACTGTGTTCTGCAAGATTCTTGAAACAACTTACCTGCTAACTACCATGACAAAGTGCACAAGTGTAACAACAATTACATTTCAAAGGAAAAAAGTGACCACAGTAAATGTTGTTTTAGTTTTTTCTTTGTATGAAGTTACCTGACATATAGTGAACTATTCATGGCAAGATCTTTGGAAGCATCCTCACTTCACCATTAGTGCCTAAAACTTATGTTCAATACTGATTGTTCTCCTTCCTGACGCTGACAAAGGTTGAGTGTAGATGATTAAGGGTAACATGAAAAGGAAAGAGCACAGAAAAGAATTACTGGACTTACAACAGGACTCAAGTTGTCATTTTGAATGTTAATTTGTCGGAAGAGGCGATGTTCATATTCTGTATCCATCCTAGACACTGATCCTACAGCCACAGAATGGGAAGACAAGCCTGGCAAATACAAGAACGAAAACATATCTTAAATTGAAGAATTACAAAAGGCATCCAAATGATTTGCAGTTTCCTGATTTCAATCTGTTAAACGAGAATGTGTGGAATGACAGTCCGACATGAAATAAAGACATTAGGATACTCAAACGTTTCCAAAGTAAGAGCACAATCACTGAGTCAACTATGACTTGAATAAGTTCAGCTCGGTGTGGAAGTGAGGAGCTCGATAATGTCGTTCAAATGACTGTGTCAACATTTGTATCTTCAGTCATGCTTCTATTTAAAAACTGTCAGGCTATATAGCTTTAGCGAACTTAGCTCACGGCTAATTTGGCTAGTGGCTAACTTAGCAAGTGGTCGTGTTCACTTGGCTACAGGAAACATACCAGAGCCGCTGAGCAGCACCGACACTGACCGGACACCGACACAGACCGGACACTGACACAGATGCGATGGATCGAAGCAACACCTGCAAAGCTGTTCACTGTCAGAGGAAGGTTTGTGTTTACTTCTGTTTATTGATGACGTGAAGAGGTGCATTCTGGGATGTTTCACACCTTCCCTCCAGTGACGCAACTCTCACGTCATCAAAACACGGAAGCACAACTTTTTTATTTCTCGAAGTTTACATTTTAGAGCATATGGCAATTCATTCGTGTCATATACAGAAACACACGATGCAGACAACCAACTAACTCCAATACGAACCAGAAGATCGATGATGACATGAGATTAAAAATAAAATTTAAGTTTTTAATAGGATTCCAATAATCACAAGGCATCAAAGTTCCGCAGTTTTGTTGGACTGTTTTCTTCTGCATATACATCAAGGATTCCTAGTAGATTGCAAACTATTCAATGAAGGCTGTGTTTTCATGGCGTGTTTCATGATTCCTCACTGCTTTCATCTGTTCATTGAAACTGGAATAAAGTGGAAACATTCATGTGTTTCTGTCATGGCAGAGTTTCAAACATAGGGGGCGTAGTAGTTCCATCCTTCCATCCAAGTCTCCAGGCACGTTGGTGTGTAGACTGAACAAGCTTTAGAACTTGTTTTGGTTTTTACCAGCCCTTGTCTTACAGCCTTATGCTTCAGGACTTTTAAAACACATATTAAAAATGTTTGCAGTAACAAAAGTTACAGAATATGATGTGATGCCCAAATGGAGAAATTCTCTGCAGCATGTAAAGTAATGTCTTGCTCAAAGGCTCCTCAATATGGTGGATGCCTGATGTGCATGGTATCATAGAATAATATCACTGATCAGTATCAGGCTCCATATTTGTTTAAAAAATCCACTGAAACAAGATGGCAATATGAGCAATGTATTCCAGGCTCCCATCTGTTTTTTTTCTTTGTATTGATTTAAAGAGACACAATATAAAACACTGCATACACAGCACAGAGCACTCCATGTGTTGAACAAAATCACAGTGGATCACCTTTGTGCATTGAGTGTTGAACAGCTGGAACTTTTACAATATGCATCTTCTTTGAAGATCCAGGACACTTTTAGTCCGGCTGCCGGAGTAGGAATCATTCAATTGGGCAGATCTAAGCTGATGAATAAACAGTTAATTTTGGCAAGCAAATGGTAAATGATAAAATCCAACAGACATTTAAAGTTGTTTCAATGGAAAGAAATGAGTGCCAAATTAAAATGAAACGATAAAAATGTAACGCTATGACAGCCTCTGACAAACCACTTCCTCAGTGACCTAAATGACTTCATCTAAGCATGAAGAGCTACATTTGATCCTAGAGTCAGTGATACTGTGATACATGCTGTTGTGCTTCCATTAAACTAAAGCAACTGCCTCACTGTCAACTTTCTGTGGTACTTTATTTTATAACTTGTGTACCGTTACCTACATCCCATGACCCGTTGCATCCCAGATCTGGTTCCTGTTGGCTCACAACACAGGGCTTCTAAATGTAACTTGCCAAATAATAATGAACAAATACCACACATCTCAGGAGCAGCCTGTACACAGTGGTAATGTACAATGTGATCACACTGTGATGTATATTTTACAAACAGAAAGTCATGATGAAAACATACAACTTGAGAGAGAACAGTGAGATTGTAAGTGTGCTGTGTTAAAAAAGCTGCAGACTTGTGATGAGATATGTGATGATCTAATCAGGTGTGAAGCCTGGTTTTGGTTCATGACAGTTCAGCTGTATTTTTAGATTTGATGGCTTGGCCCTCTTCCTTCTTTAGATTATTCTGTAACAGGATTATTGATTCACTGTGTGTGTGTGTGTGTGTGTGTGTGTATGTGTGCATGCGTGTGTGATAAATGTTTTGAATTTGTTTACACATTTTGTGTTGTGCCCCCCCCCATTGCTGAATGTACTCTCCTCTCACCAGCCTCGTCTGTACAATAGAGTGGTCTCTGGGTTTTGCTGCTAATGACCACGTAGCTGTAACAAAAGACTGAGCTCTGTGCCTTTAATGTCGTCAAGTGTAGTGATAATAATCACACATGGAGTGGACAGGGCCCCCCCCGTGAACTTCACTGTGTGTCTGAGCGAGCCTATAGAAATGTAGCACATCAGACACACTACATAGTCCTGCAAGTGTGAAGGAAGCACCCCCTCCACCAGACACACACATACACACACGCGCACGCACACACACACACACACACACACACTTTGTCTGTCTGTCTATCTGTCTCCTTCACACAGACACACCCACACAAGACTGGCGCCAACGACCAAATCCCCCCTCATGCCCCCCCTTTAACTGACCTCTAATTATGTCATGCGAAAAAGCTGTGTCCCATTGAAAAGCTCTCTTAATCAAACCCAATTAATTCCGCTGTTTTCCCTTATTATCCTTTGCAAGGAACGCGTCTTTCCAATAAGACTGTTAACTCCAGCCTTGGCCCTTTCAGATCTACTGGGGTGCAGGAGCGAAATAATAGACTGCACAATTAATCAATTAGTCAGGAGGGCCTCAGTTGTTCTTAATGAACACAGTAATCGTGGAGCAGAGTGGTGCAGTGGTTCTGGGCTTCCTCCAAATCTTCCTTAGCAACGTTCAACTTTAAATACGTGCATCCTCACCTCTGTGACCTTTACAGAAAGACTTTATGGAAAAACATGACAATGTACAAATACTAGAGTAGATCACTTCATGATAGTATATCATTATTATCAGTTTATTTTCTGCTCTCATAATTCTCCTGTAATTCCTACAGGCACCAGTAATTTCTTTACTTAGCAAATGGTTCCTACAAGTTATCATTAAATATTCAAACTGTGAAGCAATCTTCACTGATGTATTGTTTTATTATTCAAAACCAGTTAAATAAAGTGTCTCATATGAGGCCAAGTAAAGTGCAGTCAAGGTAGTTTGCTGAAGGAGGGCATAGATTCAGTCAAAATCTCCAGGAATAGCTGAATAGCCAGATGTTGTGTTCAGAATATTTATCACATTTACTCCAGTATATGTTGCAAGGTCAAGAACACATTTCAATATGCAAGTCTCAAGCTTTACTTTGCATATATTTCTGATTAAATGTAGCCTTTTACTTCTTGTATCTGAAAGACTCAAAGTTGGTTCTGCCTCAACAACAATCACCTCACAGTGATGTTAAGAGACAGAGTAAGGTTGAGATTTTTAGTCTGAAGTATCAGGTCAGGTAATTGTAATGCAACATGGAGCGTTGAAGGAATCAGTTCGAGGACTTGTTGAGAGAGAACCTTTTAAAAAACGGCCTCTAAAATTGTATTTGGTTCATGTTTGAATCCATTTTTTGAATGTGTCTCGATCAGAACTTTTCTTTCACGTTGACGCTGCTCTTTTTCCCATGCTTTTCATTGTGCCATGCACTCTGGCTCAACGCATGCTTACCCTGGCCCCTGGCTGTGGCCATAGCCCCGACTTGGCCCCGACTGAGCAGTGCCAAGCTGTCCAGCAGTTAGTTAGTGTCTGTTCAGGCCCAGCTCGGCCCGGCCTGGCCTGGGTACTAATCCCCGGGGCTGTCAGAGGACCCCGCTCTGAACTCATCCTGCAACACAGGAAAACGCTCTAATTGGGGGATTTTCTACATCATTAACCCTGATGAGCAGCCACCCCACCCTCCCTCCCCTCCCTCTCTCTCTCTCTCTTCCTCTCCACTCTTACTTCTCCTCTCTCTCCCACTCTGTCTCCCTCACTCCCACACTTTACTTCAGCTTAATTCTCTCTTAATGTTTCTCTTTTTACTTTCTCTCACTGACTTCCTCACATTCTCTGTCTTTACTTTCATCTTTACAACTTCAGAGCATTTTTCATCCATACAGTGTTGTAGTTGTTTGGCTCTTTGAAGACATTGGAAGATATGACCTCATCAACTTGAATCAACATGTAAAAGTATTGAAGTGCTACAAGTCCCTGTAGTCTTACATGTGCAGTAAAAAGTAAAGTAGTGTTTCAATTATTTCCCTGAGATGTGAGTTCAAATATGGCTTAATTTACTCCCCCTTCATAAATCAAGTTATGTCACTTCATCATATCTGATTTTATTTTTGTTTTAATGCCAACACCTACCCTCAATATATCACCAATACATTTAACTCACAGATCCAAGTGTCACATACTCTGAAAAATCCTAAAAGGCTCCTATAACCATCTTAATGGAAAAATATTCTGTCCACATAAGATAAATACTTATACAGGTTGTTGGAAATGTCCTTACAACATATGTAATTGT
This sequence comes from Paralichthys olivaceus, assembly GCF_024713975.1. Lineage (NCBI taxonomy): Eukaryota > Metazoa > Chordata > Actinopteri > Pleuronectiformes > Paralichthyidae > Paralichthys > Paralichthys olivaceus. The sequence continues at coordinate 13,333,298 of NC_091095.1, read as the reverse complement.
GTATGAAAATATAAAATATTGAAAAAAATCAATAGATGCAAATCTAATTGATAATAACATTAATTATATATGTCAAGTCCAGCTTTGTTTGGAATTGGAAGATGATGTCCAAATTAAGAAACAACTATTCTGGAGACATTTAATATTTTCTCATCCAGATGTTTAGAGGAGGTGTGTTTGGCATCTAGAAATGACTCCAGATCATTGTGGTTCATAAAACTTCTCTTTTTTACTTAGTTTTAGGATATAATTGGATGCTTAGTTCTGCATCTCAAATGGTAAAACCGGAGCTAAACAACAACACAACACTGAAAAAATATGTCTCTGTTACTTCCACTATAGCTTCTCCATATGGTCCCAGAAGTGAGGTACGTCCATCTGTCCAGGAAAGTGATTCACACGCTGAGGAGAGCAGCCAGCACGGCGGCACCGGTCACTCTGTGAACATGTGTTGCAGCGGCTCAGCCTGTCGGCCTGCCCGCCTGCCTGGGGGCAATTAGGGAGCCGGGCCCTGTGGTCAGAGGCCCCCCTGGGAAGCGCTGATTGATTGGAGTCTCATCTTCCTAACAGGCTGGCACCCTGCCACCAAACCATGGAAAAGCAGAGAGGATTGGGAGGGGTAGAAAAAAGAAAGAGCTCTTATATGACAGAGAGAGGGAATACAAGTATCTGAGGAAAAGAAAGAAAAATGTCTCTGCCCTTGTATGTCAGATGATAACGATTATATTGTAGTAATCTTGGATTGCTCTTTAGACTTAGTGAGGTGAAAAAAAAACAGTGACCACGTGGGAATGAGTGCACAGGTCAACATGAAAGCACTGCAGTGAGAAAACAGAGATACGTCTTCTATCAAACTATATTTATTTTCAGATTGTTATTCTTTCCAGAATATGGACATCAATGATCCAGACAAAATCAAAAAAGAAAGAAAAAAATGATTTCACTAAGACAGATATAACTACGACATGTAAGAAAAAAACATAGGTAACAATAGTCTGTGCATTTTCACATAAAAAAACAAATCAAAACTGGGATCTAGTGCAGTTTTGTCCATTATCTAACCTTTGGCTTATTCTTTGTCCAAAATCACATATTTAGCGTCCTAAAGAAGCTCTTAGTGTGCAAGGTAATCCGTATTTCCTCCGGGGTCCTGGCATCTTCCAGCAGGGGGTCTAAACATCACTAACAAACAACAATAAACAGCAAACAAACTACATGATGACTGATCATGAGCAGCAGATGTAACACTGTTTCCCCTCTCAGAGCAGGATGTTTCAATCAACCAGAAATGACCAAATGTTGCTTTTGTTGTCTCTGTATTCACGACTTGCTGTCAGAACAATTTTCACATCATATTAAAGTGAAATATCACAACCATACAATGGGTATTTATGGGGGAAATGAGTCTCTTTTAAAAAATATACATATAAAAATACAAAGGATTCTGAAATTGCACTTTAAGATGAAGGATTCTCTCCCCCTCTTGCTCCAAATCCAAGTCGAAAAAGTTACCGAACAACTTTTCTTGGCATGTTCAGTTCTGTGAGATGCTGTGAATCATAAACATCCTGATAAATTTAACTTATAAGAAATAAACTGTGTCTTTACCTTGAACATAATTAGAGGTTATGTCTGTAACAGATGGTACAAGACTAATATAGTGTCACTAATGACCGTAGCAGCTACGATCCATGTTTCTCCTCCTGTGATTGAGAGAGAACCATTTTCCATGACAAAATGGTTACAAGGGCCTATTTAGTGCAGCCTGAGACCGTTTCCAACCCCCCTCCTCATTTTCAGACAAAGAGGATGCACTTGGATCAATTGTGCTGAACAAAGACTAAACTATGTGGGGTGACGCATCACACAGGGCTCTTTCTGCTGCCCCGCACGTACACGCAGCCACCCAACACTGAACTGCCAACAGGTTTTCTCCTCCAACAGCCACTCAAGCAAAAAAAGAGGGTTGCTCCTCTCACCAGCCTCCCTCTTTTCCTTCATTTCTCTCTCCTTCATTAAAGCATCTCAGCAGAAATCAGAAAAAGATTATCATCGTGCAGGAGTGTTTCCTTTATTTGGTATATTCTCTACAGCTCTGGTCCACTGTAGAAGGTGCCATCATATCTCTGACTCTTGTTTCCTGCCACAAAAATATGTATTTTACACTTTATGGCGCCGTAAATAGCGTCTATGTACATTGAGAACTATCAGCTGTCATCTTCCTCCAGTCATACCAGGGTATCTATAAGCTTCAGGTTCAAATATCTAAACCATTCTGTAATTGGGGGATGAACTAAAAACCAGTTAAATAGCTGCTATAAATCAACACATTAGTGAGAGAGGTGTGCACTTACAGTCACAGTCATGTGTCTAAGTGTGTTGATTTTCCTGAAAAAGCTGCACTGAAACTTCATTCACAAAATTCACAGAGACTCTGATGAGCTGACCCATGAAAATTCGACAATTGGATTAATTAGTAAAAACACAAACTCACTGATGAAAACGAGAAAAGTAAAGAAGGAATGACAGAATGTGTTGATTTGTCCCACTCAATCAATCTGATGGTTGAAAATGATCTATAAATAAAATAACTACAGCAGAGCTTCATTTTGGGGATTTTCATATTTTAGCATGTTTCTTCTAATGTGAGCTGTTGCAAGGGACAAACAACCAGACAATTATTTTGCCATGTGTCAAAGTATGATTTTCACCCCAGCCAACTTCAGCATACAAACTGAGTATGTGTAGACCATTGAAGGGAAGTCTGTAGTTTCTTATAAAACATGGTTGATATGGAAATAAAATTGTGCAGGGGGAAATTGCCATGAAGCAGAGGTTTGCTGATGATTTACAGCACCCAAAGCATCAATAACTCATCTTTTTCATGTCCTTGAGATGAAAGTAACTGAAAAACAATATAAGAAAGTCCAAACTAAATCCTAAAGTCTTCACAGTTCAAAATCCTTCTCCTTTGCTCTGTGGGTGACACTTTTCCAACACTGTACTCAATGTTTGTCACCCTGACACCCAAGAAAAAAAATTTCATCATCTCCCTTTCCCAGGGTCTCTCACATAGGCTGCCAGGTTTGTTAGTCACATGGGTTGCCAGGTTTTGTCCATAGACTGGATGTGTTCTTTTGCTTTCATTCTCAGTGCAGCGATGCTCGAGCTGCGCTGGTTCACGTCCTCCAGAGGGTATTTCTCAGGGTATGGTGCCGGACACTGGTAAGGAGGTGGAGCCATACTCTGCATCCCCTGACCCATGGATGGATGAGGATGAGAGTGAGGATGAGAGTGAGGATGAGAGTGAGGATGAGAGTGTGGATGAGGATGAGGAGGATGGGGAGAGGAGTTGAGGAAGCTGTGGCTGGGGTAGCTGGGCTGGAGGCCTTGAGGTGGACCCATGAAGCCAGGGATGCTGTGGACAGGCGTGGCACTGGACAGGGGAGAGGTCAGCCAGGGGTCCAAGGGGAGGGAGTTGGCCATCGGACCCATGCTGTGAACTGGTGCTGGGCGGTTGAAGGACAGCATGGGAGAGTCGTGGAGCTTCATAGTGCTGGCGTCCATTTTTTCCTGCCGACGCCATTTAGCTCTGCGGTTCTGGAACCAGACCTGGACCAGGACAAAATCTATTATTATTACCATGATAGAAAGGAGAAGTGCATTCTGGATTTTATCTAAGGACAGTCAGTATGTGTCAATCAAAATGTTGTCCATAAATAAGTTTGTTGTTGGAAGCCAGTTGGCTAACCCTAACCCTCTGGCAAAAAATGTGCATGATGCATTTTGTTCACACCTCCTTTCTGTTTTGTATTTTGTGATAAGTGACACATCTTCATAACAACAGACCAAACCACAACCTCCCATGAAGCCCACATGATGATTTGGCTGAAAGTTCAAGGAATTTCCAGTAGGTTAACTTCAAATTCCTTTTGTTTTGTTTTGCTTTGTATTTAGTTTCAACCTTCCATCATCAGTTGAAGTTGCTGTGTGCCAGTCTTTAAGATGCCATCCAGTCTTAAGCTTCAGGTAATCTAAAGAAGGCCCTGCCATGTTGAACACTGCACCTACTTGGCGTTACACCTCCATGACATCAGGATTATGTATGTTCCTAACACTTGGAAACTGTCATTGAAGTTGCGTAACTATCTAGTGCTATCACCTCACCTGAACACTGACCAACCAAAGCCCAACAACTTTCCACTTTACGTAATAGCACCTCAAATTAAATAAAACACCACTTTAACTCTTATGATTAACTGTCAGCTTGTGCTGTGCGTATGAAGATAAAAAATACAAACTGTTAATTATTATATAAAGCAATTAGTAATTTAAGTAATAACTTTGTAGTCATTTGACTGCTGTCAAATAATAATAATGGAATAATGGAATAATGCAATAGCAGCCCAATATAAGAGACATTTGTACATCAATGAAAGTAACATTAACAATAGACCCTCAATATCATAAATGTAAACTAAAAAATGTCTTGGTTTTATCATTGAAACAAGTTAAATAATTCTCCAGCCAAATGATCTCTGTGATGTTGACCATTAAAACTTAGAACTTGTTGGTTAGGCTCTGATGTCGCGGTTCCTCTTACCTGAACTCGGACCTCAGGCAGGTTCACCTTCATAGCCAGCTCCTCTCGGCTGTACACGTCTGGGTAGTGGGACTTCTCGAAGGCACGCTCCAGCTCATGCAGCTGGTAGGTGGTGAATGTGGTGCGGTTGCGCCTGTGTTTCTTCTTGGGCTGATCGTCCTTGCAGGGCTCCGGAGACTTGCCATCATCACTGTCAACGCTCTTCCTCGGCTCACTCAGCTCATCATCGCACTTATTTGTGAATAAGCCAGTGTCTGTTCAGCACAGAAGAAACATAAATCAGGAGTGGGTACTTCATTCATATATAGTTTTTGATGTGTGTAGGTGCAAAATAGGAAAGTAAAAAGTGAATGGGTAGTTAATATTAAGAACGCAGTGCTCACTTTCCAGTAGAGCAGACATTAGTTTGACACCTGCAACAATAGGCTACTGTAGGTCAGTGAAGCAAGCAATCCCCTGAACTTCAATGAAGCTCAAAAACATTCCTAATCGGATTAAAGAAAAAGAAAAGAAGAAAAAGTGTTTCCAGTGTTTATCTTCATCAAAAGTAAAGTGTCTTTAAAAAGACATTCAAAAACATTTAAAAAGAGTTCCCACTTGTTTTGTGAACTCACCTTCAAATCACACTGTTCTCACTACAGTAAAACTACTTTTAGTTAGAGGTTTAGTTTTAGCTCAAGTGCATCTGAACCATGTCAACATGTGACAAGCAACTGTCCACTGATGCTACGAGGCTTTTACTACAACTCAACTCCTCATAATCATTTCAGGCAAAAACCTCAGGCTTCAGAGCAGTTGCTCTTCAGGAGTTAATGTCTGTGATGACATTGTTCAGGTTGTGTTGTTGTAAATTACAGAACTAAGACTACTAAATACTTCCTGTCTGGTGTATTAGAATGTTCAATGCTATTTTATATATGAAGTGAAATTTCTTTATGGATGAAATAATACATCTACAGTACTTGTTGTCATGATAAACAGCATGACCCTATCAGCACTTAGTTGGACAAAAAATTATTAATGAGCCATCTTTTTTTTAAGGAGCTTTCAATTGAATCTCACTGTCTTGTTCATTTTTCTCAGTTGTGGGGTGAAGCCATTGAGGGGACTTTAAATGTACAATCACTGATATTTAAGGATAGGGGGCAGCAGAAACAAGATGTGTGACACTTTACGTCAACACATCATCACCTTTGGGGTTAAACATGTAATGAAATGGTTACTGAGCAAAATTAGCTTTCATTTGGAGTCATGTATCTGTCCACCTGTTGAATCAATATTCACTCTCTTTTGGCTCTGGGTTTGGTCTCCTCCAATTCCTGGGGGGAAATGCATCTCTAAAACAAACCCACTAGTTGCTAAGTCTGTTTGTAGCTTGATGCTTAGCAGGTACTGTACAGTGGGTTTTTGCACTTTTGCTGAAAGCAGCTCAAAATTGATGCTATGACTTCAGTGAAAACAAATCAAAACACTGAAGTTGTATTTTTTACATTTTTGTATCAAGTTACTGCTTCTACAGTCAGTGATGGACCCCAATAGGGTTAAATGTTAAACTACTCATTATAGTTGTTTGTAGATGAGGTTTTGTCCACTTCATTGTTCCCTGCATGTTGACGAGACCTTCGGACCTTCACTGTCCTTTCACTGCTGCAGTGAAACAACTGCCAGTGTATGTATGTAAATGTGAGCTTGTTTCTGTTAATAGGATGTGTTGAAGGAGAGAAAGGAGGGGGTCACTGTGGCCTTTCAACTGGCAAATGGGAGCAGAGGCGAAGGCAGAGCAGGGATTTTCGGGGGTTCATTTATCCACCTCTCATTAAGCAGCTATGACAAAGGCCAGGCTCTGACAAAGGCAGAGGTCAGGTCTGGTTCAGTGACCAGCTCTTGGCCTGTCAGCCCATCACAGTCGCCAGTCTGAAGGCTGCCCACTGTTTATCAGCCAGCAGAACATCTCAGTATAGGGGGCAGGGGGGGGGGACTGGGCTGACTTCACAGGATAGCTACACACAAAAGGATGATGTCATTGGTGTTGATGTACCTTAATAATCAAGTAAACTAACATCTGCCTGGATCCAGCCACTACATTTTAATCACTCATATTCATCTCCGGTCGACGGACATTATCAGATTTTTCTTGTTCCTGTCACAAAATCACCAACCAACTGCCAGGTTCTGCATGTGAAAATAGCCTCAGATTAAACGTGATAAATTTGATCCTGAGATGGAACGATAACAACAGCACCCGAATGAACTACTGTACAATCTAATCTGCACGCAAGAGAAGATTAGGGGAATTCCACAAGGGGATGGGATTGTGTTCAGGGACATAAACCCCCCTACACCATCTTGTTCTGTGATTTATCTCTCAATCTCAGCCGGCCGCACTTCACACAGCTAATGCAACAGGCTCTGCATGGCAACAGTAAGTAAGGCATTGATCCTGAATCTGCCAGTGAGACGTTGGAAATGGATGCAAATGGCACAGAAATGCTGCACCAACGATACAACTGTCCTGGAAGTGCTGCATTTAGATGGGTCCAATTTTTTTACTGTATTAGTTGCAACTGTCTAACAAACAATGGCTCAAGCTATGAAAGATCTGAATGGGTGATTTATGGACACTGTTAAATCTGTTTTTAAGTCTTTTTTTAATGTGTACTGAACCTGTACAGTCTGATACCTTTCCCCATCTTTTTGTGAAAAAGCATCAGGCCTAGATACATAAGTTTATCTTACTTAAGATGACCGACTCATTCTGGTTCGTGTTTGCACAATTAAAAACTGAATCTGCTTTTTAGTCAGTGATCAAAGTGTTTTTCAGGATTAATGTTTGCTCAGAGGTTTCATTAACTTCACCTTAGTGCAGTAAAATCAGTTACATCTCACCCGGCTTTCCAAGACCAGTGGGGGGTCCTGTATAATCAATACTCTGGACCATTGCTAATGTTTTGGATTGAAACATATAAGTGTTCTATAGAAAACTCTGCTTTGTCAGGATGGAAGCCAGCACCATCCTCATCCTCAGCCTGACTCACCGTGGTACTGTTGCTGCTCTGTGCTGCCATTCCTCAGAGAGACCAGGTGCCCGCTGTAGGACGGGTGTGATGAGGGTTCCTGCTGCTTCCCACTGGACTCCACCAGGCTCTCTATGTCCACTTTATGGGGTCCGGGGGCCCCTGCAGGACTGAGCAGGGGGTCCTGGTCCTTGCTGAAACCAAGAATGACATCGATGCTGTGGACGCGGCCCCCTGCAGCGAAGCCCCCACCTTTGCCCAACTCGTGGAAGTTGCTGGGCGAGAGGCAGCTGTCGTCCACCATGCTCATGGTATCCAGTGATAAATGCATCAGGGCGTCTGGGCACTCACCTGGCCTGAGGTCAGAGGAAAGGGGTTTAAGTGAAGGACTGAAGGCACTATAATAGGTCAGCAATCGCCAGGTTACCTGGGATGACTATCTGAACCTGATTAAACCCAACATAATCACAGGGGGTCGGGAAGCTGTTTCTTAGACTCTAAAGTCAGAGTGTAGTTAAAAATGTGCTGATGGAAACTAAAGGCACACGAGTTACCACTTAATTATAACCTTTTTATTGAATGGTCAGAACTTGCAGCCATGCAGCTTTAATTATGAATGTGAGTTAACTGCATAATTAAACATAAACTTTTGAAGTTTATATAAAACCAAAACCACACTGCACATAAAACCAAACACAGATGCAATCTTTTTAAGTCTCTCGAATAGTATTGTAAATAATTTATTCGATCATTATACTAACAGTATTTCCTTTTTCTGTCACTTTTCATTTTGTAAACTCGTAAGAAAACAAATCTTGAAGGCATCAAACCATGTTGTGTAGGCACAGATAGTAACTGTCGGATCCAAATCTTTTTGGGAACGGCAATTATGGATGTCTGTAGTTAGGTACTTTCATATGTATTTCATTCACAGCTTAGGTTACCTTTGAATAAATTAGTTCCTGAGACAATACATTAGCAAAAAATAAGAGAGAAAATTAACAGCAGAGTAAATTCTGACACACTAGGTGCTGATGTTAATTAAGATGCCCTGTCTTTAATAGATGAACACGATATACAGTGAGTGAGTAAAGTAAAGAATTGTGTGCACCAAATAGATTCAGTAATGATTTATGCATTAATTGTGTTCTGTCATGCTCATTCAAAGAGCAACAGGAGTATGTGGAGTTGTGATAAAAAGTCCTAAAGTCCTGAGCGTTTGTTTGATCAGTCCAATTTCCAGATTGAGCTCAGCTGAGCTCATCTTTTTGGACTCACACACCTTCAGTTGGTACATGCAAACACAGCTGAACTTCAGCGTGAGCAAGACCTAAAATGACACAGATCCTACCTCTTGGATGTAAATACGCTGAAGTGTTGAAGCTGCTGATGCCAGTCCTCCACCTGTTCCCCCTCCAACTTCACTCCTCCACAGATCCGCTATGTGCTCCGCTCACTCAGCCGCCTCTGCTCACCTTGCATGTCTCTTAATGATTTCTGTATGTGAAAAACAGTCCTGACAACAACAAAAAAAAAACACACTCCAGTAAAGTGCAGGTAAATAAAAGCAGCCCACTGCAGAGGACAGTCAACACATGAGCTGAGACGCCATGCACTCCAGCTCAGAGAGGAGAGTGGAAGAGGAGGCAGACACAGAGGGAGAGGTGGACAAAGCTGAGGGGGGGCGTAGGAGGTGAAAAGAGGGGATTAGGAGAGGGTTGTTAATTGGGATCCTTCCCCTTTAAGAGTGATTGGCAGCTGTTTTCTGCTCAAGTAATTGTTTTAAATGTCTTTTCCATTCACCCCCACAGGAGGAGGCCGGCCTAATGAATCCCCAACAAGACTTCCTTTCATAATTTTTTGTTTTGTTTTAAAGACAAAAAGAAAAAAACACGGAGGTTTTCACCGAGCAAAGCAAACCTCCCAATGTTATTATGTGGAACTACATGAAAAGGGAAACTTTGTAATGATAATACAGGAGGTCCAGTCTAAAAAAACAAATTCTCTTCATATAACAAGCTGATAAGAGACCTGTTCATTTAAAAGGCCAACAAATATGTGTGATTTAACCAATCCAGGAAAATGTTTTGTTTTTTTCTGTATTTCCTTTAAATAAAACTGTACAAAAGTGAGATGTTATCCATTTTCATAAAATATTTTGTGAAATGTTTGCATGAAATCTGTCTGGATTTAATCTCTGTCTACTCTGACATGTCACAATGGCACTGTGATGATTGTTTATTAACTGCAACTCAATTGTTGATGTAAAGAGGAAAATGCCAGACATATGATAAAATAGATAATTGTCTTGAAATGAATGACTTGACAAACAATATATTTTAAAGAAAAAGCATAAATCCCTTTGTGGCTACAGAGGAAGCTTTGTAAAATTAAATATATTTCCCTAAGTGGTGTAAGTTTGTGTTGGAGAAAAGAAATTGTGTTTTTTGAAAGAAGTGAGTTTACTGGACTTCTTTAGTCTGCTCCTCATCTCTGCTTGAGATCAGTAACTCGAGGCTATATTAGATGATACTAGCACAACAAAACTTAATCTCCAACCAAACTGTAAGTAGTCGTGTTGCATTATGGATAATGTAGGCACCAGGAATAATAACTGACTGATTCTGTTTCTGGTCCCAGAGACTTTATTATTATTATTATTATATTTTGGGGGTCTGGCACTGAGTACAAAGTTCCAGGCACATGTATCTGCTCGTTGTAAAATTAACTGTCGGGTTTCTCTATAATATTGTTTGATCTCGACCATGCTATGTGAAGTGCCCGGAGAAAATGTGCATCTAAATTGTGATTTGGCTCTTTAAAAATAAACTGAATTGAATGTGCCACTGTGTGTCCATATCCAGGCACGAATGTAAAGACATGTGAGATGGGTTTTTTAATTGGTGGGCTGGTGTATACTGTCACTGAAGTTCTGCCACAGCAGCTCGTAGTTATTTTCAGCAGATAACTCATTGGTGTCATTCAAATAATAGAAGAGAGTGAAAGAAAGTACGTGGTGGTTATGTAGTCAGGTTATAATAGAGGAAAAATCTTATCAGAGTAACGGCTTGCAAAGTACAATCAATTATTTAAATTGTCTTTTTTTTGTTAAATAATTTAATTGAATAACCATCGAAATTCCAAACGTGTAAACCAGTGTGTAATACAATATGAACATTTCTTTGTTACAACATAGTCTTTTATTCCTATTGTTAAAGTTGACTCTTGTTGTCAACAAGCTTAAGAGTAATGATCACTCATTCATCCCCTCATAATCGTCTAAATACATTTCTGTCCCTCCGCTCTGCCTCTGTTTTATAATTGAGCATAAATTGGTTAAAAAGGAGCAGCGTATCAAGCTGCTTAGTTTTATCAGATGACAATGTAAGTCCCCCTGATCCTATTAGCGGTAAAAAGCAGCTAATGTGTAAATGCGCAGTGTCAGCTTATTGAGGGAGGTGTAGGGGGAGGAGGGAGGGAGAAAAGGAGAAGGGAGAGAGGAGGAGAGAGGAAGAGAGGGGGAGAAAAAAAATAGGTGAGGTGGAGGAAAGAGTGAGGTGGTGTGACAGGGAAGGTATTCATGTGATTCACTAGCTCTCTGTCATGGAAAACCACACACACACACATACACAAATCTCTCTTCTGTAATTGGTTGAAATTGTTTTTACATTGACGTTTGATATTTCTGAGGCCACTGTGCTTCCACAGATGTGTGAACAAACTGCTGGCAGAAAGGTGGGAACGCACCACTGCTGGCAGTGACATTAAAACAAAAAGGTAGCAAGGTAAAAAGAGCTTACTATAAAAAAGTAATATGCAATACAATACAAAACTAAGAATATATACATTCAAAGGTACTTGACCTTTAACTGTTCGGAGTGTGTGTGAATAGTTATTGCACCGTGTGTGTGTCCGTTCACATTTTTAAACAGAGTGGCAGACAGGAAGAGCCTGTTCTATTGTTAAAGCCTAGAATAAACCCATTAAACGGAATCAATTAATCCTCTTGTTTAACGAAGTTGAATCAACATTTTTGACTCAGCTAACAGAGAAACACCCTTGTGCACACTGGAAATGTATTGTACACTAGAAATGTGCAAAAATAACCCTGTTAAAACATGTACAAAGATTTTACTGCCAGACTTTTGACGTTTCAATTTGTCGGCGTCCAGGTGATAGTACTGTTTCCTGCACTGTTAAACAACAAACAATCAAAGTGCCCAGTGAGAAGAAGAGTTGATTGATTTTGTAGATAAGCAGGTAGAGTTTTAAGCAAAGTATTGTTTGGAAAGTTTGTCTCCACATTGATGCCAAAGCTCCTTGAAAATATGTTGCACTTTATTTTCAGTTCACCCCAAACCAGCTCCATATGAGGTTCTCATCTGAAGACTGTGCTTCCTCTGTTAGATGTCTTTCTCAACACATCTAATATAGGTATACAGGATAACCTTGTGCAGTTTAATATTTACCTAATAATGAATGAATGTAACACAGTTCATAATGGTTCCAACACTTTCATTTGCACAGAGAGTTCACCAAAAGCAGAGGCACCTCCACGAATCAATGCATTAACTCGGGCTTTCGAGAGCAAGTAAGGTCTTCACCTGATGTAGCAGGAGACATGTCTGGTCATTTTCTGAGCCTAACACTATCCCAACCTTTGCCACATATCCACCATCCATTATTCTTACTGCTTATCCATGGAGGGTCGCAGGGGAGCTTACAGGTCACCAGTTCATCACAGGGGTGACAAACAATCCGTCACACTCATATTCATGTATCAGGCTCCGTTTAGACGCTAAAATTAACTGTGTGAGGAAGCTGGAGTACCTGGAGAAAACCTGCATAGATACTGGGAGATCAGGATAATCAGATCCATTGTCCTGGCTTAGACATTCTACTATGACACTAGGGTTAGCTCTTTAAAGCTAATGACAGCTCAGGATTAAAGCCCGAACTACTCACTCATCTTTTCAGGAAAATGTAATTATGGAGAGGTGAGTATTTACTGCTGCACATATATGGCCACTCACACAGTATAAGCACCATAACACTTCCGATTGTTATGTGGGCCTGTGTCTGTTGTACGGGGAAGTTTTATCAGAGTCCAGTTTCCTGAAGCCAGTTAAATGACAACAGACGGATAATTCAAGAGTCCACAAGACAAATGTGAAAGATTTTTGCTTTAGTAAAGCTGGACCTTCCCGTTGTAGCATTATACGAACCGCCCCACAATCAGTTTGATAATTGTACTTTGCATATTCAGTTCAAAAATTGTCTCAATGTGAGAAGCCATTGAGTCCTCAGGAACAACCAGTGGAGGACAAGACGTTTGAGTTGCCAACAATGACAGAGACGATGAAGTGAAAACCCATCTCTTCCCTGTGTGCTGCTGTAATTCCACACAGGTATAATCAGGGCTGTTAACTTGTAAGTCTTACACTGCGTGGAGCCTGACCTACTTACAGTATGTCTTGGGCTAAACATATTTCACACTGTTCTTGTCCAGTCCTTCCACCCAGTTTCTTTGACAACCGCTCATCCAATTGACTTCAGATTTGACAGGTGTTATGCTGATAATCCCAACCATTTGACGCATCAGATCGATTTAGTGTACAGTGTCACACACCCACAGACACATTTTGGTCAGGCAATACGATGGTGATGGGCAACACAGGAAATATAGATGCTATATGAAAGCATCATGTTAATGTCGGAGCTAATTTAGTCAACTTTAAATACTTTCGGCTCGTTTAATCTATAACAATGTGTCATACTGTGTACATTGTTGATATATTTTGTGTGTAAAATTATTATTTCAGATAAATGTTATGGAGTAAAGTACAATATTTGCCTCTGAAAATATACTGTAGAAGTGGTGCAGATAAATAAATTGTACTTCTATATGTTACTTTCCATGACCAGTAAATCAAAGATAATTTTCTCTCAGGTATCAAGAGGGAAGAGCTATAATTTGCCCATGAGGATCCATCTTGTTGCTTCCAGATTCCTGTAGTTATTGTAGAAAAGAAAACATAATTTTGCAGTACAGGATGAAGATGAAGGTTTTGGGTTGTACTTAGTGTCTGGAGCAGAAGAGAGCAGCTACCCAGGGATCTACTCAGACTAAATGGTATTCTAGGAAGAGCACATTATGTACTTACATAGGCTCAGAGATCATGGCCATGCTTTTTTCTTAACCTCAGACCTTTTTTGTTCTTAGCCTCAGACCTTTTTTTGTTCTTAGCCTCAGACTACAATCTACTTAAAACTAGCCATGGTACGTGACTGAATAAGAAATAAATTGAAATTGAAAGTGGTTGAATTTTACTTTGATTTCAGAGAACGGGTCAGAACATCAGTAAGCTGCTGTTTGTTTGTTTTGTGATATTAAAGTAGTTTCACTCCAGATTTCTTCACTCCACCATTCCCAGCCTCATCACTGGAACCGTCAGGACAAACTCTGTTTCCCCATTACAATAAAACCTTTGTTAATCATCTCCAATCTCTTGATTTGTGTTCACATCTTGGCCCTGAATCTGAATGGTTATAGTATTCACTTACAGTATACAGGAATGTGAGGTATAAAGACCCAATGTCTTTGTTGCCTAATAAATAAATTTTGTCGATAAAGCGTTAAAGGCTTGAAAATAAGAAACTGAGAATGAAGGAGGGAAAATCATTTAAATGAAAATAGGAAAGCAACAGCTGACGGCTCACTCTTTGTTTATCTACGTCATTGGATCAGCAGATTAAGTCTTCACTGAGTATTAGTCGAAAAGCACACCTTGGAAGGTATTAGAACCCACAAAGAAAAGCATCTCAACTCAGCCATTAACATATTGGATACTGGTGCGAACACTTTGTCCCCAGATCCCTACATCAGTGCTCCAGTGCAAGGAGAAAAAAAAATCCTCCAACAAATAACGTATAACTCATTCTCTTCAAAGACAGTAAATCTTTTATTATGTTTTTTTTTTTTGGTTCCTTAATAAATCCTTGTGCAGAAAATTGCTGACATCCCATTAGAGAGCTTGAGGAAAACCCAGAAGATTGAACAAATCATGGAGGAGCCTCGTCAGTGCTGCATGATAACAACAGATAAAGGACCAAGCCTCAATTTGGGGTCCATCTCCTGGGACACAGACAAATACCAGGATTACATAGACTTAAAATAAAATGACATCTTTAATTTGGTCTTGTGACGTGACAATAATCCAAAAAGGGAGGTTTCGCATGTTGTGAGTTTTGAGCTTGAAAAGTATATTTATCTTACATTTAATTGCATTTCTATTAGATGATTACACACTGTGAATTTAGTGATAATGTATTGTAATAAATAGATTAACTTTATATGTAAAATAAACAACTCCACTCCAACAATGAGAAAGCCTGAAACATTCTGTACCTGCAAAAACCCAAAGAGATCCCTAGAGATGAGAGTAGTGGACAGCAGATAACACAAGGTCGCTCCTATAATCTCAAAATCCCAATACAGACGGAACAGAAATGAGTAATAAATAAAACATTTCCCTTAGTTTTAGTCTCACAAAACAAATTCAATTTAAATACACTGAATTAAATTGAAAAGAAATGAATCAAAGTCACTCTGTAGTATTCTGGCCAGTGGAGTGTGAAGCACAAAGTGGCAGAAACAGGCTTGGTTTCTTGAATAAGTTAATTCTGGCATTCATAGAAGTCAAGAAGCTTTACTGTATTAACTAAAAGATTAATGAGCAGCCACACTTCAAAATGTCTTTAAAAACCAACTTTACTTGTTATCAACCATGAGTGACATTAAATATTTTTCAGACTAAGCCCTGAGTCCATGGCATATTGCTGAGCCTAATGCTGGAGTACAGGCAGATTGTAGAGATCTGGTGATTAAATCCGGATGAACATTTTTCTTCTTTCTTCATTTCATATGCTTCATCTTTTTTCTGACATCTCTCCCTGACATTACCTGCAAATAATCAGTTTTTACTCCTCATTTGAAGCATTATATTTTACGATCGTGTAGATGTGATCATGACATTCAAAATCAATGTAAAACATTTCAAAAACCACCATAACACTCCACTGTATTATCATGATGCTTTACAATATTGCTTAAGGATGAAACTGGTGCTTTGTGTTTTTCTTACTTCAATAAATCCTAAGAATAAACAAAAAATCAATCATTTAACGATGGTTCTCTTTTTTATCCAGACCATATATAAACCATATTTGACATCAATAATATGACGAGTACTTTGACTTTTTAGTTTGGCTCATATCACATCTGCTAACATGGAGGGGGTGGGATCTATGATCTGTACTGCAGCCGGCCACCAGGTGGTGATCAAGTCGCTTTGGCTTCAATTTTAGAAAGCTGTCATTTCATCCATCTTTAAAAACAGTCTATGGTTTTAAAGGTGACTGGTCATAAAGGTGAACGTTCAGATTAGTCGTGTGTACACGTTTTCATTGCAATCCATCCAGTCCTTAAGATCACCTAAGTGATGTCTCATGAAAATCCATCCAACAGTCATTTGATTGCAGCCTCAGTATTAAAATGACCGTGTCAAGATATGATTCACCCATTTTTGCTTTGCACAGAACCACTGAAGTGAAGTAACTATGTTCATGCCTCCATCTTTTAAATCTTTTCTGGCATTACATGATGACCAGAACCATCGTCTTGTCATATCCGCCAGTTTAAAGGAATCCAATCGGACTGCTGGGAGTAAAGGAACATTTACGCTGGATCTTTTTGCGTGATGCACAGTGAGCGGGTTAGCTGCCGAAGAGTCATCACTTTTATTTCCACCATTGGGAGTTAAAGACCAGGATCTGCAACAAGATCCAGACTTAATCCCCTCCTGACGCTCCAGGGCCCGGGCTGTGTTTCTCCATCTCCCGCTCAAGTTTCTCCATCTCCCGCTCAAGTTTCTCCCTCAGTTTGTGGAAAGCAGGTCTTCTGCGTGGCTCCTGCTCCCAGCAAATAGTCATTAGGGAGTAAACGCTAGGAGGACAATCTTCTGGAGCCTCCATCCGATAACCTCCCTCCACTCTTTCCTTTACCTCCTTCAAAGACTGCATGATCAGGGAGCAACAAGAAAGGAGGAAGAAAGTGTGGATGGAGAGGGAGAAGTGGAAGGTTTTCGTGACATTAGTAAGTATGAGGATACAAGACACAAAATAAAAATTTTTCAACAAATCTCATTTGTCTGGCTGCATAGCAATTAGGAAAAAAAGCCTTGCAATCCTTTTTGCAAATAGAAAGTTAGGTTTCTTTTGCACTATGTGGGGGAATGTGTTGAAATCACAGATACTAACCAAACACACACAGACACACACACACACATACTACCTCTTTGTAATTTTGACCTTGGTCCCTCAGTTTGTCTCCTCTGCCAAATAACAGCAGATAACAAATTACCAGGTGCTGAGTTTAATTGAGGGCACAATAAACTTGACTCAAATGAATTAACCTGAACAGACAGTGATTAGGAGATAATCATCTGCATTTAAAAGGACACCACCACCGTATGTATTGTTCAAAAGAGACGTCAAGGCCTCAACGTGCCAACTGTCCCTTCCATTAATGCTGCCTGTTCCTGCCGTCCTCACTGAACCATTGGCCAAGACACAAATCACCTGTGATCAGGGCACAGGGATTACAAGAGAGAGAAGAGCAAACAGGGCCATGTTTAAGTAGCATACTTCCTTTTCAGTCTCTCCATTACAGTTTCAACATGATCCTGGTTACATCAACCTGTTGTCTCTTACACCTACGTGCTCTGACCTCTGTGACACCAGGAAAGATTACGCTTCTCATCCTACAAACACATTACTTCCGACATGTTGCCCAATCACAATGTACTGTAACAGTAGAGACTCCTTTGTGAAGTGTCTCTGATAAACCTCTCTCCTCGCTGACGCAGGACAATGATGTCAATGACCTGAAGCAGTTTCCTGCTCAGACGTGCTAAGTCAATCCAGTGATGACGGCCTAGTGATGAATCTAACCACTTGGCTTGGCTGCTTTTCCACGGACACACCAACTGCGTGATAAGACAGGAGTCCCGACATGACATGGTAACAGAGTTAGGTAACAAGCCTGATACTCCTTCCTGTTGCTGTGGGCTGAGAGGGGAGTCAGTTCATATTTTCATCATGATTTCTTTTTTACTAGAGCTTGCTAGAGTTGTCAACAACCAGAGGGATTAGGAGATGACTTTACTCTGCCGGCACCCACAAAACTGGAGACATCAGATTATTTAGTGCCATCACAGTAACCAGAAGTTGTAAAATGTCCCTCAGTGAAAAGAACAACTGATTTTAGATCATATTAGATTTGAATTATCAAACAATTAATTCAGTAAGATTATAACATTATATGTCAGCTAATGATAAAAAAAAAAAAAAGTGTTGGATGATAACTGTCTTACATGTCATCAAGCACCAGCAATCAATGGTGCATTTGTTCTGGTCATGTTAGTCAATGTTTGAAGTGTATTCCTCTGTATGCAACAAAACATTATACCCTGATCCATGCATGGTAATATTAGCTGCATCTCTAACAAAAAGAAACATAACACCACTTCATACCAGTCAAATGCTGTAATGTTTACTTCAGTGAAATTATGATTATTCTTAATGAGATGAAGGCCTGATTCTGCTCCTTTATACAGTGGATCAAACAAGTTAAGGTGTATCTCCTCCGGTTTCCCTTTTGTGATCATGTGGTGAAGATATTCATGCAACCTGATTTTGTTTTCTCTTTCTCTCGAGTGCAAACATTCTGCACACATTCATACACCCTGCACTGTGCAGCTGCTTTTTTCCCCTCCCTCCTTCTCTCCTTCAGTGTCCCTGTGTGCCTACACAGCTGTTACAGAAACAGTCCATCACCAAATGACTGTACAGTATGACAGGCTGCTTCTGCCACTCACATATTATACGTTATATAAAAATGGAGTCTGTGTTTTACAGTTGTCTAACTTTCTTCTACTTGTCTCTGCTTTCACTTTTGGAGGGGTTGTTATTGTTGCTGTCATAATTTGTTTTGTTGAATCGAGCAAAACTGAGAATATAAAGTGTTCAAAAAAGGATTTATCAATAGTAAAATCTTGTAGATTTCATATAGGGGTGACCTCTCTCAACATCAACCTTTGTCATCCATAAGCACAGAGAGAGAGATTTGAGATTTTCAGACAGAGTAACCATGCAGATGTTTGATGATGTAAACACACACACATACTGCACACCAATAGGAACATATATTAGTGCTACATACCATCTTCGGGTACGGCAGACGACCGTATGAGAAGATCTCCCACAGAAGAACACCGTAACTCCAGACATCTGACTTTGTGGAGAATTTCTGCATGATGAGAGAAAAGGTTTGTACTTTCTGTTTGAAGACACTTTATTAAAGGACCTACTTAGTAAAGGGATTATAAGGGGGTATTCAAATTTGAAAATCCTGATAAAAGACAAGTTATACTGGAGAAAGATTTGCAAAATCACAACCTGGTTTTAATTCATGGATTAACACAGATTAAAGGGATTTAATTAATGATTTCTCAATAGGCTTAAATATAAAAAAGTGAGTCATGACCACCCTTCTTTTTTGTTTCATTTTACTTGAAATTCTCTATAAACACCCACACACTCACACCTATAAATATATATATTTGTGTGTGTGGGTGTGTGAAGATATTTCAGGATGTAATGATATAGGTTCTAGACAGATACAGAATATTAATAATATTATCATTACATAAATAAGTACATATATAAATAGTACATCTAATAATAATAATATTGATAATAATGATCAATAAGTAATAAAGGGTAAAAGAAAACCTCTTTAAACCAACCTCTTTCATCAGAGCTTCAGGGGCGGTCCATTTAACTGGCAGTTTGATTTTATCTGACACCTTGGAGTCCACCTTGGTCAGACCAAAGTCGCTGACCTTGGCCACACTGTCATCAGAGACCAGGATGTTACGAGCTGCCAAGTCTCTATGAACCAGCTTCTTAGACTCCAGGTACTCCATCCCGTCACACACATCCCTGCAGCACCAACACGCAAAGCCACACAAGCAAGTCTCAGGTGACTTTCATGAAATACACTGTTCAAATGCACGCTGCCCGTCTGTCGACACTGTCTACACTCAAAAACACAGTATGTTATTTGCTATGGAGAACATTCAAAGAATTAAAATAATATGTTTTTCTATTCACGTTGGAACTCACAATGCAAAGTGCAGCAGCTGAACTGAGGTGACAACTGAACGTCCCCTTGTCCTGAGAAAATTAACAAGGTTTCCCTGCAACACAAAATCCATTGATATAACACATCATGAATGTTCCATAAGAGGATTTCTCAGTCGATGTTATGTGTAATACTACACATAGCAAGCTGGGGTAACTATTTGATACTACAGTATATCTGAATATCAACTGCTTTCTAAAAAAAATATCATATCATTGGTTGTGGTTCATTTGACTTCGATGGAACAACAGTCTCCTCTGAGCTCAGATTGAATTCCCCAGAAGAGAAAGTCAGACTCAGCTGCACAGCCCTCCCTGCACTTTGGTGCCTCTGAGCAGCCGCAGGGAATATGGGTATTTTAGTTCAAACTCAGACTTTTCACTCAATATATGTGGTTTTATTCTGTTGCCATACACTTTTGAATAGTTGTGCTGAGCATCATTTAGTTTACTGTAGATATATATCCACTCTGTTTTCTAATTTCAGTTATTTTACATAGTTTTCTGTTCTTATTGTGAGGATGTTGATATGGAGAACCATTGATAAACATGTTAACTGTACCTTACTCATGAGCTCTGTGACAATATGAAGCCCTTTGTGAAGAATGACGCCCAACAAACGCACCAGGTTTTTATGCTGGAGCTTCCTGGGAAACATAAATCACAATGTAAGTAAAGTAAAAGTAAAGTGATGAAAACACAGAGTTCATTTATGACTGAGCAAACACACTGAAACTGAGGCCTGATTCATTCTTCAGATGGTTTTGGCAAAAGATGAATATTTTAAAGTGCTGAAATGTTCTCACGTCATGACTGCTGTCTCCTGCAGGAAGGCCTGAGCTGTGACGTCACATTTAATGGTCTTTACCGCCACCTTCTGGCCCATGTACTCTCCCTTATGTACAGCTGCAGTGGAGAGTGACACATTATTTACCCATCACAGATGACAGCACTTTACTTCTCTTGCTTTCATGCTCTAAATCTACTTCCACTACAAACCCTGTGAGGCCACAGAGATTGTAAAACCAATGAAACGGAACAAAATAAAATCTAAAAAAATCTCACCACCAAACTCCCCCTCTCCAATAGTCTCCCCCAGTGTGAGCTTTGCCATGTCCAGCAGCCATCCAGCTGTAGAGGAGAGACACATGAACAATATAAACCTGCCTCATTCTTAGACTTTCTCTTTTTGGTCATAGCTGTAAATATTTGATATTCTAAAAAGGACTACTGATGATTAATTTAAATCATTTCAAGAATGCACCCTCTTCTTGAGTCCTACTGACGAAAGACACTGTTGTCCCAATATAATTTCCTTTGGACTCAGTTGTAAACAGGAGACTTACTTTTGGACAGCTCTAACTCAGCTGACTTGGCTCCTTGTTTTTCTTTGGGCTTTAGAAGAGTCGTAGCAATGGAGCCTTTGTATTTCGAGTAGAACTGCAGAGACGGAAACACAACAGCAGATGTTCATCACACACATCTGTGGACATGGGACACGTCAGTGCCGGTCAGCAGGTTTGACCTGGGCCACAAACTAAGTGTGTGTCTATGTTCATGCTTGTTTCGGTCTGTAAAATGTGTCCATAATCATAAATATATAGCTTTCTCTCGCTTAAAACAATAATTGCAAGCTCGTTGAAAATTTCACAGTTTGAGCTGTGCAGGAAAACATCAGTAACCTGTGAACAGTGTGGTCATGTGTGAACACCTTAACAAAGTGAGAAAATAAGTGAGCGTACAACCTAAATTAAGACAGCAAAACACACTGCACCAGACAAAATGTGTAGAGATACTGGTCAGTGTCAATGTATGGCCTCTGTTCTCAAATAATAGAATATTTTTTTGAAGTAAAAAAGCAACAGCTGAATTTAACTAATCCAAAATAAATTTGAATTCATGAAGAGGGACATTAAAGTCTGGTTTGGTACAGTCAGCCGTCTGCAGGTACAGGGACACAGAAGATACAGGAGCAGACGATTCAGCAGAGACGGCCCTCTTGTGTGTTCCTCACAGGAACTTGTCAGCCACTGTGACTCAGACCTGATGACGTCTGTGGCTCACTGATAAGGTGCTGCAGAGCGATTGCAGCTGCGTTTCAAAAGCTCAATGCTGTTGAGCTTTCACTGCAACCTCAAGTCAACCCAGGCCAAACCAAAAAAGGAGTGTGTTCAATGAGGTTTCCTGTCTGTTTCTCAGTTTGTTTCTCAGTAATATTTGACACTGGTGGTGTTCAGGCTGACTAATAGTTTGGGCTTGAATACAGTATCGCCCAGGGCTGTTGTGTCCAACCTTTTTGGCTTGTGAAGTTTCCCTATGGATGACAGTGTTTTCAGTCTGTTGGCCCAGCACTTCAGTCTGAATATAAATATCATACAACTTTCCTGGCTTCAGATCCCACAACGTTGGAGATCCTCCAGCTTTTGAGTTTTAATGAATGGATTTAATTGAATCGCCACGAAATTTGGCTCATCGATACTTTTCCTCTAGTGCTGTCTTAAGGTCAAATGTTTAGTGAAAAATCTGATTAAAAATAAATATATTTGATGGAAAATAAATGTTTTTTTTCTGTTAATTATCTTATGACCCATCACACTGATCTTGTTCATAACCCAGGTTAGAAACTACAGGCCAAGGAGATTTAATTATTTATGCTGCCAGTGTTGTTCAAACTATTTTGCTTCTGAATACACTTTAGACATAGATGGATTTGTGCCTGAAATCCCTTCTCTCTCTGTTATATGACAGTGACTTTATGAATAATCCACATTGAGTCCTCAGGTAATACTTTTCTTTTCATCTCCACTTTTCTCCTCACAGATGTTGTGAACACTGCAGCTGGACTTTCAAGCTTTTTTCCCCCATTTCATTTTCTCTCACCTCGATCATGTCAATCAGGTTGTAGAAAAACTCCATGTTGTCAATAGTCAGCTTGTTGTCCTGATAAATCACTCGGTAGTGGACGACCTCTCCAGAGATGCTGACACACAGGACGTAGTCGCCGGGATGGCGGACAGACTCTCGCACCAGGAACAAGCCGTCCTCAGCTGGCTGCAGCTTACACACCGCCTCTGGACCAGAGATGTTCCCATGGAACCAGCTGATGAAAGACGGCACAGGGTGAACCACAGGAATAAAACTCTTTGTCTCTGCAAATCATGCTGATACTCTTTCTGATTGGATTCACAAAAGAGTCCCAAACATTTCACAGATATAATTTTTTTTTATCAGACAGGGGGTCATAGCATCAGACCAGTAGTTGAATTTTAGGGGGATGACGTCGCCTTTAAATGAAAAATACCCCATATCCCTCCCACTTGATAACCTGTCATTTCATCTCCTCTCAGTCATAGTGCCGCATGTTCAGACAGATAGTTCATTTGAGTGTGCAGGTGCACTTCTTACAGTTTGTGGGTGTTCCTAAAGAAATTGCAGGAACGCCATTTTATTTGTAATAGTTGAAACTGAATGGCATCAAAATCCGTGCTCTCCCTCTCCCATACAAATACACCCAAGAAATATATTTAAGTTTGGTCAAAACTTGTGTTGTTGAGTAATTTTTGACTCCTAGTAAAAATGAACAAGGACTAACCAACATTTCTAACTCATAAAAAAGGGGAAGTTAGGATGTTTAATACTCAGTGTTTGTTCCAATGCCAGCCCACACAGAGTGGTCATAAGATTTGAGAAAGTGACAGAAAGTCGAGTTTTCCTGTGAGAAGCTCAAGAATAAATAAGTGTAAAATTCAGAAGAGGAGACTCACGGCATGAGGCTGAGGCTGGGGTCGACACGTAGAGCCTCTCTTTCACGAACACTGGTGGAGTTGATGAGCCCCTCGTTTCCTTTGATGTTGTGTCTGGCTTTGTAAAATCCCTTCCTCTGAAAAAGAGCCATGAGTCTTGCGTCATACGGTGAATCACAAAGAGGCTGTACATGTAAATACGTATGAACTGTGCCTTGTGTTAGGTAAAACATGACAGTACTGTGCTAATGTCAACTATAGTGAAGATGTCTCCTTTGTGATAAGCCAGTTCTCCGGGTTTGGCTTTTCTGTGGTTTCCTTTGGCCACACACTGAGTCCCAGCAGTCCAGCTCATCTGCAGAGACAATAAGGAATCAGCCATCAGCTTTATAATATATCTGAAATAATGCAGTCAGACTTTACAGGCTTGTCATAGTTTTAAAAAAAACTACTTTTTAATAATCTGTTATTGCCATGACAATTTGTTATTGCAATGACAATTTATTTGGTAGTATTAATAGAGGAAGTAAGAGCAGATACTCTTTGTCTAAGTTCAATAACTGCATTGTTTATTTCATGAGCACCGACCTGCCTCATTTAAATAATCATTCATATACAATCTATCACTTCAACCCACTGGATCTCACACTTTTTATTACTTAGCCTAAGTTCCTCGTGGTCACCATGTAGCTTCCTGTAATTGCCATTCGAAATACAAATGCTCTGGTAGAGTTGTGTAATCACCATTTCATCAGGCAGACTTGCTCTTTCTCAAAAAATCCGGGGAACCACATATTAAAATGACAAAGGAAGTAATTTATGATAAAGGATTCACGCTGACTTTTTAATCAGGTTAAATCAAAAATCTGCTAACAGAGAAGACCTGGCCAAGTCAGTCACAGCTACAGTAGAAGTAAAAATTTAGATTTTACCAGAGCTTTAAAGTTCAATACCAGAAACCCTGACTTCCATCTCTACGCCTACACACTAATCCTATTGTATTAAAATGACTTAAATGACTATGTAGCTGTTGTTTTAGATCTCTTAATTCAAATCAATAGCTCTAGGGAAACTTTGACACCACATAAAATAAAGGTTTCGAACCTGCTCCTAAACACTGTCCTATATTCCGTGTACGTACCTTTGCCATGACCAGGACAAGGGCTGGATGATTCTGCGTCGATCACCTGTAAAGACGAGAAGGAGTCTATGAATATCTCAGAATAACACATCCGTCCATGGTGTGTGTTTCCTGTCTGATGTCTGGATATGTGCATGAGGAGCAGCAGCTACGGGTCAATACAATAAAACAATTAAGATGTTGACATGTTACAGATGCTGACATGTTACAGATGTGCACATGTTACAGATGCTGACATGTTACAGATGTTCACATGTTACAGATGTTGACATGTTACAGATGTTCACATGTTACAGATGTTGACATGTTACAGATGTTGGCGTGTGTCTGACTGCTGCTGTGGCATGAATGTAAAGTAACAACCAGCTGAGAACCTCTGACAGCTTGTTCAGTGTGGATGCTGGTGGACATGAATGTTTCAGTACCTGCAGCCCCCCCCCCCCCCCACTCTCTCTGGACAGATGCTGACAGCCTCCTCTCCTCTCCTCTTGTCTCCTCGCCTCTCGTCTCCTCGCCTCTCGTCTCCTCGCCTCTCGTCTCCTCGCCTCCTCTCCTCAGTAAACTGCAGGAAAACAACCCCACGAGTTCAGCTTCTTCTCCGTTTCATTCAGCGGTGACGTGTCCTCTCAGATATCGTCGTCCTCACAGATGGACAGGAGCAGATCCAGTAATGTCTCCATCCAGATGTGCCAGCGGCTGCTGCCGCGCGAGCGCCGGACTCCGTGTGTGAGTGTCACTTCCTGGTCATTTTGGAACATGTAGTTTATATTTAATGAGGTGACGTAAGAAGTGACGTGGGTGCAGTGAGGAACTTTTCGTTAGTTGTTTGGTCTCTTGACAATGTCTAAGCAGGAAAAATGACACACACGCACGCGTCTCTCTACAGTTGTAAGGACACTCATTGACATAATGCATAATAGCCCCTTATCCTAACTTTATCCAACTAAATGTCAAACCTTAGACCAAGTCTTAACCCTCAGAGCTAAAATGTCCTGATAAAGTCAAAAAGTCCTCTTAATGATGGTATAGAACCAACATTTGTCCTCATAGAAGGAAAACCATGCTGGCACACAGTTGTAGATTTCTTGTAGACTTACTTTAACCTTTAATATACTTACTACTTGCCTAACGTTGACTTTATGCTTAACTTTAATTTAACACTTACCATAACCTAATCTTTGACATCATTTTAACCTAATCCTAACATTAAGCTAACCTTTGCTATAATCCTAACCTAATCCTAACCTTGTCTTTAACCTTAACTGTGTCAATAGATCTAGGTCCCCAAACCAGTAGTAATACCAGGTAAACACACTCACACACAAACCCAGGAGACAAAGTGGCTTAAAAGTGTTTTAATATGTCCCCTCAATTTTAGGCAACACTACTAAGACATTCAAATAATAGGACAGCAACTGTTCACACTTTCTGTTTTAACAATACAAAATAATCTTCAGAAATAAAATAAGCAATACTTATATATATGATACTCTTAAATGAAATTCAAACTTAAACCAGCACAATAATTATCTCACATCAACTTTTAAGCCTTCGGGTCTGTGCAACCATCCCTTCCCTGTCCTACATCTGTGTGAAACAAAATCTTACAATGATAACAAAAAAAACATGTTCCCCTTTACTCATTCTTCTGTAACACACCACATAATGCAGGCACAAGGAAGAAAGTCAAAGTCTATAGCTAATTTATTTTTTATTACAGTAGATATTCAGTCTCATTTTTATGACTAAAGCTTCTCTTTTCTGCTAACCATACTGTGGAAGAAAAAAAGATTACCAGGCATATTATTTCAATGATAAGATCATGGCTGCATACAGTAACACTGCCATTTCTTAAGTGCTTCATTTTCTCAGCATGCTACAGACTGTGCAACGCAACACTCGTCTCCTCCGAGAGAGATTTACTCTTCAGTGTGAACTCTGCAGAAAAAACCCCCACAGCAGAGCTTGTTTGTCTTTGTGGGTTACTGATTAAAGCTCTCCGCGAAGCATTTTCAGGGGGGAGGGAAGTTATTTTAGTCTAGTCTTTATTTTAGATCAAAGTAGATTGGGACATTTGGTTACATTTCAAAACTCTTCAGTCGAATCTCTTGCACGTTTTGAACACGCATCAGGAGGAAATGTCGACAAAGCTTAACAGGACAGGGCGTGCAGAGTTCAGAAAGGTCATTCAACAGCATTGCACTCTTTTATTACTAATGAGTCGTCTCAGGCACAAAGAACATCACAGTAACGTATGTATTCTGTTGTGATCTGGGTCTGAACAGTCAGTCTTCAATGATCTCAAAGCTTCAACAACAAACCCTCATCTTTTGTTTTTAAAAACAACTAGCTGAAAAACTGATTTCAGTGTACAGATGTTCAGTGACTCATGACTCGTGTCAAGATTAATATTGAACTGGGCTAGAGAGCAGTAGAGTTCAGACTTTGTAAATAAAATAAGGTGCTTCTGATGTAATGATACCGGATGCTCTAATAATAACAATACAACTGTACATGACAGTGGTGGTTTTACTATTGTGAATAAACAAGGGAGTGATGGTCAGTACTTGTTGTGCAATTAGACTAAAATGGAATGATGCAGTCAGTTACTTTCATGATGCGTTTTCTTTAACCGACCCAATTTTCTTTGTAATGTTTCAGACACACTACATCTGCAGGAAATCACAACACAGGAGAAAGAACTTGCAGTAAAGATTCTCAAACTTCAGTCCTCTTCCTCCAACAGATTATTCCTCTTAATTCAAGAGCAGACATGTAACATGTAAAGTCAGTTATATTCATATGTGTATAGCTGCGTGTTAGGATTGTTTTCAAGATAAGAACATTTTAGAGTTGTGACACTGTACCAGTCTCTAAACTAGCAAACACCTCTGACCTGGAAAGCAGAGGTCAAGCACTTTCTGCTTCCTCCTTCTTGTCTTTTTTGCCCTCCCCCTCTCCCTCTCCCTCCCCCATGTCGCTGACGTCCCGTCGACGTTTGCGGTTGCGAGCGCTGGCCTTGGACGCGGGCAAGGACTCCATGCCCAAGACCTTGTGGACTTGTCGGAACGCGAGCAGCCGCAGAGCGTGCTGAAAACAAAACAAAAAAACATGGGAAAGGTATATTTGCAGAGTTACATATTTCTTTCTGAGATTATTTGGTATTTTAATTTGACAACTGACAGTACATTGTGACATAAAAAAACAGGGATAAGATGGTGCATTAAGAAATAAAATCAGTAAACTATTATACCCAACAAGTTGCTCACTTTTATTTGATTATGGTCCTTATACCATGCTTAATAATTAAAATGATATCCCATATAAATAACTTCAGTTTTTCTATTGCAGTCTCTCTTTCCTTTTCACAGCTCTTCACATCATTTCAGTCTCATTTCCTCCTTCAGTTTTCTCTCTTCTCACCTGCAGCTGCTCCTCACTCTCTAGTTTCACTGCCGCTAACATTCTTTTGAAAAGTCTTCTGTCCTCCTACTGATTCTCAATTTGCAAATCCATATTCACACAGATATCAAACAGATTTGGTATTATTTTTGTGTGGTTCTCACTTAGCAACATTTTCACATTATACTACCTGGTTACTAAAAAGTAATCCACATTTCTAAGCCAATCAAAATAACTGGCCATGGTATAATTGTGTGTATAGGTACCTGTGCACTGGCTGTTATGTCCTCTCTGTCTTGAATAATCAAGGTTTCCAAAGCATCTGTTGCCTCCTTCTCACAGGGGTCCATCAACCCTGGTCCATCTGAGTGAGAGGACGAGACAAACAAGTAAATAAGACAAAGTCAAAACTTTGTACAGTATTTTAGTACAGACATATTCCAAATAAAGCTGTTCTTCATATTCACGTTTTTTCTGTTTACTACAGCAGAGGCAGAAGTTAGGCAAAGAAAGACACACTGTCTTGAAAGTGATAAAAGTTTGAGCATTTGACATTGGAGAAGTTTTTAGAAGTAAAGCAGTGTGATTTGTGATAATTTAGGCCTGTTTTTTAAATGTTTGGTTGGTTTTGATCATTTCCTCTGTTCTAAGCAGTATGATGACACTGTGTGATGAGCATCAGAAACTCACATACATTCTGTTGCACCAACAAGTTAGAATTGATCAGAGCTATGAGATGAAAGCAAAGTAAAGAACTTTGTTTATTGCAGCATTATCTCAATGCTTTAATGTCTGTATAATCAGTTTGCCTTATTGTACTGATACACATATGAAACAATCTTTGTTTCCTTGTTTCATTAAACTTGTCTGACCTGGTAGCAAGATGCCTGTGGAGATGCACTCCAGGACTCTGCGCATGGCCTCCCCCGGGCTCAATGGACCTGAAGCACTGCTGATCACCTTCTCCACCAGCAGCTCCATCGCCTGAAGACAAACAGAGACAGATGATTCAGGTTTGCTTATAGAAAAAAAAAAAAAGAACACCTCGACCTTTCCATGTCTTGACTCTTGTTGAAAGACAAATTATTGAAGTTTTCTTTATGTAACATAGAATTTTTTGTAAGGATAGATGCATTAAAAGTGAAGTAGTCTTTGTAAGCTGTTAGAAGGGTGATACAGCATGAGCTATATTTGCATCATTGGACTTATTAATGTCATAATTTTGTTCTCTTACTATTTACCCCAATAAACAGAACACAATACAGACAGGTTAAAAAAATAACAAAATTAAATAGATGAAATGTAACAGACAAATGTTGCACTAACCCAGCTGGGCAGCTTCCCCCAGGTGGGCACCCGCTGACATAAATCCCTCAGCACCCGAATGATGATCACACAGGACTGAAGCCCATTGGCTCGAGCCTTCAGAAATGACAAGTGAGGGAAAGAGTAAATTGGAAGAATTATATTGGATTCAAACTGAATACTATAATCCTGCTCTGTAAGTAGAGATTTTAAACACAACTAAAATCACCTTTTCATGACATTTTGTGCAATTTACATATGAACTAACAGCTGCCACACAATGATTAAAATAACTTAACAGTAACAATAACATTGTATCCTAACATCAGTACTTTCACATTATGGTAACAGTTTTCTAGTTATAATAAGATGCTTTTTGTTGTAAAGGCTTTCTCTATACTAGACGTTCATAAGGAGAAAAAAAACACCAGAGCATGGACAGAAAGAGAAAACAGGAAGAACCTTGAATTCCACATTAATGTGACAAAGTGGTTCTTCTTTTGAACAATTAAGACAGAGTCCTATTTAATGCCTAAAAAGGAAGTGAGATCAGTTCATTACTTCTGCAATATGATAGAAGGTATGTTTAAATAAATAAATAATACGAGGTGAGTTTGAATAGATATATCAAAACTATCTCAGCATCACCAATTGAAGTAACAGGGGTTGTGTCCCTGGAACACCTTGATGAAATAACATTTTTAACATTATTTGTTACAACCTGTGTAAAAGGTCAGGTGTTGTGATGAGGGACATGGCTTTGTGATGCATTTACCTGGAACCATTTGGCGTGACGGAGCGCAGCCAGGTATTCCAGACATTTCCTCTTATTCAGAAGATCAGGAGGATCCTTCTCAGCCACATCTGCTGGATAGAACACGTACTGACTCATTACTTACAGTCAAACTACAGCAGAACTCAAATGAAGCCTGCAGCGCATAATAAGTGTTGATACTGCTGATGTACACTCGCTGATCAGTGATGAGACTATAAACAGCCACTGGATGCGCATGTGTATCTGATGTAACCAGACATTTCCTGCAATCGTAACAAACGTTTGTTTGTTTGGTGAAAAAAAAAACAAGGGGAAGATATGAAGGAAAAAGTGTGTGACCATAAAATGAGGAAGACTAGAGTCTCTTTAGGTTTTACAGATATTTTCTCAATGGAGGAAAATAGCAAAGAAAATGTAAATTAGCACAAGTGTGTTTTTTTGGAGTGGAAGGTTATAGATAAATGCAAAAAAGAAGGAAATCCAGTGCATTGAGAAGGTACCTAGTTTAGTTTAAAGAAACTAATCCCCATTTAATTGGTTTGAGAGATGAGGTGAACATGGTACAGATGTAAACTGACTGTGCAGCTTTCTCTGGAAAGACATTTTCACACGTCAAACTCTGGCGTAACTTATAACTTTGAAAATGTCCTCATTCCATTACGTGTGTTTGAAGCACAGAGCATGTTTGCTCACTGTCACAGATTATTGGGGCCATTTTTAATGTTATAAATTACACGTGCGTTTTATTCTATCAAAGTCAAAATGTCTTTATGAGAAAGGGTTTTCAAATGCATTTATTTTATGAGGTCAAGCTAATTTCCTGATTTATCATAATGAACTGTCATCCCACATAGTATTGTTCAGAAATGACTGAAAAGGCTGAATTATGGAAACATCCCCACTAGTTTTCACAGTTCACAAGTTTGAACTTCCCTTTAATAAACTTCTAATTCAACTTTTGGATTTCCTCTATTTTGCATCTGAACCTCTTCTTTGTATGAGGAACTTTCACAGACATTTTATAGTGGATCCAAAAATGTCTCATCTGCCACTTGGGAGCATTTAACAACTGAAACATGAACTTTCTGCAGATACTCATCAAAAAATGAACCGTCAAATAGCAGATAAAGGCACAGGAGTGAAGACATCTCTCTCCCTTCATGACTCCATATTTTAAAGGATAAAATATTAGCCTTTAAACAATACTGGCCACCAAGAGATCTCTTCATAATGATCTTTCATTGTAAGTGATGGGGGGGATAAGTCATATCAGTAGATACCTCTTTTGTTGTGCGTGTTCACACAACAAGCATACAGGTCAACACCCACTCCCTAGACGAACAGCTCACACTTTAATCATCTGGAAAAACAACCCAAAGTACTAAAGTAACATTGTTGGTGAAAATCCATCCATGTGTTATGTTTGACCAGTCACCCAGTAAAAATTAACAAGTTGCCTGACAATAATTAAGATGTATTCATTGTGTTTTACTGATGCCTCGCAGTGAAGAAGAGTAATAAGAACTACAGGAAATTTGAAATAAAAGTACTGTAACTCTGGTTAAAGCTCACTTCATGACTGAAGGCTCTTTCTGATTCATACAGGTAAAAACGTCATGTCTATATGCAAAGAAAAAGGTCTGTGGATTTTGTCACTCTCATTGAAATCACATTAGGAAAAGATCCATAAATGACCAGTATGAACATCAAGCAAAACCTGTTTCAATAAAAACTGGCTATAGTTTAGGACAAGCTTGAAAAATGTCTCACCTATCCTTTAAAGTAAAATTCACTTAAAAAAACAAACAAGTTAAAGCAAAGTCAAATCTATTCAACACAATGGGACAAAGCCATGGCTAAATTTGTGACACTATAAATGTAGAATTCTAAATTATGCATGTGTCTCTGCTGGATTTATAAATTGTTCAAAAAGTTTGTGGACAGATTTAAGACAAAAAAACAAGACTGCACATCTAAACATGACAAATGACAGGTTTGTCCAAACAGGTTGGTCTCTGGTGACTGCGATGAGGTAATATTACACAACGTCAGCCTTGGGGCTTTCCACACTTCCATATTCACTACAACTGCAGCAACACCAGAGGACATTAGCTTTCTTACAGGGGAAATGCATCACAAAAAACAAAGCCACTTGTTTGAAGTCTACACGACCATACCACTTAGAATCAAAGACCCATATTTATCATGCCTCTCAGAGCAGGGAGTTTTCACTGAGCCCCTCTTACGATGAATCCAGAGGGGTTTCCTGCTCTGAAAAGCCTAATAAACATGGGCTACCTGGTTGTTTTAACTTTTCTGTTCTTAGTGGTATGTGTACAAGTGTGGTCTTCACATCGGCCTTCGGCTTGCCTAGGTCTGCTGATACAGAATGGTGGGCACTGATCAACAAACCCAAACAAAATTTAAAAATATAAAAAGACAAAGGCCACAGAAAAACATTTCTACCATGTTTTCCAAATGACATTATAATGCTGACAGTGTTAAGAGCAGGCGGAGGAGTGTTTGCAACTCACTGATCTTGAAAATTACTGCAACTGTTAAATGAGGGGAAAAAAGTGCAATGGATTTACAGTCATTTTGTTGCTTTTGCAGTGTTGATCATTGTGAGGCGATAAAATGACACTCCAACTCCTTATTGTTCATAATGCCACAGTATGCTGCAGGGATGAGAGGCGAAGGAATGGGAAGTCGTTGGACCTCAAAATCCCCTCGTAAGTATAATCGCAAAAATGCAGAGTAACAAGACTTTTCTCTTCTAAAAATATTTAATTTTAAATAGTTCATTATTGAGAGTATTTCCATCCCTGGGCATTATCTGAACATTGACCATCACTTCAGTCCAAAGGTTTTATCTGAGTGTGTGTTCATGAAATAAACACACACCCTCGTGGCACAGAAAGGTCGGAGAGCCCGGCTTTTGATTCCCATGATGTGGAAAAGAAAGACATTGGGAACTAGTGTAACTGCAAAAAATGGGGGGAAATGAAAAGAGTGGGACAAATGAATATGCAAGTTGGTTCTTATTTTAGGAGTTAAAGAAAAAATAAATAAATATGGGCTTGGTTAAAGTCCCACTTCTTATTTTTCGTATTTTTTAGCCTAAAATTTTGCTGCTTACGGGTGGAAAGGTAGCAAGAAATATATATATATATATATATATGTATATATAGTGTATTAGACACATTGCTGACAGTTGGTTGTCTGGTACTGAAAGCTTTGGCTTCTCTAACCTTTCTCAGCCGCTTTTCCTTCTGCCTGCTTGTCCTTCTCAGAAGCAGGGTCCTCCCTCATCAGCGGCGAGGTGAGAGAAATGGTCACCTGCATTTTGGGCTCCTTGCTTGAAAATATGACGATGTTCGCCTCCTCGGGGTGAGCCTGCACCTCATACTGATCTTCAGAAAATGTCTGCCGGTTAAAAGGACACTTGGGATTACTCACTACAGAGGAGGAGGGGTGTATGGGCAGAGAATACCCTTGTTTGGCGAGGTTGCAGGGCAGTACTGTAATGTTTTCAACCCTGGGTTTTCTTTCTATTGCGGATGGGATTATAGTTCCCTTATTCAAACAGAGTCAATAACGAGAACAATATCATTTCTCAACAATGCCTTTGCTATGGTTAGGTTTAAGACAGAAAAAGGGGCAGTTAAAGGAAAATAAATATCCCCAACTCACTCTGTAGGATTCAGGTGTCATAACCAGGCAGTAAATCTAAAGATCAGTGAAAAGCACCTTTAATGAAACACTCATTACAGCTAAAACAGGAGGGAGGAAGAGTGAGGAATTAAAGCACTGCACAACATGTATGTAGATACCAAACCTCTTCTGTGGACCTCAAATAGAAATTCAAATGTTTCTCCCTTTCAGCAGTTTTGTCATTTGTGAACATGGAAAAAAATCTCCCAAATGTAGAATCCACACAGTTAAGATATAATGTCCTGGAAATCCTCAACAAGGAATGGAAAATTGGCTGAGGGGTAAAAGAAAGTAGTTTTACTTTAGTTTAGGGATGTTGATACTAAGAAACATCGTATATACCTAAGACTGAATGACCAACAGTCAATAGTCTACTATGGAAAAGGTTCATTATCATCATTATCATAAATACGTGTGTGTGGAGACCAAACCGCTCTGGCTATGGGGAGTCTTACATGTTCACTAATGGTAAATGAACTGCTCGAGCATATGAACCCAAACATCAGATCAAAACTGAAGTTACTACATCACAACGTTCAATTAATACATTTGAGTTGCTCTCATCTATAACGAAAGCTTTACTGGTAAAAACTTCTGGTTTCCATTCTCTTTGTTATGCAACCCTATCATCTCCCAGTCCCTCAGTATCCTGCTCTCATGACACTAGTCATAAGGCAGCGGATGATAAAGAACACGTTCCTCTTTTTATCTACTGCACCAGGTTATGTTTTCCAAAGGATCTTTTTTTGAGTTTTTCAATATGATCCCACTGATAGTTAATCTTATAATTTAAGATAAAACTTTAAATGTGTCCTTGTGAAATGTATTTAATTTGATACAACCTCCCCTTTACAACCTCACACACAGCACAGAAAGAAGAAAACAGTGATCTTCAGGGTCCTCATGAGGTAATCTTACCGCCAGTTCCTTGGGCAGCTGTTTGCTGATATTTTTCAGCAGAGTGATTGTGGGTTTCTTAGCGGTCAGGAGGATGAGCTCAACGTTTCTGTCCTCACGAAGCAGCAGGCCTTTGGCCAGGATGCCGACTCTCATCACACCTTTTAGCAGACGTGCTGAATTCTCAGAACTGTCAGAGAAAACAAAATAAGGGCTTGCATGGCTGGTTTGATATTTGAATGTTATATCTTGAGGTTAAACTTCAGCAGAACTCCTGTGAAGCCCTTTTAGTAGAAAATGATCCACACTCAACTTACACATCTGGCTAAATCGGTTGCATTTGCAGCAACGTGATGGTTCTATGTTTAAACACAGAGTCAAAATGAACATTCTATTTTTGCCTGACCACAATTTCTTTGTTACTCTGGTTGAAAAAAAAGCTTTTAGGCGTAAACAATCCCACTCCTTGTTTCTACCAACATACCCAGTGCAGACCAAACACATAAAAATTTCATATCACAATGAAAGTGAACAAAAATATCATGTTTGTCAGTGTTGACACAGTTTTGTTACAATGTACTGATATGAACGCTAAAATTGTTGTATCATTATTGTTACAACTGGTGTAACTTTATTAACATTCATTCAGACGCATACAGAGGAGTCGTAATCTTTTTCCTGCTGGAAGACTTTTACAACCAATTCAACCACTGTCAGATTTTAAATTAATAAAACATGGAACGTCAGTGAAACCAGATTGGAGATGTGGGTTATAGGTAATTTGGTGAAATCAGTCCACATTTACACACCAACAGTAAATGGAGATAATTTAGCCCTGTAGCTGCCCTCACAAGAAGGAGGCCTCCAGCTAAGATGACGCCTAGGGGTTCATATTTTTTTTTCTCTCTGTATTTGCCAACTGTCACATTTTACCTTTTGTCGTCTCCATTGTCATTAGCAGCAGTGGCAACAGCTGGCGTCTCCTTCTCCAACAGGGAGTCAGACACCAGCTTTAGGGCTCTCTCCGTATGGGAGACGATTCTCTGAACAGCCTGTAGCTCATCTTCCACCGGGTAAATGGTGGAGTGCTTGGCCATGATGTGACGGTCATCAGGGGAGTCAGGCCGACGCACACACGTCTTAAGGGAGAGAATACATGATCACATTTCTGTCTCAACTCTCAGTGAAAGTTAGTTTCTTATAAATATTATTGTCTCAGAAGTGAAGTTGCGGAGCTCACCAATAGAGGGGGCACCGGCATACCAGGGCGGCTCATTAGTGGTGGAGGAGCCATCCTACGTCTCTGCTCTCCCCAGTACATCTGCTCCTCCTCCATTCTCCTCCAGTACATGTCCTCCTCATATCGCCTGCATGGGAGAGACGTGTCATTGAAATGTCACTCATTTCATTTAAATATTGTTTATTCCCACAGGGAAATGTACACAAGAGTCCGTAAAAAGTACTATTCCAAAACAATTCTCTGAAGAAATAATATAAAAATGTTATTTATCAAAACATGTGTTAGCTGAGGGGAGTCTAAAGTTAGAAGATTTGCATTTCCTGTAAGAGAAGAACTAAGACAGGCCTGGTATGACATAAACAACATTGCAAATAGAGGAAACGTCTTGAAGGGTGTCTGTACAGTCAGCTGATGAACTTTACTAGCTTCCCCCCGGCTAATATTATCTGCATGATGCATCTTCCTCATCTTTCCCTGTTCTGTGTTGAACAAGAAAACCTGCAAACATAACGAGTTTGAGTTTCTGACTAAGATCTCTGGCCTCTGACCTCATCTCCATGTGCCAGCGCTGCTCGTCATCTCTCTGTCTCTTCAGCACCGCCTTCTGCTTCTGCTTCTTCAGCTTGCTCTCCTGCAGCTTCCTGGCCCGGTTACTGGGTTTGATCTCCACAGGAAGTTCTGGGTTCACTTTCTTCTAAAGAGACACAGAGAAGAGGAGAGAACATGTAAGAGCAATGTAACGTGTCAGTCCACATGTGATCATGTACTATGTGTTGGCATTCCCACACCAGTGCGGATACAATGAAAACAAAACAATCTCTTCACTCTGGCCTTTTATTCATCCCTTGATTAGATTTTTTTTTTATCCTTTTGAGGATTGCAGGGAGAGCTGTAGCCGAGCTAATCATGTGAGGAAGCACATTTTTTAAAGTTTCAAAATCTTCTTGTTTGGTCTATTTGCGCATCACCAAAGCCATTGGTTTCTCACTCCATTTTAACTTCTATTAATTGTCTAGACGAGTGGTTTTCAAACTCTTTCTTCCCAGGCACACCGCAGAGCAAGCCAAAATCCCAAAGCACATCTGTATTCCTATTCATGCACGTCAGCAGGAGAGGGGAGGGAGAACACCCAGACAGAGAATCTGACATGGTACAAACCAACCACTTCTCATGATAACATAAAATATCATTTACTTAGTGTTTCTGCACTGCTGCATTAGCTGCAGCTATTTGCCACTTTACCACTCGCTGTAAGCAGCACTGCGAGAAAAGGTTTTGCCAGAACACAACACCTGCCATTTGGGTGTGTGTGAGAGTGTACCATCCCCCCACCCCTGCAGGGAAGCTACCTACTATGTATAGAATCTTAACTGTAGATAATAACTGAACTGCCTTGTTCTGTTGCTTTCCAGTCTCAAGAGGATCTCAAACATCTCAACCTTCCTCATGCCTGCTTATCGTAACCAGTCAGACAGGAACTCTGTTCAGAAATATTTGTGACATTCTCACCTTGTACTGCAGTCTGTGCCTTCTTCCTTTCAGGTGCATGTCTTTAGCATTGGGGTCATTGAAGCTGCACTCACACAGTTTACAATGAAATCGAATCACTTTGCCTTCGTCATTACGAACCTGAAAAAGACAAGACAGTTGGGGGTGAATATAGAATCATGCAGGGTGTGTGAGTAGAAGAGTTGAAAAAGAAAAGATGACATAAAAGTATAAATCTTGAGGATTTTTTCCTGCCTACCTCCTCTACATAGTCGTGTCCTACTGGCTGGATGTCACCCTGGCCACTTGCTCTGTCACCATCCTCATCTTCACTCTGAGGCTCCATCTTCTGAACTGAATGTACCGTGGGCGCCTCCACTTTTGCGGGCACCACCGCTGCTACTACTGGTGGTGTCACAGCTGGAGTGCTGACAGGCTTAGTGGCTGTGAGGAAGACAAGACATTACAGATTAGAGAGTTCATTTTCAGGTATTCTAATTGCGTGTGAAGTAAAAAAAAAAAAACTTATTAACAGCCAATCTATAATTTCTACTTCTAGTTACTTTAAAGGCTGATACATTTCAGAAAATAAAAATTTGAATTAACTATCCAACGTCTTACAATCAAAGAATTCGATTTTTAAAACTATTTCATGTTTTTGGATTTGTTGATGTGTGACACTTTATATTCTGTCAATTGTATTTCACCTAACTTTGACACAAATAAGGACAAATACACTTTGTCCTCAGATCAGTGATATGATTTTTTGGAAGTTCAAGGCTGTATTTGATGACAGAGTAAAGCAAATTACTTATTTTATTTTTCAAGTGCATTTGTTAAGTGACCAAGATTAAAAAAGGGCTGTAATTGTCTGAAAACTGCCTCTGAACTTCAGAAAGAGCTTCTATTTAATTCTGCTCAAACGTTCATCCCACTAAACTTTATAATTACACTCCCCTCTCTGCTAATATTATACAAAATCAGCAGCGATGACATAGCTGCCAAAATGATGTCTTTTAACTTTTAATTTAGACGTAGATTGGGGTTAGTGTGCACTGAGCATCTCTATTATGGAGTTAAACAAGTTCTGATAGTGGAGCAGTGGGTAATCACAAATAAATAAATTAGATCAGGGGGAAACCGGTCCTCTTATCTACATGATAAATCACCAAACTTACAAATGACAGTGATTTTGGAAGGAGCTGCTCTCTTGAACGGTGGTGCAGTTTTAGCCATGGCGTTTACAGACACCTGTTTGGGTGTTGCTGCAGGAGTTGACGTGGTTGAGACCGAGGCCGGAGCGGAGGTGTGGACTGGAGGTTTCCCAGCTGTCGAGGTTGTGACGACTGGAGCAGAATTCACCAACACGGGCTCAGTGGAAGGTATAGGTTTGCCAAGCTTGGTGTGAAGTTTCACCACCTTTCCAGGAGTGACAAAGGGAGACAGAGGGAGATACGGCCATTTAAGGATGCTGATATTTAATCCCATCCCAGATCCCTCAGGGAGGTTTTGTACTAAGACTCAGACAGACATCACATGAGTACACCACAGTCACGTCCTCTAAAAAAAGCATCTGAGGTTCTTCTACAGCTGCCTGTTTTTCGTCATCTAGATATCATGATTATTATTCTCTCACTCACACGCAGTCAATCTTCTCTGTACCAGTTGAGCATGTGTAACGCTCAATTTACATATATACAAATGAGCAAGATGATGGAGACACTAATTCAAACAAGCCTGAAAATTAACACAAATACAAAGGAACGTTGCTCCTGCTGGAATCTCTTATAGCCAAATTGACAAATATTGCATTTTGAATGAATAAAATATGTTGGTTGTATGACTAAACTACGCAAGATGTTATCGTGTGAAAATGTCACGTTTGCAGACACACAACGCAAACAGCAGTAGAACAACGTGTTGTGTTTTTACAAGAGTAGGTAGCACTAAAAGCTTCAGTTTATATCCTTTACAAACTATAAGCAAATTCAACAGACAAATACCCCTCATTCTTTAGACCCCACATCATGCATTCAGCTAAAAGTTTACTTGCCATGCATTCAGAGCAATTTTCTTTCTCTATGTTCTGCACACAAGGTGACCATCTTCAATCAAGTTCGCCTCAGCAAAATTTGACCACAGACTTGACGAATGCTGTAGTGCTACGTGCAAGTGTGGTAATTGAAAGTAGTTTAAATTATGAGTATATCGTATATGTAATATCGGAAATAGTAATACTAATTGTTGGGACATTTACTGTTTCACCCCTAGTAAAAAAAAATACTGAAAGACTTAAAGATAAAAGTAAAAGCAGCTCAATACAGCTAACCTTCTGGTGTTTGGCCCCACGGATATGGGCGGCGTAGGCGTCCACTCCAGTGCAGGAGACATCGCATAACTCACAGCGCAGCTGAGTCTGGACCCCTCTGGGCCCGTTCAGGGTACCTGTCTGCCCCCCAGACTTGAGGGCTGCCTCCTTCTTCTTATGCTTCTGACCCTCCAGGTGTTCCCGGTATGTCTGGTGCAGTAAATCAAACCAGTTAATTTTCTTTTTAAATCAGGCAACTGGTGACAAAAAACCACTAAAGAGACAATCCAACATGTGTTCTGATGTAAGATCATTTATTATTAGTTTATGTCTTTTGCTGCTCAGTTAAAAAATGGTGCTGTTATAAAGACCCTTAAAAATAATTCTTCTTAATTCCAACTCATTTCTAATCTCTTACCTGAGGGCCTGCACAGCTGATCTTGCAAATGTCGCAGTAGTGGAGCTGAGGTTGCTTTGGAGGCCCTTTGGGTTTCTGCAGCTTGTTTTGGTGAAATGTTGGCTTTTTGTAGGTGTTTCCTGCCGGAGCTGTTACCATGTTGCTCCCTGAGTTGCTCCAGGATGAGCTCGTCAGTTGCTTCAGTGGAGGCTGGATTGGGGCCTTGGGCTGTTGTGGCTGTTGAGGCTGCTGTTGCTGCTGTAGTGGAGGCTGTGGCTGGGCGAGAGTCTGCTGGGCTGGCTGGTAATAGGAGGGGGTGGATGTGGAAGTATAGCCAGTTGAATCATAATTTGAGTAGCTTAAGCCTGTAGGTTTAAAGGTAGAGGAACAAAGTGAGGACAGAGAGTTATTTGACATTATTAATTAACAAGAAAGGTAGAGGTCCTCAAGCTGAGGTGTGGAAAATCCAAACAAATCTTTGAGAGAACAACTCATGCAACTGCTAGAAAGGCAAAGTGTTTGCAGAAGTAAATAGTGGTGGTACACTGCTCGTCTGTGCAGTGACACCTGTGCAAATATGATGGAATCATGGTAGTCATTTGAAGGAATGACTTCCTGCATCCTCACCACGAAGTTCAGAATCAGAAGAAAAAAAAGCCAGATGCATTTTGGAAACAAGTCATATGGACCAATGAAGTTAAATTTAAACTTTCTGGCTGCAAAGAGCAAATGTTTGGAGAAAGAAGGGTGCAGAATGTCATGAAAGAAAACCTCGCCATCTGTGAAGAACAAGGTGAATCGATCATGCTTTGGGCCTGTGTTGTAGCCATTGGCACTGGAAGATTTCACTAATAAAGGGAAGAAAGGATTCGATTTAATACCAGCAAATTCTAAGAACTAACATCACACTGTCTGGGAAGGATAATAATCCTCATACATGCCTAAAAATCCACAATGGACTAGATCAAGAGAAAGTTTTGCCATGGCCCCCAGTCCCCTGAGCTAAAAACCATGGAAAATCTGTGTATAGACCTCAACAGAGCAGTGCACGCAAGTCCACAGAACTAGAAGCCTTT
This sequence comes from Paralichthys olivaceus, assembly GCF_024713975.1. Taxonomy (NCBI): domain Eukaryota; kingdom Metazoa; phylum Chordata; class Actinopteri; order Pleuronectiformes; family Paralichthyidae; genus Paralichthys; species Paralichthys olivaceus. Next base: position 13,291,931 of record NC_091095.1, on the reverse strand, counting down.
TTCCAGGAAGACCAAAAGAAACTTGGCTTAAAAAAAGAGAAATTACAAATTGTGTGACTTGCCAAAGGGGGGTGCATACGGGGTGCCTAAACTTTGATTTTCCTTTTAAAACAATAAAAGATGAAAATAAAGTAATCTTGCTAAAACATTTAAGGAATTTGTCTCTTCACATTTATGCCTTTTGCATATCAGGTCGTCTTTTACATAACCTATGACCAATGTACATCACTGATCGTTAATCATTTAATTTTACCTGAGTAGGAAGTGGCTGCAGCAGTGGAGCTGAAGGAGGAACCGAGGGTGTAGGATGAAATGGGAGTGGGAGGCTGCTGGACACTAGTAGTCACTGGGTAGATGTTGTAGCTGGTGGACACAGAGCTGGATGGAGCCAGAGGTTTCAGGGCCGTTACCTGCCTCTGGGGAGGAGGAGGCTGGCTGTACACGGTGGAGGGTGCTGGACTGTAAGCACTCTTCACTCCGACTGATAGAGAGAGAGATGGAGGGGGCAAGGGGGAGAGTGGAGGTGGAGAGGAAGGGCATCAGTGAGATCTGAAACTCAACCACATCCTCTGGGACTGTGACTGTCAGAGTTTTTTGGCAGAGCCAGCAGGATCCTTGTTTCTCTGCCAGAGGAGCAGCACACACATCTCACATATATCACATTACCCTTCTAAGTGCAAAGTAAAAAATACTGAGACTGATGACCAACAAATCCCACAGCAAGACCTAAGTGTGTGTGTCTCGTGTTCTACACTGTTAATTAGAACTGAAACACTAGTTATATTAAAGACATCAATATTTTTAGAGCGAATTTCAAAAGTGTATTTCATTGCCTCTTTACGGGCTCAGTGTGTGCAGAACTGAAAAACGTGAAACAATTGGCCTGGTTTGCAGATGTGGGTGATAGCCGCAGTCACACAGTGAGAATTTGATCCTACTTTTTAGACCGTGTGAATTTGCTGCAGCATGTCTCTGGTCACCAAAGCTCCAAATCAGCTTGTGGTGGCCAAAATGCACAGTGTTAATCTTTGGAACTAAAAGTGTTAAGAACACCCAGTTCAACCTATAGGAGATTCTGATAACAATTTGAATTAATTAGAACAAATTGTGCATTAGTTTTGAATTTGTTCAAACCAGACTTTTTGAAAAAGTGAATGGCCTAGTGGGTGGGGCTACAAAGATGTGTGACAGGGACAGATGAGAAATAAAAGATGAAAAATGTACTTCTCAGTGCTAACTAGTGGACAAAGTATGTCATGGCAACACAACATATATTTTAAATTTCTGTGCTGCATCATTTTGTCACTTGAGTAAATCACAATGTTAAGCTAGGATCATCCTATAAAATCAACAACAGCTGTATAGCCAAGAGGAGATTCAAATATTGAATTATCACTCAGCTAAATTGACTGAACCTTTGCTTACGATATGATAATAAAAATAACAGACTCACCAGTCTGGTAGTAATTCTCTGTGGGTGTCCTCTGAGCTGAGACTATACTTGTCTGGTAGTACTGTTTATTGTCATAGGTGGTCACAGCGGCAGGGCGTCCGTAACTGTAGTTGTCCTGCTGAGAGGAGAGAGAGAGGATTAAAACCAATTAAAAAAAAGATAACTGCATTTAACATCTTAACTCTGTATGTAATCATCTTTAATACAAGGATTTTTTTGTTTGTGAAAAATGAGATTGTCGTGATGATAATCGGTGCAGAAGCTGCATGCGTTGCTGTCTGCCCTTTGAATAGTGCATTTATATATCACATTCCATGACTCAGAATCCCACAAGACCACATCATGCAATAAGAAGGTGAATAGCACAAATCATGAAGGAAGCAGAAAGAGACTGACCGTGTCTGAATATACCTGGTACGTCTGTGGGGTGGTGGTGGGCTGCGGTGGGGCCGGAGGGTCCGGCTGCCTGTAGGTGTACTCAGGAGGGGCCTGGTGGCTCTGATAAGCAGGGTAAGGGGCGGAGACCACGGGACGTGCTGCCTGGACCGGAGCTGGAGAGTAGGACGCAGTCACTGCATGAGCCACAGCTGGAGCCTGCTGGACACTGTAAGTGGCTGTTGAGGGATGGGAGTAGGCCGGGGGAGGCTGGGTACTGAAGGAGAGGAGAGAGAGGGATATTAAAACAAGCAATACAATAAACTTCAGATTCTCTACAACCTTTATCCAGGAGGAGACACTGATCTAGTGCAAGAAAACCTGTTTTCTATCATTACAGTCCAACAGAACACAAAAACAGTCTTCACAGCATTCATTTGCCTGCTTGATTGAAAAACACGGAAAAGGCAATCTGTGATCAAGTTACTTAAACTAATACCAAGCCCTTAAACAAACTGCTGGATGATATCCAAGTTAGTTAAACCACAAGCAACCATGATGGCTAATTATCAATAGGACTGGTTTGTAGTGACTGAACAGTGCCTCAGTGAGGAGGATCATTTTAACTCAGTTTATTCTTGTGTTTTGTTACCAACAAATTTAACTGCATGATGTTTTCAAATAATAATAATAATACATTTCTATAGCAGTATTTTCTAATAGCATGTATCTAAAACAAGTTTGCAATGATCTTTACATAATACATTGGAATAAAACAAAATGAAGAAAGATTGACAAAAGTCTAATCTCGAAAGGCAAATGGTTCCAAAGCCCTGATGGCAAAACCCTAAGATTACAGTTTGGAGCATTACTAGTTAGTAGCTCTGTAATATAACTGTGGGAATGACAACACTGAGCTTTAGAAGTTATTTAAAGAATCTTAACATCAACCAAATTTCAACTGGCAGAAATTTGAGAGATGCGAGTCCTACACTTGCTGTTGGGTAAAATGTGTTGTTAGCATTTTTTCAGATGCAAACATTAGTCACTGGCAAGGCCACAAGTGTCAGGACAGACATGAACATGAGCGGGCTAAAATTAAATGATGACTTAAGGTCATAAAACAGCGATAACACTGATTCGTCATCATAGAAACATATCTAGGATCCAAAGCAAGTACAAAACAGTAAATAGACAAATTCACACAACCAGTGAGAAGAGATTTGAAGAAATAACATTTTCCATCTGTGTTTTGTCTGTTGAGCTTCCTCTACAGAAATGCCTGTAATTAAATCACCTCATTCAGTGCATGAGACTGTGAATACCGAGGAGGCACGAACTGAATTTCTGAGATCTAATTGTTAAATCATGGAAGTCCTACATACCATGCAGTGACAGGATTTCTGATTATACGGGTCTGACAGCACTCTTCACACTTCACTAGTAAAAATAAACAAGAAAGGGAATCCATAAGTTAAGTTTAACACTAAGCTCTTGACCGACTTGTCTGCCTGCAACTAAAACTGCTAACAGAGAGCCTCTGTTGATAAAAGTTTGGACAAACAATGTCTGAAGCTTAATAATGGATCATGCAAAATAAACAGCTCAGAGTTATGAAAACAGAAAGGGCTGAATGACAAAAAAACATAACTGTAAAATGATTTGAATACTCAGGTATCAGATTTTGCTGTATTCTTTATACCATTGTAGTCAGCACTTTGATATCTGTGGATTTGTGATGTAATCGTGAGAAATTTTGAAAATTAATCTGCAATAAAATGTTATTGAGGATTTTTGCATCAAAATGAAAAAAATGATAAATATGTCTTATAATTTATTTTCTGGATTAAAAATTCCTGTCATGTGCATGATGGAAGATTTGTATATTTATTATCATTTCAAGCACATTTACACTAACTGTAATTACTAATTTGGCTGACATATAATAATAACCTGCAATTATTTTAGACAATTTATAGAGTAAAAATGCCCAAAACATAACCTGTGATTATCACACTCAATTCTTAATAATGAGCAGCACCAGGTTTTACATAAGCCAACAAACAATTAAAGAGACGCTTTAATGAGTGAGCAATGCTGCAGTGATGACTATGTGGCCTCTTGCCTTTGCCCAGCAAAACAATATATTGAGTAAGAAGAGCAAAAGACACAGAGACTTGTTTACAAATTAAAGAGCTAGAGACATGCTGATAATGACAGGAAGCCTATTAGTACCATTAAGTTATAAAACCCTAAAAATTTTACGACCCGTGTCCATTATCAAAAACCTTTAATTTCTGGATTTTATTTCAAATTGAAGGATTTAAAGGATTCCTTAGGGAGAGATCTCACTGCACCTCCGCAGCTCCAACACACTGACACACAGAGGGATCAGGTGTTTAAGTTCAACCAGGTTCAAACAGATCCTACAGACTGATCATCGATGAGCTCGGATCAGAGGAAGAGTTTGGAGAATAAACATGTCAATGACATCTGATCACCTGTCAAACTCACAGATCAGATGTTTGTCACTCTGACCAATGTTCACCTCCTCTCACCTGTCTCTCCCTGTTGACATCGCCATCGTCATTAGACATTTACCCACAACCAACACAGTGAGTGAGACACAGGGGCTTCAGCGGTGCAGGAGCAGGGTTAGCCCCCCTCTCCTAATCCCACACACCGGCCACAGGTCACAGCTGCAGCCGCTGGCTCTCCCGGCACCAGCCTGACACCTCCTGTCACTGACACTCATGTTAAACTGCGTGAGGGGCTGAAGCGTCGGGAGCAGCTGTCCGAGTAAGGACGAGCCGGGGTTCACCTAATGTCAGGCGGCATGTCGTGAGGCGCCGGCCTGCGGACCCAGCGAGCTAATGCTAACAAAGCTAGTTGCCTCTCCGCGCACCGAAGCCCCACCACTGACCGAGTCACCGCCGATACGCGCCCGCCACTGACACCCGAAGCGCCGCCGACACGCTGACACCGACCGGCTTCGCTTAATTTACCTGTACTGAGGACCGGCAGCATGTGTGAAGCCGAAATAGTTGCTTGCAGCCATCTTGGCATCTCCAGTACAGTCAATGGGCAAACAGCAGACAGCAGCAGAGAGGCTGACCGTCAAGATAGTTCACCTCCCATCGGCCCCTGCGTCACCAGTACACACAGGAAGTACGTCACACACAGAGAGATTAGTTTATCTTAACTGTGGTTGTTATTTATACTCTGTCAACACGTGTTAATGTCATGTCAATATAGACATTTGTATTTGAGATATTAATTCATAAAATTAAAAGCAGGCGATGTTAAAAAGGTAACGTGCAAGTGTGTCAAAATTAAACTTAAGTAAACGCAGTAAAGTTAGTTCCATTGCACCACTGCAGATTGTTTTGTCTGTTCGTGCACGTGTCGTTTCATGTGTGCAACATGATTTAAAGAGACAAAACACGTATCCTCCTCTTGGACCTATACGACGTTGAAGCGAAGACGGAAGTAGGTAGAAGTGAATCCTCTCATCTCTCCTGCACAGGCTCCTGCGGTATCAGCTGCATGTCAGTCACGCTTGCACCGAGTTTCTGTCTAATGTAAACCAACCCACAGGCTGTGAGTCTGCAGCCAGAAGATTTAAATAGAGCATCATATTCAGATCCTCACTCAGAGTTAGAGTAAACCTACATCTGCACATCTATTTCTTACAGATAGTGTAAAATAATGACCTTGGGTTTTGCGTCTCAGGAGCAGCACAAAATTAAAACCAAATAAAATAAAATTAACCTATTAACATATTATTAAACTTCTGCTGGTTACTACTGCTGCCAGAGGCACAAGCATCCTCGAATAGAAAGGGGCCTTTTGTAGAAACATGCAGAGTAAATCAGAATGCTGAGCAGGGAAACTGGAGGGGTGATATGATTGGTCATGTGCAAGTGAAGTCAGGGGAAGAATAATTAATGTGTGTGGGGAGAGTTGGGGTAAGAGAGATGGGGTGAGGAGATAGAGAGGGAGGGGAGATGCTCTGCATGGAGAGTGATGCTGTTGCCAGGGAACAGCAACCACATAGAGGACCACTGAAAACAGCAGGTTTCATCTAATGGAGTAAAGGGACACAGAGACTGGTGTGAAAAGCTGCCTCCCCAGAAATGATGTGGATACAAGACTGGAACTGAATTAGAGGTAAGGGGGAGAAAAAGGTTGTCCAATCAGATGCTGAGAAAGAGGTGAGTAAAATCATGATACCAGAGCAGATGCAGCCTAATTTAAGGATTTTTGTGTATCTGGGTGGTGTGGATGCAGGAGCTGAGAGGCACTGCTGTCGTCTCGCTCTTCACGGCCAGTCTTTCTCCAACAAAGGTGGCCAGAGGCAGAGGAGACGAGGAGGAGGAGGAGGAGGGGGGTCCATCACAGACAGAGGTGCCCCCTGTCTCCAGACACCTGCTGCTGGCGAGCGGCTGACATCGAGGACACTGTACGACTGTGTCTGTGCACGAGTGTGTGTGTATGCATTTGAATTAGCCAAACACTGAGAGCAGGGCGAGGGGGAGATTGCAACCCGACCGATGCTTCCCCGCAGGCGTGAGGGGATCAGGACTTTCTTCCCTCGCATCTTTGCATCTGTGACCCAGCAGGAGGAGGAGGGAGGACGCACAAGCACAGACCACAGAGAGGGTTTCGAGGGGATCTTGCACCGCTCATGTGAGTCAACGTCCATGCATTTCTAATCTGCTTGCACCTTTTACACCTTGCACATTAGACGTCCACTAACATTTGACTCTTTTTGCAGCATTAATATTCCAACAAAAAATGGAATGACAATGGTTGTATATGAACAGGGTGTTTAAATGACCTGTGATAGGTTATAGACACATATAATAATATATTATGTAATGATATATATAGTCCATATTATCCAGCATCACTGGAAATGTTTCCTCTGTGTAAAACATGGCTGTGTTCCAGCTCATACAAGTGTTGCTGCCAAAACCATTAGAACCATTGCCACTGTCATTGACTCTATGTGTTGCTGCATGGTTGTCATCATCACACTCGTTGCTGGTTGTACCACATTTTGTCATCACAGTGTTATAACTCAGACACTGGGATTTCATATATAAGCAGAGAAGTACAATAGGACTTAACGTGCAGTTAAACAGGAATCTTCATTAGCCTTTTTTGGCTTCTCAAATCCCCTGCACAATGTTTTAACTTTTGACTCTTTAGTTTTTTAATATACATAATGTGCAAATAAACTATATGCTGTATGTTTTTTCCCAAATCTTCATCACTATGTGAGTTCTCTTTAAACTCTCAATCACAATTGAATGAATATCTGGTTTGAACTGAAGATTTTTCTATTAAAACCATTGGGAACATAAAGCACGAGTGTGAACTGAGATCAAAGAGTCAGATGCTGCATCAGTCGGGTTAGATTAAGCAGCTGCGAGCAGAGGGATTAAATGGTCAGAAAGTTGTCCTGCACTCTGGCCTCTTGAATTCCAACCAGCAGCAAATTCATATCCAATATTTGACTTTCATGAGAATAGAGCTGCAGAAAATGGGCTCTGTCCGATTCAGTCACATGCCTCTCACATGTGCCCCTGTGGGCAGGGGGATAACAAACCATGTGACCATGCAGCGTTGGTATCAGCCCCTAAATTGTATTGAAAAATTGTTCATTATTTGGACAAAAGATTCACAATGCTGACTTTTACCTCTGTCATTAATTCCAACTCGTGTATCTGTGGTGCCGCCTGAGGACACTCGTTTCATTTGACAGCTTTCATCTGTTGTAAACGATTTTCATTAAGAAGTGGTTTCCCTCTTCACATCTGCAGGCCCCGGCTCTCCTGTCTGAGGGATGGGCACCACAGAGGCGACTCTACGCATGGAGAACATGGAAGTGAAAGACGAGTGGCAGGATGAAGACTTCCCCAGGTGGGTTCCTTTTTCATTTCTATTGGTCATCATCTGTTCTGCTCCATTACTGTCAAATACAGATTGATGTTGACGGTGGAGAATATACTGAAGAGAAGAGAAGCTTAACACATCTCTAAGAGCTGTGTTTGTTTATACCATGTGGCACATGTTTGTGAATGTGTGTTTGTACGAGTACATTTAACACATTTGAGTAAATATTTGATTATATGTGAATAAATTCGTAGTTAATTACAGATTGATTTGCATTTAGCATTATAGGCTGCGTCATATGACTTTCAGTTTGGTTTACTTTGTATAGATGCATTGATATTTATATTCATGTGGGCTTTACCTCTACCAAAGAGGTTATGTTTTCATCTGTGTTTGTTTGTTTGTTTGTTACCAGTTTTCATGACAAAATGCAGAAAAGAACATAAGAAAGAACACAAAGATTTTCTTTAACGTTGTGAGACATTTTCATTCCTTTCTAAGAGAATAATGATTGAATCTTGATGGAAAAAAACAGGCATGTTTAATGAACTAATTTAAATGCGGTTTCACAAGAGGACATGTTGGGCCGTGATGGAGCTTGGTGCTCGAGTGACATTCTGGTTAAAATATAGACACTTTCTATTTTGGGAAATAATGTTGCGTGCGTTCTGCTTTCTGTGCATCGGTAGAGCAATTTTTAAACTGTATAGCTGTCCTCATGTGAAATGATTAGCACAGTAAGCGTTGAGGTCAGGGTGACATTTGATATGATGTTCACAGTGAGAGGCTCTGAAATAGGACATCTGATCGATGGTCTGTCGCAGCAGGAGAGGAAACTGAGAGAAAGGTAAATTATTAAATACATTTTATGTTGGTGCAATCAAACAGAAGCAATTCAGAAATTGCAGGCGTGGTATTCGAAGATGAGAGGTTTGAATGAAAATCTTAATGCGCAGAAAAGAGCAGTCAAGAGAGAGATGTGTGTTGCCAGTTAGTGCTGAGCTCCCTCCTCCCTTCCTCCTCCTCCCTCCTCCTCCTCCTCGGATGGGAAGCAGGAAGCCAGGGAGCAGGTGCACTGTGGTCTGTCTACGTCATGTGACGCAGCAGCAGTCACTGATCAACAACACAGCATCGCCAGGAAAATGGTGGCAGGTTTTTGGGAGAAAAGCAGACAGAGACTGAGGAATATTCAGCAGCAGATGGATTATTGAGGTGTAGCCTCAGAGTGATGCTCTTCCCTCATCAGCTCAGAAGACTGGGAATGGTTAAACAGAGCAAACACAAAGGTGTGTGAGGTTAAAAGGCTCATTTGAATCGGCTCTTGACAAAAGCAGCTTCCTCCTGAAGGTAAGCATCATCAGTTAATCCTGATATTGATGTAGCTGGAGGACAAAGCAGCCGTAAAAAAAGAGAATATCTTGCTTTTGTTGAAAGAATAAATCCCCATCAGACTATTATGTTCATAGAAAAGGGCTTCGGTTCTGACAAAGGAGGTGTTGGACTGTTAATCAGTGCACGGCTCCTCAGGGAATAGATTCAGACTGTTCAGTGGTTGTGTCTCTGGGCTAAAACCAGTGTTGTTGGCTGAGGAGGAGCATACACACACACACACACACACACACACACACACACACTGCCTGACACTGTGCTCCTGCAGATGGGTGGGAGAAGCAGTTGGCTTTCACGGGAATGCAGCTAAAAACTCCCCCCTGCTGAATAACACTGCGCTGTAGCTCCCTGCTGCAGCTCTTTTAACACTTAGCTGTACGCGTCTGTTTTCAGTCCTGTGGTCTCTTTGGTGTTGTTGCTGATCGGCACTAAACCACTCAAGAAAGGCCATCTGCCATCAATCAATCAAACTTTATTTTAAAAAGCAGCTTCTTATCAAATGTAATTCAAAGTGGTTTACAGGTGACTGACTAAACTTAGGATGTTAAAAAATATTTTAATGGGTAAAAATGAATGACTTAAACTGATTTATAGACCAGTGCACACCATTAATAATAAAGAAGACAACAATAAAATATGAAAATAACAATGAGCATTAAAAACAACAAATGAAAAAGTATTACATAAAATAAATTATAGGCAACTACATTGGTATAAGGTCAATAAAGCTAAATATAGTAAAATAAATGATGAGGATCAATATTAACATTTTAGTAAAATAAAATAAATAATGTATAGAGTATAAAGTAAAAAAATATTATTATTTAAAATAAATAATTGCATAAAAGCCAGACTAAATGGCTTTTTAATTTATGTTAAATAATGTGCATAGGTAAATGAACATGCACACACACACACACACGTATATTAAGAGCAGGATTTCGACCTCACTCCTCTCTTCAGTGCAGGTTGTCAACAGTAAATAACAGAGCTTTGTGGAGACACACACAGAAGCAGTCTTCTCCTCTCTTCCACTCGTTCCTTGTCTCTCATTCCTCCCCCTCTATCCTCCATTAAACTTTCCTCCCTCTGTAATCTTCATCCTTCCCCAAAGAGACCTTAATTACCATCTCTATCCTCTTCAGCTTGCAGCTCTTTTTAATGCTTATAGCCAGATCAGTGACAACATCCACGTCTAATCCTATTCACAATGTTACATTTTGCTGTGTGGACAAGGTCATAGAGACCTTTGCATGTTGGAGAACAGAGAGAGAGAAATATAAATCGCATTAGCCATAGTTATGGATGCTTTAATTTACGTAGGACCCTGTGAGTCGTCCAAGTGGCAGACTCACAATTGTTTGGCAGAACCTTGACTTTGTGTTGTATTAGTATTGTACTGTATATTCTTCTCAGCAAGCACAGTCATGTTTGTTTATCTGTGCATGTTTCCCTACAGACCACTACCAGAGTACGGAGACATGGATCCCTCCTGTGGTCTCACAGACAACAGAGGCTGTAAGTATCACTGACAACTGGATCATCACTGATGGATGGATGAGTTCCTTGATGATTTCTCCTCTCCCCTCCTCTGTAGCTCCCCCTAACTCCCTGAACGTGAGCCCACCTGGAGGAGGAGATGGCGGTGTGTCCTCATCCCACCGTAAACGCCGCACGTTGCTCGCCCCGGAGATGAACCTGTCCCTGGATCACAGTGAGGGTTCTCTGCTGTCAGATGACTTCCTGGACACACCGGACGATCTGGACATCAACGTTGATGACATCGATACACCAGATGAGACGGACTCTCTGGAGTTCATCACCAATGGCAACGAGTTGGAGTGGGAAGGTCAGGGGTTAAAATAAATATGCTCAACTATACTTTTTATTCAGATTTTATAACTCTGACCTTCAACTTCCCAAACTAGATTCAAGATTATGTTTTGAGGTCAGTTTCTCATGTACTGTAATATGAATCTATATCTATTATCTAAATCCAACATAAGATATATTAAGACTATAAATTAAGACTATATGCTGAGGTTTGTAGAATCAGTGGAATCTTATACGTCTTATTCACTTTCCAGTTCTGATGTTTTATCTGTTTTATTTCTTTGTTTCTTTGCTTTGTTGGAACTTATTCTATTTATCTTTGTGTTCAGACGACACTCCGGTGGCCTCGGCCAAAGCAGGTCCCGCTAATGGCTCAGGAGAAATGGACGAAGAGGGGAACACCAACAATGGACGCCTCTGGAGAACTGTAATCATCGGAGAACAGGAGCATCGTATTGACATGCAGGTCATCAGACCTTACGTACGGGTCATCACACACGGAGGTCAGTGAAATCCATTTGATAACTCAGTGAAGGCCTTACTCTCTAGTTATATACAAAGATGAATTAATGCAGTAAAACAACACAACCTTTATTCCTCATGTTATTATCAGGTAAACACCAGTGAGAGAGACGTAAAGATTTCATCATACCTCAGTTAACTGTTGCTGCTTGAACACTGTCTGTGATTAATTGGAACTTTCTCTCATCAGGATATTATGGAGAGGGACTCAATGCCATCATTGTGTTCTCCGCCTGTTACCTGCCTGACAGCAGCTGTCCGGATTATCACTACATCATGGAAAACCTCTTCCTGTGAGTCAAACATGGCTGACTTTTATATTCCCAGTACAAGCTTTGATGCCGTACATGAATGGATTACTGATTATCTAAATAATAAGCTCCCAAATCAGAACTGACCTACGTTCACCTTGTGGGAAATTGGACAAACCGTTGTTGTGTATGTCTTTGCCCATGAGCTTCTAAGTGATCCTTTATCCTTTCATACAACTGTTTTGGAGTCAGTGTTTCCCAGAACAAAACGCACCTCCTCTCTCTTCCAGCTACATGGTGAGCAGTCTGGAGATGCTCGTGGCTGAAGATTATCTGATCATTTACATGAACGGAGCCACGCCTCGCAGTAAGATGCCTGGGATCAGCTGGCTCAAGAAATGTTACCAGATGATTGACAGAAGGTAAGGAAAAGAGAAACTACAGGAAAACAAACTGCTCCATCCTATTGATTTGCAATCTGAATGTAAATATTTCATGATACTTACATCACTGTAAGAATCTTTCTATCCTGTTCTGTAAACCTCAAACATACAGATACAGTATGTTTATGAAGCTGATACTGACAGACACAAAACAGAGAGGGAAGTTGTGTTGATCCACAGCTTCTATATATGAAGAGTCTGCTTGTTATTTATGTTGTGATGGCAGATTGAGGAAGAACCTGAAGTCTCTGGTCATCGCTCATCCCACGTGGTTCATACGCACAGTCCTGGCTATTTCTAGGCCTTTTATCAGGTGATACACACAGACACCAGTGACTGTATGATTAAGATGGACATTATATTATTACAAACTCATTATGTTAAAATTTCCAAGATGTTTAATGTGTTGACAGCTGCCTTTTACACAAAAATAAAACAAAAAAAGTGCATTGATAAATTATCAGGACTATAATGTAACCTATGATTGTGTTGTTGTGGCCTCCTTATCATCCACAGTGTGAAGTTCATGAATAAGATCCAATATGTCCACAGTCTGGATGAACTGGCCGAGATCGTCCCCATGGAGCACGTCCACGTCCCCGAGTGTGTGGTGCAGTAAGTGTCTCTGACCACTAGATAGAGGAGATGAGCTGCAGGAGTGAAACTCAACCTGTGGGCAGTAGGGATACTTCTGCTGAATGTCTTCAGTAAAATAATTATTTCAGTGTTTGAATGAGATTATCATACTCTTCTCATATTTACTGTGTGAATTGAGGATATTACAGTGTCACTCATTTTCAGATTTGATGAGGAGAGGATTAAAGTCAGGAGGGAAAGGTAAAATAGATCCATCATTTCTCATTTAATTTTGACTTACATAAAAATACATTACCTATACAGAATTACACTCACGCTGTCTGTGCCTGCAGGATGGAGCAGGAGCAGAGGCAGCAGGAGCAGCAACACTCAGTCCCTCAGGAGTCAATGAAAAAGTCTTCAAGGTATCAGTCCTCACTGAATTTAATTTCATATTTTACATTTATCTAGTTGGGACGTTGTCTTCTTATAAGTCTGTGTATTGTTTCTCTCATTTTCAGGCCAAAGTCGATGATAGTAGATCAATAGTTGTGAGAAGGACAGAACTCTGCAGGTGGGTAGTTTCCTCCACTTCTTTTTATTATCCACAAGGTGGCACTGTGCTTTGAAATGGAACCACCACATTGCTGATTGCATTTCTACCTAAATAGTAATTCCACGTTTAGATATATTTCAATACAGACACAAGATTTAGGGCAGAGTAACATATTTTTAGGGCATGTGCTTTCTCTTTTGTCTTTGTTAGATTGCATTAATTGGAATAGAATATTTGTAGGAATTCCCTTAAAGTATTTAAACAGCAAATTGAATTCTGCTTCCTTCTCTATCTGAGCATAAGTTGTGGTATGGGCCTGAGAAAGACGTCAACATATAAATAAGCTTCAGTTAAACATGTGCTCAAATTGAATATGTGTGAATCTGCAGTGTGAGATTATAATTTTTATACAATACCAGACTAACTGTGTGCATCTATTGTACATTTACATTAGCACAACGGCCTGAAGACAACAACTCTGCCTGTTTGTGTGAGTGTGTGAGTTGGTGCAGAGAGGGAGGGGGTGTTTTAACCTTCATTCACATTCAGATATACAGTTTTTTAGAGTTCCTCCATTTTCAGGGAGGGATGTTTCCTGCCTGTTGTTTCCACAACTTTACACACTAATGCTCGGCCATTAGATGAATTTGACTTTTAGCTTCTTTTGAACATCATCTTCTAAAGTGACCTTCATAATTAGCAGTTAATGGATGAATGTTGAGTATCTGCTTGAATTTAATCTAAGTTCTTAATTTTTCCTTGCAAACAGCACGAATTTATAGTCAAGTTAACACACAGCATAAAACCTTGAGGGAGAACAGATGCTGTTAGATAAGCTGATGTAAACTTGTGTCTATCGGGTCCAAAACGAAGGCCGCATGATACAAATGGCATTTTCATAGACTCAACAGCCAACAGGAGTAAGTCCTATCCACAGCAACATGGAGTCTGAGCTGGTTTGAACCTGCTGGTTTGAGAACATAAACAGAAGTATGCTCTGTTTTGCTGATAAAGGTCATACGATTGAAATTCCAATGATAATAATTCATAAAACTGCTAATAATACATTGATTTAAAACAGCAAACAGTGTGTAGGAGCAATTCTTAGCTATTCAGTCTAAAGTTCAAACTCTTGTTACTATGGAGTTTATTTATGTCGTGATCAATAGATTGACTCTTTAGCTGTTATGTTTTCCCTCAGGGGAAACCAGACAAGTCTTCATTTCACAAGATTCCGAATTTAATTGGCACATGACTGATTTAAAAGAATGTAGTGATTCAAGTCTCACTTTGATCAGTAGGAAACAAAACTTTTTTTAATGTGTGTGGCAACTAAAAGATGGTATTTAATTATCTTAAAACTGCCAAAAAATATGAAGTAATACACAGTTGTGTCCCAGTTCATTTATTATCCAGCCAACCAGGGTGGTGGGGGAGCAGGTGCCAATCCCGGCTGACGTTGGGAGAGAGCGACCCCAGCCTGGACTTGATTCATTATATAAAACTCGAAAGATATTTCTTTATAAAGATCAGACGGAGACAAAGTTCATAAAAATGTTTTCTGGAATTACTCATTTGAATTGATGTTAGTTTTGTCATTTTCATTTACAAACATTTCCTTTTCTTTCTACAGGATGTGACTTAAGTGTTGAGCATGAAACCTTTGATTAAGAAGCAGTTTCCTTATTCTATCAACATCCAGCTGAACATTTGTTCCATCGTCCTCCAGTCCAAACTTTGAGCGCTCCATCTCTCCTCCCTCTGTCTGGAACCCTGGAACCATCTTGTTCTTTCTCTGTGAGAGGTGTAGATATCACTGAGGAAGATGCTGCTCCACTGAGCTTCACTACTTTGCAAGAACTGTTTCTTGATGAAAACTGAGTTCATCAGTTCATTACCCTGCTGTGTGGTCACCCATATTAAAATGTTGCATCATCCTGAGGCTCTTTGAGGCCGGAACAAGGACATGAAAACACTCTACAATAACTTAAGCAGTAAAAAGTTGTTGTTTTTTTATTCCGCAGCTTGTTAATAGGAGTAAATTCACTGCATTACCTAAACAATGCAGATGTTTGTCTAAAATCAAAGTTGTTTTCAGAGTTCTCCGCAGCATTTTCATTTGACAAGAGGGAGGTGTGACTTACACCTGAGAGGTTGAAACTGTGCTCGTGTCTGTGTGACATCACCGCATCACTGTGATCGCACACATTCATACTGATGCTGTTGTCTCAGTATAATGCAAATATAACAGTGATGGTATTCCATTTGATCAGATGCCTTCATGTTATATTTTTTGCCTCATAGCTGCTGTATAAATCAAATGCTCTCTTAATGTATCGACATTTTGAAGTTGTTGAAATGTACTAACATCGCAGACATATAGGGATCCTTTATTAGTTATTCTTCCTGATCCCACAGCTTCCTCTGTGCCCTTCCATCTGTCGTGTGACCTCATGTCATGATGTGCCTCAGTTCTCTGTGTGTTCATAGAGGAAGCAGAGTTTCCATCTGCTCAGAAAACCTATAAGAATCGTACGTGTTTTAAACTATTTGCACACTGATGAGTTATATCTGTCTATTTTGTGTCATATGTTGCCACACAACAGATTTCATACATAACACTGACGTGGTTTGGATGTCATTGTTTTGTGTCACATAGCCTGCATATTCTGTGAATGGAGAAGAGTTACCCACAAAATAATGAAGAAGACGAATGTGTGAAATCTCTGTAAGTGGCTGCAGTCAAGACAAAATAGACAGATGTTGCATTTTATGGTTCTTTCACAAAGTGTACATTTTAGTTTCATTCTTCCAGATCGTTTGTTGTCAGCTCAGATTGTGGAAACATGTTATCACCGTTGACAATATAGGATAATATGCAGCCTCTAAAAGAAAAGTCATAACTGAGGCATTTTGATGTTAATACAGAGGGATGCCATTAATGTAGCTTATTCTTATATTCTTCTTAAAGCAAGTCTTATTTTGACATGTATATTTCTTTGTTTGCATGTATAATCCACTACTGAAAGGACCTTTTCTGGGGATTCCTTCTTTTTTTCTAATTTTCAATTTGTTCAGCAATCATCTTATTGTAGCAGGAGGAGAAAGAGATTTTATTTTTGTAAAGAACTGCCTGTATACTGTTGATATGTTTTGCACTGTAGGATTTTGTTGTCTCATAATTTTTGAAGTAGAGACTGTGATAGCTTTATGTTTAGTTGTGTTTGTGTTGTTGTGAAGGAGCATGACTGATCATGCAGTTGTGTAGCTGTTAGTTCAGCATGGACATGATTAAGTGTCTTTATTAAAAAAAAATAGAACTCATGAAATGTCTGTTTCTAAACAGCCATTTCAATTGGAATGCTCCTTTTGTTCTGTTGCCTTTCTGTTGTGGGAATGTTCAAGAAAAGGTTCAACTTTTCTCTACGTTTCAGTCATTTCTGGATGTGATGATCACAGTAAACCAAACCTGAGCAGTTACATCAAACATATATCAACCCAGTACAGCAGCCATAGCTTGTCATATAAGGAAGGTTGTTCTGTTTATATTCTTTTAGCTGAACTGAGTGCCTATTTTTGAGCCAAAAGAAAACCATATTAAGTAGAGGAATGTAAAGTGTAACCTTTTTAGATATTAGGATTTACAGGTTAACTTTGTCAAGTTAAACCTGGTATCATTGGCAGAATTTGCTGATGTGACCTGCTGTTCTGAACAGAAAAGCACAATGTCTAGATTATTAAAAATTCTTTGCCTACCATTTGTCTGCTGTAAAATGTTTGCTCGGATTTAAATGGGAAGGATGATTCTCTCTAGGTCGCCATGATTGTTTCTTCCATGTAAATATAAGTCAATAAATTGTTGCTTCCAAATTCTGCTGTAGTGTTTGTTTACATAATTTATTTTTACTACATTATTTGTCGTCTTGGGATACACAGTTTATCTTAGAATCACAGCCCTCACACACTTACACCTTCCACTTTCTTCCAGTAAAAGCCAACTATACATTTTACTCAAATATGTTTAAATTCAAATTGGACTGTCATTCTTAATCAACTCTAAGACTAACTGAGATTAACTTAATTTAAAGTACAATTGTTTATTTTATGTGTGTTTATTATCCTCCATCACATATTTTTCTTATAGGTCTTAAGTTTTCAGTCTTGTGAGTAAATATTTGGCAATTAGGAGCATGTGAGGAAAGATACAGTTTAAGCCTTTGTTCATGTTATTTTGATACAATTCTAGCTGACTCATTTTCTTAGTATCCTCATTAGTGTAACTATTGAGTTGATAAAAAAAAAGGATGCATTTCAGCACAAGGAAACCACTGACAGAGTAATTTGTCCAGCCCTTCATAAATCAATCCAACCATCCATCCATCATCTATATCACTTAACCTTAGAGGGTTGTGTGAGGAGCTGGAGCTAATCCCAGCGGGGTTCACCTTGTACAGGTTGCCAGTGTATCACCGGGCTGACATATAGACAAACAACAAACAACCATGTACTTAATCAAATAACAAAGATTGCTCTCACACATTCATCTCATCAGTGCAGCCACAGTATTGAAGTGTAAAATACATGGGTTCATTTCATCTCTACACAGAACAGCAGATGACTGCTGTAATAATTGTTTCCAAAAAGGACATGCTGGTTTGGTGCTGTCTTTTCTGTGTGAAGCCACCACTTCCAGAGGCGCTGAGACAGGACTGTGATCATGTTTGACTTCAGACTGCACAAAGCAGCCTCCCCTCAAACCCCCCAAAATGTCTCTGTCCTTTCTTGGATTCAGAGAGTCCTGTGACATCAAAGATGATGTAAGATGTAAGATCATCTCTGGTCAACCAACCAACCTTCTCCCTTACAAACTAACACGTCAGGGAGAGCCCCTGACCTATAGGTTAGGCTCTGACTCCTGACGCCTCTGACTCCTGACGCCTGTAACAGAGGATTCACATTGCACAGACACACAAATAGAAAAGCCCATGACACAGAAAGACTGAGAAAGAAAGCAAAGGCAGGGAGAAAGGGGCTGATGGTGTACAAAAGGTGATTTATATCAAAACACTCATACAAACTAAACAATTTCCACAAAATATGAATACTATTCGATCTGGAACATAAATGATAGAAAATAAAACCTTGAGCTATCTGTATATTGTTCTGATTCCTATGTGATGACTCATATCCTCATTAGACTGATTCCCTTTAAAGTTAGACCTCACAGTGGAGGTAATAGGCTGCCCTTACAGCATTACTGACACACTTTACCTCACACAAAGAAGATAATCTGGGATGTGAGTGTAATCCTATAAATGTGTGCTTGTCAGTATGAAGCTTTCAAAAAATGTTGACCTTAAAAGGTTTATTAGCTGATGTTGTTTAGGGATGACATATCACTTTGTAAAAGCCAATAACAAAAAACAGTATGACCAGTTTATAAATGAGACGCACAGTTATTGACTATATAAATCAATAGCATATAACAATAATTGCAATAATTCTAACTCATGAAATCTGTAGTAGTTATGTATATATCTTTTATATAAAAACATATATATGCATTTAAGTCAATCTAAAAGAACTGTATTTGTCCCTGGAGTTCAATTCTAAGGCATGTAGAGCAAGTCAAGATAACAAGCACAAACAAGCAAGAACAAAAACAACATCAGTGCAATATCCAGTGAAAAATCAGTGCAGTTTACTAAAATTATAGAGTAAGAGTAGTTTATATGACGGTAGAAGGCAGTGAACAGGATAAAGGCTGTGATTGTAAGAACGTAGATAAATACTGAATGATCAAGTGATCAACCTGCATTGAGGTAAGTGATACAGACATAAAAGATGTACGGAGAAGATGAATGAAGAATATATGTACTGGACCAGGTAGCAGCAGAAGAATAAAGATGTATACAGCAGATGTGTAATAGATGAATAAATATAAAGCTGATGAGTAAGTAAAAGTATATAGTATCTGTGTGTGACAAAGTTCAGTACACATTTACACACAAACACACACAGATATATGAGATAAAATACAATCTGATGCAGTATGAAATGGAAAATACGAAGTAAGATCAAGTGTACTAAAATAGCAGTATTATAGATTAAATATTATCAGGTAACTCAAGTTATTTCTCTAACTAGATACTGCAGTTTTTAGTTATTACCACAGTAGTGTCCCTCTCAAACAGCTGTATCAGCAGCTGGATTCGTTCCTGATCCACTTCCGCCTCCCTGACACACACAGACAGCTGCTGAAGAATCCCGTGCAATGATTGGCTGGCGGCCAGAGCTCCTGCGGGATCTGATTGGCCGCCGCGCGGGGGCACGAAGCAGAGTGGAAAAAGAGCGCGAGCACGTAAGACCACGAGAACGTCCCGTGCTACGTGTGCGGTGACGCAATATGACGCGCGTCTGCTATAAAGCGCAGAGGCTGCCGGTGAAGAGCAGAACAATTAAAGTCTCTGAAGACAGAAAACCCGGGGACGTCTTCACTCCTCTTCTTCGGTCCTCTTCTTCACTCCTCTTCTTCACTCCTCTTCTTCACTCCTCTTCTTCACTCCTCTTCTTCAGCTCCCATCGAGCAGGACGAGCCTGACGCGACGAAGAAGATGAAATACATCATCGGAGTTGGCGGGTAAAATAAACTTATCCTTGATATGTTTTTTAATATAACAATTGTTTGCTAATGTTTTGAATGTTCGCTAACACGTGTAGCTAACTAACATACCACAATGTCACAGCCACCTGGTTTATATTCGAACCAAGACTTCAGACGCACTGTAGAGCTGGTGTCTAAAGTCCGGGGCGTTCATCTGAAGTCAAACTAGTGTTTCTGTTTAAGTTATTAAATGAGTTGTTAGCTCCTCGCTTGTTACCGACGGTTTAAACTTTGTACACGAACGTTATCGGCTGCACACCAGAAAGCGTGGGAGCCGCGCGGTGACACCGGTTTCCAGCCGTGTCCAGGTTTGGACGCTGTTGTCATGAATCGAGCGGGACTTTTGAAAATTCACCGCGAGACCCGGTAGAAAAGTGGAGGGAGACTTCAGATCAGTGTCCCACAACAAAGACAGCTTCCTGTTAGCGTTTACATGTCAACTTTGAATCATAAGACACGTTTCTTGTATTTGTATTGAAGTCTAATGTTGTCTTTGAACAGCGATGTGCTCCACATGTCTTATTAATACGCTGCTGTTTACCACAGTGTATTCTTGCATTTAATCACGTTTAATGAATTTGTTGTTAATAATTATACGTAGTTAAATGTGACCTTTTACCATCTGTATTAAATAACCATTTAAAGATTAAATATAAAGCACGTTTTCTGGTGCAAGGTTTGCACAGATGCTTTTATTTCCACTGAATTTGTTTTAAATAGGAATGGTAGCTGGGAAGTGTTGGTTATCACTTTTTGCTATTTCAGTAATGTTGCAGGTAATAAATAATTAGTGTTATTAATGGCTCCTTGCTTTCTGTTTTCAGAGTAACTAATGGTGGAAAAACTACACTGACTAACAAGCTGATGAAGACTTTACCCAACTGCTGTGTTGTGCACCAAGATGACTTTTTCAAGGTAAGTTTTAGCAGATGGATAGTTCAGAATAACATCAGCTGTAGATATGTAAATCGCCTTGACGTCTATGCAGAGTAGTTTCTTTCACCTGCTTGTCTTTTCTTACCGCTTCCCTCCCTTTCCTTTCCTCTATCGCCTTTTTAATTTTTCCGTAATTTTACTCATGTACAGATTTTTGTAATCTGCAATCTAACACCTTAAACCAATCAACTTTGCATGACTTCACCCTGAACCCCCTTTTTTTTTTTACCATTTCTCATTCACATTCAGGTTTTATTATTTTTTTACATTTCCTTCTTATTTTATTAGAGCAGTACACGTAATAGCTTGCTTTAATTTGTCCATTCCCGTCGCTCTGTGCCTTCTCTGCCATCTTGTGTGTATGTGTACTCTTTGTCCTAACTCTGGCATGTAAGTGGGAACTGCAAGTGTTCAGAGCTGTGAGGTTGCAGCAATGTTTTATTGGTGACTGTTATTTCAGAAACACGATCAGATAGAAGTCGGCGAGGACGGCTTTAGACAATGGGATGGTAAGACTTCACTGAAGACTGCCAGTGTCTCGTTGTTGATATTCACATACCATATAATGTACCAAGATCACATACATTTATAGCCCTTAAGATGCACACCACAATGTCAACATGAAGCTGAAAACCACTTCCAGAGACAACAAGCACATTCCCAATATTTTATAGCCTTTGCTTGACTCTGTTCTGATCTTCCATCCGTCCCCTTGTTTTCTACCAATCTTCTTTTACAGTCATCACAGCTCTGGATATGGAGGCCATGGCCAGCACAGTTAAAGGATGGATGGAGAACCCTGTGAAGTTCGCCCACTCTCATGGTGTCACGTTGTCTTCACCCTCAGTTGTGGCCGACCCAGACGAGCAGATCCACATCCTGATCATTGAGGGCTTCTTGCTCTACAACTACCTGTTAGTTCATACATATGTTTGTTTTATTCTTTAAGTTGAAAAGGTCATTTATATTTAAATACTTTATATTTACATAGAGGGGACCGCCATGTTTTTAACATTAGTCCAGACTGGACAAATTAAACACCTTTGAGTTTTTATGACAATTAAAGGCTGCCACAGGTTCTTTTTCATGTTTAGAAGAGGAGGGTGAGGTGAGGGGTGTTCTGCTGCAACATGCAATTTCAACGCTAAATTTCTACACACTATACCTTTAAGCGACTCATCTAACTTATCATTATGTAGTTTGTACTAAGACAAGGAAGCTTAAGTGCCTATCTTGTCCCAAACCACTCACTCTAATTAATAATTGTGGCTAGTAGTTCCACAAAAGCATAGTTAACATGTGTGGTCTATTTATAGACTAATTTGTCCCTCTTTAAACCTTGACACTAGAATTGTCCATGTGAGGGAAAAGGGCGTCCTGTTTCTTACAAATTCTGAGAAATTCAAACAAACATTCAAGGTGCTGCTATTTCTGTCGAGTCACATGATTAGTTTGCTTGCCTACCACTGGCACATTAGCACCGACCCCAGCATGTAGACATGGGGCAGGTTCTGCAATTAGAGATAAGGGGTTTAGCAGAAAGAGGCTCTTGGGGTTGGTGCTGGGTGGTTGATACTGTGGGGTTGATACTGTGTGCTGCAGGCTAAAAGTGAAGCTGCAGAGCTATAGATAAGAAACAGTCGGAAATGTATAACTTTACCCTTTTAACTCTTGTTTGAAGAAGGTATTTATTATAACTGATGACATGGTTTTTCTCCCCTCCAGGCCCCTAATGGATGTTTTCAACAAGTGCTATTACATCTCAATCCCCTATGAGGAGTGTAAAAGAAGGAGAAGGTGAGATGATTCAGAAATATTTGGTAATATTTCATCCCACATGTTTTTATAATCAGTGATCAGATTTTCTGAACTTCTTTTAACCTGTATCTTATTGTTATTTTTTAGTACGAGGCAGTACACTATTCCCGACCCTCCCGGCCTGTTTGATGGTCATGTCTGGCCCATGTACCTGAGGCACAGGAATGAGATGAAGGACAGCGGCTTGAATATTGGTATGTTACAGCTGTGTTGCTTCCTCCAATGTGTATTTGTCAGATTATTTTAATTTTTAAGTCCATGCTTTTGATTTGGTCATATTTTCTTGGTGAAATTCAGTGTAATCTGTTTGTCAGATAGATTCTGACAGTTTTTGTTATTTTCTCATCTGATCCCTTCCTGTCTCTTACAGAGTACCTGGATGGTTTGAAAAACAAGGAGGAGATCTACAATCAGGTGTATGAAGACATTCAGAACAACCTGCTCAATCGTTTATAGGTAATAAACAAAACACGTGAAAACACTGTTGTTGTTTTTTTAGTATTGTAAAATCATTTAGTTAGGTGACGAAATAGATGGAAATTTAAATAAAGATCTATTGGAACCGTCTTTGTACAAATTATATGTGCACAACCTCGTCTGACCCCATTTTCTCTTCTTTCTTGCAGCAGGAAGACTCCTCTTCACCCCTGTACAGAATTTGTAAATAGTCCTTAGGATTTTTTTTAAAGATGGTTTTTTTCTTAACTGTATTCTATATGTTTTTGTTATATAGAGCAGAGCAATGTTAACTTATCATTGTCTTTTTATCATGATCAATATTTTTGTTTCCTGAAAAGTTGATTCTACGGATCCTATTTTACTGTTATCTTTGACCATTAGCTCACAAATAAATGTGTTTGTTGATACAGAACATGATTAGTGTTTTTGTATTATCCATATACTTGTTCTCAGGGGACATTAAGTTATAGTTCAGTTTTATTTTCTCTTATTATGGCAACTTTATCTGACTTCATTAAGACAGCACCTGGTCTATAATTCTGTCTCATGCACAGTATAGAATTTTAGTCATGAATGAATTGATGTCTATTCATAATCAGTCAATATATCACATTGGATATAACAGCATTCTTACCTATACAATTACCTTACATCAATTATTCTGCATTCAAATAACATAACAAGATTTCTTTGGGGAATTATCTAGTGCTCTCTGGTGAGAGGCAGCGTACAAAACTGTTAAAAAAGTTGGGGCAATTCTTAAAGAGGGTGACCAGAGCCTGTTTATTCACAGGTTGAAGATTAGAAGAAAGTGGGTCTTTGATTTGAACCTACTACACACAACCTGAATACATAAATTAGAGAATATAAACAAACTGTATTAACTAGATCCAGGTTGAGCCAGTTTGCCTCAGATCTTTTTTAGAGACAGGAAAGACTGAACACCTGTATCTGTCCTGGGAGAGGGTTTCATCTCTGAAATAGCTGCCTTCACTTGCTTGGAGTCGACCCTCAGTAGGTCACAGATGAACCACAAGATTTAGGCTATTAGTGCTGGATTTAGAGCTCGAGGCCCAACACACATGCTGGTATCACCAAATATTCCCACACGTTTAAAAAGTCCAGAATAATTTCTCATTTCCCCTGAGGGAATACCTCGTCATGACACTGAGTAGACAGTGTGAACTTCAGCATATCATACCACAGCTAAATATGGAAAAGGGGCAGGTAGGGGCAGTGTATTTTAAGGGTCTCCATTTCCAAAGTAGATGGAGGTTAAGTCATTTTAATTAGTGGAACAAAGCAGTGCTTGTGTGTCAAAGTCGGTCTAGGCTTTATGTGTGTTTGTATAGTTGTTGGGAATTTCTCAGGGTTGTTGCCACCACATGTGAACTGGGTCATTCACAGTTCCACTACAGGAAACACTGTTTCATTATTGGATAGAAGCAGTTCAGTTTTAGAACATACTTTTTATGGGATTTAAGTACTAGCCCACCTCGTTCTTTCATTTGGAGTGTCTGGTAATAACCTCTCCGCTCCCACATCTTGACACCTTTTATAGTTACAACCAGTATTTTGGTTTGTCAGCAGTAGGTACATGTAATCTGTCATGTGCGTGTCATGTGGAAATAGGGTTGACGAGGTGATCGCTGTGACGCTCCAACAGATGGACGTCTACTGAACCACACCAGCCTGGACTGCCGGTGCTAAAAATGACAGCAGCATGTGTGAGGACAGTGAAACCACACACAGGCAGGCCCACACCGGTGGATGTGTTCAACACAACAAACTTTAACTAGAATTCTGAATTTTTGGATAAAACTCCACAAGCATTCTTACAGGGATACATACGCACACATGTAATCTTATACAGAAGGTTTACAGCAACTTATCACCTCGTGTAAACAGGCCAGAGTGAAACAGTGGCTCTATTATTCCACTGTGCTTTACAGTAAAGAGGGGAACCTTTGAGAAAACAAATCCAGTCTAGACATTTTCCTGGACAAACCTGACCTCATTGCTAACTGAAGCACATGCATCGAGGGTAAATCTGCAGTCAGGAAGAACATGGTTCTGCCTGAGAACAGAGTGTAACAATGTGGATGTGGTTATTTTCAGATTTTCTGATGTTAGTACCGAGCCCATCCTCACACACATACAGAACATTGCAGCTCAGGTGCATGTGCAAGGTGTCCTCGTATTCTTGTTTTTGTAGCTGTTGAATCCCATTCATATCATTCATCACATTGTCACAGTGAGGACACAATGTGCACAATGTGCACAATGTGTATCAGTACTGTACTTGAACTTAAAAAATACCAAAACATCTGCAGAGGACGTCCTGCAGACGAGCCGGAAAATGTTTTTTGTTTTTTTTGTCCAGCTGCTGTCCAAGGCCAAAAATAAACCTCAAATTGTGATGTGGGTTTAAAATAAGTCATTTGTAAGATTTTAAATACACATTATTAATATTTGAGTGAGTCCAATTTAGTATAAACTCAGGTTTGCTCTTCATGTGTTCACATTCACAGTCAGTGGCCGAAAGTTACTGATGCAGATTATTGTACATTTCTTCCTTTTTATGTAACTTAACACTTATAGTCCATTGTGTTTCAGAGGGAAATGTACCTGACTTTATTTATCTTATAGCTATAATTAGAATTTACTGTGCAGAATGGGCTTCATAATAAAGTAATAGGAGACGGTGTGAGCCCAAATGCAATCGCATTTCGGAAGAAGTATTAGAATGAATTATAATAACTAGTAACTGTAACTAATGTTTTGATGTAGTAGAGTAAAACAAAACAATAAGCCCCTCGTAGAAGAACTACAGTAGCATAAAAAAACTGATTAAAATAAGTACTTGAGTATTTCACTAAATCTACTTTGTTTCCTTCCAAAAGGGACAGTCAGCAAAGTAATACTGAGCAGGAGATAAGAGTTGAGTGCCTTGCTCAAGAGATCGCTTTTTAGATCCAAACATTTTTTAATGGAAACTATACAGCCATTATTCACTGATGGTGTCTGATACGTCATTTGTGGGGCATTGGTGCATGAAGGTTTAAATTATGTGTGTCAGAGAGTCAGGGAGGGAGGAGACCTTCAGTGTTTACACAGCGAGAGACCAGCCGACATGTTGGAGGAATGACAGCTATCCGGTCACAGCCTGCCTGATCCAACTGGACCTGCACCTTGTGATTGTGTCCCACCACTCTCTCTCACACACACACACACACACACACACATACACACACACGAGTCACACTACACTACTCCTGTTTCTCACACTCACTCATGAGTTTATGCTCACGCATTGCTGAAAGGCCCTGAGTGCCTGCCAGCGTGTGCGGGTATATTTGGAGGGCGTCTGTGCTTGTAGTGTTGGTGCAGGAGCAGATACAGGAAGTTTAATACAGTACGACCTCCTCTAATCCTCAGTGCGCTGGCCGTCCTCGTCACGGTGCACTCTGGGCCTGCTACCACGCTCCTGGATACCAGTGTGTCGGCACGTCGCTGCAGCCACAGATGGAGTGGCAGTGGAGGCATGGGAGGACCTCTCACCTACATCAGGGCAGTCAGCAGCCTCTTCATTACAGACAGCTACATGCAGGCCTATCAGAAATAACCCTGAACTACCTGAATCTGGTGTCTCCAGTTTATTCAGGTGTCACACAGGATTTCTTCAGGCGTGGAAAATGCTTTGAAGTGTGCAGATTAGGGAAGACTATCACAGAGTGTCTTCTAGATGTTGTTTTCCCCATTTATCCTCCTTTGACCCTCTTTCTTTCAAAGATGATCCACACATCAACATGAAGCTATTTGTAAAGAAATTCCAACCAATACATCCCCTTAGCACAAAAACATGACAAAATCATGAACCGAGACATGTTTGGTGGATAAAATATGAAATATTGAATCTCTAAATGTCACCGCTTACTTAATCAGTGACTAGTTGCGATCAACAACAACAAATCAATTGCTCACAGCATCTTCATCATCTTTGTTACACCGGCTCTCAGTCTGTTTTAGAATAGAATAGAATTTGAATGGCCTTCTCCCCTGTGTGCACCAGCACGTATACATGAGATTCTGAGGCAGAGGTCCTTCGCACCTTTTCGCATACCGATGCTTTTATGGCTCTATAGATGAAGTTTTACCATTATTGTAATTGTTATTATTATTTTTGAAATGATTAATTATGAAAAGTGAATCACACAATAGATAATAGATACAAAGGCCTCCATATTACACATAAAATACTACCTGTTGAAGATTGAGTTATACTGTTGGTCGGTAACATAATTATGTCTTCAAAAGGCTGTAAAACTTGACCTAACTTTGAAATGTGCTCTGATATGAAGTGCAGACATCCTATAGACAAATCGGTGTTGGGTATTTCTTAAATACACATTGAAGAATTGTTTCTAAAGTCAAATAACTTCAGTATGATTCCTTGTTTGAACAACATCAAGATTTTTAATTTAGACCAACATTTTGGGCCAGGACTTTCTGTAATAAGGAGTGACAGAAACAGAAACAGATTACAGTCACGTCATCTTTGTCTTTCTCTACATTCATGGTGATAACTGAAGAGACCGTGACGTATGACACCTGCTGAAGTCACGAGACTCAAACAATGAAATAGTTGTGAGGCGAACCTTAGACAGTCTGTGAGGATACATCGCCATCGTGTGGTGGAGACAGGGATCAGGACCTCGGTCTAGTTCTCTCACTCAGGACTCTCTGATCAAAATTCATCATTCATTCTGGTACTCAAACTACCAGTTCTCTCGGTAACTGTACAGTTAAATCTTCTGAAATCTCTGTCACCTTTCAATGATCCATTTAAAATAATATTTCACATCAGCACGTTTTGAGTGCCATAATAACGTACCCAACTTTAATTTTCGTAAAAAATAAATATACATTATACTCCCTTCTTTATATTTATAAATTTCTTGTGTGGAAATCAAATCAATCGTCCATAATAAGTTTAATTAAACTTTCAGTAAGTATCCATGGACCTGTACCGTAAGACCACGAATAGACGCATCCATTTTCAAAGTGCGTCTGGCGTGACCTGGTTTTCACAAACCACAGACCACATGACCACAGCACCTCACTACTTATGAGCCACTCGAATGTTCTTCGTTAATTTCTTGTCAGATAGAGACACCATCGCACCGAGACATGGAGAAGCTTGTGTTAATTCTCCTCCTCTATTTTCTGGTGTGTTTGGGCACAGCTCAGCAACATTTACGCGCACGTGCCGGACCGTGGAGACACCGGATTCAGTGGGAGAACAACGGTCAGATGTACAGTCTGCTGAGCACCGGGACTCAGTACCGCTCCCCGGCACAGACCAGAAGACGCACTGAGCTTTTACTAACAACTAAGAACAGTTTCAACAGAGTGAACCCTCCTTTAGCGCCCATGCGACCCACCAGAGCCAGAGCCGGACCCCCAGGGGCCGCAGTCTGGGTTCACCCACTCCAAAACGACCTGGGTCCAGGGGATGCATCAGTTCTTGGTGCTGATGCGGGTCAGTATTTACTCGCCTCGGGACGACCAGGGACACCCGGCCGGTCTCCACTGAGAATGACCTCTGCCGGAGGGGCTGTGGCTCTGGGATACAGTTCACACCAGAGTCCGTCAAATAGCACCACTGCCTCCATCCAGGAGTTCTCCGGCAGCGGGGTCCCACGAGGTGGTCGGAGCACAACACGAGATGAAGCTGGTGCACAACAGGTCCCTGCATCGCCGATTAGATCCCCGGACTTTACGCGCAGCCGAGGTGGCCAGATTAGACCTGAGAGCTCTGATTCTAGTGTCCGGTCACCTGTCACATCTGGATCGGTCTCCATGCCTGAGGATAGCGGGAATGCGCGTCGCATCCTTCAACAAACTAGTGTGGGTGATGTGCCCACTGCGCCCAGAGCGCGCTTACAGACCAGACTCACACCGGAGTCAAACGTAGTTCCCACTGCGCCGTCCGGCAACTCTATAGAAATACACTTTCGTCCAATGCCGGATGAAGCACGGACTACAGACATGAGTGACCCAAGAGATCCACACAGCATTCATCACAGGAACTCGGTTTTCTACAACGTTTACCCACCAGACCGCAGGAACAGAGGCACTGCGCGCCCTCCGCCAGGAGCCGGCTATGGCACCAGGTTCTTCCACAATGGTGAGGCAGAGAGAGGAGATACAGAGACAGTGTGTACACGCAGTTGGCAAAAGAGTTTGGTCATCACCTCCATCGTGATAAAAAATACACAGGAAGATAATAAGAGGCCACTAGAGAGTGTTTAATCTCATGTACAATTATACAACAATTTCATTCCAGGAAATATGGGACATATTACCAAGCATAGAATAGAGAACTATTCAGAGTGAAATTGATAATCTTCTGTGGTTTTCTAATTTTGTACTTAATCTGCAGTAATGGAGAAATGATTTCTTTATGTTATGAAGTAACATAATAGAAAGTACAGTAGACTTCTCTAGTCACTGCTTTGATTAATATTAAAGTATTTGATATTAACCATATAAAAAATACAATTACTTGATGATTCCCTCGGTTCAGTGACAGCATGAATAATGTGATTGTTTTTGTCAGTTAAAATCTTTTCAGTTCTCTTGTGTATTACATGAGATACAGGTACACATATATCTCTCTGCTCCAACATTCTGTTTAATGCAAGACCAGTCTCTGTTTCTTTCTGGGTCCTGTTACATATGCATGATTTTGAGGTGGATTTGTTTTCTGCAGGTCTTCCAGACTTGGTTCCTGATCCTTATTACATCCAGGCTGCCTCTTACATCCAGAGAGTGCAGATGTATGCACTCCGCTGTGCTGCTGAAGAGAACTGTCTGTCCAGGTACACCTCTTTATTTGACAGTAACAGTCAGTCAAGTGAAACCAGTTAATCACATTATCGGTTGTTCATCAGTGTTTCTATAAGTAACGTTTAATGACTCCTGTATTGCAAACTGTCCTTGTGGAATATTTGAAATTCTGAAATTCTGCAGCTGAATGATATTTCTACAGACAAAAATCAACGGTGTTCACGTGTATGAATAAAAAGCACGACAACCATTCAGAATTCCTTTGAGGTTCGTTGCCACATCAGGATGAGTGTCGGCCTCTGTCCTGTTGGGATGTTACAGCTGAATGACAGAGCGGCTGGACACAAACCTGGCAGCCGCCCGACTCTCTCTCCTCTGATCTGAGCTGCCACTCTGCCAAGTAAAATAAGCTCTGAAGTGAGAGGCAAAGGATTCCTGAGGTGAACACAAGAACTACTGAGGCAAGACCAGAAACCACTTCTGCCGCCGTGGCGGTGGATCAACGCTTGTCTTATGGTCAGTGGTGGACGAGACAAAGTTCACTGTGCAGTGAAGTGCTGTTTGCACTGATGGATAATGTGATGTAAAGATGCTTCTGGCATGAAACACAAGTGGCTGGTCACTCAGTGGTTCAGGTTCAAGTGTCTGAGTGAAGATGCTCAGGGTGATCTGTCCTCATTAGTTTCCTGCTTCCTTCTCCTCCAGGTCTGCGTATCATCCGAGTGTGAGCGACCTCGACTACAGAGTCCTGCTGAGGTTCCCACAGCGCGTGAAGAACCAAGGAACAGCAGACTTCCTCCCAGTGAAGCCCAGACATGAGTGGGAGTGGCACAGCTGCCACCAGTGAGTTTAATCTGGGGATGAATCTCTAAATATATATTGAAGAACTTTGATGCTCTATTGGATATTTGAACACTGGTCTGTTTTAGATGTGAGGAAATGATGTGACTGTACAAGACCAAGACAACAATTGGATGTCAGTTTTCAGGACACATTAGCATTACTCATGTGGATCTTTCTCTGTCTCTCTGCAGACATTACCACAGCATGGAGGCCTTCAGTAACTATGACCTGCTGGACGTCTCCACCGGACAGAAGGTGGCCGAGGGACACAAGGCCAGCTTCTGTCTAGAGGACACATCATGTGACCGGGGAATACGACGACGCTTTGCCTGCACCGCTCACACACAGGTTGGTCCGCGCGGTCTGTGGTTTACTTGTTTTTCCATTGATCCATTCATTCAATATTTTCGATTTCATACGTGTTGGGTTGTTTCCTGTGTTTAAATGTGACGTGATTCATTAGGATCATATTTGGAAACACACAAATTCTTCCCTGAAGCAAACAGAAGGTGAATGATGTGAGTCTGCCTTTGTCTCAGGGGCTCGGTCCTGGTTGCTATGATACGTATCACGCAAACATCGACTGCCAGTGGATCGACATCACTGATGTACCGCCAGGAAACTACATACTCAAGGTGGGGGCGTAGATCTGCTTTATGAGTGTGGGACATTATAAATAATAAGTTAGACTGAGTTATAATAATAAATATGATTAAAAATCTGATTTTCAGTGTGTTTTCTTTTCTACATTTCATTTCTTTTTCTTTCTGTTGTTTTTCAGGTGACAGTGAATCCCTCTCAGCTCGTCCAGGAGTCGGACTTCTCCAACAACGAGGTTCTCTGTGACATCAGGTACACAGGAGGCTACGTCCAGGCGAGAAACTGCAGGATTACAGTGTAAGTAAGAGACGGACAGAGTTCTCACATCTGAACCACTGAGATCAGAAACACAAGCCGATCACTGGTGTCTATTGTTTGTTTTGACAGGAGCTGACGAGACTGAAGACGACTTTACCACAGAAATATGTTCCTCTCTGTGTACAGTTGCTTCTCTGTTGTGCAGCTGTTTAGGAATATTTACTGTTATTATAATTCTCTTTGTATTTATGACATAATATGTTGGAGCTAGAGCCAAGCTGGATTGATGCTATCTTTTTTGTTGGATTAACTATTTTCAACTGGTATTTAGTCAATGCAGGACTTAGGGAAAAGCACAATTCCCAAACTTAAAACAAACACAGTCTTAAATTATTACATTTTTACCATGTGACTGAATTGGGAAACTGTGATGCTCTTTATTTGAGAAAAGGTCCTCTGTTAAATGACTGTATAAGTGCTGTTACAATACAGAAAAAACAAATACTCTAACATATTTTATTGTGTAGATTTATTGTGTAGATTTTTCTAGCAGTGTCTCTGAAAATGAATGGTTTGTAACGGGTTATGAATGATTGAAAGGTTGTCTGCATTTGTGTCGTATTTTTAATAAAGTTTTTTTTGGAAACAAATGTACTATGAAGGCTGTTTTCTCCTTCGGATTCTAATGATCAATAGGTTTAAAGCTTATATGTCCAAAAGTGTAACGAGTAGGAAAAAGAAAAGCAGGAATTTCCTGAACGAGATTTCCTGAAGGTTTTGATGGTTGAAGTGTGGAGGAGTCATCGGCAAATGAGTTCCAAAATTGCAACCAAAAAGGGGCAGAAGTAAATAATTCATATATAATAATAAAGAAACAGGAAAACAACAGTGTGAATGCCGACACCAGTGGCAGATCTAGGATTTTTCTGACTCAAGGGACATAAAGGGGTCAAAATTAATACAGAAGGGCCAATTATAATATTTGTCCAACATCCATGCACAATTCCTGTTCAGTAAGGTGCACGTTTCACCTTACTGTACAAATTACAGTAAGGTGAAACCCCCCCCGGCTCACACAAATAACCACTATGGATGAAATAACTTGAACAAATATGAACCATGAAGTCATTCCACTGTCTAGCTTGCATCAACAACCTGTCCACGATGAACAACCTGAGCTGGTGGTACATTTCTTGAATGCCTTTGGAACAACACACCTCGGAGAGACATGTGAAAATGATTCCACTTTGCACGTTTACATCCGTGAGAAATGGCACCAGAGGACGTCCATCAGCTGTTCACCACCGTCCTGCTGTTGTTGCATATTTTTCATGTTGTGTTAAAGTGGATGAGTGATTGAGAAAACATTTATTCACCTGTCAGTGGCTCCAGATGAGGTGTCTGGAAGAGTCTCGCTCTGTTTGCACTTTGTCACCAGATTTATGCTGCGTGATTGGTAAATGTATAAATAATCACCACAAGATTTATTTTTACAGTAGCGATGTTTGCTGTTCAGCACGAATACATGACCTCACTGTGTTCCAATGTTAAATATACAACAGTGAGAGGTTTTTTCTGTTTCTCACTCTCATTTGTTTCAGCTCCACATTTCTCTCTCCATGTGTGTCGTGTTAAATCTTTGTTTGACAAACAGAAACTTTGTGCTGGTCTTTTTGAAGTTAAGGATTTCAACAACTTTCATGTCAAAAGAAGGAAATGAAAGGGAAATGTAGATGATGAAAAAGGAAACAGGTTCAGGATGTTCTTGAGTTGAATATTGAGGCCGGTCGGAGCTGAGGTCATGGAATCTGCTACTGTAACACAACTACACACGGTCATGACCAACATGTAGCAGGGACGACGACAGCTTCTGCACTCACCATGATGATCGACTCCATGTGCTGCTGGTGTTGAACATTTCTTACTTTTAAGAATTTGTACAGAAAACTGTAAGAAAGTTTCTGAATAAATTGAAGTACTGAAAAAAAGGTTACAGTGCTGGAAGATCCTGTTCACATACTTTATTTAAATAAAGGTACAATAATGTAAAAATAAATCCTCTATAAAAGGTGGAAAGTATAGATTAGCTGGCTGAGGTAGAGCTTGTTCAAAGAGGTTATGTTCATTTATAATTTATTCTATATATTTATTTTAGTGGTTTATATCAGCTGGTGGATCCAGGAATTCTTTTCACTTTCTTTGACATTGTGACATAGGCCGTTTTCCATGATTTTTCAGAGACTAATTCTTGAATCTTGAAAAAAGATCACACATATTAAGGGGACTGATATTTATGAGTGTGTGCAATTTGGTGCAGATTTAAATAAAAATGCATATCTGTTGAATTTAAAAGTGGTTTCATAAGGCGACTGTCGGGCCTTGGTGGAGGTATGTGCTCTCCGATGGCCAGACTTCTATTCTCAAGTCCTGTTGTTCATAACTTAGTGTCAAGCTTCTCCGAAGAATCACAAGATACAGTTAATGTGGGATTGAAGAGAAAACTAAGTTCTGATACATTCATTTGTATCAATTATTCATCTGGTAGTCTCTGACGTTTTGTGAAATTCTGGATAATTTAGTTTATTTAGAGCTTGAGCAAATAATTTGAGAAATTTGGATGAGACGTGTTATTTAGAGATTTTATTCAGATATATATAAAAACGTTTGGCAGTTTTCTCTGTCAGATATCTGTTCAATTAAGTAAAAGCACAACATTTCCTTTGAAACGCAGTGGAGTAAACTATAATTTGAAAATACCTCAAAAGTAAAGATACAAAAATAAACTCAGTTACTTGACGATGATATAATTACACGCATGGAAAAGATGAAAAGGCTTAAAAATTTTAGATCTCAGTTTATCCATATCACAGTGGGTATAAACCCATTTTACAAATCCCCAGATTTCCTTCATCGTCTTATCCAAACATGGCCCCTCTGTCGAGCCCACACCATCTTTGGTCAGAGAGCCCTCAGGGCGAGCCCCCTGATGGGAATTTGAGTGTAACAGAGGGTCAGGACCGAGACTCCTCCGCTGCTCCAGGTGCTGTTTGCTCAGAGCAGACCAACGTTGCCATAAGCCTGCAGGGCGTGCAGGATGGGGAGTGGTCCTGGTCGCCCCTGCCTGCCACGGCTGGAGATGACAGGGAGGAGAGAAATTCCACAGATCCGCAGACGGCCAGGAAAACCTGACTGCTGACATCAGCAGCACCACGGCTAAACCGTTCTTATCGTGAGCTGAGTGTCTGTGAGGCTAAGCCCAAAAGGTCTGAGTGTCTGAGACTCCCAGTCAACAAGTGTCAGAGCCAACAGGCGAGACTGCACGGACAAATGATGGAGGTTAGAAATGCCCCTTTAAATTATGGCCCTGAGTGGAAGAGGCTGGAATCAAAGATAGATTTGACTTTTTTTCTTTTATTCAGCATTTTCTTCTGTCTCATAAATAGTCCTGTTAATTTCAATTATTCTCACTTCAGAGAAGCCATGCACACTTTATTAAAGTCACATTAATTGAGTTTATTTGGTTTCTGGTCGGCAGGTGGATTATGTCACAGTGGACACATCAGATTTAAATTCATAAATCTCTTAATGATGTGAAGTTGTGTTGTTAATCAACCAAACAATCAGGTCGAGAGACTTGTGTGAAGTTTTAATTCAGATTTGACAGAAACTGATTGGAAAGTTGTTTTTCCTCCACAGACATGTTTCCTCTGTTGCTGTTCAACAAACAAACATGCTAAATTAACTCTACACACACACACACGTGGTGATCTTCAGCTCCCCGCTGTTTGTGTAAAGTCTGGACTTTGAATTTGCACCATTGGTGGGATGATTTGACGCCACATGTTGTGTTTGTGGTCTGTGTTTACTTTTGTTTATAGCCAAGAGAAGAAGCTGTTTGT
This sequence comes from Paralichthys olivaceus, assembly GCF_024713975.1. Lineage (NCBI taxonomy): Eukaryota > Metazoa > Chordata > Actinopteri > Pleuronectiformes > Paralichthyidae > Paralichthys > Paralichthys olivaceus. Next base: position 13,256,303 of record NC_091095.1, on the reverse strand, counting down.
GTGAGTGCAGTGGGAATAACTGAATATTTCTCCTCCTCCTGGTTTTACACAGCTGGCATCCTGAGGGAGGAAATAATGTTTACCTGGGCAGGACGAGGACTCACTCAGTCTGACCATCACTACAGACCAAACAGCTTTCCCTGTCTGAAATAGAAGAATATGAGCCTAATGGTGCCTGTACTTTCCCTCCCGTCACTGCTGTGCAAATATTAATACACTCAACAGGCTGCATGAGTGAAAACACACTGTTATTAATTCTGTTCAAGAAGTGGGATTGGACAAGGAGGAGGTCTGGATGAGGTTATTCAACGGAAACACTCCGGTTGGTTTTGGTCTGAATTTGAGTCTAAATGCTCAAACTGTTTTATGGTTTTTACACATGAGTGTCCGACAGTGTTCGAGGGTCTGGTCTCGTACCAAACATCTGTTACGCTTCACCATGAGGATTCTTTATGGCTCCGGACACATGCATATAAAAAACGTATGTACACATGCAGACATGTGGGAGCAGACACGAGACTGATGATGTCTCCTGTGACACAAAATGTGGTGCTACTGTGAAAACAAGAGGAATGTACATGTCTGTGTTGGCAGGTAAATGTGGATTTTGGAAGGATGGATGATGCACGACAAGGCCCAGGCATTCAGAGCTGGACATTCCAGGCTCATGATAAAGATACTTTATTCTTCAGAGGAGACACAGCACTTTGACAGCACTTCACAAAAACAGGTTCAATTTTAAACAGCTTTCAATGTCAGAGATTTTTCTCTCACAACTGTTAAGGAATTAGATAGAGTTTTTTTATTTGAATGAAAAAACAGCTAAAATCATTGAACTAAATGTTCCTCTGGTGTTTGTAGTATTTGTAGCAGTTTCCTCTCATTTAAATCCAGATTTTCTTGTCTCAGTAGAGCTCTCACCTGTTCTGCTGGACGGAGAACTCCAGCTATTCAAATTTGGCTGTAGGAGGGCGACACCATGCGGTCAGAGATGGTAACCTCATAATACAGGAAAAAAACATAAAAAATCTAAGTATCAAAAATATAATATTACTTCAACAGTTTTTGATTTATATAATTATTATCATGTCACGTCAAATCTAGACGCTTTATTCATTTGTGTTTGTTTATCTTTTTTTAATTTGGTTTCGGTTTGGTCTGTGACACGGCTGGTGACGTCACTCTCAGTGGACGGGGCACCGGGGGGGAAGCGGAGCGGCCACTTTGAGCCTCTCACACAGGACAGCAGGAAGAGATGGCGGCTGAACTCACCTGCCGTGTTGTGGCCATGACCTGGATGTTTTTGCTCGTGTCGGTGTCCTCCCTCGTCCCGGCTGCGGCCTCCGCTGAGCGGACGAAGACGGTGGAGTTCAACGTGAAACCTGGAGGAGTCGTGCACACGTTCACCGAGAGAGTAGTGAGTGACAGTGGGAGAGTCTTCATCTGACTCTGTTAGCTCAGCTACTTTCATTATTTACTTTCATTCACCATGAACTTCTTTTATTAATGTTTTATTCATCTTAATTTATCCTCTGTGAGTTTGACTGTAGTCCAGTTCACCGTGTGCGTTATTGTTATCGCTCCATTGTCGCTTATTAGTCTTATGTTAGCCTATTAGCAACGTTAGAAAAGACATTATGAACTTTAATGTGAGTAAAGTCACGTTTCCGTCGTTAAACATTTGTTTAATTTATTTATTTCACCTTAAAAAACGTGTAATTGAAAAAAACTACATCCAGCTGGAGTTGCAGCCTGATGACGTCACGGCCGCTGAGAGGCTGACACGTCGCTGCCACAGCGGCTCCTCTGATTGGCTGAGCTGCAGTCAATGAGAGCTGCTGTTCTGGTTGAACAGGAAGTGTTATTGTGATTTCTGTGCAACAAACCTGCCACCGACTGTTCTTCTTACTGTTCTTTATTCACCCTTAGTCTTTAGATTGTGTTTAAAGCATTATATTGTTATATTATAACACACACCCATCACAACCAGCCCTTTGTCATAGCAACAAAAGCACAGGGGTCAATAGTAACATGAATGGTGGCTGTGGTGTGGCGGCATAATAAGATGTTAGTTATTATTATAATGTTATGAGCAATAATGATCATTTGCTACATCCTAATATTGATATTCTATGGGATTTAACTGTTAAAAATCTGTGTAATTTCAATAACAAGCAAGTCTGTTATACCCTGTTTACATTGTATATATTCATTTATTATACTGTATCTCTACTTATTATCCCTATTTCCTTTGCTGCTCTAACAAAGCAAATGTCACCATATTGGGAATAATAAAGGATTATCTTATATCTCATATCTTATCTTATCTCATCTCACTTTATCTTACACAAGCTTTCAGTGTTGATTTATTTCTCAACGCAATTTTAGCAGTGATTCCTCAGTCATCATATTAGCAATGTAAAACTGGTGCACGTTAATGAAATTAAAGCAGCAGCTAACAACTGTTAGGAATTTTTTTAAATACTCAATCATCATCAATCATTTAATCTACTAAACAAGGCGACTTTTAGCTTCATTAGACCAACAATCCAAAAGCAGTAAGTATTTCAATTACAATGATGTAAGATCAAGAAAAGCAGCAAATGGTCAGGTTTTGCACTTTGTTTGAAAACAACTGAATCATTTAATCAGCAGAATAGTTACCAATTCTTAGTCTGGCAACAGCTCTAAAAGGAAAAGCAGCCATGTTTAAAGGCAGGAGCTACATCTTTGTCCAAATCAACCTGTGAAGTTATTTTCAATCAAACCCTTTTACTGAGCAGCAGACCGCATAATTCTGGCTTAATGAAAAGTGTTGTTGTCAAAGTAATTGATCCATTAATAATGAATGTAATATGTAGGATCTATGCTCTAACTGCCTCTCTTTTATTGCAGAGGGATTATGAATGTTCATTCACTTATGCTTCACAAGGGGGAACCAATGAGGTGAGTCTCTCTCTCTCTCTCTCTCTCTCTCTCTCTCTCTCTCTCTCTCACTCTCTCTCTCTCTCTATCTCTCTATCAGCCAGTTACTTATTCACCACTTTATTAAATCTTTGATTAGCAGATGATAAACAGAATTGTTCGTCTATGTTTTTGCCAAACAGCAATGGTTGATGAGTGTGGGCCTGAGTGATGAGGACACTCTGTTTTCCTGTTCTGTCTGGAGGTGAGACACACACACACACACACACACACACACACACACACACACACACACTCACACTCTCACACACACACACACACACACTCTCACACACACTCTCACACACACACACACACTCTCACACACACACTCTCACACACACACACACACACACTCAGCGGCTGCAGAGGGATCTGTACTGATTCTTCAGTTCAGTGACCCTGATGTTCAGTTAGTGTCTTCAGTTAAATTAGTCCCATCTGTCTGTGGTTACTTCTTTGATTTTAGTTAGACCCACAAATTTCCTCACGTCATTTAAATATATTCATGACTGATTTCATAAGTGTATGAATGAATGCAATTGACTTAAGAGTTAATAACAAATATTTCTTCTTCATTTCTTCCAGGCCTCAGGGAAAATCATACCTGTTTTTCACTCAGTTCAAAGCTGAACTGAAGGGAACCAAAATTGAATATGCCAACGCATATGTAAGTAAAGAAACACTGTTTTTTTAACTGTGACCAACTTTAATAATGTTAACTAACCTTTCAATAAAGAAACAAGAATGTCACTCGGTAGAGTTTGTACCTCTGGCAAAGCAATTCCACATTCAGTTCTTATACTGGGAAGATAAAACATTTGGTATCATAGTTTTTCATATTACTGCTAAAAACTCAACACTAAAATGTCACTCAGTAGAGTGTGTACCTCCACCAGGGCCCAACAGTACTGTTATGAAACAGCATTTAAATTTGACACCTTCATTAACATCGGTCCCTTAACATGTAGGATGTTTTTCATCAAGATTTATTAATTATTCTCTGTGAAATAAAGGAAATTGTTGAAAAACATCTCACAATGTTAGAAATACTTTTCTCTGACCCATATTGCGTACTTCCTTCAAGTTTTGTGTAATCCTGCAAACAAACGCAGAAGAAAACATTTCCTCCTTGGTGAAGTTCATTAAGGTAACCACAACTGACATGACTTGGGTTTCAGTCACTTAGATCTTGAAATGACTGTTTGGATCATAGACTACATTAAATGTCACGTTAATTAAACTTAAACACGACAACAGCAGAAGCAGAATTTTTCTTTTACTTAGCTTCTTCAGAAAGTCAAAGACATTCCGACTCACTCTTTAATATCCAGTTTCAGTGAGTGTTCTGCTTGTAAAACACTGGGCTTACCCACTAAATTGTTTATCACTTGCATCTCCCTTGTCGTCAGTGTTGTAAGATGTTGGAAGCCAAATTGCACCACAACCTGCACAGTATAGTTATAATGCTGTTGGTGCAGCACAGGATGAACCGTCCCCTGTGTTTCTGCTCCTCAGCTCTTCTCCTGAATGATTAGTTGGAGTGGAGCTTGTGCTGGACAGCAAAAAGCTCACAGGACTCCACTCGCTAACAAAGACAAAGTGCAGTAATGAGTTTTTCCTTGATATTACCTCGCTGCTCCAGGCTTCCTGTCAGTGTAGAGATTAAAGCTGGCCATACTGGGCCCAAATAAGTTAAGAGGTTAGAATCTAATGCGTCTGCACAAATGTCAAAAGAACCAAGGCTAAATATTGTTGATGAACATTTTTGCATAGCCGGCAAGTTAAAACCATCCACCTTTACACCAGCAGTGCATTATTCAGGGTGAGGGGTAAAATGGATGGCATGTTTGTTTGTCTAGCAGTTTCCTCACTTGATGGAAAACAGAGGGAAACGGCCTTCACCTTGTTATCTTGGTTTCTGAGACTAAAAATTCTTTAGAGTCACATGTATTGTCACGGTCTATTGTTTTGCAGCTGTGGGTCTCATTCCTGGACGTGCATGTACTGTTCATGCATAAATAATGTCTTGTTTCTGAATTCAAATAGCCAGACCTTTGTGCTGTCAAGCTTTTCACCACACCTGCAACAAATTGTTATGTTCACCATCAATTCATTCATTGGTTTTTTTCAAGTGTTTATTCTGTAAAAAGTCCTTGAAAATGGGAAGATTTGCATCTCAATTCCTTAGACCTCTACCAATTTCTTGTTTTGTATGATCAACACTCAATAACCCAGAAACATGCTCAAATGTTTCGCAGGTTGATTAATTGTTTCAGCTCTAGATTTAAAAACAATTTCCAGGGTTGGCAGTTCTAATATTTAAAATATATAAATAAATAATATGCTGTTTTACCCAACCATAAGTGGATGTTGTCCAACTCACGGTCAATCAAATGTCCGCCTCTTAAAATTTTCTGTTGAAGTTTCTGCTGACGTCCTTGAGCCTGGTGAGTCAGAGGTTTGGCTATGTGGAATTAAATTTTCACTATGTAGGATTTTATGGGGATTAAATGCCACCAGAAATCAAATATGATTAAACAACCTTCTGTTTTCATCAGCTTAGAATGAGCCCTTTAAATCTACATTGGAACTTTAACAGACAAACCAAACACAGGCTCTAGAGATGATGACCTTTGACATTTGTTACCTTGAGGATCTGTTTGGCTGTAAAATGACACTTAACCATTAGATGACACTAAATCCTACACAGTGATCCATTAAATGTCACATCATCAGAGACAGAGCAGTGTAATTCCTGAGCACAGTTGAATAAAACAAGTCGTCACTGACGTGTCTTTTGCTTTACTAAACAACCCCTCCTGTCATACTTATGTCTCCACATGTTCCTGTACATTTTAAATCCATTGTCCTCTAAAGATGCACTGGCTCGTACCAACTCTGACAAACCAACACAAAGACATAAAGTATAAAATAAAAACTTTATTTGTCCTGGAAGTCAATCTCTGAATTGTGGCGTCTTTGCACGTAATGTTTCATTGAAGGTTAATGTCTGGACTGTGTCTGAGCTCAGTCACTCTGTGGAGGTCTGCGTATCTGATGTGGTCATCAGCGAAGTTCACCTTGACACGCCTCCTTCCCCCAGCAAGGACAGCGGTGTCAGTCTGTCATTAGTGAGAGCGCATGTTTCTGCCTCCTGCTCTGGCTCTGAGCCCTGCAAACACAAAACAAACACAAAACAACTTCACTATGATGGGACAGGAATAATCTTGCATACAAAAAAACACCTACCACCCTCCTTGACCTAGACGTCAAATCCTCCCACTTTCCCAGCCCGTCTGCTGTTCCGCCTCTCATCCTGTTTATGTTTCTCTCTTTCTCCTTGTTCCTTTTCCTCTCCTCCCCCTCTTCATCACCGCCGCTGTGTGTGTGGCTCCAGTCGCAGACTGCAGGGGCAGGACAGAGTGACGTGCCTCTGAGGCCGGAGGAATTCACCATAGGAGACTCAACAGGTGAGAAATTGATCAATGCCCACTGCTTGTCATGCCAATCTTTCACTCTGACGCCCTCCCTCTCTCCATCACACTGCGAGCTCCCTGCTGACTTCTTTCTTGAGCATATGCTCCACCAGGGAGTGGGTTGCCATTTGTCCCTGTAGCTTTTTTTTTGCTGTTATTCAGTTTGAGCAGAAAATCTCTATTCTGGATTCAAACTGGACACAAATTTACAGTAACTTCATTTTCAGCATGAGGCTACACAAGAGGACACAGACCCAAACTCATCTCTTGATCATAATCCATCTCCGGAAAATGAATTCAGGCATGATTGAGTCCTCGTTGTGTTTCTGCTAAATTGACCTTTTAGTTGCTATAGACGGACATCAGTGAGCTGGCTTGTAACTCGCATACCTGAACCAAATATATTCATATTTAGTAAGCTGCCGATTAACCAGAGGGGGGAGCTGTTCAGTCATTGACAGACCAGTTTTCACACAGACTAACCAGCACCACCTACTCTAAACAAAAGGAACTGCAACTTAGACCTAAACATAAAGACACATTGTTGCCATCAACAGACAAAGAAAGTGATGCTTTGTTCCATCTGCAGACAATGAGTGTTACTAAAGAAAAATATAGCTGCTGTCATGTTGTGTGTTTGGGTTTAAATGAAGAATTTTTGATGCAAATCAATAAATTATTACTTTCCTTCAAACCTAAAAATCTTTTTTATATTTCATTATTTAAGGTTTGAAAAAGTAGCATATCTATAACAATTTAATTATTGACCTTTATTGAAGGTTAGGCTTGACTAGCTGTTTCCCTTTACCTTGAGTCTTAATGCTAACATGTGCTTGCCCCGTCTTGTCTTTAGCTCTGTACAGATATGATACTGAGAGAGTGATACTGATGTTTTTGGAAATCTTTTAGTTGGCTCACATTGCTCATTCTCTTTTTATCATCCCTGTATCCCACCCTCGTTTCTTTTTTATGCGCAATTTAAAATTGGTGAGGAATCTCCGCCTCTTTCTTCCAAGTGAATGTGAAGAATAGCCGATACACTGTGAGCAGAACGATCACTAAGGTCTCACTTATCCAGCAAATAATATGCTCTGGTGAACAGAACTATTACTTTTTCACAACCTCACACCTCTGACACAACAGTGGCTCTAATAAGAAAACAAATGCAGCTGTATCACTGGTTGCCTGCAGGTCCCACCAGTGGAGAAAAAAGCAGCAGCTATAGAGACCTACAGATGATTGTTGTAGGAGAACCCAGAATCCCCCTCATACCTCAACAAAGCGATGACATTGTTCTACTGGCCTAGGATCTGTGACAAACACAAGCTTACAAAACTTACACATTTTAAATAGCCAGAAAAAAGAACACCTCTTTCTTGGTTTTTGAAGCCTAAAAGCATTCACCAGAAATGAATGTCTGATTATATAAACAAACTACACCACTGTTACTAATAAGCTTTCAAACCCGTCTAACTAAATTTGATTTGAAGCATTCTTCTGCAACAACTTTTCCACTTGGGAAGTCAGTTATTCTTTAGAAGAGTGTTAGTATAAACACAACAAGGCTGTGAAGGTGGACTCATGATCTGCTTTAATGTGCGTCGTGAGCCCATCAGCCTCAATTGGCCACTTAAAGCTTTAAAGAATCAGGAGTGAAGTAATAACTGTATTTTTTGAAAATCTCTTGAGCTCGTGTGACACACAGACCTTATTTCAGAACAATAAAAAAAACATAAATGTTTGGAAAAAGGGAACCATAAATAATACAAATTCTAAATTATTCCCAGTTCAAGGACTCATTCCTGCAGCAGTGTATTACATCCCTTGCCTATAGATGGCGGACATATACATCTGCGGTTTAAATGGCCTGCTGCTGTTACTTTTCTTGGCAACAGGCAGCGCAGGTTGGACTGGACCTGCAGCTCTGAAACTGCTGCCTCTGCAGCTCTGCAGTCAGATGATACTCGCTGGGTTCAGGTGCTTTGAATCGCTGACACTGTTTTTCCTTATTTTTGTAATAATGTTGTCTCTGACAGCAATTTACTCTCTCTCCTGACCTCTAGTGACCCACAATGACGGCAAGTTCAATGCTCAACTCTCCAAACTGACCGCCATCGGACGGACACGGCACGATGAGCTGTAACTGGTCAGAAGTCCGACATGGCTCTGGTCACGTTTTGACCAATGGGAGCAGCTGGGTGAGCTCTGAGCTGGGCCTCTCTGCAGTCACTGCAGGATGGATCTGTTCAACCAAAATTTGAAGTAGGATGATACTGATATTGCCTTTGCAGCACCTTCTGTGTCAGTACATTAATTACTGTACCTGGTTATTCTCTTACCTCAGTAGATTTATTCTACTTGGGACAAAAATAATAAAACGAGGAAGCGTCAGTTGAGTATCCAGATTTTTTTTTTTTTACATGGTGTCCTAGTTAAAATTCTGCCATAAGATAAAGTGCTTCCATAGTTGTTCTTAGTTTTTGAGGCTATAAGATTTACAGTGAATAAATCTGCCCTGATCCACAGGGGATGTATGTGAATGTACACAGGATTGGTGTGTGGGGGTTTGTTGAGTATAGATAACACATTTAGAGTCAGGAGGGATTTATCCTTCTTGTGTAATCCTGAGAGGAAAGTGAGTAATCCCCCTGTATCATCATGGCACACACATAAACAATTACATTTTTTCCTCAATCTCATTCCGCTCTGAGCTGCTGTTGAGACGACGCCTCGGTCTCTTGTCTGTTTATCTTCATCTGTTCCAGATAACTGAAAGCATCACATTTGATCCCCCTAGATCACAATTCAGTATTATTTGTGAAAACTTTTTCCTTTTCTGCTTCTTTTTGACCACAAGCTATGCTCATAATCGAGCAGATAGCAGCTTCATCGTGTAGAATTTAGAACGATATACACGATTGTGTTTTTGAGCACACTAAAGCAGTTATGGATAAATCTCAAAGAATATAAATGTGAACTAATTGTAAATTAGAAATCAGAAACATCGCAGGCTTTTAGAATCCTGAAAGATTTTTTTCTATCTGTTGCACACAAGACAGCTAATCGAACATAGCATGAACTCACCATTAAGTCTTATTGACTGGCACGTCAGATCAAAAGCTCAGACTGGAAGAAACTGAGAAATCAGGCACACTGGTGCTAATTTCACACTATTGTTCTATTTTACTTCATCAGAATCAAAAAGTGATTAAGCATACAACTTACAGTACGACTGATTTCCTTTCTTATACAGGATAAAAAATATATCACTGTTTCGGACAGAAGTTATTTGAATCGAATATAGTTTATTAGAAATATCCTCATTACACATCTGTAACTAACAATTCAATAATGGTCACAAACGTCCTTATTCTGCTATTTTTAAACATACTCTTTTCTAATTCTGTGACATTTCACTGAACCTTCAGTTACTTCATGTGAAATTTAACCAAAGCTAAATATAGTGTGTGCACAGACGTTTGGCTCTTGAATGCTTTGCTTTCATCCTTCAGTGTCACGTGTGGATCAGCGAGGATATTGTGTATGTTTCAGAAGTACGTCATTATTATTAGGTCCCTCTGGTCCCTCTCTCCTCTCCCTGCTCTTATGGAGTGGGCAGGATTACCTTTATCTTTCCTACACTGATCCGACCTTCTTAGATCCACACAAGTGTCCAGAGGATGAGGTCTGGAGATTGATTTCAGATTTGACTCTCCGGTCTGAACAACTTCCTGAGGTTCATACCTTGTTCGCCCTCGGTTTGGTTTCTCTCGTCTGTCCTCTGGAGTTGAGGAAGTGCTCAACGGGGATGTTTTTTGTGTGTCCCTTTTTGTCACTGTCAAGACGTCACATCAGGAAGTACCCACATCCATATCCTGACCAGGAAATAAAAAAAAAAAAAAGATGTTACTTATTTTATACTTTTTCTTTTTTCTGTCTAATTCGTGATCATTCATGATGAAGTGTGATGTATGTTTCAGTAAAGACATGTTGTCACTGCTCTGGAGTTGAGTCTGTTTTTGTGTCTTGTTATGTCAGATCATTGTGATCTGATGGAACCACCCATGGCTTCATCAAAGGCTAAACATGAAAAGAGAAAGTGCCAGCCAGTAAATATTCTGAGCACTGTCAGAGCTTGGTCTGGATCATTTGTAGCAGTTTTATTACAAGAATTAATATATCCCTTATTAACCTAAATTAAAACACCATGTTTTCACCATACAAATGAGACTTCATATGAAACTTGATATTTAAATGAGTATTATGAAGAATTTGCTTTGCGTGCGTACTCAATTAACATATATTGTTCTCAGATAAATGTTTGCATGAGATAAAGCGCTTCCATTGTTTCTTCTTAATTTCTGGGGAGCAAGGCTTTGCAGGGAGGATCTACTAAATCCAGAGCTTTTATATACAGCCTGTGATCCAGAGGCACATATGGGAATGTATAGAGCACTGATCTTTGTGGGCTTATAGAGATATAGCGTCTGGAGGGATTTATTCATTTTGTGTTAAGCCAAGAGAAAAATCAGTATTCTTGATTGTCCTCAATTGGCATCTGTGGCTTTTAAAAATTGTAATAACACTACGAGTGATGTAGCAGTGAAATGTAGAAAGACTGTAACTATAAAACTTCTGAATTTATTGAGAGAAAATCTGTTGCGTAGTCGCACTTAGACAGAGCCAAGTTTCATTGAGATCACAACACACGAGCTGTGCCAAGAAACTCCCACAGTCTCCTGCTTGTAATTAATGCATCTTATAGCAAAGCTGTGGCTGTTTCAGAATCTCTTTTCCATTTTTTTTGGCCTCATGGAAACAAAATTTGACACTTTGTTCCCAGGATGGTTGTTCTATTGAGTCATAAGTCTCTGCAGCACAATAGTTCTTTGTTTAGCATCAGTTGAGTGTGTGTGTGAGACTCACAGCTGCCTCTGTGCTGTCATCCAGCCCATAAACAAATAACCATCAGATACCATTCTCCTCGCTGTGCAGCCATTAAAAAAAATATATACACTCAGTGCTGCAGAGCACATGCTTGGATTGCAATGGCCTCCATTCACAAGCTTTGATCAGGAGCATTTTGAATCATTCTAGCATTGTATATCTGGTCTCTTTGAGACTGAAGTAAAACCTATTGTGTTCCATTAAACATCATTCAAATATTCTTGCTGCCCAACTGATTTTAGTGTCTAACCTTTTTGTTGGGGAATTGAAAAAAAATATATGAGCTTTAGTTTTTCTGACTTTTTTTGCTTATTGTCTTACAAATGTTCACTTTTATCTTGTGACCTGTCATCATCAGGTAAAATTTTAATTTGGCTCATTCCCGTCTGATGCTTTGTGTTTACTGCTAATTAACAGAAGTCAGCATGCCAGCTCAGGTGAACCTGCTTAACATGTTTGTACTTACAAAACACCTCTGTGTAGGTACAGCCTCGCTGAGCCACCTGACTGTAGACCTCATAGACTGTATATAATGATGGACGACATGACAACTCCCCAAAAGTGAAGCCAAAGAGCTTTCATCGCCACCTGTTGGCCGGCTGCAGTAAACCCCGCCTCTTCCATCTTTAGCTTCTCGAAAATGGGTCAAAAGATAAGGTAGATAATATGCTCCTTGCACGAGTCAGCGCTCAGGCCCTCATAACAACAGCTTAATCCAAACGACAGAGACAAGATGGCATCGAGATGCAGTAGGATCTCAATGCCATCAAATGACTTAATTCAATCTGCTGTGCTGTATTTAAGTAATCCTGGACTCCAGCGTCTTTTTTTCCTTCTTCCCTCTCTCACACACCCGCCCCCTGCTTCTCTCTCTTTGCATCTCCTGACATTTGGAGAGGAACAGATGGAGATAGCGGGCGGGTCGGTCAAGCCAGAAGCAGCAAAGGAGAGGGGATTTTTACCCAGTGAAAGGTACAACGGATGGCCAGCTGCCCCCCTTCTCCCCAGACGCACATCCCGATGTGTGGGCTTGTGACCCAGTCGGCGCAGAGCGGCTCGGCCTGTGCACTTTCTTACCTGGCCTCGCTAAGTTTTCTGTCTCCTGATCTGTCACACATCTCTGGCCTCTCTGACCCTGCATGTGTCTTTCACACCACTGAGCCAAAGTGGCCCGAGGTGCACCGAGTTCTCATTATATCATCTCAACCCCTGACAGCAATTATCCGACCCAGACAAAACAGACACATGTGAGTGGAAGTGTCTGGGTGCATGGGTTTAAGCGTACCAAAAGTAATGGGCCCTCACTTCGTCTTGTCATCTTACAATAATTACAATTCTTTCTAATTAGAGCTTCTCCTTTGCCCTTTAATTGAGCGAGCTGCTGTGCAAAGTGAGCATCTGTATGGAGGCTCTTGTTAGTAGACCAGTAACCCAGACAGATGTTATGATGCCCTGTGTATGTTCTGCGTACTCGATGTGTCTAGAAGGAGAGAGGGAAAAAGACGTCAGCAGAGCCAAGCTGTTCCTCCTGACTTACTCACCTCGAGTTGCTTCTCTGTCCTGTCACCTTGCAAACTTGGTCTCAGTTAAACTTGGCGACCCTTAAATCACTCCTCACTCCTTGCTGACTTCGTGGCTGGTGCTGTGAATGTGGCTCAGTTTGATCGGCCTCCCACTCCTGCTGCATCGTCTCACACTGTGGTCGAGAGCAGCTTTCTTTTCTCTGGATACGGAGGCGCTTTGCGGGTCTCCTTCACTTTCTTTGTGTGGTCAGAGGTTCTGTGGTGGGGGTAAGGTGGAGGTTTGCGACCTCTGCGACCTTGCGCCGTTAATGGTTTCGCTGTGGCTGCGGAGGCAGTGCACACCTGTGAGGCTGCGTGAACAGGCCCTGCTGAGGACGCTCGCTTCTCTCTTTCAACGCTGGACACCGTTTGAGTTTGTGAGTCTGTGGGTGGGCAGCTGGCAGATGGAGGATGGATCGATGATGGAGGGAGCGAGCCAGCAGATGGGTGGTCGCGTTGTGGGGTCTGGTAAGATCCTACCTTGGTCTCTATGATGACAGACGGGCTGAGGGCAGGGGGTGGGTGAGGCTTTGGAGACATCGTCGAGGGAGGGGAGATGGGGCCGACCCTGATGAAGGAGGATGGACCAGGGGAGTGAGGCCGCGAAACTGGGCTTTTGGGGGGATGGAGGTTTACTGTGAGAGGGGAGAGACCAGGAGTGGGAGGTCGAACAGGGAGGTTTCTTTGGGGAGGCAGCGTAAGGTCATGGGAGGTGAGGTTCTGAGTTTGAGTTGGGCCAGATGAAGGGGGCTTATTGCTGTACGGCAGCAGTCCACCTTTTCTGGGAGAAGACCCAAGACTACAGGGGAAGGGAAGAGTTCGACTCCTCTCGGATGAGGACACCGGGCACAGCTGCACACTGGGTGGAGACTGGCCCCTGCTATGGTGACCTCTCCTGAGGGTGCCAGATGAGTCAGTGGCTCCTGGCTGCACTCCAGGCTCAGAGGGCCTCTGATGGGTGCTGCATATTGTCACCTCGCTGGAGCTGGAGCCTGAAGTGGAGCTGCTATCGCTGGGAGGCTTGGCCCTGTCGCCTCCTCTGGTGTCCTGCTGCTGCTCCTCCTCGTTCAGATCAATGGACGAGGTGAGATAGTCAATCTGCTGCACCACCTAGAAAATACAAACAATGATGGAGGGAGTGCAATGTGAGGATTAATGAGAAAGACTGGTTACATAATAGAAACACTCCACTGACTGTACACATGTAGATCAGTTTACTTCACATGAGGAGAACTATGAATGAATAGTATTAATGAAGTCCTTCTGAGTGGAGCTCTACAAACTGAGTGGAGTGTGAAAGATGTGGGTGTTACCCGGTAGACAGGGTTTAATCATTAAGTTGCATTATGGGACACGTAGGATCCAGCCTTTCTGGAGCTTGACTTATACCAGATGTGTGTGCGCTCCTGTACTTATATCTTTGTGAGGACCAAACAGGAAACAGAGAATACTTAAAACTTTGACAAAACAAATGACTCATACAATCATGAGCGTCTGTTGTTTCTGCTGTTACATTTCGGGATATTCTTCAACTCTATTATTATTATGAGAGGAGTGTTCTTTCATTTGGAGAAGCAAAGGACGCAGTATCCTCTAGATAGTAATAAATATCTCAAATGATAGAGTTTTGGGTGATTAATTCTTCTGCATTAGGCTGCATTTATAATTTAGAGCATATTTGCAGCTGACTCTCAGCAGATGTATTGCACTAATCTGTGAGCAAGTCACATGAGCTTGTAGTACTTAGTGCAAAAATGTTTACCTCAGCCTTTAGAGGATGAGAGCACCATTACTGGAAATGTGTAAGCTAAATTTAAGTGGGTTTCCCTTCTAATAACTCTCAGTGGATAGTGTGTAATATATCATACACAGGCAAACCAGTATATCTATGCATGTTTTTAAATGTTTGCAGAGTGTCCAGTATGCACATACACACAAATCCACAGATACATTATTAACACAGAGACACAGTCAGGTGGGTGGACACACACACAGACTCTCCAACACACACACATGATGAAACAAAGCCTGGAGAGAGATTGTAGAAAATTACACTGGGGAAAATGTTTGACCCATCTCTCCACCTGCTCACCGTGCACAGATAAATCCTCGGGTCCTGCAAGAACAAATGAATTATTGTTTTGTTCCCTGTGTTCAACAGCATCCTTGCCGATGTCAAAAGATGACCTGGTTTGTCTCTTTTTTATGCTGTAGCTTTTTAGGCGAGGCATTTCATATTAATACTTTGAAGTAGAGTCTGTGTGTGTGTGTGTCTGCACGTCAAGCGACTGTGGGCAGGTGCTGCTTGTTAATGTCAGGAATCAGACGAGATAAAAGCAGAGGACCCTGGTTTTTCGTCTGCTGCTCCCATGAGTGTTTATAAAGACGTCTCTGACCCCTCAGGTCTTCACATATGGTGCTGATGAGTGCTAAGGGACGTGTTTTCCTTTCATTTAACTCTTTCAGTTTAACCTTGCTGTCGTTTTCCTTGAAGTTCTGAGTCATAATGCAGCGTCTGCTTTGCCCAAATTCCTCAGCAGAGGATCACTTGCGTATTCACGTGTGAGCTTTGCCTTTGAGATGCTTTCTTCTCTCACCGTGTGTGAGTCTTTAGTGTTGCTGTAATATTTGTATAGTCTCAGTCTAAAATACTTTAGAGGCTGACTCCAATTTCTTTTTATAAAATAGATATATTATTTAACAAAACTGAGGGTTGCTGCTCATGCAACAGAATGATAAAACAGGGCTTTGAAATAAATATGCTACCAAAGTCTTCTCTGGTGCCTTATCTTCTTTTGATCTGTCATCTCTGTTGTTAAAATTTGGGACTTTCTATCACAGTGGCGGTTTGCTCCCTCTCATCCCACCCTATATGCTCTTTCATCAGTGTTATATTAATACTGTCACACGATAAAAAAAAAACAGCCAGGATGATGAGGTTATAGCACCTCGGGTCTAGCCACGACCCCCGCAGATGGGAGATCAAACGGCAAGAGGCGAGATTTTTTTCATGTCACTTTTTTTCCAGATGAGGAACACGAGGCAGAGACACTCGGACATAAATGGATTATAAGAAAGAGTCGGACACTGTCCATCTGGGCCTGGAGCAGCATCTGTCAATAGGGAGGGAGAGTGGAGGAAGAGATGAGGAGGGGGGGATGCAGAGAGGGAGGCTTTGCCTAATGTCACACAGCGTAATCTCAGCAATCTGTGAATGCATCAGGCCAATGGGGCAAACTATATAGTCTCATTCACCTCTATACAAATTTATGCATGAGTAGGTTTGGCAACAGAGACGTCGGAGAAGAGTTGGAGAAACAGTTTGCTGGCTGCGGTGGATTTGTGCATCCCTGCTGCTGACTTTTTAATGCATGTTAAATTCTGCTGAGGACGTGCATTTGTAGTCTGCATTGTTACACGTGAGGGCACGAGCCCTCCAGGTTTTTCTAGCACCAGCATGGAAATTTCCAGCATGAGGAAAATGACTGAATAATTGAGAGAGGATGAAGTATCTATTCTCCCTTCTCTGAGCTGCTTTATCTGTTTATGATAGGGCGGTTGAAATGGTTGGATATGAGACATTATAGCCTTGTTGTGTCTTTTCTCACTATTTCTAATCAACCAAAATCTGTCACCTCACCTCTCTCATTTCCTGGTGCACGTCCCTCAGCGCTGTGAGCACCTGCTCCAGGTTGTCCACCACTCGTTTGATCTGATTTCGAACTGCCTTCCTGCTGCAGCCCGCCTCCCTCCTCTCCGGCTCCCCTTCACTCTTTGGTCTGCGTCTGAGCGATGTCTGCTTCTGGCCCAGGACGGCGATGTGCTCTGAGCTCGGCCTGGGTTTCCTGGGGCGCCGTAGCACTGTGGTGCAGCCCAGGCCTCTCTGAGGGACCTCGGTGGAGAAGATGACTCCGTTGAGGGGCCCGTTGAATCCCTCCACAGGTGGTTCTCTCAGCGCTGACAGGTCTCTGTGGCTCTGGGAGTTCCTGCTCTGTTGTTTGATATAGCTAAAGCTGGAGCTGAAGCCGTGCTGCCTCTCGATTAGTCCCTGAGTGTCTGGGCTGACCCAGCTGGATGAGTGCAGGTCTCTCTGGTGGTAGGTGGTATGGCTGGCGTAGTCCCACACCTTATCCCTCCTGTCCTCCATACACAGCACAACAGGCACCTCACAGTTTGGCTCCTTAGGGAGCAGTGAAGGAACAGGAACAGGAGGGGGTACCACAAGTGGCCCGTATTTCTTTGTTGAGTTGCTGGTCCTGTCATTCTGTGAGTGAAGGAGGTTTAGCTTACCGCTGTGGTTCCTCCCCAACGTGTGGTTCTCCTGGGCAGAAGTGAAGCTGTTGACTGGACCCTGCGGTCCATCCCCTGGGCTGATTTGTGCGTTGGGGTCTGGGTCTAAATCTGGAGATTGGTTCCACCTGACAGGACTCTCCTCCCTCTGCTTCCCCAAACTCCCTGGCAGGATGTGGGGCCCCCTCAGCACCACCGGCAGCATCCTTGCCATCCCCATGCCATTGCACTTCAAGTCACCCTTCTTTGTACGGCCCTTTCCCGGGAAGGAGAAGAACCCGATCCCCTTGGCTCTCTCCAGGGGGGTCAGGCTGCCACGGTCCTCCGGGTTGGGTTTTTGCGGCCCGTTGAGCCCCAGGTCACTGCTGTGGTGGGTCTTTAGACTGTTGCGCAGCCACGGGATGAAGTGAGGGGCGTGCGGCTTGAAGCCTTTCTGCTCCCCAGGCGCTGGAGCCCTGCTGTCAGAGAACATGGTGATGGAGGATGTCCAGCAGCCTCACAAAAAGATGAAGCAGCAGAAGAGGAACAGGAGGACTCCTGAGACACAGAGAGCTTCCTCCTCTTTTTCCATGAATCTCCTCCTACCTTTTCCATTAACATAGACTCTATCCGCTCTGTCTTAAGTCTCTGTTCCCCTCTCTTACTTTTTCTCCAAAACTTTTATCTGCTTTTTTCCAGCTCGGCTCAGATCCCACCCATCTACTCCCCTTTTCCCGATGAAGTCTGCTTCTATTTTTTATCGCCTTGCCTTTTTCCCTTCTTCTTCTCCCTCTCCTGCTGCTTCTCCTCCCACTATCTTTTCCGTTGTAGTGCTCTTGAGCCCCTCACCCCCTCATCGGGCCGGCCTTGGAGATGCCGATGGACTCACTCTCCTCGTCTTCTCTCTCTGCTTGCCTGCATATCACTGGTTCAGTAGCACTGGAGGCTTCCAGCCTCTCACCCCCTCCCTTCCTTCCTCTCACTCTCTCTCTCTCTCTCTCTCTCTACCTCTCTCCTTTCCTGTCTCTCTCTCCCCCCCGCACTGCGCTGCGCCGCTGCCTCCTATCCTTGCTCTTTCTTCCTCCCACTCCCTCTCACTGCTCTAACTCCCTTTCTCTATTTCCCTCTCCTCTCCCCATCTGTCTCTTCTCGGCTCTCATCTGAAAACCCCTCATCATCCTCTGTCTTTGCAACTCTCCGCTCATTTGCCCCCCCCTCTCTGTCACTCTCTCCTGCCTCCCTTCTCCTTCCCCACCTTCCATTTGCCAGAGAGAGCAGCTGAACTTCAATCAAGACGCCAGCATTATTAATCCCCCGTTAGCCAATGTATATCCATGTGATTCCCCCTGCCACTGTTCTCATCTGATTACTCCTTTCCCGGCTCAGCCCTCCACAATTAAATGCTGCTTATAGGATACCAGAGGGGCTTTAGAGGAGTAGAGGAGGATGGCAGCAGGGAGGGATGGAGGAGGAACAGTGGGGAGGCACAGGGGCACATAATTGCGACCTACAAGATCAGAGATCAGCAGCAATTGAACAGAAACTATAAGCTGCCCCGGCTGCAAACAACAGCCTGGCTGCAGTGGCACAGGCTCTCCCTGGTTTATTGTCAGCAAACAGTGTCATGTTACATCCCACTTGTTTCCCTTGTTTTATTTTCTGCAGCATATCCAACTTCCATTTGTTCCAATTTTGCAGAGACAGCTGCTATTTTCGGGTTTCTCATCCCAATTCTTGGCTGTCTGGATTAGATTTCTTGTGTCTGACAAGCCCAGAGATGCCTCCTAGGTGCCTCCACACTCAACTGCCGCTGCATGCATGAGTCCCCCTCCTCACTGGCAGCATCCGAAATGAAAAGACGGCAGCGGAGCCGCACAAGAGCCCTGACAGTTTGCTGTCACTCAGCAGCGAGACACATAAGGCATCTGTCTTGCTGTTAGTCAGCATTGGCAATCTACTCCTCTGGTAGAGCCCTGTTACAATGGGCCGTCACTCATATTCTACTATACAGGTACATGTGGAGTAGGGGGGAGAGAAACAGACGCAGGCCTAATCTGCAGGCTAAGAAGATTCCTGCCTACATGGCGATGGACTGCTGTAATGACCACAAGTCTGGATAAAAAAAAACAATAAAGAGCGGAAGTAATAGAGCAGCCACTCTTAATCCTGCAGAGCTTTTAGTTCCTGCACGACACAGTGATGCACACAGCCACAGTGTGTTTCCATGTAACTGTGGAAGGTCTTCTGTGTTTAAAGATGAAACCTTGAATGCACCGTTCATCTATATGTGTTTGCATTATCATGTTTAGAGGGTTTTACCGTTTATGAGAGTTTCACATTGTAATAATGGTAAATAACTCGAGCTCAAGTTCATTTGAAGAGGACAGTTTTGTCTTTGCAAGCACAAGGTCAAGCTTTCCCTCTACACACACACACAAACACACACACATACACACACAAACACACTTCTCTTTTGTATTGAGCTAAAGAAAAACATGTGCGTCATATTCTTATGTCAGTGCTCATTTCCATTCATATTAAATTATGAAAATACATCAATGCACGTTCACAGAAATAAAACAGAGATATGTGATAACAATAAAATAATCGGACAAAAATAAAACAATAGTGTATATACAGGATTAAAGATAGGGTTGGTGACTTGGCAGGCGACACTTTGGAAATATGCAACAGATACATTACATTCCCTCCCATCAGCCCTCTCGTCAAAGCTGTGCCCCCAAAACACATGAATGCGCACCGACTGACAACTGCTAGAGGCCGAGTTTTTCGTGACTCGCTTGCTAACTTCTGACTATCGTCACCGCTTCAGCTGCGTACGTCTCCCCGGCTGAAGACTCCGGCCATGCTCAGTGAGAGCGTAGGCAGACAGGCCGATTATTGACAGACAAGTGGTCCAGCCAATCATTTTATTGTGTCTGAATGAAAGGACTGTAATACACACGACCATTTATCCTTTCATTCAGACACAATAAAATGATTGGACTAATCAGATTTTTTATTTCTGAGGTATTTGTTTGATGGCTATTAGGACATGAGGAGGATTTCAACAATTAAGATGAAAAGTGTTTCAAAAAACAAATGACCAACCCTATCTCTAAAGAAATTAAAAGAGTGGGTGTCACACAGCACCTTACAACCCCTCACAGCGAGAAGGTTCTCAGTTCAAATCCCTGGTTTGGGCTGGGGCCTTTCCGTTTGGAGTGCTCTCTGTTCTTTTCATTGCGTACTCAGGCTTCTTCCCACGGTCCACGGACAGGCAGAGTGGGGTTAAGTTAACTGGAAACTCTAAATTGTCCATAGGTTAAATGTGAGTTTGAATAGTTTGTGATGCACTGACGACCTGTCCAGGATGTATGCCACCTCTCGCCCGGCTGGTATTGGCTCCAGTCTTTCTGCAATATAAGCGGCAGAGACAATGGAAGGATGGGTGGAAAATAAATATAAATGGTAAAATGTGAACATAACTCAGATAAAGAAGTAAAGCACCATTAAGTTCAAACCTTTATCTTCCCTTTTATCTTCCTAAACCTCTCCCGTTCCCCTGGCCCCTTACCCCCCACTCATTAACTTATTAGATAAAACGCACAGAGCAGGAACCTCTGTGTGCCAGATGTGATATGAGGGGTTTCCAAATCACATTATAGTGTGGGAGTCTGTCCTTTAAGATATATCTTATCCCTCTCTAATGTAATGTATTGGTTTGATCATGTGGCCACATTTTGGAGTCAAGTAATAGTTTTTTTTATATTTTGCTGGGATGAGGCAGCAAGAGAGTAATTGTTGTTGGGCTGTGATGAGTCTACTTAATACTCGAGAGACTCCAAGTATGATTAATAAAGGCTCTGGCTCTGGTGGAGTGTTAATATTTCTGAGCTGTTATTAAAGATTTGAGACTAGAAAGATGCAAGTTTGGGGCTTAATACGAAGCAATAAAAAATACTGTCTCTGAGAGAGGACATTGATCACATGCATCTAGATATATACACGGTATGTTTTACCTTCATAGAGTCTAGTTGGCATAAACTTGCAGGCACACAGTCCCTCTGCGTCTCCATGTCCACACAGCAGCTGACACAGACGTAACTGACGATCTATCTTTCTCTCAGAGGGATGATTTTACAAGTAAATATGAAATCACAGCATATCTCAGTGTATGAGATTTTGTCAAACAACACAGCGGTTATAAAATCAGAGTTTTAGCAGAGCAGCAGCTTGGAAATTGTTTGAAAGTGACTGCTGGGTAACATGAAGTCTTAATGGGCCATGTTTCCGTTACTGTTTTGTACGTGTTCTGTCGTCTGACAACAAAAACAGAAACCCATGAGATCAGCTTTATCGAGAACTTGTATTAAACTTCTGTATATGCGAGCATGGAGAGCAGAAGAGAAGCAAATAAAATAAAAACTTGCTGACACTTGGCAGAATGCTAATACAACCCGGTGGCGTCATAGTTATGGTATTATAACATCTAGTGACATTTTACGACATTTTCAAGAAGGATTTAGCTTCTTTGCACTGAAAGTAAGAGTTTTCAACAGCATCCTCAGATTTGCATACTGACCACAGCTACGCGGTTCAACCATATGCCAGGTTTTGACCTTGTCTTGTTTGATAAACTGGAGGATTAAGAGTCTGTTTCTTAAAGCTAAATAAACCCAGTGAACCTATTTAGAGATCCGTGGTTTTCACAGGACAATGATGAAATTATACTTGTTAACTTTTCTCTTATAAAGGGAATGCAAAGGTACATATTTATATATAATTATATGTATTTGCGAAGTACAGTATCCAGGAAAGACAATGTTGTTAATGGTGATAATGTTGTTGTTTATTTCTATGCAGATGGTATTGCAACGCTTTGTAAGAATGTAGTGGAGTAGAAAGTACAGATGTTTGCTGTGGTGGAGTAAAAGTGAAGAGTACCTGAAAAAAAAATCCAAATAATAAAGTAAATTGGACATTTTTTGTAAGATTGACAACATTTGCCTGAATGAATTTGTGTGTGCTTCACAGACCTTGAATTCACATCTCTTAAAAGTCTAACTTTTCCTCCAATCAGCCACCCACTTTGTGAGGTCCATAAATAACATGGCAGGGAACCATGCAATCATTGCTCATTTTAAAGTCATTGTGGAATAATAGTTCACAGTTGCTGTCCATTCAGGGCCCACTGGAGCAGCCTCTTGAGTCTGGTTGCCTTTTCTCCATCCATTATGTTAATGTGCCAAAAAAAACATGTGTGAATGACCAAAGAACAAAAGAATATATCTTAAAGTGTTTGCTTAAAAAGAAACTCAGCTTTTCAAACCCTTTCTGTCTGCATGTAGTTTTCAGAATAGGTGGAACAGTCGGGTGCAGGGTGAAGAGAGACCTCGTAACCTTGTCTGCCGCCCCCTGCAGCGCTGCCATCGCTTTGTTTTGAGTCGTGTAACAGGCCGCCTGCCCGCTGGGAAGCAGCAGAGCGTGCGTGCCACGACACTTCAGCTGCATGTGTGTGAGTTTGTGTGTGTGTGTGTGTGTTTGCTGAACTTCACTGCCACTGCAGATACAGTTTCCTGGTTGAATTTCTTTGAGGAGACAGAAAAGAGAGAAAGAGGGAAAGAGAGCACATCACTGAACACCTTACGTAACTTGGTGGAAGAGAGAGATGTAAAAGCGACACTTTGAAAGCCAAAAGGCCTTGTGTCATTCAAAAATTTCCTGTGCAAAATTTCACCGAGTGAAGGCCTCGGGGCGCTCTGAGAACTTTCTGCAGCCGCCTGAGCAGCACAAATGTGCCATTTGGAAGGATGCGTTCACACCACTGTATTTACATAAAGTGAAATGAGAAGGTTCTTGAGAACACAATGTTCT
This sequence comes from Paralichthys olivaceus, assembly GCF_024713975.1. Lineage (NCBI taxonomy): Eukaryota > Metazoa > Chordata > Actinopteri > Pleuronectiformes > Paralichthyidae > Paralichthys > Paralichthys olivaceus. The sequence goes on along the minus strand of NC_091095.1, from coordinate 13,233,205 downwards.
TTTTTTTTTTTTTTTTCAGTATTAAATATGGAAGTGAGCAGATGCTTCCTTCCCTGAAGTGTCCAGTGTCACGCTGTTGTTAATCCTCAGGGCTCCGGCAGTTGAGTTCTGTTGTGAGTGTGTACAGTGCCGTCCTCTCATGTATATTTTTGTGTTGTTTGCTTTTCGATTCCGCTCCGCTGTGCTTTTCATCCTTGAACAACACATCAGTCAGGTGCTCTCTGAGGACTGGAGAGAGGAGGAAGAAGAGAGTGACGTGGGGACATTGAAAAAGAGTCGAAGAGAGTCAGAGAAAAAGGGGAGGAAGACAGGAGAGGAGGGGGAAAAAAAGAGTTCTGAAAGACTTCTAACTTCGAAAGCTGACATCATAGCCGTGCTTGCCAGAGGGGAGAGCACCTTTAAGAATACTGGATGAGTGATGATGTGGAAGGACTACAAAAGCAAAGTAATACATAAGCAGTGCTCTGCCGGCTAACCTTCATGAGACTGGTGGTGAGAAAAGGTGGGAAGTCCTCAAAAGGTCAGCGACAACCTGGTGTTAAAGCTGATCTGCTTCAACAGTCGGAGCACATTGTAATCACATTTTGGAAGGATGGACGTCACTGTTGGATCAGGACGTCAGCAACACAGGGATTTGCATAGAAATGAGTTAACAACAAAAACAACAGGCGAAGAAGTGACTAAATCTAAATGTGACAAAATGCTTTACATACTGTCTGTAACCTCACACAATAATTCACACTGATGCAGGTATCTGCCGCTGAACATATAAACCCACCTCTCATACAATTTTTGATTTAAAAGTACAATAAATAGAAATAGCTGCATCATTTTGCACTTTGTGATTTCGTGCCACTCGTCTTTTGACACAGTCCCTGTCCTGTTTCACTCATTCAGCTTTCAAAGGTCAAAACTCCACCAACACGGACGTGTTTCCCTCGTGGCCTTCATCAGAGTCATCATAAACCTTTGTACAAGCATCATTTAAATAGGTCGTATATAAACTACACTAATGGCCCTGGGGTTGTGTGCCCCCAACGACCAGTCCAAGTTCAGTCGACATGTGTCCGGTGCTTTGACCTCTTCAGATTTCTTCTCTTCACCTTGGAGGTCGGTGACATTGTAACAAAAACCTCTGTGAGGCCTAAAAGGTCTTTTCACCGGCGTCTGATGAAGAAAATCTACAAATGTGACAGTGTGATGTTGTTTGAAAGCAGAATATATTGCCTGCTGTTTGAACACAATGCTGTGTGATTTGTTTTGTTGCAGCACCCAGAAATCAAACATTAGGGTGTTTGAGCCCACATTGACAGGCGGCCAGACTTAGCAGCATTATGCCAAAACTAACTGTCTGTACCCTCGCGGTGACAGAGCGTGAAAAACCCAGGCTCGGTGTGTCCTTTTGTTGCGGGGTTGTACGTGTACACAGCCGAGCAAGAGAATCATCCCTTTGTCATATTTGATCCTACAGAGGTGTACGCTGCAGCAGCTCTGCTCAACTTTTGTTTGCTTCAGGTTTGAAGTCTGCAGCACAAATAACTCAATGATCTGCGCTCGGAACATGAGTGGAAAGAGTAATGGCTCCTCCGCACGCTTCCATATTTTCGGCGCCCTCCTCCTTAGGATGCAGGACAGCTCCTCTGTAGTCACTTCATTATGTAGAAATGATAATTATGCCCCAGTGAAAGCTAGCTTCACCAAAATGTATTCGAGCCCTCAGTCACATCCACTGATAATCAAGTCATTTTGAAATTTTAATTTTCCGAAAGTGTTTGAGACGCGCAGACGGAGAGGAAAGTAATCAAAACTAATAAAATTCAACTTTAGCTGCACAAATCAAGCACTTTCAGCACTTACACAACTACAATAGAGACACTGTGAGCAGTAAAGTGGATGTCAGGATGTTTTTACTTTAATTGACATGAGAAGAGGCGGAAGTGCTCAGAGAAAACCACATGTGAGTCACATCTGAGCTCTGTCTCCTTGGTCACAACTCTCTTAACTCACCAGTGCATTTCCTGTTGTAACATGTTGTAATGACCATTGGAGGATAACTGGGCACTTGCTGCTGCAGTAGCCTTTCAAGTTTGCTGCAGGGAGGCGCTGCAGATGAGCTACAGGCCAAATTATCATTCCAGAGTCAAAGATTAAACTCAAACTGAATTCACGAGTATTACTCATGCAACGCTTGAGCTGCAGGCCGAGCTGAATGTTCAAGTTTACAAAAACAGACACAAGAAGTATTTCTGGCTCCCCTGCTTCCTGTTTTAACTCTGACTGCTGTGTGGGCCGGCGGAAAAAAATGACCTAAACTTTGAATTGTTTGTCCGTCCGATGGGGTTTTTGTGTGTTTGCTTTCATGACTTCCTAACAATGCTGGGAGAGGGAGGAAGGGATTTGGCCGAGTAAATCCAGGTCAGACTTTAGTCAGATTACCCTTCTGATCAACTGGAAAATACCCAACATCCGACGTGCAAATGGGAAGACCCTCAATGGAAAAAAGAAGACAAGAAATGTATTGTTTTAAAAAAGTAGATTGTATTATATTTGTCGTGTCTGGATACAATACAGAGAAACAAAAACAATGATATGTACATGAGCGAAAATACAAACATTTCACAATTCTTGATAGTAAAAACGCAACATGAAACATATGCTTCATTTGAGGGCTTTAGTTAAAATAAGTTGAGGCTTCGGCAGAGGTTCCTAATCTTTCAATCGTGGTGGATTTTGAAACTAGGGAGATTAAAACTTAACCCTGAGATGTGGGGGGATTGGAGAAAATGGCATCCAAAAGACAATTAAAGTCAACGGTTCTCAGGGACTTAGAGAAAAGGATTTCTGTCAAAGCCTCAGTCAGATTTAAACAAACAAGAGCAAACTCAGGGAAGTCGTGTAAGAGCTAAAAAAAAAAAAAAAAAAGGGACTGAAATCACCTTTGTCTTCATTAATCACCATTACCAGGGTTTTAAGTATCAAGTGCATACTGTTTTCTGAAGTGTTCCTCTCAGGGGGGAAAAAAATAAAGAGCATATTGAGTAGCATCAGTCACCTTATCTTTGGCAGAGCTGCTGTGGATGAAATAGAAGTTTCAGCAAACCTATCTGGAGAAGCACAGCGCTTATTACACAGCTCAATTTCCAATTCTCTCACAGGTATGCACACAAACACACACACACACACACAGAATACAAAATGAGGCCGCAGCACAAAACAGTCTCCCAGACAGGCTCAGTGATACAAACACAAAAAAAAAAAACAAGGAAAGATGGCTATTATGTGAGGTTTTGTGAAATGTTCCTTCACAAGGAAGAAACACAACAGCTTTCAGGCCATAAAAAGGATTTGCATTGTGCAAACAGAGATGGTTACGTCCATCACAAAACATGAACGCTGCCATGTGATGAAATGGAGGGACTAGTCGACGTAGGCAGGCTGCAGGCCATTATACCACCCCAGAGCTGGGAGCTATAATTGCAGAGGGAGAGTACAATCATGTTCTGTGTTTGTCTCTGCTCTAATAACTAGACCCGGCTCGGTCCACAGACACCGAGCTGCATGGGGAGTCTTTCTAGTTCATATCCATCGTATTTCAAACCAGAGTTTTTAGGATAAACACAACGCAGCTGACCCCAAGGCAACGACAGTTATTATTTTACAGATTTTTTCCTCATCTGATAAAAAACAATACCAGAGAAATCTTTGCACCTGGCGCAACGGTGTGCCGCTCCTTTGCTGCGATGATGAGCGCACAGTCAATGAGGCGCTTGAGTCAGCGCTGGGACAATTAGCAATACACAACACAATCAAATTCCTTCACGTTTAGGGTCCCCTTATGACCCAAATACTTCATCTTGGTTGTGGCGGCTATAAACCAGAGCGTTAAAGGGAAAACCGGGTTTATAGGTGCCTTCTAAACACAAGCCGAGCCTCTCTTACAAAGTGGAGTTCAGTGCATGATGGTGAGAGCTTCAAAATGCAGCCTAAGCAGGATTACTCGACCGCCATGCTTCACATGGTCTCCCTGTTGCAGGACAAGTACAGTACAGCGCTTGTTCAGGATTGAGTGCAATACTACTTTTAGGAAAACACAAAACAAAAACAGACTATTTAGAAAAGATGGAAATTCACTTTCCTTCCTCCTCTGGTGCACCTGGAAACATTGTCGTCCATTAAAAAGGCACCAAACAGAGATATAACTGGAGGCCTGTGCCTGAATTCATATCGTTTTGATTATGTCAGAGCACCGATGCAGTGCCCTTGGAATAAAGGAAAAAATGTTCAAGGCACAGTTGTCAAGGCTCCTACCCCTGAATATACTGAAGAGCATGAAGTTTTACATTCATTTAAAACAAAGAGAAAAATGCTGGGTTTTGTTTACTGTAAAATAACAGAAAGTCAGACGAGATAAAAAAACAAAAAAAAACAGACTTTGGAGTAACTAGCACAGAAAATTTCAGTGTTACAATAATATGCGAAAGACGCAAAAACAAACTCAACAAATGGAAGAATAAAAAAGTTCACGATTGTCACCTTAGAAAATAAATCCTACAAGATGATACATGAAGGGCGACTAGAGGTAAAGGTGCCTGAAGACGAGGCAAACGGGGGGTCAGAGGTTCCCGTCGTCGAGCATCTTGTTGACGCCGTTGCAGATCCTCTGCAGGTGGGCGCGATAAACCTCCGAGGGCCCGTACAGAGTGGCCAGGAAGTCACAGTCGGCAAAGTGATTGAAGACGTGGTTGACTCTCGAGTGGCTCTTGGCTGTCAGGTGGCGTTTGATGGCCTGGTGCAGCAGTTCCCGACACTCATTCAAAATGGCGCTCATGACGCGGCGGTCAAAGGTGAACTCTATCTGGTGGAAGCTGACCGCCGTCATGGCCAGAGTGTGGACTTTCTTCCTGTGAGACAAAAGAGAGAGAGGAGAAGCTGTCAGTTTCTAATTCTGACTGAAGCAGCAGACGCAAGTAAAAATAGAAAGTGCTGTCTTGTGAATTTTCTTTGGAAAAGTTTTACTACCCCCATATATCACTTATAGTATTGTCCTTCACAGCCATACATCTCCATGCTAATACAATCACTAAGCTGAGTGTTACTGTTTTAGTGGATGTAAAATGATGTAAAAGTCAATCTACTTAATTTGCTTCCATCAGCAGACAACAATGATCGCAACCTCCTGACACATAATTTAACTTTTAATCATCTTGCAGGAGCTCTTCATTGAAGTCACTTTAAAGTTAACATTTGATTAAAGAAATGTGTTAAAATTGATTCAAAGATGCCTCATGACCGAAATCAAGGGAACATATCTATTCTACAAACTCCTCAAAAGCACATAAGGTCTCTTTAGTTTGCTCTTAAGGTTAGAGGCTCGTGTTAATGCCAGCATTCTTACAGACACAGCAACATGCTAATATTTAGTAGGGGGTGTATGTTCAACATCTTATTTCAACATATTCGCACAGGAAACACAAAACAAAGCCAGAGAAATGGAATTGTTAGCTTTCAAAGGATTAGACGGGATGAGAGTAGTGAAAACCAGAATAGTGCATAAATGGATGATCCAAACTGAGATACATTGATCCCATGACTTAAACCAATGTGGGCCAGTGGCGTAGAGTGTGTGGGGGGCAAGGGTCCCTTTGCAATGATGACATATACGAGCACAGATGGTGAAAACAATACCAGTTCTGCTATTGATGTTGATAAAAACCAATTGTTTTAAAAGGAAGTTATGTACTTTAACCATTTCCTGACAAACAACAGCTGGGCGCTGAGACTTCCTTAAGTCTTATTGTCATGTAACTCAGCTTTACAGGTGTTGGTAGCTTGAGTTTGGAACTTTTGACCAGATGAAACGTACGTACGAGTTTTATATATGATATTATTTATATCATACATTTTTAAGTCAAATGACTGATGGAAATCATGTCGCTTAAAATGCATTATGGGAAATGCATTTTCTTCATTTTTTCAGTAATCTCAGCCCAAAAAAGTCACAGATCATAGAAAAGCTTATGACCTGAGCAAGGGAAACAACAGTGAAGCAGAGTACAGCAGTTATTTATATGAAAACAACAGTGACAACAACTCAAAAGATTCAGACACACACTCTGACGTGCCTGCTGAGCTGCCAGCCGGCTCAGTGAGTGAGAGAGATGTTTAAAGAGGGGGATTTCCATGAGTAAGAGCCAGCATCACTGCATGCCAAGGGTAAAGACTGACAGTTTCCAGGGTAAATACATGATTTTACAATACAAGCCAGCTTTACGCCCTCAAATTGTTTTAATGTAAAGGTTGTTGTTGTTGTTATTTCAGAATCCAGCCTACCTGAAGTTGTCCACTAGGATCAGCTCCTCGCTGTTGAATTGGTTGTTTCTATAGAGAACCCCCAGCTTCACCACCATCTTGATCAGGTTCTTAATGATCTTCTGGGACTCTTTGCGGTTTCGGGTGTACTCCTTGGTGACGCGGTACAGCTCGTCCAGCACTTCGCTGCTGGTGTCGTCAATGAAGAGGTTGGCCATGCTCTTGGTGGCCATCTTGCTCATCAGCTTCTTCTGCGCCTGCAGAGCCAAGCTCTTGGTGCTGAAGGAGTCCATCGTCAGGTCTGGGTCAAGATGAGACAGAGACAGGGAGGAAAAAAAGGGGAAAACGGTCCATGATTATACGGGACAAAAGACAGCTTTACCTCTGCCTGTTGTCTGCAGGTTTATACAAAAACTATACAAATGATTGTATGAAACATATGCAAAGAGAGAACACAAACATTTTGGCATGAATCCAGACTGCGTTATTTTACATTTTCATTTCCAGGGAATAAAGCAAAGATCTTGGATGAAAGAAATCTTTGAGTGGACTGATATCTTTGAGTGTATGCAATTTGTTGCAGGTGATTGAATATAAGGGGACTGTTGGGCCATGGTAGACTGCCATTCTAGTTTTTTTCTGCAGAAACCTTGTGAAATGATGTATTAAAACGTGTTTGTTCACCAGTGTCCTATATTTGACATAAAACTAGAAATGAAAGGAAGGTAGGCTCCCTTTAAAGTCTGCTTAAACCTTCTCATCGTGAAAGCATCGCCAAACTTATTACCCTGACAGCCGGCAATGTGTAAGGTTATTGCAAATAGCATCTACACTAATACTGTTTAAACTGCAGGGCCAAGAGCTGTCCCCTTTATCAGATAATAAGCAGTGGCAGCTGTCAAATTAGTCCCAGCAACCCTCTGGCTTGGAGCGTATATGAGGTAGTTGGTGAAGAACACGCCATAATGTGTGTAGGAGTGAAGTCAAGTTACACACACACACAAAGCAGAAAATGTCTGGAGTCTGGACTCCAATAATCTGGATACATTCAGTGAGCAAGTTGTGTGTGTGTGTGTGTGTGTGTGTGTGTGTGTGTGTGTGTGTGTGTGTGTGTGTGTGTGTGTGTGTGTGTGTGTGTGTGTCAGCAGCAGACCGACAGTGTCAACTCATTCATGGCGTGGCGGTCGCTTGATTTATGTATGATGCCGCTTTCAACTGCGTGTTGATGTTTGTGTGACAAAGCGGCATGACTCACTGAAAAGCTGCGCCCATGATGGAGGCTTATAAATAGTGTGGTGGTGAGGGGGGGTAGGTCTGCAGCACACCACATCATTTCATCAGCTGCATCTCAATGCACTCTGCAGGTCACTTCTACAGGTTTGTACTGTGTTTTTGAAAAATAAAACAAATCTACTTTCCCCTGCGCTCCCTCTTTCACCTTCACATATCAGATGTTTCCAAGAGTAGAGGAGAGTCGGCGGGCAACAGAAAACGATGATATTGGCTGCAGATATTCAAGGTCTCAACAGGATGAATAATAACGACTGTTGTGATCCTCTGACTATTGTTCAAGTTCCACTATCACATCAAAGTTTTCACCGGGGTCATATATCTCAATTTTTACTTGTTGGACAAGCAAAAAAGTTGGTACGGATATTCATCGTGCTCATACTATGTCTATAGTGATCCCCTTACATTTCCTCTAGCGCCCCCACGAGGTTGAAATGCTGTAGAATTTGTATGATCCCCAGGGGATGAACGTTTTTATTCTAAAACTAATTTGTCCAATACTTTGCAGCATGGATTAATTCCTGCGGAACTGTTATTTGTGTTTAGTGCTAATTTAAGTGTTTGAATGCAAAACTAACACAATGAACATTAGCTACTATTCCTGCGGTTATTAGCATTGTCAATGTTCTCATGTTGGTGCATATCAGTAAACCAATAAATCAGAAGCAGGACAGAGTCCAAGTCAGAGTTCGAAGAGGAACTTAACACACAAATAAATAGAGAATGTGTCATGATTTATCGGATGTTCACTTTAAAAAAAGGTATTTTCCACATAGACAAAATGTGTCAATCTCGCTTTTTTCCTTTAATCTTCTTGCCAATGTCTATTTTAAATAATAATTTTCCCATTTTAGCGAAAGTTTCTGTATAACTGCTTGTTTTTAAGAGAAGATTTAATATTTGAGAATTCATTTGTTATCTGAAAAAGGGGCTTAAAAACACATTTGTTTTCTCAAAGTGAGGTTTTGATTATGGAAACCTAGTCTTTTGTTTGTCCGTTATCTAAATCCATACGGACCAATGTGAAAAATGATAACCTAGCCTTACTGTGATGATTGCAAGTCATCAAGGAAATGCATGAGCAAACGTGTAGAATCACTTCTTCACCCAGGAAATAAACCAAAAAACAGAATCAGCGGTCCGACCTTATTTCCTCACTCTCACTATAACACTAAATGCAACCCTAATGGGTGGCTGCCAGAGTGAAAACAATATAATTATATTCAAGCAAATTGTTCCATTTATATCACAATAGGGAATTAATCTTAATCCACATGGAAGCCACCCTGAAGCTTAACTGAGAATCTGTGTGATTGTCAAATTGCCTATCCACGGGCTGGAGAACAATAAAAAAAAAAAAATCTAAAGCAGGCAAGAAATGCTATTAGTGAGGCAGACAAAATGAGTGGTGACACATCCCTGCTGGGTGACTTGTGATTTTTACAGTTGTTGGTACTAGAAGGCAGCATACGTCTGTGACTTTCATTCCCCTCTCCCCCTCGCTCTCTCACTGCAATGCCTCTCCAAGAATATCAATAAGACTCCTTAGAGAGAGTGTCAGCAGGACGCTTCCCAAGGAGCAGACACATGGGGAGAGGGAGAGCAAAGGCACAGAGATAGAGAGGAGAAAAAAGAGGAGCGGGTGTGTGCGTGTGTGTGTGTTATACATCAATCCTAAGATATCAGGAGGATGTAGGTGGCTGAATGAGAGGTCATTTATACACCGTTTCATGCTGAATCTAGTTTTACTCGCTCTCTCCCTCTCTCTCTCTCTCTCTCATTGCAGAAGCTGGAACGTTTCGGTGGGCCTGTGCCCATGATCGTAAACTTGCCATTTGCACTTGCAGAAAATCTTGATCTCCTGATGCAACGTGTGTGAAATGCATTACAAGGAGAAAGACACTAATGATTGGACAGAAAAGAACACCACAAACAGAGCTTGAGATATATCTCTATGTGAGGGGCGACTGAAAACAATCACTTAGTCCTGCTGTCACCCTCTAATCACAATGGTCCTCCAGAGGAGAATCGCTCACAGCAACACTTAGAGAACGTCTGCATTTACCTCTCCCTCCCCACACCTCTGCTGATGGATGTCAGGGAGTTTTTAAAAAGTGCAAAATGGATAATGGGCACATTAAGAAAAGCAACTTCTTTCTCAGATTGGAGGGCGATTTCATCGTGCTCATTATATTCCACTCTCGCTGAGGACCAGAGCCATCATGGCTGTCAGCTGTGGATGAAAAAAAAAAAAAGGAGTCTTTCATATCCATGAAAAACAAACACTTTTAACATAGTTGCACTTGTCTGTCTGATATTTCACTTTGAGCTGCAGAGTGATATTAAATGGCTCTTATCTTCAGCATAGAGGGGAATCCTTACTGTGGCCTTTGCTTCCCTCCTTCAACTCCCCATGGCAAGAAAACTAAAGGCTTCACGAAAAAAAAATCCTTAAGGGACAAGTGCTCCAAGTGATGAAAGGTTTTTTGATCATGGAATCATTTTTTCTTTTTTTTGGTGACTTTGCAGCATCAGAGTGCATAGTGCCAAATCTAAATGGCCTGTGCGGTCCGGTGCCCAGGGACCGTCTGGCCAACCCTGACACAGCATCTCCATAGTATTTATAGAGGGAAACTTTTAAAGGATTTAAGGCAGAACAAGACATGACAGCGGTTCACACTGCTGTGTCATTGCAAAAACACACAAGCCGCAGCCACCACAGCAAGCACAACATCTGCACACTCGCACACATGTATGCCTACATACTGCTGATAGGCCCGGCTTTCCGAGCAGATGAAATGGAAAACAAAGACAGGCTGTGGCAGCCAACAGCTCCTCAATATAATTACAGCAGACAAGCTACAATCTCATCAATCTGCTCAAAACAAGCCAGCAAAGATTCACTCACAATGACAAGTGTGCAAAAGCTGCGAAAACATGACTCTGTGGAAAATGAAACCAGACCCTACACAGTGTTGGATGGATGCCTCGTGACAGTGAGGGAGGCTGGGTAATTCTCTCACCCTCCTGCAGGTGTCTGTGACACTCTAGTAAAAAGTGGCAGAAAGAGGCTGATAAAGAAATAACCTAGATGTTAACAAGGAGCAGGGTGAGGTGAAGCTGGTAGGTCCTTCTTTATCCAGGTTTCATTTGATTTGCCTCTTTGGACTTAAGGCAGGTAAAGCTGATGTGTATTTAAGGAAAGGGAGAGACGACTACTTACTGTCATTTTCTTCTAAAACGTTTGACACTGATGAGGGAATGAGGTCTGCAACACATCTGACAACCTAAACACACTGTACAACTAATTTGCTACTAATGACCCCATTTAAAATATATTTAAAAGCCATTAAACGTTTACTTAAAAAAATATATGACCGATTAATATACATCAAGCCTGCAGAAAGTGATTAATTCCATTGATGAGTAATCTGTTAATCATTTCTTTTATGGTTTGATCATTACTTTAACTTATTGATTTTGAACCTGTGGATTTATAGGTTAAATGGATTCAATTTTTACTTTAAGATTGGATTTATTTCTTTTGTGTTGCTAAAAATCTGTTAGGAATCTAATTTTGGGAAACTTACTTAATTGCTTAGCTAAGCATTAAAACTGGAAACAACTCCTCTGGCTCTAAAGGTAACAGTAATCCAACTCGCAGTGCCTCTGTAGCTGAATAATTTAAACATTTGATCTCATTTGTTTGACCCTATACAGAAACCGATGTGGTTTACGACGGACTATTTCTCAGCTGGGAGCAGTAATGGCACCAAAGCTCAGCCAGCCAGCTGCTGCCTGTAACCTTATATTTTCCTGACAAATATGATCGTGGTGTCTGTCTATCTTCTCATCTGAAGCAAGAAAATGAATCAGCATTTTCCCCAAAATGTTGAAATATTGCTTTAAACAAAACAATCAGACTAGAAGGACAAAACAATATATAGCTGGACTGCTCATAACTCATATTCATACCAAACCTATAAACTGTGATGAGGGTCTTGACTTTATTTCTAAGTCTAAGAAAATCTAAATGCCAAGAGATGTATTTAAAATAGTGTCATAATATGTTGGAGCTCAAGACTTCGCAAACAAATGCTTGGTTTGTCGAAACAACGGTCCAGAACACAAAGGTTAAAAATTTAAATTTAACATTGATTGATTTTGATTGAACTATCAACTCCTTCAGTAATAGGATTTTTTTCTGTGACATTCAGAATTGGTAAAAGCCAAGAGGGGATACTGTCGTCAACACGGACATTCCACACATTCCATTTCATATCAAATGTCATATGTATTGGACGTTCCGCTGCTCATACTTGGGACTAATCCAACATGATGTGAACGGGGGCATTGAGCAGGATCAAGACTCTGGTTTCTACATCCTCTGTACTCACTTGTCAGTCAAACTAAAGCCGAGGTGTGACATGTGAGAAAAGGCCAAACATTGGATCCGCCCACTCTGAATGATGCCATCACACCTCATAAGGAGGAAGAGGCCGCCATGCCTGAATAATATTCCCACTCCAATACCTGCTGCCAATCCAGACAGATCAGTGCCTACTGTGAACAGGCAGCACAAAGAGAAAACTAATAACAAGTGTGATGTTAAAAAAGCTTTAGCAGAGAGTGTAGATCTTTACATGACACTTCATTCTGTAAGTGATTGGTTGATGGCAGCAGAAAGCGTCAGGACTTTTCTGCTCTTCAGGGATCACTGGTCACATGGACCAGGGCACTGTGACCCTGAAAGAGACGGCAGAGGAAAGCTTCACTGCTACAGGGACAGAACCAATTACTGTCAACAGCTCTGTGTTCTGCCGTGTACTCACAGTGACGTGTCAATATTTAGATGCCTTATTAATGTTTTCTTCTTTCTTTCTGGATTTTAGTCCTTCGCATCTTCAAAAGCATCAGCCTTGGTTACCCAGATGTCCAAGACATATACCTGAGATGTCCCCAATTGGAGTCCAGCCGATGACCTTTACCATCTGCCTCTCCCCCTCTATCCCTCCCCGTCTCCTCTCTCCTGCTGTTTCCTGCTACTGTCCAACACATGCAAATGTGTCCTTCCAACCCCAGAGAAACAAAAGCTCCAATGGGTGGATCCTTCTTGAGCCAACCTATCCCAGGATTCATTGCTGTGTTGAAAAAATATTGTGCAAAAAGATAATGCCTCAACTCAACCAAACAGCTCACGAAAACACATGTCAAAAAGACCATGGGGCTGCCTGCTTCGTGGGCTGCATAAAGTGTCGTCTGAAGGAGGCAGCTCCTCAGTTGGGGACATGGCTACAGGGTAACTCAAGACAACTTTATTTGTGTAGCACCATTCATCCAAATATGCAGCAAAGTCCTTCACTGGATTAAAAGTTTTTCACTTTTGGGAACTTGACAATGGCTCACATTCATTTCCTGAAGACCGAACCTAACCACAACCCTTACCCTGACCACTAACGTGGTACAAATAAATGGTGATGCAAAAAACATGATTAAGAGTTCAAAACAAAAGCAACTTCTTTGCCACCTATTGGTTTGAATTCCCACAAGTAAAATGTCAATGTGTGAAAACAAAGTCTATGGTAAAACTATGTTCCCTTTTCTAGCGCCAATCAGAATAAAAGCCAAACAGCAATGAACAGCTGCCAGAAAAACAAAATGAAAGGAGTGGATAGATTGAAAAAAAAAGGAAAGGCCATGTTTTTTTTATTACGGATGTCATTATAGAATTCTTATCAGGAAATCTTGAATGAGACAAGTTCTTTCTCCAGACACTCCCCAGCTGCATGATATAATCCGCCTCTGATTTGAGAAACAATAGACGGTCCTGGTTGTTATATAAGGTACATCCGTGCTTTGTGTTCAGAGAGGACATGTAACCACTCAAACGAGCTGTACAACTGGAACCACTCCACTGTTAGGGAAACAACAGCAGGATTTCAGGACAACCGAATGCTCCAATTTCATCTTCCATCAAGTTTTGTAGTGTTCGTCTCACTCTTCTCTTGAGATGTTGCATAACAGAGGAGGCGCTGACTGCTAATAACAGAGCCAGAGCTGGGAACGTTGTGTGTGCTCACAATTGGACAATAAATGGCAGGCTTAAAAGTTTGTGTAATGGCCGCACTCATCTAGTCCAGTAGCTCTGACATGAGTGCTGTATTTTTCATCCAGTACAGATGCATATCAAATATGGGCACACACTACATACATGCACGTATGCTCTTGATTTTTTTTAATGATGCTTATGTGCTGGCGTGTTCTCATCTTCCCACACAGCCATCATCTGTGAGGATGTGTGCGGATCCGCTGAGAGGAAGCAATCTGTGCCTTTCTCTCAGACACCATGCCCCATCCAACCCTTTTTTTAACAGTTTTCTTAGAGCTGCCAGAGCCCACTGAACAATTAATAATTAACACATCAGCATATAAAGGATCGTGGATAAATTATTCAGCCTGCCGATTTGGACTAAAATAGACCGCAGGCTAGGAGGAGAGTGCTACAGCCCAACAGGTTGAGCCAGGGTAATGTGGGCCAGGGATAAAAGATGGAATATCAGCAAATACAGTATGATACAGTGGCTGAGCTGATAATTTCCATTCAGGAACAACAGTCAGAGTTATGCATGTATAATCAGGCTGGGAATACAGTCACTGCTGCGCTTCCTGAGGGCCAACACAACACCACACTGACAACATTTGCTCTAGAAGTGAAATTTTAAGTGGATAGTTGTTTGATCATTATAACTGAACATATTTCAAATAACACAACTGTTAATAGAGGAAGACTGATAAAGAACAAACAGCAAAAAGGCCATGCCATAACTTCACTTTGACCACCATGTCCAAGTTTTAATTGCATATTATTTACAATATAATTAGCATCTTAACAGCACTGAAAATAATGAAAGACATAATCAAGGTGCTAACTGGTGCTTGAGCTATGACTGATGTCTGGGCCTATGACATTTTAATTAAGGCCACCATAAGAGCAGGGCACATTATGAGTAATTTTCTCCACCTCAAGCCCAGAGAGCATAATTTGTTCACTTGGTATGTTAATGGAATGGCAAATACCAGTGTGCCTGGCTGCAGGAACAGCAGGGATGGAGCTCGGCGAAAACAGGGGGGGCAATCTGAGAGGACATGACTGTGACTAATATATGACTCAAGTGGATCTCGATTGAGTCTGGCTTATTGGCCGATAACACCTTCCCCTCACTCTCTCCATTTCAAACAATGCCGTGATATCTGCAGGTCATGCGGCTCCGCTCTTTGAGACGAGGCCACATGCCCAGGGTGTTTTGGGTTTCCAAGGAAACTGGAGGCCACCTGTGTGTGTGACTGAACTTTGCAGCCTAGTCGAAGCAGGTCAAACACCTCTCTCGTCGTGTCAATGAGTTACCATGGATTCTCCGCAGCAGGAGCAGTTTCCCGGGCACTACTGCCGCAATTTAAAGCCCCTGCCCTTAATAGCATGGCACGGGGAATGTCTGGCAACGTGACTGTATTGTTCTTTTCTAAGGGATGCTCAGGGAAGGGATCTGCACAGATACAGTTACAGTGAAAAACACATAAATGAGGCTTATCAGCCTCTGTCTAATCCTGCTGGGCAGCTATGGCATATTTGTATTTATTGTCTTCAGAACCATATTGTGCTGAGACAATGACGAAGGCATTGTGAAGCACAAAGCTATGATTAATGATGAAATGCAAATAATCATTAAAACCAGTCATGGATGAAATCTAAAACAAATGGACTTTAATTGTACCTCATTGCACTGTAGTGCGCTTTCATTTTCATGCTGCCCAAAGCAATGGACATGAATTTGATCAGTTAAGGCTGGATAGGACAATCATTATTTCTATCATTGATTATCATATTAATGAACCGATTCATCTTTTATACAACAAAATGTCAGAAAGCAGTTAAATATGGTCATCACAGGCTGAAGGCAGCACCTTCAGATTGTTTATTTTCTGACATATTCAATTTATGATGAAGACGTTCCTTCATTAAAAAAAAAGTCACAAGCCAAAAAATACTAAAATAAATTTCAGGAAAAAGATAGTGAGGGAAATGCTCGTCTCAATTTCCAAGGAGAAACCTTGAAATAACCAATTACCCCACCAGCAGTCCAAAACCAAAAAATGAACAATTACACAAGGATATAAGCAGCACACACAAAACAGAGAAACTGCAGCTACTTTTTTTCCCCTGAAGTGAATCAATTGTCAAATTAGATGATAATTCATTTTCTGTCAAATGACTAACTATTTCAGATTATTGAACCTTTATGTCGACAAAAAGTTCTTCAGTTATTCCACATTAGTCATTTTGGCCTTGCCTCAGCTCACAGCTTCTCAGCTGATGCTAACAACTACAACAAAGACACAAAGGAAGCCATGGCAACTAAAACAGAGTGGGATGAACAAAAACACCAAATTATCTCACCGCAGACACAGCTAATGCAAGGGAGAGCAGCAAACACCAACTCCTAATCCAAGGCCATAATTCAGACGGCATGTCTGTTGAGGCTGTGCATGATAATGTGCGCTACGACCTGCCAGAGCCCCGGCTGCACAGTGACGCTATTCATCCACACTCCAGCCTTGTTCTGAAACTGGGCTTTACGATGTAAACACAGCAATGTGTTACAAAACATATCAGTGTTTGCAAAACACACATCTTCACCCTTTGCAGTCTTGGTTTGCAGTGGATTACACCTGGATAATGTGGAGGTTTACTTAGTGTTTAAACAAGCTGGGACAAATAGTGAACATTGGAGAGTTCGTACAATACAAATCACCATGTAACACATAAGATTCTACAGAATTTGTTTTTATTACCCACATTATCTGGGTTGCTTCTAAATTCTGGATGATCGACAAATATTTCAGAACATTTTGAAATGTGAAATGACACAAACAGCGAGTAGATATTTGACATTGCAGTTGTGACATTCACCAAATGCAGACCAAAGCACTAGAATTTGAATGATATAGGTGCATGTGGGTGTTCTACCCAACCAGACAATCACAGCTTATCAATAACCAATAAAACCTGTGTGATTTGAAAAAACCTTTGTACAGTTCATGACCTCACAGGTCTTTGGATCTAAACCCGACCGATCAGACGCCTGATAAAAATCAGCCGATATCAGCTTTTCACAGACATATCGACATCTGCGTTTCTTTTGTGCCGATACGAAAAAAACTTTATTTTACAGTATAAACAAGGCAGGAATGTCTGTTTAAATATGACTTCCTTCTTTTTTCTTAATTCACGTTGTTAATAATTGCATTTTGATTTATTTATTTAGACTAAGATTTATGGTTTAACATTAAAATATCAAACCTTGATTACATTTTTCGTAATCAAGGCTTAAAGATGACATCTTGGGAATCAGTGCTAATTTGTATATTTTGGTATCAGATATTTTTGAACTCCCCAATATCAGTATCGACCTAAAAAACATCCATATTGCTCAGGCTGTACTTCTGATAGGAACAGAAGCAGAACTAAGCTGTCAGCCAGTGAATACTCCTCTTGTGAAAGTGTCCCACTGAGTCATTACCTCACAAAGCAGTTCTAATGGTGAAATGACCCCTCACTGCAGCCATGTTTGTTGCTTCATCATCAGAATCACGTCCGAGCTGATAAGCAACAGACTTGACCCTTACTTCCGCTAACTTCCTGAGAAAGATCCAGAAAGAGAAGAAACCAACAAACAACACAACACCGACTTCTCATGTGTGTTGACCGCGGGGGAAGCTTTAGGGGTCACACAGACCCGGGGGGTGAGGTGCCTTCGGGCCTGTGATGAAGAGAAGTAGCCGTGGTGTGGTTGTTGTCAGTGGATCAGATGTCTCATTAAAAGCGTTAAGAACCGACATGTTGGACTCACCTCGGTGGAGTGTGTGTGGAGCGAGATGTCAAGTTAATGCGGAGGAAAGCTCTCAAGTCCTCATCCTGGCAGCGCAGGGAGACGTCGCTTCACAGCATGTTTGTGCTCGTTGTGTCGGGTTCTGCACGAAGAAAATGTCCTCCTCTGCTCTGTAACCGGGACCCAGGCACAGATGTGTGAATTATTCAGTGTTCTGCTCTCTCGCTGGTCAGATCGCTTACAAGAGTTTGTTGTAACTCGAGTCCTCCCACTTGTAAAAAAAAAAAAAAAAAGTTTCAAACTTGAGTGGGACCTGCACATCAGCAGATTGATGGAGCTCTGGACCAATGGGGGAGCAGCGAGTGGGCGGGGCGCCGGGCCAATCAAGCCCAGGCCGAGAAGAAAGAAGCGTTTTACAGCCAGCACATTCCCAGCCCCCATTTAGTGTTTCCAGGAATTATCCTGATCCACTCCGCGCTCCGTGGGGCTGGAAGCGTCCCGGAGGAAACGGTTCTGTGGGAACAATGAGCAGGAACTGTGTGCAGCGGTGTTTCTGTCCGGGAAGGGATGATGGAGGGACCTGTTGATCATCACATGTTCTTTTCTGCTGACTTACATCACCAGTTACAAGACGCTTCCAAAATGTCATGTTTCCATAATGTGCATGTGGTGATCTCCCAACACTTCACCAGCTTTCAGAGCACCTGGTGTGTGTGTGTGTGTGCGCGCGCGCGTGTGTGTGTGTGTGTAAGAGAGAGAGAGAGAGATAATGTGTTTGTGGGTATGCGTGTATGTGTATGAGAGAAATAGTGTGTGTGTGTGTGTGAGAGAGAAGGGTGCGTGTGTGTGAGAGAGGGTGTGTGAGTAGGCGTTTTTGTGGGTATGCGTGTATGAGAGAGAGAGAGTGTGTGTGTTTGTGTGTGTGTTAATGGGTGTGTGTGAGTGTGTGTTTTTGTGGGTATGCGTGTATGAGAGAGAGTGTGTGTGTGTGTGTGTGTGAGAGAGGGTGTATGTGGGTGTGTGTGTGTGATTGAGAGAGAGTGAGTGAGTGATTGAGTGAGAAAGAGGGGGGTATGTGTGAACGTTTGTGGGTATGTGCGTTTGTAAGAGAGTGTGTGTGTACTTGTACTTCTATCTTTGTGAGGGCTAGGGAATGTAATATGTCAATGGGTGTCTTCACTAATATAAAAGTGTGTGTGTGTGTGTGTGTGTGTGTATGTGTTTCACAAAGAGAGGGGGACTTTTGTCAGCGGATGTTTTCAAGAGAGAGGAAGTTTGTCCTCCTCTGTTTAATGAGGACACCGGAATTCCCGCGGTCAAAACAACCTTCTTGCAAAATGATCGTTGTTTTGAACCTGATGTTCATGTATAGTAGTGATATCATTCAGATTGAACCGTGACACCTCAGGTTCGCAGTGATAATGAGCCGCACACTACGCACACCAGCAGGTATGTCTTGTACTGTAAGTACAAGTGTTGTGTTTCTGGAAGTCTGTCATCATAATAAGAAACAAACCACTGTGCCAATAACGTGCTAACCCTAAAGCACCTGCAGTGGTCGAGTGGAGCTGGTGCGACCTCTAGTGGAATAATGTTTGTCTGCTCTGATGTCTCACTAATGGAGATATACAATGTGCAAAATGTAAGTTTAAGCGAAAAATAAAACGGAATGCCTGGATCAGAAACACAGGGAGAAGAAAACAGTATAGTAGTATTAGAATGTCTTTGTATATACATTTATTTTAAAGATAAGATAATCCTTTATTAGTGCTGCAGCAGAAAGGGTCAAAAAGATGTGATAAGTTACATGCAATACTTAAAATAAAAGAATATATAGAAATATAGACAAATATGAATGTAATTTAAGTACATTATATACAGTGTAAAGACAGGAAGACATATACATTCATTAATTTTTCATATTAGCTATCAAGCTGTCCTGAAACAAACACATGTATACATCACAAATTACTACTTGTATCTAAGTTGTTAAATTGTGTTTTTTGTCACAAAACAATGCTACCCTTATCATATATTTGAAATAACGTAATTGTTGATTTTTCCCACAATCAACTACAAATCATAATGTTATAAAATATGTTTTATTGAATCACTTATCAACGATACAAACACAGGAACCTGTCGAGGACATAAACATTCTGCTGACAAGGGAAACATTTATTAAAAATGATTTGCACATTGTTGAACTCCATCTCCCACAATCCTCGGTACCAGGCAGGAAGGTGACGTGTTTTTACTACGTGTCAGGAAGTTGTGTGTTGTCAACATGGCGGCGCAACAGAATGATGTCGATGAGCTCTTCGATGTGAAAAACGCTTATTACATCGGTAGTTATCAACAGTGTATTAACGAGGCTCAGAAGGTGAAGGTAGGTGACGTATATCAACAGCTGGTTTGTCCATGTTGTCCCTCTCTGGCTCACAGCAGCCCACCCTGCGCTTACGAGCTAAAATGCTAACTGTTCTAGCTAATGTTTTGTCTCGCCGGAGCAAAACGTGTATTTAGCTGCTGCTTGTGTGTTTTGTCTTTGCAGCCGTCGTCCCCAGAGAAGGACACTGAACGGGACATGTTTTTGTACAGAGCATACATCGCCCAGGTGAGCGTTGAATCCATTCAGCTGAGTTTCATGTCGTCAGCTGTGAGTTACTGTTTATTTATCACCATCATATATTCCGAACGGCCTCACCCTGACCTGTTGTGATCTGTGTAGAGGAAGTACGCCGTTGTCCTGGATGACATCAAGAGCAACTCATCACCTGAGCTCCAAGCTGTCAAGATGTTCGCTGAGTATCTGTCAAGTGAAGGCAAAAGGTAAGAGCCTCCATCTGACGTTTACATGAACGTAGAGCTGAACAACGTGGGTAAAACGTAACATACACCTTGGTCAGCATGCTGTACTGTATGCTGGTCAAACTCAACACTTCCATTCTCAGGTTTAGCTACTACTGGGACAATCATATTCAATGTGTCTGACTCAAGCATCAACTGATGCAGCCACAGTGCTTTCAAAGTGCTGCCATACAAACCAGTAGCTGGTCAGATTTCCCTTTAGCCCCAGTGAACCCTCAGGTTTGCCTGTATCATTGATTGCAAGGCCAAAACACTGGATGAGGCTGAGGTGCAAAACTGAAGTTATGTCCCTAACATCCGGTGCTGACCGCTAACCCCTGCTAACATCTACTGGTAGTGGGTAACTTAAATTGTGCAGAAGACCTTCTAGTCCGATATTCTAAAATGAACATTGAACTGTGGAATTGAATGTTTTACCCTTTGAACGTGGGTTAAACGTAACATGGAATATGTATGTATATATAGTGTATATAACATTATATCTGTACACCATTAAGAGAAGAGTGCCTGGCTAATTCCACAAATATTCAGTTTTTTCTCTAAGCAGTACACAAGCTCAGGCTATAGGTACAGGAACAACCAACAGTGCATTGTAGTGTCTACGCTTACCCTCAGATGCCCCAGACAACTTCAACTCTTCTGCGTATTTCACCAGTATCCAATAGGATGCAAACACCTACATGTTGCATAGAGAGTGACAGCAATCCTAGCCATTCATGGATGTGCTGTTAGAATGGGTGATGCAAGTAGGGAGAGGTATATGCGGAAGCTGTGGGAGACATCTTCAGACTTGGGGGGTGACAATTGCTGATGTTACTTTCTTAGCATTTCTTAGCAAGAAAACAATCAAAGTTTAAATGCTCAATATATCACCCAATGTAATGAAGAGATTACTGAACAGCATTTCTAGCTATTTCCATGTCTTCTACCTTTGTGTGATTGAAGTTTTCTCTTGTGTTTTAGATACTCATTGTCTAAATCCATTTACTGCAATATTTTTTGCAGGGATGCTATTGTTGCTGATCTAGACAAGAAGATGGCAAAGAGTGTGGATGCTGCCAACACGACCTTCCTTCTCATGGCTGCATCCATTTACTACCATGAGATGAACACAGACGCTGCTCTGCGGACTCTGCACCAAGGAGAAAGCCTGGAGTGGTAAGAAGTGATCAATTTTACTTAACAAGGTCACGAACATAACTTACCTCAAATAAATGTAGCTGCAAAGAAAATAAAAATTGTTCTTCTATTCATCTATCAAAAATAATAAAGCAAAAGCACTGTCAGGAAAGTTTTTCTTCCCACAGAAAATGAACCATCTTTGCAAATTTTCCTCGTAATATACATATCATTTTGTAAATCTAGATTCAGTGACTGCATCTGCTCCTCATTACTCTCTGTTTCTTAACTTTGACGACTTGCCTGATACTAAGCAAATCGACCCATTTGTTTTTTTATTTTTCAGCATGGCCATGAGCATTCAGGTGTTGCTGAGTCTGGATCGTGTTGATCTTGCAAGGTATGGAAGCAAGCACTGGAAGATTTTTATTGAACTTTTGGGTCAGTGATTTCGAGAAATCTTAATACCATCCATTTGGTAGTCACATCTCTAATGCTGTCCTTCGTAGGTGGACATATTCTTTATTGTGAAACCTCTTAAAACCTACACTATGTGTGGTTGGGTCTGAACCTATATCCACAAAAGCAAATACTTAATTTTTGATTTGGAGCAGTGTTCCTCTAATAATGACCATTTTTTTCTCTCTTCTCTTCCTCATTGACAGAAAAGAGCTGAAGAAGATGCAGGAGCTGGATGAAGATGCTACTCTGACCCAGCTGGCCACAGCCTGGGTTAATATTGCTGTGGTGAGTGGATAATATCGACTGATTCGTAATTAAAAGCTCTACAATTAATCATTTGTCAACTCCTGTACATAATATAGTGGGTTGCATAACAACTCTGTCTATACAACTTAATGAAGTTCCTGCTCATCACATTATACAGTATATTGCTCACTTTTCTTGCCAAGCAGTGGCTCCACCTGACACCATTAAACAACAGAACAAAAACAGTCAACCACCAGAGGTTATTAACTTTTCAGCATGGCCACTGACCTACACACAGACTATATTTCTTCTTGCCTTCACTTTATTGCCCTTTGCTTGTTGTTTAAGGGTGGAGAGAAGCTGCAGGATGCCTACTACATTTTCCAGGAGATGTCAGACAAGTACTCATCCACACTGCTGCTGCTCAACGGGCAGGCAGCCTCTTACATGGCCCAGAATAAGTGGGAGGAGGCAGAGGGAGTGCTGCAGGAGGCCCTCGACAAGGTTAGATGAATCTTTGTTATTGTCCTCTCACATTATCAAATACACTGAACACACTGGGGTGTAAATACATGGTTTATACATGGAACGTTTTTTATCCAGACATTTTGATATGATGATATTCTTTAATTGCAACTTTCGTATGTGTCAAGCTAATCTAAACATCCACTCTTTTTGATTTCACAACTTGAAATTAATGATCATTATCATCATATTTTTGGCACTATGGCCTTCATTAATAGGGAGGAACCTAAACGTGAAAAGGGGAGAGAGAGCGGGGAAGTCATTCAGCAGAGAGCTGGGTCAGAGGAACCCAATCTGTGGCCGCTGCAGAGGACTCAAGCCTCAGTATATGTACTGTTATTGGAAATATCAGCCAAGGGCAGTACATTGGGTGCCCCAGGCTTGTATTTCTAATGACATTGAGAAATGGAAATCAGAAATAACTTCCCTCAACCACATAATGTTCAATTTGGCAAAAAAAAAAAAAAAAAAATCAACTGCTTGCATTGTAACAGCAGATGGCTCCACACTCACTCTTTTGTAGTCTACAGTTATTGTGCTCTATTGATAAGTGGATGAGGGTTGACTTGTGTGTGTGTGGATATGCACTGCTCTGTGGTTGTAAATGTTACAGCTTTCTGCAACAGGTTTATTGTTAATATGAGGCCTGAGTTAGCCAGACAGTGAGTGAGGGGACTGTGAAATGGCTTAAAACTAAATCAGCTGTTTAAGTGATCTTAAGGGAAGCTTTTTTCAGCGTCTGAAATGCTTTTATGAAATACACCATGTTTGTTATCCTGGTAACTGTGACAACTTGGTAATCCTGCTTTATGAGGTATATGAGACCCCAGGTTTTTTGGTGCTTTGTGTGATACTTCAGTATAAACTGCTCAGACAAGGAATAACCATTACAAAGTAATGATTTTATCTCTTGCCAACTAAGCATGCAGAACATGAATGATGTAGGAGCTCACATTCTACAGAGCTAAACCAGACAAGTAATTTCATGTTGATGAATGAACACTTACATGCAGAAATCTACACTTTTGGTGCAACTCTTCCACTTCTCTGTCATGGCAAGTGTTAATGTTGAATTGGATCACTGCACAAAGACTTTCTGCACCACACTCTGCTGCACATATAACAGAGGAAATTAAGCTGTTTTCAGTATTGTATAAATGTACTTCTCCATTTCATCATCTTGCTCCAAATTCTCTATTGAGCAGATTTTTCTTCTGCATCGAACCTTCGCTGCTGTGAGCATTTATACTTGTGTCTGTGTCTGCCAGTGGGGTTTCAACTCCACTGTCAGTTTTTTTGTGAAATTCCAACAATGGCAACTTAAGTTGAATCGTTTTGGAGCTGGGGCTGATAAATGTTATTACTTTTACTGAAATGACTGCAACACAGAAAGCAGAGAAGATGGTGTGTATGACCACTGATTTGACTGAAGCAGAGGGAAGCTGAATTTTCTATACTTGCGTTGAGACGAGCAGTTACATTTCTCTGAGGTGCACGTTAGACTGCGGTGTAGTGTAGTCACCTCATCGTACCTACAGCATCAGTTCTATCATCAGAAGTACAAACTGACCTTTAGTATCTCACTGACTTGTCATCTCTGTCTTTCTGTTTCCTACTTATAGGACAGCAGCCACCCTGAGACGTTGATCAACCTCATAGTGCTGACTCAGCACCTGGGCAAAGCTCCTGAGGTGAGACTTTGGACTCACACACTAACAACCTCACCGTCTTGACAGCCTTCAGATTTCCACTTTCCTATGGACAAGCTCAACCTCGTTCAATAGAGCATATGACTGCAAACTTACCTCTCAGCAGTTTTGTGTTTTCGCTTTGATTAAACCAGGCAAATGCATTCAAGCAAGCAATTTCTTGACTGTTTGTTTTCTATCATAGAAAGTGTCTTCTAGGCATATTTCCTAGTTTAATGCTGTGTGTGAGTTTTACACCCTGGAACTCAGAGTTCATGAGATAAAGACTCAATAATCATAGACTTGATAGCAATGCAATATAATTCTGTCCACTGACTAAAAGCGGTGTGGAAAATGTTACCAACAGTGATAACCGCTGATTTGCAGATCTCCCTCAAGGTTAACTGGAATTATATGGACAATTTTTCATTAACAAGCCTCATCCTCAAAAGGCAATAACCTTTGAGAGGAGTTTTAAAGAGAAATAATGTAGAGGTTCAAGAACTGTTAATTTAATCTAACAAACTAAGCAAGTTGGACACTTTCAAACACAGATGAATTAATGGAAATTTACAAAATCAGAACGAATAACCTTTGCTGTCTTTGCTAGTTGGTCGTACAGATATTAGTTGATGGAAAAAAAACAGGTTTACTTTTACTTTAAAGATGGTACACAGCTGTCAGCCAGATAACAGCTGGAGCAATGTGTGACCACATTCAGCTCAGGCATGTGGACGAGGCCCGCTGGTGCTATCATTGCTAATGTTAGCCACACAAGGCAAACCCATGTGACATCTTTTACCCGCAGATTCAGGTCAGCAATATTTGAAGTACATCATGGCCTCAGCAAGAGTTTGACACAGGTCACTTAGTTAACCAAGAAAAGTTGAATTGAGGGCAACCTTTTTGTAAATCCATTTTCGACCTCATTCAGGAGGTTTCTTCAGGTCTGACTGGTCCATTGATGTCACTGGATTCGTTAGTTCTACTGTCTGATGTAATGTCAGCTGTTAGAGTTCACCTGAGGCTCAGTGTAAACAGCTGTTGTTTTGGAATCGCATGAAAAAACAAAGTGGCTTAAATGACCCCAGAGAGATTTAATACTTGTGTATCCCCAGGAATCAGTCAGTACTGAAGACTTCTCTTAATAGGTCATGAAACATCTTCAAGTATTTAAAACCAAGTCCAGTTACCCTTGATTCATCTTTTCTCAGATAGATTTTGATCTGGAATAACTGAGAATCTTCACAAAGAATTAAGCTGTGTTTGATCATATTTAATTGACAATTAACTGTGTACAGACACAAATAAACCTTACATTTTCACTGTGTGTTTTCAGCACCTGAAAAATATTTTTATTTGGAAAGCCTTCATAACCTTTATTTTGTTCTACTGTTAAAACTTTAAAACTGTGTTTAGGTAGTGTTTTCACTGTTATACACTGCTGTCATTTTATATTTTAAAGTGATCCGTTTACTTCTGTCCTCAGGTAACCAATCGGTACCTCTCTCAGCTGAAAGATGCACACAGAGCTCATCCATTCCTCAAGGAATATTTAGCCAAGGTAACTTGCTTGCGTCAGAATGTGTAACTCATTGTTCTTTGTTTGGCTGAAATTGCCAACTGTCCAGCAGTACTATACTGATTGCTTTTGAACTTTTGTAATAGGATTGGTTATTGATACAATATCAACACATGAGGAGAAAATCAGGAAAGAGTAAACATCACTGACATTCGTTGACAAGCCTTTATAACCTTTACTCTGATGACTTTATCACCTGGCTTAGTTGTTTTGATAGTCGGGGAGCAGGTAACCTTGGAGCAAAGCCAACGAGAGCGTTAAACTCTGAATCTTTAGCCTTTACTACACATAGTCACACACAAGTCTGCAGATGTACATAAACATGCTGAAGTGGGTTATAGCATCACCAAACAAACCATGCGATGCACAGCTGTTGCTACGGTCAAATGTTTTCCCTGGTGTCCAACAATTTTTTCTGCTCTTTGTTTTTCTGCAGGAGAACGAGTACGACAGACTAGTGTTGCAGTACACCCCCACTGTTACAGCGTAAGACATCTGCTGAGATGCCTGTGTCCCTCTCACACACATACACAAAATACAATATTTTGACATTTTTACTTGTAAGAAAATTTTGCGTAAATTAATCTAAGGCTCTAAAATTTAAACCAGACTATAGATTCATCATTTTCCTGGGTTATAGATGACACCCTCTGTATGCATTCTTTCTAAATTTGCATTTCTCCTATGGAAATCGACGCATCTGTGTAAAGTAAGCATTCCTTTGAAATGGTAATAAATGTTTAATACGTGTGATGTGTTTAAAGTATGGTTTATGATCCAATAAAAAGGGGCTGTATCTGCAGACTCTTAAGAATTTAAAGGTCCAGTGTGTAAGATTTAGTTGAAAGGGATCTTTTGGCAGAAACTAAATATAAAATAATCGTAGTGATCTTTTTACTAGTGTCTAATCATCTAAATTGTAAAAAAAATGTTTTCTTTACCCTAGAATAGACCTTTTATATTTAAAAACTTTGTACATTAGGAGCAGGTCCTCTCCACAGTTTTTGTGACAACTGAAGGCTGCCACAGGTTCTCTTTCATGTTAGGAAGGGGAGGGGTGAGGGGTATTCAGCTGCAACATGCAACTTCACCACTAGATGTCACTAAATTCTACACACTGAACCTTTAAGTCAGGGCTGGATTTTTATTTAGGAACAGTTGGGAACTGCCCAGGACATTCAGATCCACAGGGCCCCAAAAAACTTAGGATTCACTGTAAAGTCTTTGGGTTTCTTTGACATAATTTTATCACTTTATCAGAATATTCTTTCTGATGACTCCTCTGTGTCCCATCTCATGGAGGAGGTCATGAGGAGGAAATAAGCCAAAAGTTTTTATTGACCTCAATTGTTTTGAATTGTTTTATCAACTTACTAACAAAGAAACTCTGTAGTAGCATCAATCCATTAAAAGAAAACTGTAATGGTGAAATCAACAAATATTTTACATTATCAACATGCTGTATCTGACAGTGTTTTTTTAAAGTCAGAATTTATGAAATAAATCAGAATTTAATGTTAGAAAAAGTTAGGGCTTCTTGGACTGTGCAGTGAATATTGAAGGTGATGGAAGCCTCAACATTGAGGTATATAGAAAACCTACAAACACAGATCAATATTTACAATTTGACTCACACCACCCACTGGAGCATAAGCTGTTTTTTTTTTTAGAACCCTGCACCATCGGGCTAAGTCTGTGCCCACAAGGTCAGATGGTAAAGAGAAGGAACAAACACGTCAAAAAAGCATTTAAAGTATGGTTATCCCAACTGGGCCTTTGTCAAAACCACAAAAAGGAGAAACAGAACAGAAAGGGAGGAAAAGAAGGATCAACGGAACAACGCTGTCATCCCTTATGTGCTGGAATATCTGAAAAACAGACACCACATCCCAGTACATTTCAAGCCTACCAACACTCTGAGGCAGAAACTGGTCCATCCCAAAGAGAAAACACCCAGACATAGGCAGAGAAATGTAGTATATGCAGTTGAGGAATGCACAGACCTGTGCACTGGGGAAATAAACAACCCCCTCACAAATGCATGGCACAGCACAGCAGAGCCAGCTCCTCAGGTCAGGACTCAGCAGTCCACCTACATCTAAGGGACAAGGGACGTTCATTTGAAGACAGACAGGGAAGACGGCGGGGTTGGAAGAGGAGTGAAGGAAGCCATCTATGTCAAAATAGAGAAACCAGAGGAGGTTTACGACACCACCTATCAGCCACATGCAACACAGTCCTGACTACGATGCGATATTAAATTTTGGTGCCACGGTTATTGTCAGAGAAATGTTATGGTTTCACGATAATAGCTAATGTAGCTGATGAACTAAAATATGTATTATTATCATCAACAATATCCAGTTAGTTTTTATAGTGTAATGGTTGTGTCAGCCCCTCCTTCTGAGCTGGTCAGAAACCGAAAGTAAACAAGGATTTCTCCTCTCACTGTGAACTCTTTTGATTGAGTTTCACGACCAGCGTTGGTGGAATTAAGGCTGATACATCAGTTCCCTCTTCTCAACTAACCTTTCAGTGACTCACGCACACAAAAACGTGACTCGCGAGAGATTTCACTGTGCGGGGCACACACAATTTACGTGACTCACGAGAGGCAGGACACCATAGTTAGACAAAATAATTTTTACAATTTTTACAGTTATGAAATCGTGACTTTATGAAACCGCGGATATTGTGAAATCAGTTGATCGTGACATCCTCACCCAGCAGTCAGTGAGGCCTCTTGGATGAGAGGTGAAACATCATCAAGAAAACTCCAACCAAGTCCAGGTGACCTGTCTTTATCACTTGGATATGTCTTGTCCTATGTTGTTGGTTATGTCAAATTACTCCAAGGGACATACATGAGGGGTCCCTTGAATATTGTCTATTTTGTAAGGGGTCTTTGGTAAGAAAAAGGGAGAACCTCTTACATGAGGTCGGTCTCTGGATGCCTTGGGGGTAAAATGAAACTACAATGTAAAGAGGGGGCCAACAGCAAATTTCTGACCTAAGGACCCCCCCCCCCCCCCCCAGGAAGTAAATAGGGCCATGATTTAAACCAAAGAGCTTTGTGACACTGTGTTCAGTGTGTACTGTCTCTTTAAGTCATCTAGTCTCATCTTCAGCAGGGGCTTCAGAAAGAAGAAGGTCCTAATTACGTCACGCCCCCGGTCTCTGTCTCATAAACGCGTGTTGTCCCGGTTTAACCGAACAGTCGATCCCCGGTGAGCAGCGGAGCGCGGCTAGTCTCTCAGAGCGCTGCCTCCCCGGACACAGCCAGGAGCGGATGAGGAGCAGGAGGAGGAGACGGCAGCTTCTTCTCATCATCAGTATAATACCATTCTCCTTTATCCCCTCTCCTGTTCGCCGGGACATCTCGTCGAGAATCGGTCGCTGGGGCTCGCGAGTCGTTATATAAGGCGAGTAACGGACCGGGATGAGCGCGTACGTTCCGGCGTAGCGGCACAATATCAGCCGCATGTGTTTGGCTGGACTCGGCGCTAGAAAAGCGACAGAAACCCCCCGAGCTGCGGTTGAATTGCTCTGACGTGTGCGTGCTTATGTGTTTTTTTAGCTGAATTCATTCAAACAGCGAACAGCTAGCTTTGCGCAGCGCAGCGGCGTGTCTCACTATTGTGTGCGTTTGATTTGAACCTAGCTAGGCGGCTAACGGGGACGCGCCGCCGCTGATGATGAACGTAGCGGAATGATGATGATGACGAAGAAGAAGCCCTCACCGCTCAGGCGCTAATGGCTCAGAATAACGGTCTCTTCCCTGTTTAGATTCTAATTCATCATCGGATCCAGCTACAGATCCAGCGTGTGCTCGGACCCGGTGGGCCCTGCCGCCGTCATTCATAAAACGGTCCTCAACGCGAAGAATGGGCCCATCTTTTAATTTGGACAACAAAGAATTCGGCGCCCGGACAGTGTAAGCTGCTTAGAGAAGCTCGTTTTAGCGTTTTGAGGCGAGCTAGCTTGCTGCCGGGGGGATTAGAGTGGACTGCACTGCCCTCTGTCCCTCAACTGGACTATTTTTTTTAATACCCCACGTTCCTGTTGTTGTGTGCACCACGCCACGATGAGCCCTCACACCGGGGACGCCGGCTCGGAAGTGGAGCCCATGCCGGGTTACTTGGACCTCATCGCCAGAGCCTCCTCC
Organism: Paralichthys olivaceus; assembly: GCF_024713975.1. NCBI lineage: Eukaryota > Metazoa > Chordata > Actinopteri > Pleuronectiformes > Paralichthyidae > Paralichthys > Paralichthys olivaceus. The sequence goes on along the minus strand of NC_091095.1, from coordinate 13,203,061 downwards.
ACCATGCTGGGCGCATGGAGGGACTGTAGCTCCTGCGGTCTGGAGCTCTCCAAACGGACTCTCCTGGATAACGCGTACATTACCTGGAGCGAAATCGCCCTGTTCTTCTTTTGCGCCTTTTTGTGGACGCAGGTCAGGTGGGGACTGACAGAAAGTCTGTTAAAGGTGAGTGACACACGATCGCAACACAAGCACACACCGATCTCCCCGCCCAGTGTCCCATTGGGTCATTTATTAGCTTCCCTAATTAAAGGATTTAGCAGCTAATCTCCCATCAGAGCCCCAGCACCGCTGAAGTGAAGCCCGAGAGGCTCCCATCTCTCTGCGGCTGTTACTGGAGGCACGTGCTCCCTGTGGATCTTAGCAGGTGACAGTGAGGATAACAGATGTGATATTAATATTTGAAACAGCTGTGGGTTAAAGAAAACAAAAAGGAAGTCAGCTCGACCACGACCACAGTGTCCGAAAACATTAACCTGGTCCTCAGCCCACCAACAGCAGCTGCTGCACACTGAGTTTACCAGAGGTCCTCATTTGAGTTTAGTGACTCATTCAAGATGGTGGCAGATTTAGTGCTGTGGGGAAATCTACACATGTAACCCAGTCAGCCCTTACAAATGTATGCGGTAGCTGCCACCAAGACAGATACGATGTACTCTCCCCCTCTCTCCCCCCTCTGTGTGTGTGGGGGTTGGGGGGGAGCAGGAATGACAGGGGACTCCTAGGGTTAGAGATGTGTGCATGTTAGACAGTAAACACCCTAATCTATACACGAGAGGCAAACATTTGAACTGATAATGTGTAGTAAATAAATGATGAGACACTATTGTGGGTGTTCTGGTAGAATATTGTGTAGTTCAAGTCATTGAGCTGCAGGTTTAATTCCCACATGCACTATAGAAGCTGGGGGGTTTCTGTTGCCAACTACTCTACTAAAGTGTGTGTTTTTATTGCTCAGAGACGATGTATCATAATCACAACCAGTAAAGTCTCTTAAAGCTGTTCTTCCTCTTGGACCTTAATCTGAGACAAAGTGTTTTGGTGTCAAACGTTTTAAAATATAAATATATGCTGACTGAATACAGTCTGTGTTTTTCCAAGTTCTTTCCTATCTCAGCCATTTGAAAAGACTGTAAAATATCAAAGACAGATTAATCTCAGTGCTTTTAGGTGCTTTTTGGGGCATGGCAGCATAGTCATTAATTGCAAGTGGGGCACATGTCCTCCCCTCCTCTCTCTGTCTTTGTCTCTATTACTCCATACACATAAAATCCAGTGTGTGTGATTTTTATCCCAAAATCAATTTACAGCATATTGTAAAACAATACCTCTTTCAGAGGAAATCAATAGTGCAACCATTTGTAATGTAACTATGAATGTGATTTTTGGCCATGTTAGTGTAATACCTGGGAAATCTAAGTGTTTCATCACATTTATGCAAAAATAATGTAAAAGGTAAATATATTGCCATCAGTCAGTCATGCATCATTCGTGACTTTAAAACACTTTACTAGCTTTATTTTTTGGAAGTGTGAGAAACTGAGAAACTTTATTGGGAAAATACATCACGCTGCTACCATAAAAGTAAAAAAAATGCCATTCTTTAACTTTCTAAGGATCTAGAGAGAGCACTTACAACCCTGCAGTGTCTCTAAAAGCAGCATCACTATATTGTTTTTAACAATATGTTTCTCTGTGGCCAGATACTCAGGCTGATGCTTTAACAGATTGGCCCTATGCCCAGGTCTCCTACATCAAACTCCTGAGTACCTCCACCCTGTTGGTGCTTCCAGGGAGGGGTCCTCTCTCCACAGATTGGCTGGATGTTGCCTCGGGCTCTTTATACTGCCATCATTGTGGGTGGGGGTGTACCATTAAGTCCACATGTGTTAGACGCTACAATAATGATGCTATACTGCTGCTGAGCACCACATATGCAAAGACAGATGTGGCCAGAGAATGCAAAGAATGAGGCCTGTGTGTGTGACTCACTGACTCCTGGAAGGGAGGTTTGGATAATATAAGTCCTGTGTAGGGACGGATGATGTGAGGTTTTTTTAATGTAGATTAATTGAGAATCAGTCACCGTGCCTTTTTGTTATTTAATTCCAACTTTTCATTGTTTACACGAGGGGGGGGAGAGGGTGGGTTCAGTGTTGGGTCAGCTGTGCTGAGCAAATGCATTACAGTTATTGCTGTTATACATCACAAAAGCTGAGCTGGGTTGTCAAAAGAGTACAGCCACACTATTTGAGGACTTCTATGAACACAGCATACACACTGGAATGAACACAATACGGTGCTTTTTCACTTCAACAATTCAATTGAATTGTTGAAAATTAAGTAAACCTCTGCATTTAATATCCTGTCAGTAATGATTGAATATGTGGTTTTCACAGTGATAAAGTAAACAGTTGGTATGGTCTCTGATTTACAGCACAGTGGAAATCAGAGACAGTCGATGACAGCAAAGGCAATTATGAGTACACATACGTATGTACAGAGCTCATGTGACTTAATTAATTTTCATGTTAGATGAGACACCAGTGGCCATACCATTGTGATCTTATCCTGGGATCTTTGGACTATTGTGAAGATGTGATGTGAAAAGTGAGATGAATGTTTGTGCCACTGAAGTGCTTTGAAAATGCAGCACTTAAGCCATTTATGTAGCAATAAAGCTGATGGATATTTGTCAGATGATGGTAAAAGTTTTAGGAATTAGTTTCTTGATTTAAATCAAGCCCTGTTTGCCAAAGTTACCAGGGCAATTAGGAAAAAAATTAGCTCCTGTTCAGTTACTTAAATGACTCCCAGTTACCTTTTAAAGAATGAAAGTTGACCCACTTAAAATCTCTGCTTACTTTGGTCTGCAGTTTTCTCTCTGCAGATCAAAAATGTGGAAGCAGCCTATGTGTATATGTTGGAGTTGCTGTACTCAGACAGTCACCACAATGATAGTGGACAAACTGTTGTAAAACCTTTCTGCTGGACTACTGGGGATCTTCATTCATTCATATATTGCCAATGAGGTTATGTTTACATGGCTGTTGTAAATTGGCAGGATTATGCAAATACTACTGAACCAATTTCCAATAAATTGTGTGTGTGTGAGGGGAGAACCACACAATTTTGGAGTGAATCCAGATTAATAGTTGGATCCTGGAAATTTCCTTCACTTTCTTTACCATGGCGAGATAGGTTGTCAGCCTTTGCAGAGGTATGCACTTTGTGAACACCCTTCGAGTTCATCTTTATTTTGGGAGTTATATTCACAAAATCCAGTCACATGGAGGTTAGAAGAATCACCTTTTGATTTGGAATGGTATGCTTATATATGTTTCAACCTGTCTGTGTTGTTACCTAAAGAAGGGAAACCAGGTTCCATATATACCATCATGTCACAGATCAATGAGTGTGCAGTAGGGTGAGGTAAGGCGAGGGTGCTGGGGGTTTTGTCACACATTTGGTTTATGCTCTAGTGCATGAATTGCAACAAAACATATTCAGGTCAAATTAAACACAACTTGTTGATAAGTCACTTGAGCTCCAGTGTTTCGTAAACACACTGGGCAATTTTCCGAGTTATCCATTGTCTCGAGCGACACTGAAATATTAAGATTTAAGCAAAGATAAACATATTCTTCTAAACTCGATGTGAAGAACAGTTTGAATAGCTCCACTCTGCTGATCTATAATAATCTTCTAACATCAGGTCACAAAGGAAACTGAAAGTAAATGTTCTCCCTCATTTATTTTTAACTTCACTTTGCACAAACATTCTTATCAAAATGCAGGTGTTTCTGTCTATTTTCTGGTACAGTATAAATAGGGGTTCCTCTGTCTGCGTAAGTATTGTGCATTGTATTTATATGCATGTGTGTGAGGTTTCAGAAACATAATGTATATTATTGTTTGTTAACATTTGTTAGTCAAAAGCATGCACTTGCAGATTCCTACTGTTACAGAGCTGGGGCTCAGCCGATGAGAGAGTGGATGAGTTTGGAGAAGAAAGCGGGAAAGTAGTGAGATTAAGGTCTTTTTTAAACAGATATTTTCCCCTCCCTTTTTAGAAAAATCTCCATCCTCATGATCTTTGCTTTACAAAATATCTCCACCCAGACAAGGACTCAAAAACTAAAAAAGTACAAATGCCTAAACAAGCATGCCGGGCCATGTAGTCTCACACACTGTGCAGGTAGTAACCAAACGACTGGTATTGTTGTTGTTTCTGGTGCATGCTCATTACACAAAGCAGCAGTAGGCATGCACAAAGTAAGCTGTGACATTGTTTCCCCAAAACTCTGGTTTACATGTACACACAGATCCACAGAAACAGAAAATCACACTTTGCAGTTTGTAAAAATCTCTGTTTTAGCGACTTAAAACACTGATTGCATGTGGAGACCCAAACAGAGGAAAAAGTTTGTTTTGCAAAATGGTTACTGTGGAAAGGGTGAAAGAGTGTTTAAGAAAAACAGAGACCAAATGTGACCACTGGGGTAAGTGCAGAAGAGTGGAAAACAAAGAGATGGGGCAATCAGTGAGGGTGAATGGACAAATAAGGAAGAGGGAGCCTGAGGAAGGAAGGAACTAAGGGAAGAAGTGGGCTGAGTGGTTGTGTATCTTGGCTCAAGCCTGCTGACTCAGCATGCAGCAGGGACTCATCAACACAAATGCACACACACACACATGCATATGTTGGTGAAATGACACACGCACAACTTCTGCAACTGAAGTACAACTGTCCAACTTTTCTGTCTATGAAAGGGGCAACACACACTGCTCAGTAAAGAGCAGACAATGCAGGCAGTGGTCAAACCCTCTCAGCAGCAGCAGCAGTCAATGGGAGGCATGTGGGCATCTGCTCACACACATGCCTCCCATAGCCCCTCTCACACACACACACTCACACTCACACACTCTGAGGCAGTTATTCAAGGGAGCAGCAGTGTGGTTGCCAGCTCCAGCCTTGTTGCAGAGCTTATCTCCCTGCAGAGAACTGCGCAGCACCTCTTCCCCTGCTGTTGTTCTGAATGCGAATGCATTCTGAGGTTTGACAAGGTTTGACAAGGTCCCTGACCACAGATCCTCGATCACCCTTCACTAAGCTCCTGCTCATTACTGTGCATTAGAGCCGCAGAGAGAAACCTGACACTGGACTTGTGGTTAAGGGGAAGTGCTGTCCATTCAGCCAAAAGTGCCCACTCAGGTGAAACCCGCTTGTAAATTTGACACCGATTACCAGCAATTGTTCCTAAGTTTGGTAATTATTAAGTCATATCCTCCTCTTCTTCCTTTCCTCCTCCTCTTCCCTTCTCCTCTTCTCCCCATCGCTCCTTTTGAGACCCAGCTATCTAATTCATCATCACATTGCATATTGGCATGCAGCCCTTTATCCATCAGCTGACATGTGATCTATGGCTCCCTGTGCTTCAACCTGTCATACATCATAAATTCAAAGCACTCAACGTTTCACAAAACTGTCAGTGGCACTGTTTGACATTGGCTTTGAGCTGCCATCAATCACAATTTGTCACTCTGATATATAAGGTTATACTGTATAAGTGTAATTATACCCATCAGATTTGTCTACAGTATTTTTGTGTTTAGATTATAATATAACTAATGCAAGTGCCACATTATGTTCCTGACCTTTTGTGTGTGTAGAAAGTTGAATATCAGATGCCTTTCTGCACTGAAACTGAGCTTTGTGCACTGGTGGGATATGCTGTCTGCAGGGTTCTTCCAGCTTGTAATGCCCCCGGAATCAAGCTAACCAGTGTAAATTCTCCACTGATGCAATCATTACCTCCACCGACAAGGTTGTTTTTACTCCTGTTGGTTGGTTGGTTGGTTGGTTTGCAAGAAGGTTTACGAAAATACTACTGAGCGGATTTCCATAAAACCTGGTGGAAAGGTGGGATATGGGACAAGAAAGAACCTGTTACATTTTGCTGTGGATCAGGACAAAGGAAGTTAACATTCTTTAACATTGCATGACAGGGCGTTTTTGACATTTCCTACCTATTTTTGAGGGATTAAAAGGGATCTTGATGAAAAATAAAATCAGGCATATGTGCTTGCAAGTTGGTGCAGACGATGCAGATACAAATGGGGACTGTTGGGTCTTGATGGAGGTATATGCTCTACTGAGGGCCATTCTTGTCAGTGACCTTACTTCCTGATTTCCTTCCATTTTGTATCATTGTAAAAATCTGTATCTTTGGCTTTTGAACTATTGACTGAATTAAACAAGACATTTGAAGATGTTGCCATGGTTTCCGAGAAGTTGTCACAGGTTTCACTCCTGCTTGATATTTCATAAACCAAACAAAAGATGAATCGATGATGAAAATAATCATTAGTACTCTACTCTTTATCTGGGGAACAGAAGAGTGTGTAGCCTTTAGGCGTGCTCAGAAATTCTCCTTTTTAAATAATACACTATTTAATTAACCAGTAGAAGCTTTTTTTTCCACACGTAATATACTGTAGCATGTGGCTTTTGTGATCTTGAATATAGAACTCACACTAAAGGAAGGAATGGACTATCACCAGCTACAATGCAGGCTCATGAATCAGCTCTGTTTGCGGACTGTGACAGTCAGACTCTCTGGTCAGCTGGAATGTGCTGCGAGGCCTTGACTGCGACAGAGCTGCTCTGACTGGCCTCTCGATCTTTTTCCTCTTCCTCTCTCTTTCTATGTCCATTATTTGCCTCCCGATAGACACAGTGGACAGTCTTGATAAAGACAAGAACACGCTGTCACTGAAGGCTTGACACTTGGCAGCAGCATCTGTTCCAACAAGGCCATGATATAACAGTGTTTGTGTGCGTGTGTTAGAGGAAACCAAAGATTATTTTGTCTGTGAAGATAGTACATCATATTTCATGCATTTGTAGGCTTTTCTTTCTCCATATATGTGTCTTTACATGCTCACATGTGTGGTTCATTCACATTCTCAGGGTTTTGCTAATGTTTTGGTTATCAGAAACTTTAGACCTGCTCTGCCCCTGTCCCCCTCTTTGTGTCTGTCTGTCTTTGGGAGAGACTGGTACATCCGCATGATCTCACATTGTGAAAAGGAGCACTTTCCTGCACCTAATGTGATCCAGATAGTTTCCTGTGGCTTTCCTCCTTGTCCTCTTCCCAAAATTCACTTTAAGTCTTTGGTCTTGACCTCATTTTTTAATCTTTTGTGCTCTTTCCTCTTGTTTCCTTTTCTCTGTATGGTCACCTCCCACCATGTGGTATTGGGTTTGCTTAGCAATTGGGCTAGTTAGCACAGACTTGAATGTAGAGAGGATGTTTAAACGAAATGACTCAATCTTAAGTGTGACTCAGAAAGACCACACAGACCACTGAATTGTGGTGTTTCTGGCAAATAATGAAAAACATCCCCTATAGCTGAGATGATTAATGTATAAAATGTCTGATCTGGAACAGAGTCACAATTAAAATGTTTGAAGTTGTTTTGGTTTGTAGATCTTTTATATGAGTAATAACAGTGATCTGACAAAATATGCATAGAGTGTTATAAAGTCTGTGAAAGAGATTTGAGGCCATTAGAATGAAATTGTCACAGTATATTTTAGGACATAAGTGACCTGTTTTTAAGTTAGTGTATGTATATGTAGATTTAAATATCTTGATTATCAAAGTAAATGAAAGCTGAAATAGGCACAGGGTTACTTTGATGAATTGCTCAGCTCTATAGTTCCTCTGTAATCCATACCTGAACCAATAACCTAACCTTAATCCAGACATCCGATCTCTAACGCCATTAGATTGCGTAATGAGGCCTGTGTGCAGCATAGGAGCTAAAACCATCAGCCTGAGCTTCTCTAATATGTAGAAGATGTCGGTCTGTTTGAGAGATACACATTAGTGCAGTAAGTAATCATCAGCACTGTGATGCGGCATACTAAGCAGTGTTGTGATATTAATAATAAATAAGTAAGGAAATCAATATTGATCTCTTGGAAGGATAAGATATTGAGTTATTTAAATAGTTCTATTATATTGAAATTCGGTATCAAAGCCTTTTTTGATTGGTAACCATTATTATCATATCAGCATACATTGATAAAGCAGATAACATGAATTGAATTACAGAAATATGCATCTTGACTGATTGAAGTTGAATCTTTGCCCATGTATGGTCACACTCAACATCACATCACAGAAACACGTTTTAACTTTCCATCCCATGTTTGCATATTCACAAACAAGAACTCAGTGGAGCACATAGATGTGCTAAGGCCCAGCAGCCCCCTTAAATTCAATCAAGCTGCACCAAATTTCACACACTCATAGATATGAGTTCCCTAAATAATCATCAAGATCCATGTTGATGTGTGCGCAGGTGTTTTTTAAACCAGCTTTAGATTACCTGGGGGAATAATTGTTGTGCGCTCATGACCCACCACCTGTTGTTGTAGTAGACTGGCCTGTTGAAGAGATACACAAACCAATGCATGCATTTAAATTCATACACACAATCAGTCCTCATTTTCTCAGTGTGTTGCCAGTGGCATGGGTACTGCATTATGAATGACAGCCATATGTCTTGGAGCTGTCAGTTTGTGCTGGGAGCAGCTTGAGTGAATATCTTAACATAGTTATGCCTCATACCCTCATGTGTCTAATGTTCCACTCCTTTTCTGTGGCTGAACATATATTATTTCCTCTGCAGAGCAGGGACATATAGTGCATATTGGCAGAGACGGAGACGACACTGTGAAGATTATATACTTATGTTGTCATCAGACACAAATAAAGGCTGTGTGACCACACATAACAAGCTTGATGGTGTTCCTGCTCATAGCAAAATGAAAAAAAAGCATAAATGTTCAATTGCATCAAATAAATGATACCAATTTGCTACAGTGTGACTGTTCTGCTGAACACTGTTTCTGTTGTGTGTGGAATAAATATAACATTTTGTCCCTGCAGCAAGGACAAATGCACAACCCTTAACCAGAATTTCACTGCGAGTTTGACGAATGAATGCTCATGATAATTTAAAGGAAATGTGCAGTATTTATTTAGCACTTTTCTAGTTTTATCAACCACTCAAGGCACTTTACACTTACAAGTCACTTGCACCCATTTGAACACTCAGCTACTCATCCACTCACTGCCGGCACAGCTGTCTAGGACAATTCAGGGTTCAGTGTCTTGTACCAAAGACTGGAGGAGCCGTTGATCGAACCAATTACCCTCTCGTTCTTGACGACCTGCTCTCCTGAGCCTGTGTAATACATTTCATTTTTAGTTTGTTTATTTTTGTCAGCATTGGATTTGTATTCAGTATGATCATTTTTAGCAACTGCCTGTACACAAAACTCTAGATTGTAGGAAATGGTTCAATGGACATCTTTGTGTCTGAGTAAGAAAACCCACATCCTAATTTTTATTGCTAAAGCATGACTGGGCAAGTTACCACAATACTAGTCTGTTGATACTTTGTCCCAGTTGCTATAATACACAAAATTTTCCTTAAAGTCCCAACTACCCCAAAATAACTGGTAAATCTGCCATTTGGTTTCATGCACCACAGGCTTGGGATCCGCTGCAAGACATTTTAAACCTAAAAGCAGAGACTGAAAGTGGACATGAATAAACCTCTTCCAAAGCTAGCTATTATCAACACAAGACTTACACGAAAGTGTTGTAGTGGAAGTGACTGTATGTTTAAGCTTTAAGTATTTTGCTATGACGTTTGTGTTCATTTACCTTGAAGCTCCAGGAGTTAACATGGGAGCTAAGTGTGGTGTTAATGCCTCCAATGTGATCATCTAATAGGCTCGACCCTCTCTCGCTCTCTCTCTCTCTCTCATATATGCTGACATACTGTATGTGCTGGGAAATCATGTGCATTGCCACATCCTTAAGACAGAAGAGCCTTCAACCCCACTCCTTTGAATATATTTATTATATATTTTTAATGTGCTTCTCTGTCACATGCTGAAATCACTGCAGGTGTAATTGTGACTCTGAATAGGTCATTTGAAAATGTTCTCAGTACAGCCTAAATTTGTAACGTTGCTAGGTTTCATACTGGTCACATATAATGTTCAGAGGAAATCAGTCCACTGAAGTCAGGTGTTTCAGAGAGTTTTTCCCATGTCATTACATACTGTGGTACACTTGCATAAACTGTGGTCATTTTTGACTCATGGAAGTTAGGTGGCTCATCAACCCTTGTCCACTCATGTACTTGTGTGCAAATGTTTTTTTCAGTGTTAGTTCCAATTGTGGTTTTAATCAAATCAGCCTCTTGTTTCAGTATCAGTTTAGCAGCGTTCGACTCGTCATCTAGAGAAATTGATGTTTTCCTGGAGGGCCAGCAGCATCCACAGGGAAAGATAAAAATATCAAATGCTGTTTGATCATGCATTAGGCTAGCTTCATCCAGATGTGCTTTATTTATTCATCAAATCCCATGATCCTCTGGAAGGAACCTGTTTCCCCTCATTTCCTGTGGTGAAAGCACACAAGCCTAAACCTGATGACAAAGAACATCTGTGGCCATTATCTACAATATATAGGTGCAAAGAAAAGGGCTAGAAATGCTTGTTTCCTGCTGTTCTTGTGGAATGTCCTGATTTTAGGAAAAGTTGATCATCTGCTGAATATAAATGTAAAACTGATTGGTCAAGGCCAACATATGTGTCAGGAGAACTAGATTGTGCGCATATACAATGATTATGTTTTCCTGTGTGTGTTCTTCCTCATTGTAATTTTATCATTGAGTGAATTAGTGTCAGTCCCATCCCTCTTCTTCATGGTGAGGCCCACACAGGACACTATTAATCTGTTAACAGTTTGTTTTTATAGAGTCACAGTCTGACATTTTTCAGACCCACTCACATGTTGCAGGTTTGTGCTAAAATCATTTAAAATAGTTTCACCTTGTTGTCGAAGATGCTTCTCCTATCTACCGAGCAAAGAGTCTACTTGTGTTTAGTTGTATTTCCGTTTATCAGTTAATTATTTTGCTGGATTTAGTTTAGGTTGATGATAGGAAAATGAATTTAAACTATTTTAGCATAAAGCTACAACATAACATGTAAAACAATGGGTCTGGATATTTTCTGAACTCAATGTGCAAAGTAACAGCTGACACATCTCGCCGCATGTTTCACCACTTAGCTACTTCCAGTAAATTGGCAAAATATGAGTGTGTGGGGGGCCATGACTGAAAAAGCTGCCACTATTCAACATTAGGGAGCTGGAGGGGGGAGGAGGGGGAGTTAGACGAGGAAAGAACAGTTAAAAAAACAGAAGTTTGCCTTTTATCGCCAAAAGCTCTTGAATCTTATTTTCTTTCCAAATTGCCATCTACGTCTGCGTTTTCCATGTGAATTACGCCTCTTTTTCATTCTGAGATATTTGTTTGCTCCCAGTTTTGCATTCGTTCCTTAGAACTCTCATTTACAAGCCCACTCACAAGCTGTGCATTTTCCTGCTGTCTTATCACGTGGGCTCACTCTGACATTTTCTGGACATTTTACAAGGGGGTTGGCAGGAAAAGTTACATAGCATTTTCACATACATCATTTTACCTGTGAATAGGTGAATATTTGTTCCATGACTGCAGAACCAGGTCATTCATAAGTCATTCTCCTGTATAGCTAGCTAGGTACATCCATGAAAAATAGCTGCAGCAAAATGGGGACAAGCATGAATGAGATCAACCCTGCTGTATAAAAGCTTGCATGTTGTATCAGCATGAAACTCTCCTGGTTAAATCATTGACTCAAAAAAGATACTTATTAATATCTGGTTCTTTGATATAAAGTCACAAGTACAAGTTATGTCCTACATTTTGTTAACAACCGAACACAATGAAGCATTTTGATTTCAATACCTCTCCTGACTGGTATTATCAAGCCATCTGCAGTGACAAATTGATGGAACATGATTTACCTGAAAGAAAGCTGAAATAATTGGTGGCCAAAACATCATTCTACATGATAGTTTCCTATTCCAGGAGAGTCCCATGTTTCTTTGTTAAGCACAATTGTTGAATGAAAGGAAAAGGTGAATACAGATCCGGCGGCCCCCTCTCACTTTGCAACATTAGTAGTTGATCACTGTGAAAAACTTAAGGTTAAATTCTCATGGCAACCATTACCACAGCTTCTGTGTGAACTGGAAATGACAGAGAGGATGAATGCATCACTGGCAAAAGCTTCATCCCCAGTGACAGCTGTCTGCTCCTCACCATCAAAAGAATAAGTTGGTAGATGGGTAGTGTGGGCGGCTGAGATCATTTTATTCATAAAGATATTCACAATTCCCTGATATGTACGGAATGGAGGTCGTCAGTGAGAAGAGAAATATGGCAGAATAAGGTGAAAATATTGATTCTAGCCTATAAAGTTCAAGAACAAGACTCGTTCAAAAGTGTTTTATAAACTGTTAATCACAGATAAATAGGTTGTATTTGTTTGCCTATATATACACACACTGTATGTGTATGTGTGTGAGTGTAAAGATCCAGCCATCTATTGGATTACCCTGGGCAAATCCCTTTTTTCCCAGTGTGGAAAAAGATGCTGACCAGAGCGACCCAAAATGAGAGGTCGAAGCTAGACAGAGCTAAAGGAATGAAAGAGGATGTGTGAGAGAGCGAGCCTTATTGAACAGATCCACACAATATGAGCCAGCATCCTGACTCACTGTCCCAGTTTATCTGCTTATGCAACAGGGCTAGCGGAGTCCATTCTCTCCCCTCTTGTCACTTGCTCCCAGGAAGGGCAGAGGAGGGGAGGGGAGAAACTGAGAACTTTTTTAGAGAGTGAGGGTGAAAGGGAGAGTAGTGTTGGTGCAGCTGCAGATTAGCAGGGGAAAGAGAGGAGAGGAGGGGTGAGGAAGGACTGAAGTGGAACAGAGATGGAGGGAGTTTTTAGCCACACTGCAGGGCTTTGTCAGCATCCCTGCATGGCTGCTATGAAAAACACTTATTTGCCATCAAGTCTCTTTCACATTGACTCCTTTCCCCTCATAGATACTCTATAATTTCCTCTCTGTTTCTCCTACGTTTCCTTCTCTGCTTGTGTTTTAAGGCTGCTTCTCATTCTTTGGCAGGGACATTGAGACAGTAGTGAACAGTGAAATGAAAGCCAGTGATGTCAGTGTCTGTCTGTCAGAGAGAGGAAGACGACAGGGGAGCCGCTGAACGGTCATAGTTCCCAGCTGAGTGTAATTCAAGGCTGTGTCATTTATCTGAAAGAGGACGAGTGGCTTATCTCAGTGTCCTTGACCCACTATACCCTCGCACTGTACTGCTGGCACAGAAAACCTAGTGCAGGATGGATGGTGTGTGTGGATAAGGCCCATAGAGATAGTGGGCAGGGCAGTACACACATCAGAGAAGAGTGAATTGAGCATAAACGGGTAGAGAAACATATTTTTTTTCTGTTTTATGGTTTTAATGACCAGGTTTTAATTCAATTTTGTTTGGTTTTTCTTTTGAACTCCCTTCTTTGAATCTTGTTTCAGGTCTTACTTGTATTCCAAAACCCTACCCTTGATATCTCCTCTCTACACAAAGAAAGCAATGGTGCAGTAAAGGGCCAGCATGGTAAATGTCAATCAATGACCAGTTCTAGTACAGCTAAATGAGCTAATGGAGCATTGACAGTTAATCAGTTAATCAAGAGAAATCTCCTCAGAGTTGTGAGGATTTGCTTCTTTTCATTACACTACTGCAAAGTTAATATATTTGGGTTTTGGACTGTTAGGATAGACTTTTGTCTTTTAGCAAGATTTGTTTTGAGTGGCATGGTGGTACAGTGGAAAGCACTGTCGCCTCACCACAGGTCCTTGGTTCATACCCCTGTTTGGTAAGGGGCCTTTCTTTGCGGAATTTGCAAATTGTGTCTGCATGGATTTTCTCTTGGTACTCCGGACATGTTGGCCCTGTGATACACTGGCGACTTGTCCAGCATGCGCCCTGCCTCTTGCCCAAAGTCTAACCCTCCTCCCCAGACCCTTACAGGATAAATGATAGCCCTGTACTGCAGAAATACGCCATCGAAACCGTCACTACCCACCTGAAAATATCCCCTCACCACTTTGTTTTTCAAAGTGGTTGGCTCTGTCATAACCAGACTGCCACTACTTGTAGTAGCAGTCACGAAGATAGAGAAGATGACAGGGGAAAGAGGATAGATGGGATGATACAGGAACAAACAGTGGGAGAAGTAATATGGAGATAAATAGAGGAGATAGAATGTAAATATGGGAACACTAGTAAGAGATGAAACAGCAGTGAGATGGCAGTAATGGTGATTAACAGGTAAGCTATATGTCACAGAGACACGGCTGGTGTTTGAAGGAACCTGTATCAGCCTCTATTGTATTTCAGCCCTTTTGGTCATGCATGAGTGTGCGTAGGCTTATGTGTGTGTGTGACAGGGGGTTGTTGGGGGTATGTGATATGGTGGAAGATTGGAGGGGTGCTGTGTGCTGACAGCTGGCTTCTATAAATAAATGTCGTAGGCAGGGGGGAGACGTGAGGGTGAAAAGAGAGAGAGAGAGAGAGGGAAGGAGGAGAGGAAAGGGGACAGAGGATGGGTGGGCTGATAGAAAGGGACAAATACAGATGTACAGAGAGACTTAAAAGAATGTATTGAATGTCTTGAATGTCGCTCCAATCATGACTTGCTCAACATGCAGAACAACCAATCAGCAGTGAGGTCATGTGCTGGCTTCACGCTGACTTGTCTTTTGTGAAATGTGTCATGAATGAGAACTACAAAGTGTGTTGCTGCTACATTTTTTATCTCACATCAGTGTTGCCCTGTCAGCTTCCTTCCTGTGTTAGTTCGACTCTAGTGTGTGACGCAGGGAACTCATCACATCCAGATTACAGTCAGGAAAAAAGACCAAATAAAAAGTAAGGCAGGCAAACGGAGTAAAGGTTAGTTTAGAAGCCACAGATAAATAAACAGAATTCCTGCAAAAGTGACTGTCAAAGACTACATCTCTTTTTCCATTTGATTGTTTGTTTGTCAGAAGGATTACACAAAAACTGAAATTTGGTGGAAGAATGGAATATGGGCCAAGAAAGAACATATTCAATTTGGTGCGGATTCAATTTCTGTAACATTGTGAGCAGTTTTCAACATTCCCACTGATTTCCCAGGGAATAATACATGGATATTGTAAATATCAAGTGGATTTAAATGTTGTCTCATAAGGGGACTGTTGGGCCTTGGTGTAAGGTATGCACTCTACTGAGTGCCATTCTAGTTTGTCATTCAATCGCCCTGTCGGATCATGTCCTGTAGATGAGCTGCTTGGTAACAACTGATTGAGAAGTACTGTATCACTGACACAGGCAACTTTCATTCTCCTGCCTCCAGTTACACAGTGTGTGTGTGTGTGTGTTTGTGCGTGTGCGTCCGTGTGTTCGCGTTCAGGGTTGGGTTCGGTTCCCTGCCTTGGCCCAGCTATGAAACACTGAGCACCTGCCTGTCTTCCTGCAGAACTGATGTCCCTGCATACCTAGTTTACCTGTCCGCCTGCACCTCCATGTGTGTGTATATGTGTTTAAATGTGAGTGGGTGGGTGGGGTCATGTAATCAGGCGACATCAGTCCATTAGGAGTCTTCTCTCTCTGACTTCCTCTTTTTCTGCTTGCAATGCAAACCACTAACAGACTTGTGACAGACATATTTCTGTCAGCAGTTACATGTTTGTAATACTGAAGCTGGACTGATTATGTACTGTACACGTGTATTAGGGACAGAATCACACAGAAAGAGAAAGGGAGAGCGTGTGTTAATGTAAATGAGATAAATACTTTAAAGTTTAAACATCACTGACACTGTTACTGGCAGCAGGACAAACAGTGGGTCTTTTTCTGTTTATGTCTCAATATAAACCACTGTTACAATAGATAAATAATCATCTGAAGTTTATTCCCAAAATGTGTAGAAGACTGTAATCTGAAGGCCGTTTGTTTAGTTAGTTTCATTCTGTGTGTATCACGTCATCATTTTCTCAGTTGTTTAGGTTAATTGCAGTTTTTTTTAGCAGGATCTAAAAAGTCTTATATGTCCTAAATACATTAAAATATAACATACTAGCAGGACTCATTACGTTAAGGTTCATTTAATGATTCATTTTGTGTTGAGTTCTCTGGTTCACATTCAGGTTGTCTGTGGGAAAAACTACGTCTGTGCCTGTAGTTTTTGAAATAATGTTGCGTTTCGAGGGTTATTCTCTCGCTATACACCTAATCTTCAATCATGGGGAAGTGTAAGTGATTCTGAGATATTCCTTTGTGTCTATTGCCTTGTGTCTACTAAATTAATCCATTATGGTCTTAAAAAGGTCTGTAAAAGTCTTGTTGAAACCTGCAGAAACCCTTCTGTTTAAAAAGTGGATTATTTTTATGTCTGTTTGAAGATAAAATGAAAAGTGTCCCCTAGGTTTCAATCCCAAGACCAATTTTTTTTCTGCTTTCAGTGTTTATTAGTTTAGAAAAATGTGTCTACAGTTGTTGGAACAGTTACAACACCCTTAAAAAAGCATTTATTGCCCAAGCAGCCAAAAATTCTACCCATGACTTGTCTATAAATGTCGCATCTGCATATCTTATGCTGAAATTAAAAAAAAAAGTTGAAGTTATAAAGCAGTCTAAGCAGTCCATTTAGAAGCAACTAAATGATTTCCTTTCAGCTCAGAAGCCACTAAAGTGCATTGACAGACTGTGAGCAATATGTGTAGTGAAGTGTTTGCTCTACCAAACACATTGAGTTGAAAGCTTTCTGTTGAATTTACAATGCTGTTGAAGAACACTGTCTGAAGGAATCAGTTTCCCCTGCACATCACCCAGCTGCATGTCTGAGGAAACAGCTAAATGATTTGTGTGTCACTTCCTCACACTTCCTCCTCCCCCTCCGTCTCTCTGTCTGACTCTCGTTCTCCTCTCTGCTCTGTCGCTGCAGCCTTTAGCACAGTGGTGCAGGCTGCTGCCCAAAGATGCTGCCAAGATGCCGGAGAGCGCGTGGAAGCTGGTCTTCTACACCATGTCGTGGTCCTACAGCACCTACCTGCTCTTCTTCAGCTCCTACTCCTTTTTCCACGACCCGCCCTCTGTCTTCTACAGTAAGATACACAAAACACGGATGATGTGACCTCATGTAAAGTTTACTTACTTAGCACCAGTCATGTTTAGGATCTGTTTAACTCTTGTTATTGCCATCAGATTCAAATAAAAAAAACATGTGAAGGCTAAAACCCATCAGAGAATCTATATTTTTGGAATATGTTGAAGTGAAATTGAATAACGCTATTCTTTTGAGCCCAGAATCATTTCTTTTGTTGTGTAAAGCCAGTCCCAATTGGACTCCTGTTCAACTCCACCTTGAGTGGAGCCAGCAAAAGCTGTTTGACAGCACCAGGTTGATCTTGAGGAGCTGCATCACCTCTAATAGCTGTCAGCATGAGATGCACAGTAGCAGTGTAATTTGGCTTGACTGTTAGGGAGAAACTGAGAGAGAGATCTGAAGCTGCAATAAAGAGATGGTGATTTAGAAAATGTGAAGTCTAAGGGAGGAGGAGCAGAGTCTGTGTATCTTGAAGAAAAGAGAGGAAGTTCCAATCTCCAGGAGAAAAAAGAGGCTCCTGTTCCCATGCCTCCTCTTGGCAGCTTCTCTGTTGTGATCCATCCAGCAGCTCTCTTCTCAATGTTTAATGACCGGAGGTTCAATCAATAAACATTACACACTGCCCGAGCGTAACCCCATCCCGCCTGAGACCAACCTCACTCAAACATCGCAGGAGAAAGTTTCCGTCCAACATCTGATAGCTTTCAGGGACATGAGCTTTCAGTTGTGTGACCTGCAGTGTTTTAGAAACCCCCTGTAACGCTCTCCAGAGTAAACTGGACCCCTCACACAGCCACCCCGGAAGTCACTGTTTATAGTTCAGTATCTGCAGATATTTTGAATACTCTGTGTCCAGATGGATGTGTGTATACAACAATGATATTGCTGTGTATCATATTTATCATCTGCAGCAGATTTCACTGTGGCACATGAACTGCACACGTGTCTTTACATTGAAGAGACTCATTAGAAATCTCTCTTTGAGCTGCTGTATCAGCTGATTTTAAATTAAAAGATTCTTAATGTCCTGCATCAGCTCCTCACTGCCCCCCTTGTCTCCTTCCTGCTCCTCTAGATTGGAAGAGCGGTATGTCAGTGCCTACAGATATCGCCATCGCCTACCTGATCCAGGGCAGCTTCTACGGCCACTCCATCTACGCCACAGTCTACATGGATGCGTGGAGAAAGGACTCTGCCGTCATGGTGGTGCACCACATCATCACACTGGCACTTATCTGCTTCTCCTACGCCTTCAGGTATTTTATTCTTCGACACACTTTTGACTTATAGGTTTTTATAGGTGAGTATAAAACTGTCACCAAACAGAGGAATAAAACTCAGCTGCTGTTGCATCTGATATTTAAGACATTAATGTCTTATCATCGAGTTTATGTCATGTTACCACATCAAGGCAGTTGTGACACACAAATAAGCACAGATGCTCAGAGTCATGTGAGTAATGAATTACACTGTTGACTGTAGTTCATTAACTCGCTTTCAGCAGCTGGCAGCATTTATGGCTTCTTGCAGAACAGAGGCATAGCCGGTCGGTTGATTTTCATTTATCTGGTCGGACCACACAATAACAACACAGTGTAACACAAAATAAATCAAGTTAACACAAAGCAGCATATGCACGTAAAGTCATTTTACAGAAAACATGATATAAGAGCCACAATTGTCACAATAAGAGGAACAGGGAAATGGATAAAACCAAAATCTGAAACAAACCTACTGGAGCAAGGTTAATTTCTAGTAATAGACTAAATGTAAATGAAAACATTGATTCTTACTTTAATTAAAGAGGGTATTGCAGTACAAATTGTTTCTGTTTGTTCCCTCAGATATCACAACGTGGGGATCCTGGTGTTGTTTCTCCACGACATCAATGACATCCAGCTGGAGTTCACCAAGCTCAACATCTACCTGAAGACCAGAGGTGGAGTCTATCACCTGCTCAACGACTTCCTGTCCAACATGGGCTCTGTCAGCTTCAGCATCACTTGGTGAGGCTTCACAAACACACACGCGTTTTTCTGTCTGCTTCTTATTTGATCGCGAACAGACTGATGATAAATAAATATGCGTAATATTTCTGTTTGTGCTCTGCGCTGTGGTTCTATCAGGTTCTGGTTCCGTCTCTACTGGTTCCCTCTCAAAGTGCTGTATGCCACGTGTGTGTCCAGCCTCCAGTCTGTGCCCAACATCCCCTTCTACTTCTTCTTCAACACTCTTCTCCTCGCCCTGCTGCTCATGAACATCTACTGGTTCTTGGTGAGGACACAATACACAAATACTGAAAGTCAGTACAAGATTTTGTAGGTATTAAGTACAGGCTACCAAGTTTCCTTGTGTGTGCCTCTGTGCCGGTGACAGCCAGTTGTCCGTCTCTTCATATGTAAATATGTACTTTGGTACTACTATCTATCCCATTCTTGTAAAGACTGGTCAAGGGTCAAGGTTACTGTGATCTTGTAAATCATGTTTTTGTTCTTGTGAACGCAACATCTCATCAACACCTAGTGGGAATTTCTTCAAATTTGGTACAAATGTAAAAGATGAACTGATTGTATTTCGGTGGTCGAAGGTCTGGTGACCCATGAGTCTTGAAAAAAGGGTATATAGTATGTAGCCTGAAACTACACTGGTTGGCAGGGGGGGGTAATAATTAGTTTTATGTTTATTTGTCTGACACATTATGACATAATCTGATCCTTTTGCGTTTTCTGTTTTCCCCTCCTCTCTGTTGCAGTTCATTGTTGTGTTCGTGGTGAAGGTGTTAAAGGTGAAGGAGGTAAATGATGTCAGGGAGTATGAGGACGAGGACGGCAGCAAGGCGGCGGCAGGTCGTCAACGAGACCCTCAGGCGGCAAACAAAGATGATGATGATGCTGGACATCACAACTCTACCCAGGGGTGAGCAGCACCTTCACATGCTGTCATTCCTTAAATCTATCACAGACACCACAGCCAGCTGTTGGCAGGTTTTCACTTTAGATGCAGAATTATTTTAGGAGCAGATTGGCAGGAAAACAAACCTGCTGTTTAAGATGCTATTTGTGTAATGTCCACATAATTAAAGGATTAGTTTTAACATGGGTCATTAACAAACTGATAAAAAGATGCTGCCTGCTGATTCCACTCCAGAGTTAAGTTCTCCCAGAGCAATGTGTAGTGCTGGTGGTGCTGCACTGCTGTTATGAAACCATGGAGAAGATGGACGACACGTATTCCCTTCCTCCACTATCCCAAAGTAAAATATCCTGGATACGAAGGCTGCCTTCCTGCTCTGAAGACGTGATCTGGAGTCAGAGTAGGGATCGGGGGGATGGAGCTGCAGTGTGAATGTCTCACTGATACACGCACTTGACCAATTGCGAGTCGGTCTTTGCTGTCAATCATGATATTTCACCTCGTTTGTATAGCATCAAATAACTAAAGGAAACCAAACTTTACTGGAAAAGTGAACAAGTGAACATACACCAGTGATAAGAACTACCTGAAATGACAGAAAACATCTTTTAAATTTTTATTTAATGTGTACTGTTTATTTTTTGGTCTGGCCCATGTTCCATCCAATAACATGGAGGAGGCAAAGTTTATGAACTATGACCTATACTGCAGCACTACTATTACTACTACTACTATTACTACTACTACTACTACTACTACTACTAATACTACAATCAGGCATTAATGTTGGAAAATGGTGCATGTGACACTTGGATGGATTTGATCAATATTGGAATCTGATGGGTGAACAAATAAGTTCATTTCATTTCCTGACTGATTATTTGATAATCATTGCTTCATAAGAAGAAGTGCAGTAGAGAATTCGTTTTTCTACCCATGAAGCAACTGTCTTGTGTAACTCAATCATCTCTTGTATTGCGTAAGCACTTTTCCCTGGTGAGCTTTAAACAGGGAAATGCTATCTTGACTAAAACCAGCGTGTTGTGCCATTATCTGAACGTACGGATGCATCTGCTTTTATCAGCCTTGTAGTATATGACCAACTCGAGCCCCCCCTATCATCTTCTGATCACTATCACTGCAACCTTTGACCACTTCATCTTCAAGACTCTGGAACTGCTGACGACTTCTTCCCCCATCCAGAATATTCTGAGAAAAAAATTGACTGTTGTGGTACAATTTAAATATTTGATAACTCAGGCAGATTAAGAGTTTTTCACTGTTGCCTCTTTCCTTCTTCCTGACGGCAGAAAGAGCAGCGCTCCCCCTGAGCTTGTGTAACAAATGTCCTGTAGGCTGATGGGATCAAAGACACTGTGACCATATGGACGTGTGATTATGTGGCTTCTTATCTGACTGGCCTTGAACACCACTGATATCCCCTCTGCCTGCTAATTCCTCACATCTGCTGATCACCTCAGGACCTGACCAGCTTATTCTCTCCTCCTCACTCCCCTCCCTCACCCCCCCCTCTTTCTCTCTCTCTGCAGGAAGCACGTGCAGAACGGGGTCACCAAAGAGAAGCATCTATAATGGGTTCTCTGTCGCCACCACCTGGAACTAGGCTACAAGTACAACCAAGACGCTCTCTGTGGGACGGCTCCTTCTCAGATCGCAGCTCCTGAGGGGAAGAGTGCTTCAAAACAGAAAAGGAAGGAGAAGTCAGGGCACATTGAGTTTTTTAAATTTCTCTTTATTGGGTTTAGAACATTTGACTTCATCACTGTTTAGTTTTTTTTTGTATTAGAGCACTATGAATGTTATTTCAGGTGACTTTACGTGTTATTCTTGCTAACTTAACATTCACTAGATTCAGTAGAAACAAACCAGTGGGCTGGGCTGTGATCGTAGAACAGTGTCATATTAACTGTTATTATCATGATCAGCACAGCAGCACAAAGACCAGGTAAAGGATTAGTCCTGTTGTGGGTCTGTAGACCTGTAGTCACCTTTAGTAGCCCCACAGATAAGAGACACGCTGACTGTCGGGGTCAGACGTGTTTGCCGTCACTTCCTTTCCTCCTCCTCCCTCTTCTGACTCCGTCCTCCCTCTTTCTCTCTCCGATGGAGAACAGGCTAAAAGAATCCAACCAGAGGGAAACATCCCCTTCTCACGGGAACTGTCTTTATGTCGGCTGTGATGCTGGAGAGCTTGTCCAGGTGCTGTTACACCACATGTATTGATTTCTCATATCATTGCACAAATCAGTGGTGGCGACTGCACAGCTCTGCTCCCCCTCCCTGCATCCATTAGTGTGAATGGAAAAGCCACATTGATGTGTGTGGGTACGCGTGTCGCGTGTGGGTGTGTTCCAGGATGCGGAGGAGCAGCCGAGTCTTTTAAACTCACAACATTTCACCTCTCAGTTTGTCTCGTGTACTGATGATCAACAGGTGATGGGAATATTCACTCGTTCATTCCCGTACAGAAAAAAAAAACCTTGTATTATTGTTTGTGTTTCCTCGTGTGTGTCCCAGCGTATATCTGCTGCTGCACTGACATGAAGGCATTCAAGCTGAACGTTGCTTTAATGACAGCCAATAGCTGGAATTGATAGATTGGGTTTTAAGTGTCACCCTCATGGTTTTAATTTGTGGAATTGAATCACGTTAATAACCGGTTCACATCGATTGGGGGTCTGAGGAAATAGGGAACAAACAGCCCAGGACTTGTTTTTAAGATAAAATTATGAAATAAAACATCATGTATGCACACATTATGGTATTTAGGAATGCATGATATCGGAATGATTTAAAAAAAAAAAAAAAAAATGCTATGAAATTGTCTTACAAACATTGAAGAAAAAAAATCATCTAACTGTGTAATCACATGTCTTTATAAATGTCTAAAATTCTTCCTGAACGGTGAGCAGCCGTGACCACTGAACACACGTGACGTCGGCAGACACAGAAACCTTCGTCTGGCATTGAAATGTGAATCTTTTAGCCGAGTCCTGCACGTGGGAGGATGTTTGATGCCTACGAACACGTTCAATTAAAGTGAAAGGGAACGATTTCATTTTGACCATCGTCTGTGGATCCCGCTGCTTTACTCTACGTGTGTTTAGTGGGAGCAGCTGCTGCACCTGTAGAAAATAAGGGATATTTCTACTCTTCCTACCTTCTCGATCAAATTCAAGCTTTTGTTTGGATGAACAGCTGCTTGTGCTGCTGGATCAGGCCGCAGATGTCGTCTGTCTGAGCGTTTGTCTTTTTTTTTTTTTGGTTTATCTGTTTGTCTTCCACGATTCTCACCTCAGCTATTTGAGGTGTTGAAACAAACGTTTTTCAGCAATCACTATTTTTGTTATTATTATTTTTGTCGCTGTAGTTCAGGTTATAATTGTTGATTTCTTTTGGAATTGCTGCTGTTTTAATTTTATTCTCTGAGAGCACTGTTTGTATTCCAGTTGTTGTTTTTCTGCTGTGTCAGTGACGTTCTGCTCAGATCAGATCATTTCCAGGGACCAGGGAGACGTAGGGAGACACAACAAACATCTGGATTTAGTTCCATAATCTCGTCTTTTTTAATCGAAATGCTGGCTCCCACTCATTTTACTGTAGTCATTGCACACGTGTACTGTAAGCGACATGCTTTATCAGACATGTCACTGTGTGTGTAATATATCAGGCACTCAGTGTCAGACTGGTTTTTACCGGCGTGGTGTTCTGGCAGGAAGTGACCCCCGGTGTCCTGCCCGCTCGACTGTGAGACTAGATTATCATAGTTTGTTGATTTATTGTTTTGGTTATTATGTGATAACAGACGAGGGACGGGTGGGATGACGCCCACAGAGTCCTGTGATCTGGATTAGGTGCATCTGGTATGGTACTAAGTGCAGAAGGTGCCTCTTCAGTTTCTCCTACGCTCTCCAGTTGTGTCAAACAGTGCTGTAACGATGAGAGGTGGGAGATATGAAGATGTACGTAATCACGATTTCAATCTGGGATTTAGTTTTTTCCTTAATATCATGCTAACTGTACTTTAAACATCGCTGGGTGTATTCAGAACAATATTTTTAATCTATTAGATGTTTTCTGGCTTTCTCAGTTTTTACAAATTATACTGATAACTGATTTTCTTACTTTAACCATGAAGAATTTATTTGTCCATTTATAAACTTTCAAACCTCGTATTACCACACATTGTCAGCACTGAGGAGCAATGCTTCCCAAACTAGGGGTTGGGAGACACAGAATGAGGGTCACAAGAGGATTTCTAGATTATGTGGCATCATTGTTTTGGGGGTCAGAGGCTGTTGAACCTCTCTGTTGATGTGAGTCCTGAACGATGCAAATGAGTCTAATAGTCTGAGCTCCGGCTCAGAGTGTTTTAATTCAACCTCATTCTTCCGCACGAGATGATTTTCTCACACACCTGTGTAAGAGCTGTGATATCACCCTGTGTATAAATGTCAGCACATGAAATCATGTATATTATGAGGATTTTGTCCCCCCCCCCCCCCGACTGCTACTCCCGCAACTGCTGAAACTGTCCAAAACTGAATGAAGATTGAGAGAAAGTCACTTTATTTTTCATTCTGATCTGATTTGGCTGATTCTTATTTAAATGTTTGATACAACATTGGCTCACACTTCACTAACACAGCTCATGTTTGGTTTACGTTGTTGGACACATGTCGCCTGTGAAGCTCAGTTCTGTCAGACAGCTCACGGGGGACGGATTTATTCCGTGTGTGGAGTTCAGAATTGATAATTAGTAAATGTGTTGGCAAACAGATCAGTAAAATACCACCAACTAGAATGATACTCACTATCATCAGGTGTCCCTCCACCAAAGTCTAACAGTCCTCTTAAATTAAATCAACCAAGTACTCACACTCATGGAGACAATTCCCGAAAGGCATTTTGTTTTCAGGTCGTGACAATGTACATATGTGAGCACGATATGTCAAGTAAGCCTTGGAGGAATCAAAGATGAACTGATTCGACTTGAGTGATCAAAGATATTATGTGAGTCTTTAAAAAACTGTGTGTAGACAAACTGCACTGGTTGGAGGACTGTAAATTTAGTTCAATCAAGATCGATGCATTATTTCCAGGGAAATTGGTGAAAACATAAAAAATGTAATAAATAACTGCCCTATCCATCCCTCAGCGGGATCCGCTCCAAAATTGAATGGCTTCTCTCTTGGCCAATGTCCCATCACTCCCAGAAATCTGCTCAGTAGTTATTGAAGAATCCTGCTGACAAGCAAACCGAGAAGTGTGAAAACAACCTGCTTAGGTACCGACAGGAAGTCTGCAGCACATTTGAGATGCAGCTGGAGTTGGATGGTAGTAAACATGAGTTGTCTGAACTGACTCACAGGCGTCATGTCATTATGACACAAAGCGTCTGCATGATTGCGTCGATTGTGCCAAATCGTCCCCCTAAATAACGAGGTGTTTGTGGGAGCTGGTGAAAAGCTTGTAGAGAGCGGCGGTCTATAGAAAAGCCCTACAGGTGTTTCTTATAAATTGCACTGTAATTTATTAGTATTGTTTTTATTGTTCATTAGTAGATCTAAATTAGAAATAAGGGAGAATTTGGTTTTTTTTTAACGACTTTCTGGTTTAAATCATAATTTAAATCTCTTCAATCAAAAGTGTATTTGAACGATAGATTTCAACAAAAGTGTAAACTCTATAAATTGCCCCGTTTGTTTGTTTTTGTTCTGTTCTATAAATCGGATCACTTTCTAAAATCTGACAACTTGAGACTTGCTCTTTTGTAATAGTTTTAATACCATTCAAGAAATGTTTTACTTTTTCCTCTCCCATAAAATAAAACTTGTCATTAAAACAAGGACATGTTTCTCATGACTTTTCCTTTGTCATCGTTTATTTTAAATCACAACTGATATCGTTGTCATCGCACAGATCAAGAGTCGAGGATGAGGTGAAACAAGAGTTCAGAGCAGAGTTCTTCTCAGTGCACACATGAAAACTGCTTCAATAAATTAAAAACTCACATGTACCACACAGTATTTCCCTCATGTTGGTGAATACACAGTCACTCTCTGTTGCGAGGAGGGGGGGGGGGTTGATACAGTTCATGCAGTCACACACAGAAAATACGAAACAGTGAAAAAAACCCATGACACGCAAGGAAGGTGGAGGCAGAAAGATCAAGGAAACAATACAAAGTTATTGTTGAAGTGACACAACTTATTACCTGGATGTGTTTAAGATCATTTATCTAATCCAACATTTTAAGACATTGATGTATAAATACTGCAGCTCTGGTTTGACACAGCTCTAAAAACCTTCTGATTGAGTCGGTTGTTTTTGCTTCAGTCAGCAAGAGACATGATTTCTACTGATAAAAAAGGAGTAAAGGGGGAAGTTTTATCTCATCGACTCCCACCGGCTCCGATTAGACAAGAAAACATGATTGTTGCGTGTGACCTTTTGGAACATGAGCGTTCAGATTAGAGACCTTCAGCATCATTTTTTTAATCAAATCAAGATAAAAAGAAAGACATTGAAAATGTGAAACAATCAAACACCAACAGAGAAATAAACCTGGAAAAAGGCAACGCAAAAAGAATCTGTTATCAAATTTCTATATATTAAATGGGGAGAAAGTTTCATACACACAATAATTATTTGAAAATGATTTTCTTTTCCATTCAGCTTTATTTTAATGTTAATTTACTCACTACCATCAAGATTAAATAAATCCTACTTCACATTTTATTTCGACAACTTGTCTTTTCCGTAAACTCGTATTTTCGGAGTCATTTTCTCGTCTGCTCATTGCAGCACTTGCAGATCTATATCTACGTTCTTAGTGACGTAATCCCCATGTCCTTACTGACTATGAAGAGATGTAGAACCAACAGATCGATCAATGAACAGAAACACAGGGAAACAGGCGGCTTCTACAGGAACTAATAATCTAAAGATGTGGTTGGTCAACACGTCTCTGAACAAAATTAATTCTGGACTAAACTCTGTGTGGTCAGTTTCCTTCCAGTCACCCAAGAAAACATGCAACATGAGTAAACTGAGGAGAGGAATTTAAAGGCAGTGTCACATAATCTCACTTCATCGGTTCGTAGACCTCTGAGTTGTGAACACATGATTTTAAATCTAACAAAAGAGTCAAAGAGTGAAATATTTCCAATACTTGGGATATCAGAAAACAAAGACGAGACATCTGTGGAGAGAAGAATGATTCCTGATTATTCTGGTCCTTAAAACAGAAAACGGATTAAGTTGGCAGCAGGACAGTTTCTGACATCATAGTTTGTGGATCAGGATTAAGGACGTGGAAGTGATTCTGCTGGTTTGGAAACCACTGCGAGAACTGCAGCTCGACCCAGCGTCTATGTTCTTACTGGCTCGAGTTTCATGTATCAGACGGGAGGGGGTCAGGAACAGGAAAGAGGTGGGTGGGTTGGATTAGTGGACCTTCGCCTTGGGTTGAGTGATTCTGCGGACAACACTGTAGAGGACTCCGAAATTCTGTTCAGAGACGACAAAACCAGAGACGGTGTTCAGTTCATGTGTCCAGAAGAAAAGGTCCAAAACACATCAGCACATATCACAAGCAGCTTTTAAAGGTCGCTTGAGAAACAATTTCAGCCTGATTGTATGTTTCATGTAGAGATGAAGTCCAACAGGAAAATCATGGTCCAATTAAATTGTATCTACTTATCAAATAAATCGTTTTTTTAAATTATCAGACCGAACATATTGAAATATGTCAATTCTGATATTCACGCAGCCAAACTAACCCTAACCCGACAAACATGTGATGCATGAACAGCCACTTACCTGGATCGCTAGGTACATCATCCCTAAGTAGGCTGCGATGCAGACAGCCAGCAGCAGGTCGAAAATAGCAGGCTTCACTCTGAGGGAGAGAGAGAACAGCAGCAGAGAGAGGGAGCGTTAAACAGTGAAAGACAGTTAGAAATGGTCGCTCTCATTATGTGATGGCCGTTTTTCAGTAAGGACTAAAATGTAAGAAATGTAGTGAACTGAGGATTCATTGCAACTAAACGAGACAGACTGCTGATGTTCCAGATAGCCGAGAGCCGGAGAGCTTTTACTGAGCGACAGTAAATCAGTATGAGCTGCAGTAAAAGATTATAGATGGATAGGAGGGAGAGGAGCCGATTAAAGTTTACCTGTAAGCATTCATGGTTTGTTTGAGCTGGTCATAGAAAACAAACTCTGGATCCCTGAGGAGGAGAAAGATGAAAACTTTAACATCAAGAGCAGAAAACCGATCAAAACGCACTGATATGAATATTATTTGACGACCTGCATTTCAAACCGTAACCCAGTGTGCATCAGTGTTTTCGGTTCCACCCTCGTGTTTACCTTTTGTCAGCTTTGACATAGTGTCTCTTGACGTCCTTGAGGTAACGTCCGAGGTGATACTCCAGAGTGGACACCACGCTGCTGTCTTTGTCCAGCAGCTGTGCAGCACGTGGCTGCGCTGTGAGCCAGTCCACCACCGCCGATAACTGCTCCTCCTGCACCTGCTGATGTGGCACAAGCCAAATTATTACTACTTCACAATATGAACACGATATGAACACGATATGAACACGGCCCAACAGAGATTTACCACCAGCCTGTGATGAAAAACACCAAAGTGAAATAAATGTAAAAACTGTAGATAATCATTATATTAAGTAATACCTGTGTTTCTAAGTAATTTGACCTGCTTGCTTTTAGATTTTAATTTTTACTGAATAATATTCTAAATATTCTGAACAACACAAGTTATGAACTAGAACAAAAGGAGGCCAATGTTACCAATGTTTTATTTTCTTGTGGAGATCTATTACGACTGTGCCCACATGAGAGCCGCATCAGGAGTTTCCAGTCTTGGCAGGTTCAGGGACTTGTCTATTGCAGCAGCGCCCTCTGCAGCAGCACATGTGTATTAAGTCTGTTGGGATCCGTGTCCAAGCTATTAAGTGGTTTTCATTTATATAAAAACCCCAAAGCTTATCAATC
Source organism: Paralichthys olivaceus (assembly GCF_024713975.1). NCBI lineage: Eukaryota > Metazoa > Chordata > Actinopteri > Pleuronectiformes > Paralichthyidae > Paralichthys > Paralichthys olivaceus. The sequence continues at coordinate 13,173,969 of NC_091095.1, read as the reverse complement.
TCTGACTGAGTAGTTTCCTCTCTGAATACTGGAGATGAACTCTGGTTTTCAACTTAATTACTCTTGATTCTGACAACTGATGCTGCAACTTTCAGTCGTTGACACACTTCTCGCTAAAGTTACAAACAGCAAGAACGTTCAGGGTGAGGATGGAAGTGGCTTCATTTTCCATATTTCACACAGATTCTGAAGCTGTGATTATGTGGTAAGAAAAGTTGAATAGCGTTGCTTTCATGCAGGGACACGTTTCAGCTGTCACTGATTAATCTGTTTCACTAAATCCAGTTTTATTGTGTGGTGCCAAATCTGCTCGTCATTGTTCGTGCAGTCAGTTTTGCTCCAGAAACACAGCTAAACTTTAAAATGATGCAATAACCTGAAAACCTTCTCCTGCCAAGGCTTTACCTGCATCACTGAGTCTCTTACAGTGCATGTAATTTTAATGACTTACCATTTGTTCAGTGAAGATCTGCAGGTCTCCGGGGGCCCCCTGAGCAGCAGAACATAAATATCACATCACAGGCAGGTAACAGGCAAAGCTTTTACTGTTTCCCCCCCATACATTTTCTCATCATTCATTTGTACCTTCTCTGTGAGGTTGTAGATGACCCTGGCCAGTGCCTCTGCTACCACCTTGGTGTTCCTGCCAAGTTTCTTTACATCGACGTGAGGCCTGTAAGACACAAGCACAAGTTTGCTGACAGTTCGAGAGATAGTAAAAAGACAAAGAGTCTGATCCCAGAGCACCTAGAGCCACCGAAGAGTAGGTTTAGAAAAATACAGACAGACTGACAGAGAGAAGGACCGCTACAGAAGTAAAAGAGGATTAATAGAAGTTAAACAATTGTAAATGGTAACTGATGATGGATATGATTACCCTGATCAAGCACCTGAACAATTCAGTTTGTCATGAAAGTGACATCAACGATATGAAGGAAGACAGCTAGGATGGAAACTTGGTGATTGAGAGACTTGCAGTAATGAACCCACCCAGCAGGGGGCTCTCCCGCTCCGTGGCGAGAGGAGGGGGACACTGACCGCGAGTCCATGATGCTGGAGCGCTGAGCCAGGCGGTGCGAGGGGAGGTGTGACAGAGTGAAGGCCGGCAGCCGGCGGATCCCGAAGCGCTCGTGCTCCCAGGCCAGCATGTCGTCGGCCAGGTTGATTTTCTTGTGGACCATGGAGAACTTGACCTCCGGGTACTGACTGCTCACCACCTGAGGAAGAGAGGGGGACAGGAAACGACGGCCGCTGCGTCAGTTTCCTGAAACTTTTCTACAGGCTTCAAATTAAAGGTGCAGTGAAACAAACTAGTGTGGCTGGGTTTGCTGATATACTCAGATATGAAAACTTTGGATGTCAATTTCTTCTGAATATATAAAATCGTCTTTCTTTACTCACCTGTTTAAGGATCTAGATAAATGTCTAATTATTTAACTGTATCACTGTCTGAAGTGTATCAAGCAGCGTCATTCTTACCGTCTCCAGCTCCTTGAGCAGAGAATACTGTGGAGTTCCCTCTTTAGGAGGTTTGGACACATGGAGGTGCATAGAGTCTCCGTTCCCCAGAGTGTCCAGACACAACACGAAGGCCACGTTGTCCTGCAGCAGACTGGAGTCTATTGTCAGAGGAAGAGGTGCAACAGTAGAGAGAGATAATAAATATATTAATGATTGTCGAATCAAGTAGCATATATAAGAAAAAACTAGAGCTAGAACTCATCAAACTGGCACATAGAGCACAGTGCATGATAGTCATGGTGCCATTTGAATCTGTTCTATACTCGTCTATAAGTTGTGTGTGTGTTAAAGATGCTGGACGTTACCTGTGTGGTCCAAATTCTCCTCCAGCCAACGTTTGGTGCCCTGGTAATTAAACTTCCCTCCACCCGACACGAAGAACAGCAGGTTGTACCTGAAAACAACAGGATTCACAAATGAGTTAAAAAGGTAATGGATGAAGATGATGTGTGTAAAGTCCATTACTCCTTTTCTAACCACGTTCAGCTGCTGTACAGTTCATCCAGACATCACAATGTTATAATTACAGTCAGATGTGATGCTGATAGCGATACATGACGGTGTCAAACAATATGTTTTTTGGCTTTTTTTAATTTAGCTAAAACAGTTTAAAAAATAACCTTTGAGCTTCAGGAGACACAAAATGATCTACAAAACAGTCTGAATGTGAAGGTCGCTGTCATTCCTCACCCGGCGTGTGTCCTCTTGTAGGTGTAGAGTTTCGAGAAGAGACGAGCCAGCTCTAGTAACATGGACACTCCACTACCGTTGGAGTCGGCACCGTACGACAGCCACTGGACACAACGCAGGCACAGAGTCACATTACTTTTCTCGCTTGCTCTCTATTTACTGACATTGCTGTGTTAGTTCCTGAAGTATCATTGTATGAATTCATCAAATTTAACCAAATCCTACAGAGATCTGCAGACAAAATATTTATGCTGCTAAATGTTTTAAAGGTGTGGGGGAGGATTTGTTAGAAGAAAGAAGCAGTGAACATACTGGAGCGACTCCAAACGAGTCGTAGTGTGACACCACCACGATAGTGGGCAAGTCCTCTCCTCCAACTCCAGCCAAACGACCCTGGTGGAAAGCATAAGAACAGATTAGAAACTGAGTCTGTCGCACTGAATTTAGCAACGCAAATGCAACTGGGTGTATTCAAGTGTCTGGCAGTGTGACTGTGGAGAGCTGAAGTGAGTCACAGTCGACCTCCTGACCACAAACCCTCTAATCCCCTGCAGTGTGACTAAACCTCTTTTTACTTCTAAAATCTCAAATTAGCAACTCCTGAACTAAAACTTGTGCTGCTTCATTTTGTGCCTTTCTGACTAAAACAGTTTGACTTCAAACAAACTTAAACAATGAGCGCTGCCATTCACTTCCTTTCATGAACCAATGTAAGACCAGGCAATCAATTCTTGCTGAGTCTGGATGAAAGAATAGATGACATCAGAGGCCTGTACAACGAAGCAGGGTTAAACTCTTTTCATAATAAAGGTCTATGGTCTCACATTCAGCTTAATATTCCATTTGTTTCGGGTAAACAGGTGTTGTTAGATATTAATTGAAGTTTAATCTTGTCAACAAAAGAAAAAGCAAACCAAAGCAACAATCAGCCCTCTCAGGCACCAGGCTGCAGAATGTGTCAGTGTTTGTGTTCAATCATCATGTGACAAAGAGAAACTGAATAAACACCAAATGAAATTGCAGCAGTGAGACTCTCTTAACAAATTCATCTTTGACTAAAAACCCTCAGGCTTTCAGTACACACAGCAGTTTTTGTTCAGGAGTTTAAGCCCACACACATAGAGAAAAACACACAATGGACACTAAGCTACTGCAGCAGGTAGCACACTAGATTCCCAAAGCCTGTTACAGCTAAAGGTACCAGGAGACGTTCTACCTCCACCTCACAAGTGGATGTTTTCTTATTTGGAGCCGGGCTAATTAGTGAAATCATTTTCTTAAGAAAAGCAAACCCAAAAGGTGGAGTTTTAGCAGCTCATTGCTTGATCAGTTTTACTCTTCTCTTGATTTGAAAAAGGGGATTTAAAGGATTAAGGAAATACCTCATCTTGTGGAATGATGTTGTATTATTTTATATTGTATTGTTTGTATTATACATGACAGGCACAACCCGAGGCTGGTAGAGCGGTGACAACTGCACCTGAACAAACACCGATCACATATTTATGAATGCAATTCACTAAAACCAGATCTCCTATTTAATAAAAAACTGAACTGAAGATTTGAAAAACTTGGAATATACTGAGAACTGTGCATATGATTATGATATTTGCAAGTGAACAACAACCTATCCACTGCCTGCTGCAACTGAGGATATCTGTCTGTTAAGAAAATAGTATATGCAAACTAAATTAAAAATTGGCTCTTGAAGGGGAAAACAAGTCACCTCTAAACTGGTGATGGCCCAGTCGTTGACTGCTTTGCTCTGAGCTCCACTGGTGACCATCTGGAAGCCGTTTGCTGTGGCCGTGTGCAGCAGCACTGAAGAAAACAGAGTAAAATTAAATTCATCACTGATCTTTGTGCTATCCAGTCAAACATTGTGAGACCTGACTTTTTGATCCAAGTGTGTTACAGTTGGTTTGGTGAGTGATGAGTTTCACCTTCAGCAGCTGACAAAGAGCCCTGTGAGGAGGACGAGGTCAGGGTCTGGGTGTAGATGGACAGCAGCTCATCGTCCTCCATGGCAAAGTACACGGGGACAATGGTCTCAGTGGCTAACATCTCTGGCTCCAGCTCCATAAACTGCTACAGAAGCAAGAAGACAAGACAAAAGACACATATTGAAGACACTGGTTAAAGAGAAAAGACATTTAACCAAATAAATAACTCAAACATCTGCTACTGCTGGATTCCAGAGGGAGTAATGATCCCACTCGTACAGTGTGAAGTCTAATTAGTGACAGCTTATGCAGTTATCTTCACTGACTTAATGCTAAATCTCAGCAATCAGAATGATTGAAAGAAAATCCCTGTGTTACTGTTAACCATTGTTGTTTCTCGTTCATAGTATTTTCTGTAAGTGTGCAATCGGCTACAGAGTAGACAATCTGCTTCCTGTTTACACTGACATGCCCAGTGTATGTGTGCGGTCACGTATAATCCACATATCCACAACGTCATTTACGTTGGTGCGGAGCTAAAATGCTTGTGTGGACAGAGATCATTTTAGTTTTTAAAACAAAAACATAGGTCTTCTTTAGCTGAATATGTGTGGATCAACTCAACAGATGTTTTGTACAGTTTACCCTCAATGACTTACATAGTTAGTTCACAACAATTGAACAAAGAGTGGAATCACTTCAAGTCAAAAGACAACTAAAGCCTTATTTGTGACCATAGTGTGTGTCAGTACCTGCACTATGTCCTGGGGCATAGCAGACATATTCTTGGGCAGCGTGATGACCACAGCTCCCGCTGACTGGCGCAGGGCTTTCTGGTACTTGTCGTAGGAGAAGTCTGCGAGCCGCATGATAACACAGCGACGACTTAGTACCTCTGCCTCCACAGTACGAGCCTCAGTGTTCAGGATGGCGTTCCTGGTACCTGGGGACAACGACATCTATTAATCATTCAAAAATGGACTCCTGACTTTTGTGAAGAGGACCAGGCGAGGAGTAACACAACAGACCGTGTCACACTGAGACAAGGACAAAGGTCAATAGAGGATGTGTGGAGTTGATGATCTGTTAGTCAGGTTTGGCAGCTTCCAATGATTATCATCACTAACACTGGAGACAAAGTGGAAGCTTCATCTTCACCTGCTCTCACATGTACACACAGAACTTCAGAAGTGATCGTGTCATGTCATCAGTGTGAAACCTTAGAGGAGGAGGAGTGATCACATTTGTTGACCTATATTTTGTCTCCACCATGTGTAACTTGGATTTTTCACTGTCGCTAAGCTAATGGTGAATCAATACGTCCAGCCACAGTTTTAATAAAGGGACACACACGTTAGCATTTGCGGACAGATTTAAATTTCAGGTCATGATCCCGATTTGGCAAACGGTGCTAAGCTTTAGCATTAGCAGCTAGTTAGCTGTAGCGACCCCTGCGTGCTGTCGTTCAGGAGGCTGCATAAAGCTGCTGGGAGACGGACCGGCTCGAGGGCCGAGTCGCCGCAGTGACGCGAACATTCGTTCCTGGGTGACGGACCGGAGAAGCGACCGACTCACCGTAGGGCTGTCCCTGCAGGTCGTACTGCTGCATGCGGTACACCGTGAACTCATGCGCCGCCTCGGCCGGGAGCGGTGACACCAGGATGAGCACCGCGGGGATGAACACGATGAAGGTGAGGGGAAAGGAAGATTTAAACATGTTGTCGAACACTTCACTCGCCTCCTCGAACATGTTGGCGATTCTGTTGAGTGCACAGCCGGGGAAGGAACACTGTTTTCAGCTGTCACCGCTTTCACACACACCGACAACCGGGGACCGAGCTCAAGCTAACAACCGGAGCCTGTGCTACAGAATTCTGATCAGGCAAATGACGGAAGCGCCTCTGTCTCTGGACTGAGACAATAATAAATCCAACAGTGTCACTGGTTTGATAAAATACTTCATTTAGGTTTAAATGTTTGAAATAAAGTGTTTACTTATAACATTAATCTGTTAATTCAATATTTCCAAGATGAATAATCCAGGGTCCTTCAGGGATCTTGAAGGACAGCTACAAATGTAAGAGGCATGGAGTAGTTTGTGTCACTAGATGGCGCAGTACACCACACCTCTGAGAATATGGACTTCAATACAATAACATCATCATAAATATATAGTCAACCAAATAATATCAATGACATGCTTTTATTATTATTATGATTAATATTTTTATGTTTCATAAAACTATAGAATTTGGATATATATATATTTATATATATATTTATATATATATAAAAATATCACTTGATGATGAAGCACCATAATCAGGACTAGATCACGAGGCCTATTTGGTGAAATGTATTATTTAACATAGAAATGAATTAATCTGATCATCAATATATTTTTAGGATTTTTGGCACAAGTCACAGTGTTTGGCTCTGCAAGACACAGAGAAATATAAAATGCATTTTCTGTTATTAAATTGTTTTGGCAGTGACCCTGAACAAAGAGATTTAATCTATGAGAAGAGAGGGGGTGCTTTGTACCAAGTTTGGTATCATAGACAATTTTCCATCTGTTTCTTTGGCCGTAAGTGTCCTGCTGTATCTCGGCACATGTCAATTAAGTGTAAAAAGAATGTTTAAGAGTTAATAAATAAATATAAATAAAAGCCCCTCTTGTTCTCCTCCTGTAACATATTCTTGCTGACTCATCTTGCACTTTTGGGCATGTAGATAACACATCCAATCAAATTACATTATTCACTCAATCACTTTAAGGGAAAGGTAACAGGATTACAAAGAGATCCGAAAGGCTCTCCTTCTTCTATCCATCCATTAATGTGCAAATGTTTTGGTTTTAGACAAATAGGTGAAGGGAAATGAAATTGGAGCATTTGCCTGGAATCATCTTCCATCACATCCTCTGCTAAAACGAATGTAGAGTAAAAAATAAAATGCAAATGATATTAATAAAAGTAAAAAGCCTGAGTCCAGCTGGGAGGAGCAGAAAACCATAGTCTCTCTCTCTCTCTCATCTCCTCCATCCCCGTCACTCTCTCCTGGGGCTGCTCTACTAAGTGGAAGATTAATGCTGATATGATGTCCTGCCATCCCACTTAATGGACCTTGGCGTCATTATTTCCTGTTGTATGAGTAATCCAGGCCCAGGCTGGTGAGAGGTTGAGCAGCACACAAAGCATAAAACCAATTAAGCGTGGACGTTGAGACTTATTGTAATGAGTTCACATTACTGAGGAATTAATGTTTGCAGATGACTCACGGTCTGGTCTGAGGAAAACATGGCTGCTGCTCAACATAAAGACAAAAGTAGAAAAGAACACTTGTTTCAAGAGGAAAATAGAGTTATTGTGCTGAATGTGCGTGAGTCATGTCACATGAATCTAATTCCTCAAAATTCATAACATCCTGTCATCACAGGATGGACACAGTGGCTCACGAAAAAATACACGTGGTCACTTGATGTGGCGTTTATCAAAAAACATCCTTAGAAAACGTGACACACACACACACACACACACACACACACACCATCTCCATGACTTTAGAGTACATAACCTTGTCTTACATTGATTTCCTGGAGACTTACTCTAGCCTTAACCAGTTACTACTTGCCTAATCCTTACCCCAACTTTAACCTAACCTCAACACGTGTCTTCAACTTCAAGTTTATTGCTTTATGTTATACTAATACTTGATTTTTGTAACCCCACCAGGACCAGATCATACCTAACTCTCACTTTAACCTGATCACAATTCACATCTTACTCGTTGACCTCAAAACCTTAAGTTTCGCCTCTTTAGTGGCGTTAGAGAGCTTTGGTCCCCATGAGGTTCTGACAAGGTCAATGTTAATACTGGATAAAGTCCTAAAGATGTAACAAAAACAAATATACACACTCACACACACACACACACACACACACACACACACACACACAATGCTCAAGCTGTTCAGTGTCCTCATTTCTTTCCAGTGCTCCTGGGAATGTCCTGAGTCAGACCAGCCTTTGGTCGCGACCCCCGGCCACAGGAAAACACTCGCTGTCTCTGTGCGACCACACAAAAGGTGCAGTCACTGTGTTTGTGGGTAAGTACCATGGATTAATGAGAGATTAGCTTCGTAGTAAGTAAGCAACTTCTGTGTAGCATGCCTATGTAAGCACCCCCCCCTCCTCCTCAGTTTATCACCCCTTTCCATTCTTAGATGGTGCTGTCATTTTCTCACCATGCTGGCAGGTTGCTCAAACACTGGCCACAGTAAAGTGCTTAAACCGCCCAGCGACAAGGTCAGAATCACAGAATACCAAAGACGTACTGTAAGAGGGAGTTGCTCTTTGGCCCGTGCTCTCCACACGAACACCACTGTCCCCACACAATGGTGGTTCAGACCTATGGAGCAGGTCTTCTGAGTCATTCACTCCTTAAAAACACTATAATCCTCTGGATAATGAGCAGAGGCTTGGAAAACAGCAAGATCCTGCTTAATGGATAGATCTGCCAATAAAGACAGAGTGGTCAGAGGATCTGAGTGTTTTTAACCTGATACCGAATCCACTACTCTGAGCTTGTACTTTATACGAATCATCACCTGCTTAAATTATTGTTGGATCCTGACATAATTTTGTTGAGGCTTCATCATGCAAACATCCAAGTAAACCAAAGACAAGCTATATGTATATTTATGTATGTATGTATGGATCATATTATGTTCTGTATTGGGAGTTCTGTCTGGATGTTTGCCTGATGACAGGCTTGAAGGTGGAAATACAATATAATATAGAACTAGAGTGACACTCGGTGATGTAGAGCACATACCTACCGAGGCCCAATGGTCCCCTCATGAAACATTTATATTCACAAATCTGGATTTTTATTTAGATCTGCAACAAATTGAAGTTTCTTGGTCTGACCAGTAGTTTTTGCGTAAACCTTCTAAAATTAACACAAACAAATTGAAAACATAATAACGTAATACACTTATTAAAAACATACATGCGGATTATAGTTTGTGGACAGACTTTCATTTTCTTTAGATGCTGTTTTTTTAATCAACTTTCCAAAACAACCACAGTTACAATTTTTTTAAATCTTCAATACTCCTGAACTGCAGGTGGAACCCCTGTATTCAACACTTCATTTAAATCAAAGTCTGTTACTGTTATTACTAAAGAACTCTCATAATAGATTATTAATTTGATTATTAATACTGACGTATCAAAGGTCCAGTTTGTTGCGTTAGGAGAATTTCTTGGCAGAAATTAATATAATAATTTTAATCTTTTTTTTATTAGTTTATAATCACCTAAAAGTAAGAGCTGTTGTGTTTTTCTTAAATTAGAATAAGACTTTTATACTATATCTACCAGCTCCTCTTTCTTATGTTTTTACGGTAGCCTAGAATGCGCAAACCAAAAAATTAATTTGAGCACAGTGTGTGATTATTTACCACCACTTCGATATAAACATCAATAACAGATATTATCAACATATTTACAAAGGTAGAAGCTGTAATGTCTTTGTGTTTTAGTGGATAGTTTCTATTCATTTAATAAAAGAAGTAGTAAGATAAAAGTATTGTTTGTGAGTGTTTGAACTGCACTTGTTCTCTCAACATGACCTGGTGATGATAGATCTGGTGTGTTTACAGGGATGACAGCTGCCTCTCAATACTAAATATGACCATTCTCTTCCTTTCCTCTCCTGCTGATTTACAGTGATTTGTGGCCACAGGCCCAGTGGAGGCAATATTGCCCCCCCGGCTTCTTTACGTACCCGCCAATTGATTTACCAATCTTTTTCATTAGGGCCGGTGGAAATAAGACAAAGAAGAAGGGAGAACATAGTGTATGACAGCTGAACAGCAGCCACTGAGACCATGAACCTATTTGGTTGCGCTGGGCAACAGTCAGATAATGATGACGAGGCCTCTTGGAGCCAGCCGTTCCATTAGGTTTTGCTAATGCGGTCAGAGGAGGTTGGCGCGGCTCATCCGCCTTCATATCCACTTTCAGAGATGCTCACTCATGCTGGCCACTGGATTCAGATGATCTCTTGCTTCTCTTTTTGCTCTCTCTATTGTCTTGCTTATGCTGTTAACTTCTTTTTCTACTCTCTCTATCATTTTCTCTTCATCTTCTCAATCCTCCTGTCTTTATTCCTCTCCTCTTTTTTGGAGTACATCTATTTAGCGTTGCTGTCTTAGATTAGTTTGTGGTTTTCTTACGGCATCGTCACAGTGAGTTGCACAAGACTAAAGGGTACACACTGTCTCTGAGTTATTACGCTGCGGGGTTTGCGGTAGATTCGCACTTTTGCAACAGAGAATTCCTCGAAGCTTATTTTTAAATCTTGCTTCTCTGATGCTATATATGCATGTCACTGCAGCTTGTGTGGCAAACTGGGAACTCTGGCCTTGTGAAAGAGAGGGAGTGTGTGTGTTGTGGCCGACTATGAGAACTGTGTGAACTGTACATTCAGTGGGTGGGACTCAGAAATTCATGAATGGAGACATGGATGTGCTTGTGCATGAATGTGGCAACCACCTTCTGCATCCTGCTGGGAATGTAATAAGTGCAGCGGGTCTTACCTAATACTTTCCTCTGTCCGTCCATTTTTATCTATCCATCTATCTATCTATCTATCTATCTATCTATCTATCTATCCATCTATCTATCCATTCATTCCTCTATTAACCACAAGTTACATAGTGATGTTTTACTGTATACATTGCAGATGAAAATCTACCTGACACAGGTGCAGATTGTGTTCAAGGACGAGGTTATGTTATTCAGTTTCATTGAAGTTACGCACCAAATGGCAACAGAAAAACATGATCCATTACATGTCACCAATACAAACAGTGGAAGGAAAATACAGCTAAGCGCCTAGCAGTGTGTTTTTCCTTCATCATACATCGTTTACCCAGGAAGTTATTGCAGAGACGGACAAGGCCTTGACATATGATGACAAAGAATAATAGATACCAAGTTTACGGTTTTCTTTATCTATGGTGAGAGCGATTAGGTGACCAAGATGAAACCTCCAGTTACCTTGAATAAAATTTATTTGGGTTTGAAAATTGTTGGAAACATTATCCATCATGTAAAAACACAAGTAAACAAAATAAATAATATACGTCTACATATTCTAAGGTTTTTCTCCGTCTTTCTCAAAATTTACACCTTGAGTCAACACCATGTCCGACCTCCCCACTAATCGTCATTCACCACCTCATACCTGTGCATCTCCACCAGAGCAACCCTGATTTCTCCCAGTACGAGCAGGCCATTCCACTCTCCGCCTCTAGTTCCCTGTCATGTTTCTATCTGCCCGGCTCGTGCATCACAATGGACGCCTGTGCCTGCTGACCTTCTCCCTCACAAAGCACCCCCCCTCCCCCCTAAGCTGAGCGGGAAGTGGCGTCTCTGCCAGCCTAATAAATACAAAAACAAATTGCAGCAGGTTAGAAGTATGCAGCGTGGGCTGGAGCTGTTAATGTAATGAACTTGGCTTCATGGAAATACGAGGCAATTAAACTCCCACGGTGCCTCCCTCTGGCCCAGACAGACAGACCGAAGGTGGGGCGTTAGAGACCCAGGAGTGAGTGACTGTGTGAGAGAGAGAGAGAGAGAAAGAGAGAGAGAGGGAGAGAAGGGGGAGAGAGAGTTGGGGGCTGAAAGAGAGAATAGAGCCATTTAACAGGCTCACAGGAGTAGGAAGTGTGCAGGCTGTGATTGAGCTTAAACACCAATTAGTCATGAGGCTGTCTCGTCCGGAGGTCACGTTGGGCCCACAGGAGCACCGTTCAACCATTGCTCACCCTCCTGCTGTTTGTTTTGCTTGTTTGCCGTCCTGATTGGCCTGATTGCTGACTGATTGCCAGCCAGGTTTAGGTCATTCAGAAGGGGAAAGAGAAACAGGAATGACAGAGCTGGTTGTACCTACAACACAATGTCTGATCATTGTAGTCTGATGATTCTTCTTGCAAACAGAAGGATTGTACTGGGATCAATCTTCTACCGTCTGTTGAAAGAAAAACTCTTGACACTGCTGCCTCAGTTAGTGTTCTTATTGCAGTCTCCAGTTGATTTAAAAACCAAGTACTTATTTTTTAATGGCATTCTGGGACATGTAGGGCTTCACTTTCTTAAGCACAGCCGACTAGGTTGAGGCAAAGTGAAAGAAAAGTTTAATAACTTTAACTAATTGGAAAATAGTTATCTAATCTATTGAACATTACATTGTGGTAATATACATAGTAGTATTTATTTAGAAAAATACAAATTTACAAGGCACACTTGAAACTGACATGCATGCAGTATGATTCTTATCATTTTGCGTGTAGGAGTAGTTTGATTACCACCACTCTGTCAATTCAATTTGAAGTATAGACGTAAATAAAGACTGGTGGCACATGTCCACTTCCTCCCACTCTTCAGAAATAAAGCCAAAATATCCTGGATACAAACACTACCATCTTTCGCCAATGACATAACTTGGAGCCGGAGTCTGCACAGTAGTGAGCTGGGGGGGGTGGAGCTGCAGTACTGAGGTCTTACGAATACTCCATGTCCGTCAATCATGATGTTTTACCACATTTTATAGTATTAAATAACTGAAAAATAAACACTTGAACACAAAACAGTGTGCTAAGAACTACCTTAAATGACAGAAACTATTTTTGATGTTTATTTGACTTTGATGTTTTTGCTTGATCCGTGTCCCATCCACTAAAATGGAGAAGGTGGGTCTTATGTCCGACACCGTAGCCAGCCACCAGGGGGCGATCGAGAATTCTTGGCTTGACTTTTGGGGAGCCGTCATGTCATCTTCATATCCAGATAATGATTTGAAGCCAGAAGCCAGGTAGCTTAGCTTACATTCTGTAAAGAGTGGTAACAGAGGAAAACAGCTAGCATAGCTTTATACTAGCTTTGCCTAACTAAATCAGCATGTTTACCAAAACATTAGACCATTCTTTTAACATGTTTTCGATCAACATGAGATCACAACTGGACAACACAAACAACCGCATGACACGAACAGAGAAACTCTCATGTAGACCTCTGATCTACTCGGCTCAAAGCTTAAATCTAGAACCAGAATCAAATGTGAGATGTTGATCTGGTCCAATCAGACAGGCCCGATCCCAGGGCTTTGGCCACATCTGGTTTGTAATTGGACGTGCTGCTGTTAGGATGATGCAGAGGGTTGAATGGGCTGTTGAAGGCTTTGTTGTCCTCCATCCAGCCAGCTGGAGGAGGTTTATGAGGGAAGTCCAATATCTGCTCCTGGCTCATCACAGCGTGGCTGCTGCAGCGTGGCATCTGCCTCCTGAGCCACGCTGCCTGAGTTATTCTATATCACTCTCTCTCTTCTGTGTGCAGTCTTTGTTTGTTAGGAATATAAATATTGGCTGGCATTTGCCAGATGTACAAGAGAGGGAGAAAGGAGGAGGGGCTAAATAATTAAAATTCTGGTGAACCCTCAGGAAGTAATCAGAACCAGGACACACAGGAGAGAGAGGCGAATGGTTTCCGTCTGCTTCTGTTTGCGCCTGAGCTGAGTTTTGTGTGAAATGAGACTTTTTTTCTGCCACATGGCCCACTCTATTTCTTTATTGGTCTCTGTGGATATCTCAGTCCTGGCCCACAGCTTATCGATGTCACCGCTTTCACAATATCAGCACGGGGCATTAACCCGATCTCCCTGCACAACAAAAAACATCTGTGCTGCTGGTTGTCATAAAGCCGGCTGACCACCTCAGTGAGAGACTGTACTCATGAAAGCTCTTTGGTTTGAATGAGCTCAAAACATCTGCCGGCTTTGAAGCTACCAGGAAGCCGTGCTCTCACTCAGCACTGATAACACTCAGACCTTATAGCCAGAAACTCACATCCATCTGCTTGCTGCAAGCAGGAAATGAAGAAAATGTGATGAAATGAGTGAGGAAAGCAAAGAGTGTGAAGTTAGAACCAGTGTACAATGTGGCGTGTGAACATGGTTTGCATCAACTGTGGACTGAGAGTGATGACTTAGTTTCTATGTAATGCCACAGTGAAGCTACAGTATGCAATAATACAGACGCTACAGTTACCCAGTTACACGTATAAAATGCAGTGGAGAGAGGTTTGGAAAACTTGGTTAAATGTAGTGCTGGTGTTAGATAGAGGGCTGCATCAGATGATAGTTAAAATAGCAACAGATGGCAAAGATTATTTTTTCTTCTTAATTCTTTTGTGATTCTAAATGTTGGCAGAGACAGTGCAGTCCCTGAGCAGTGAGATCAATATATTACAAATACTGAGGATGGTTTTATACAGGAAATATTAAACAAGATCCAGGAATGCTGTCTTTAGTACAGTGCCCCTAACTCACTCCATTTTAAAATCCACATTACCCTTATGATGTAGAGCGGCTAAGTTATTTTCACCTATCGTTATTTTTTTTAACGTTTAAATTGAATTCAGATTCACAGTGGTGCAGTTGTCGGCACTCACTCGCAGCCAGAAGGTTCTTGGTCCGTCTGGGGTCTTTCTGTGTGGTGTTTGCATGTGCTCCCAGTGTCAGTGAGGCTTTTCTCCATGTTCTCTGGCTTCGTCCCTCAGTCTGAAGAAGTGCAGATTGGGGAAAGGTTGTTGTCTTTCTACTTTGACCCTGTGATACACTGGCGACCTGTCAGGGGTGTACCCCGCCTCTCTCCCAATGTCATCTGGGATTGGCTCCCCTGCAACGGTTACAGGGTAAGCGGGGAGATAATGGATCGATGGATGAAGTCAGATTTTGAGAGAGAAGAAACTGAGCCTTAATTAAAGGCATTTGATGACCACAGTTTGTGTCTTTAATAGATTCTATGACAGTCACACAATATACACATTACTTCATCATTACGACATGATACAACATGGTAAGAGCAGAAATCATACTCTGTATATTGAAATCATCATCTCTCCTCAGGAGATATGAGATGTATTTTAAAGTACAACTCAGGCCAATGGTGACACTCCCCTCTTCTTATGGCTGAATCCCAGATGAGAATGCGTTGAGGACCTGACAGCAATCGATTCATCATCCCTCACAGGTCATCCATCACCAGCGACAGGCGTTGAGCTGGGTGAAAGCTCAAGACTGGGCTCTGAGTGCCCCACTGGCTGCTCAGTCCAACATGTGCTTCAGAGAGCCTGTAAGCCAGTGATTTATCCACACTGAGCAGTGTCCACGTGTGGAGGTGATACATCGGTAAAACAGAAAATGGGCAGTGGTTATAGCATAGATCTATTGAAGTCATCCCACAGGCAGAGGGGTGCAACGTGAATCCATGGCAACAGAAATGAGTCACATTTTAAGGATTGAATTTGCTGGATTATGATTCAGATTCAGTCTGATTATCTGATTTAACTAACTTTTCATTTCAGAAATGAAAACGATAGAAGAAGATAAAAATATATTGGGAGCAGTAGCGGAGGTCTCAGCTGAGGAGCTTCTGTTCTCTTTCAGATATAAGTTGCAGGGAACGGTTTAGTGTGGTCTCTCTTGGTCATCACCAAACTTTTTAAGCAAAGTTCAGTAAATGTACATCGATCAGTTTTTAACCCTCCTCAGTTCTCTGCTGTCTGAACTGGAGATCTGTCTGAACAGATCACTTTTCCAACTGAACAATCCAACAACAACAAGATTCAAGCTCGCTTTTTTTAAATTTTATTCTTAACACATTAGCCTCTAGCACTTTTCATAACTACTGTATATGTATACACAGTGTGTGTCTCAGTTGTACTCCCACCTGTCTGACCATCCTCCCCTTTGATGCTGGGCAGTGGTGTGTCATCCAGATGTGGCGGCAGAGGAGAGAAGAGTTCACTTAGTCCCTGGGGATTTTCCCCCCTGAACCCCTCTGGGATGAGCAATATATCCGACGTGTGTGTGTGTGTCCACAGCTCCTCATCCTTTCATTCTTCTTTTACTCTCACTCCTTCATCTTACCTGCTGCTTCACTTCTATTCAGCAGTTATCGTAAGATCTACTGTACTGGATTAAACCTTCAGGATTCTCTCCTGTCTCCTTCACTTCACCATGTTTTTTTCTATGTGAACTCATTTGAAGTAAAATCTTGCTTCCCCATTTTTCAACAGCTCCTTTTTTTCCATCTCATAGCAGGAGGAGCACAGGTCTAGTTAATATTATCCATGATGCCCAGGGCTCTGTCTTGTGCTCACTATCTCACAGTTATGGCTCAATGAGACATGAAAATGTTCATATCACTAGTTTCACCTGTTCCTCTTCTGCTTTGACTAATCTAAATGTCTGTTGATGGTTGAATGACACAGAAAATGGTCTCCCAAAATATAAAAAAGGCATGTTATCCATCGCATTAGCACAGAGTGGATGAGCGAGCGTATTGAAAACCAACGTGCATGTGGCAGTTATGAGCTGAGCAGCAGATGACTCTATATGAAGCATGGGAAAGAAAAGAGTGAGAACTTTCATCTGGAGCCCTCCAGGCAGCATGTATCACCCACAATCCCTCTCTTTAACGGCTTACAGCAGAAAGCGCCGAGCTTTAGGGAACACATGTGTCTATTTTCACTCAAGAGTCAACCACCACCACGCCCGTGTGTGTGTGTTCTAGCTTGTATTTGAGTTACTTTTTCTCATTATATCTGGCAAACTATCGAGGGCAGCTGCAGAGAGGGTGCTCCGACGGTCACAGACGTTATTGATGCAACAAAAAAGTGCAGGACTGTAAAAACTGGAATTCTTCAGCAGCAGAAACAGGCCTCTAGCTACATGATCTGAGTCCTGTGTCAGCAAACCTCTGCCGAGCCTGAAGAGCCCGTGAGCAACCATCGTGAATCACACACTCTTACGTCTGCTGTTGGGAAAAAAAATCTGAAAGTTATCTTGGGATGCAGACATACAGAGAAACAGGACATTAGCAAGAATTTGGGAGTAATCAAATGTATATTTTTATTTAGAGAGTAAAATGAAATGATGCATATTCTGAAAATCATCAGTGTCATTTTTCATGGATGGCCATGCTGCTACCCTGCGTCTGAAGAGGCGAGCGCTGGTTCGGTCTGGAAACAGGATGTGGGCAGGAGAACTGGGCATCTGCCACATGCCATGGAGCCTCTGGAGCTCATTTGCATAGGTTATGTATGTGTGTGTCTGTGCGTGTTTGTATAAGAGTTTAGTTTGCATCTGGGTGTCCATGGAAATCCCTGTGTGCATGTGTGTCTGTGGTATTGTCAGTTTGTGTGTGCTCACTAATTTTGGTTCCATATCCCTAATTAGCGAATTGCTTGTATATAACAAGTGTTTATTGCGTGTCTGTGCGCACAAATGTGTGTCTGTGTATGCTCCCTCCCCCAGTTATTGCGTAGGATTCTTTTCCTGGCATCGCACCATGCATGGCATCCCCTCTGGCACTGTCTTCAGCCCACCCTGGAAAAGTCAAAGACAAGCAGCCAGGCTGTCTGTCTCCTTCAGTCTGTCATCGGCCTCACCTCTCGATCTTTCCGCTCCGGCAGTGTGCAGCTCAAAATCTAAACATGACGACGGTTAGGACACATGTACTAAAAATATATATACCCCATCATGTGCATGAATCTTACTCTGCAAGCTTTATAGGTCTTTTAACAAAAACAACCGTTCAGCAATGAATGGATAAAAAAACAACCCACTTGTTTACAGAACTGTAGACGCAGAATATCATGTGAGATCTGACTTGGAATCGACTGTTGAGAGTTACACGTCTCAAGTTTTTCAAACTCTGATATTTACCTCCGCCAAGGGGGTTACGTTTTCTTCTGGGATTTTTTGTTTGTCTGTTTGTGTCTTTGCAGTATTACACAAAAACTAGGACAGATTTGCAAATCTTGGTGGAAGGATGTGGTATGGGCCAGGGAGGATCCTATTAAATTTGGTCATGGATCTTAATCCAGGATTTTTATCTTTCTCTAACAATGTGATACAACGCGTTTTTCAACATTTTTGATTAGTTGATTTCTCAGAGAATAAATTATGGATCTTGATGAAAAAAATCAGGCAAAGACAAATCCAGATGTTGTGAATTTAAATGTGGTTTTACAAGGAGAGTTGGCGGAGGTATGTGCTCCTCTGAGTGCCTAGTGGCTTGAATATATATAGAGAGAGAGGGGATTTGATCTCAGCTACTTTATGTAAAATGAATAAACAAAAAAACACTATTGATGGATACATATTTTGCTTTATCTTATTTATCTGTCAGTACTTAAGGATCTGAAAGGCTTGCTGAAGGAGTTGTGGCCTTGGGGTGTTCCTGTCACAGTAGTGATTTTCAGCTTTTAACAGCTCATATTTTACTCAAGCTTTTCAAGTATAACTGAGACCTGAAGCATATTTTTACATTTCCAGGCTATTTATTTCTTTTCACATTGCATGTAGCTATAGTAACTCCATGTTGGGCTGTGGAGCCACAGACCTTTGTTGCATGTCTTTCTCCCATAATCATCATTCTACTGTCAAATCCATCTGTTAATCAGCAAAACACACGAGAAAAGATTGTTTCCTGGATGAAGGATTTGACTTGAGACATAGTTTAACAAGATATAAGACTTGACTGGGTACCGCCCCAAAAGACAACCCAGCTCTACCTGTCATATCCAGAGTTTTCTCACCACACAAGACTTCTAAAAAGGCTGACCGCTCCTCCATATGAAGTTGATGCCACTCTGGAATCAAGAATCTTTAAATCTTGGCACAAAGACAATGTCAAAGTATGTTCTCTCAGTAAACAAGGCCACACCATGCAAACAGTGTGTGACATTGTGTATAAGCTCCAACATAAAATTGTGAAAAATACTAAAACTCATTGTATGCAGTAAAACCATTCTGCTAGAAAATTTTTGAAAGTTTGGTCTTAGTCTGAAAACACTGAAAATTAGGGTTTGAGCCCAGTCGGTCACGCTGCTTCTTTGCTTCATTCTGGCTCAGTCTGCTGGAAACTCCAAACACCTAAGACTAGTTTAAATAAACAAATAACTCCAGAGGGAAACTATGAGAATTACAGGCTTCCATCAGCACCTTGATTTGAGTAATGAGCACCCATTACTGACTTGAAAGATAGCTTCTTTTGTGCTGAGACGGCATCACCTCATGATCCATGATTAATGTTGTCATGCCACGTTCCGTTTTCATCTCGGGAAGCTATGCTCTCAGAAGTGCTAATTAACGTTATGCAGTTTTCAGAGTGGGTAGTGATTTCTTCCAGTCAGGTTTTTATTTGTTGGGTTTGAAGAATCCATCTCTGAGATTTCTGCTCCAATACAGTGGAAGTCAATACAACTTTAGTTGTGCCACTCAAAATCTTGAAAGATTACTTTGAAATATATCTTATGTTGCACCTGTAGGATGTTATGTTTCCTTGGTTAGAAAAAAAAGACAGAACTGACATAATAAACTATATAGTTGCTACACTGAACTTTTTAAATCAAATATTAGTCTCTTTAGACATTCAGCTATTATGGTGCAATATTAGAGTTGGGGGTTGGGTGGGGTTAGGGTTATTTGGAGTTGTGTCGTTGTCCTCTTGTGCAATAATCCTTTTAGCTCTGTTTTTGGTCTCCACCAAGGAGGGAAATGTTTGTATCTGTATTTGTACATTTACTTTCACCAGCGTGCTGGGCAGTTGCTGTTACTGCACAGTAAAGCTTTTTTGCCGAAGACAGCAGCTAGATATGGGATTGATGAGAGCAGTGAAAGTGAACCAGAAAGGTATGAGTAAAGTTGAGGGTCGTAAAACACAACTATGAGCTGTTACCGTAATATAGAAATATTGCTAATGCAGCTTTAAGCACCACAAACCAAATCCCACTCACCTTCCTTCATTGCATTGTGTTCGAGGCAGCAATCTCAGGGACAGATTTATCAAAACCTGCAGGTAAATAACACCTGACATCACGATGGTTAGATTCCATTAGAAGACCTTGAGAAAATGTGTCATTGTGTTGTTCAGGGTGTCTATCTGTCATTATTTGGGGAGAAACTCTGCATCATTAGCCTCCTGAGCTCTGAAACAGTAAAACTAAGCCTGGACAAAAAGACAGTGAAGTCTAATTTTCTGCAAGGAAATGATAGGTTGCAGTGATAAGCTGTGAGTTATGAAACGGATGGATGGCTCCAGGAACATTGCAGTGGCTGCAGTTCTTGTCCCCCAAACTGCTTTTGTAAGATATGATCTAACTTCAAAGAGAACACGAGAGTTTAATTAATGAATGTTATGTCTGGACATGTAATACTCTTTGAAATACAGTCTAATCTTTGCTGCTGCCCTCTAATCATCTTAGATTTACAGCAGGGAGCCGTTGGAGCCCCAAGAGCCATGTTGCTCTATAAGAACTCAGCAGGGACATCATTATGATGTCACTAAGACTAGTTGTTGTCACTTGTTGTCACTAAGGCTGCTTTTAAACATACACTGATGTGCACACATTCTCCCCAAATTTTTCTGGAGGGGCGCGATGTGAGACTGCAAATGTCCAAGTCAGTTGCTCCAGACATTTTCCGGTACTTTTCCTGGCAGCTTTCAAGAAAAATGTTCAGAAATTGTCTGTGCGAGCCCATGAGGGAATACAACAGAAATCTAATATTCAATGGGCGGAAAACTGAAAACAAAGACGAAAATGTCAAATATCTCAGGATGAGAAAGAGGAGTCATACACATAGAAGATGCCAAGAAAGATCGTTAACTTGGAAACACAATGAGAGATGAGCGTTTGGCGATAAGGGCCGACACCGGTGTCAATGTCCTGTAAAGAAAAACACATAATTTCCGTGTTTGATTTTATTTCATGTGCTGAGTTCATTCCTGGAAATATTTATTCTGCTGTATTTTAGTAACACCAAACAAAGTTGAGTCACTTTGTCCAGATGGATTTTTTGCGCAGTGAGAGTGTGCGGGTGCAAAGTTTTTCGAAACACTTCAGCAGGACAGAAAATCTTTTTGGGACACTTGTGGGGATAAGAATCGTGACTTTCTGCTTACAGGACGCTCTCTGCTGGACCTCCTGTCACTCTCTAGTGTCAGACTTAAAGGCCAAGTCCAAAGCTGCTGCAACGTGCCTGCTGATGAAACACTCTTTGTTGACAGAGTGATTTTCTGTGTTGAACATATTGATGCCTTCTCTTTAGAGACAAGAGTGGATGTGACTTTGTGACATCTAACATTTAACATTTCTCGAACATTTACTTTTTCATGTATTTCTGTGCTACAAAATGTCTTAATGATTTTGTAAGAGGAATTAGATCTGACAGATTTTTTTCTGATGACATATAAATGACTTTGGTTTCCAGGTGTTTGCTAGGACCCTTCCCATGAACGACAATTATTCAAACAAAAACAATGTAGAAGCTCTGTCTTGCTCTTAAATAGATTTCAAAAAGTTTAAAATCCAGCAACACTAACAAATCTTTGCTGACATTGTTAGTGTTTATCCTAAAAGCTGTTTGTCTTGTCGTATTAAAACGAATCTATTATGTATAATATTAAAACTAAACCTTTGGAAAATATGTCCCAGAACCCCATCTATGTAGCTGAACAGGCCACAAATAATACAATTGTCTGGTTTTCAGACTAACAAGAACAAAGCAGTTCTTTATATAGCTGCTTTCATGGACCATAAACTGACTTTTTACATGGAACATGCAGCTTTAGCCTGAGTATTTCATTACATACACATATACATGTATGTAGCCAACTGCACATTTAAGACCATTTTTACGGGATTCTCCTCTTGAAACGGGCCAGTTGGAAACATTAAAGTGTCAACCAGCGACCATGTTTTCAATCAAGTCTTATAGCTAACATTAGCTTAATTAGCTGTCGTTGTAACTCGCACTACTGACAGTTTCCAGCTAAAAATGTCTGCCTCTGTTTGGAATCAAGACTCCATATTTCAAATGGTCAATTTGACCATGTTATGGATAACATATGTGCTGCTGTGCAAGAAGCGATCGCTCGGTGGTCGCTAGGTGGTTAGCAAACATCAAATCTACCTTATTTTGAAATAAAAGTGCAAAATGAAAGGTACTCTAATCAAAGGACCACGTTTAATACTTTATTATTGCCATAAACTTGTTTTATTGGTTCTCCACTCATCTCCTGTCATGGTGCAGAGGACCATTAGTTCTGTATTGGCAGGTAAACATTTGAGACAATCACAAGACAAACAGAGAAACACAATTGATTCCTCTCAGCCTCAAGAAATATGATCCTTCATCTGGACTCCATCAAAGCAGCCCAGCACCTTCATGAATGAGCGGAAAGACAGACAGTGTCCCTTTAAGGGACAACTCACAGAGGAAGAAGAAAAGCTGCAAAGAGGAGAGGAGAGGAGGTGTGTACGTGTACATGTCAAACTGATAGACACTTGGTAGAGAGACAGAGAGGGAGAAAGCGAAGGAGAGGAGAAAGAAAGACAAAGACGGAGAGACACAACATTGCATTAGGCACTTAGAGCCATTCCTCGCTCGCTAAAGGCTAATGTAATTTCCACAATAAGAGTTTCTCAGCAGAGGCTGTAAAAAAAACCAGAGAGGGAATGAAAGAAGAGAGGCGGGAGGGAGAGAGGGAGGGAGGGAGGGAGGAGGGAGATCTGGCAGCACTGCTTCAGGCTCTCATATGGACAGTGGAGCTCTTGGGACAACTGGCTAAAAGTCTCCCTCTGTCTCTACTGTTACTCCTGGCTGTGTGTGAGAGGCTGAGTGGGTCGCTGCTCTGCTGTGTCTCCAGAGTGATTTATCAGGTTTTCAGGGAGGGGAGGGAGAGGGGGGGAGAGAGGGGAGACAACTCCGGTGGCAGGCAGGCAGCAGTTACCAGCCAGCTGGCTGGGTGTGTTAACTCCACATCTCCACATCTGACCTCTATGGGAACAGAGCAGCCTCCACTCCTCTCCTCCTGGCAGGCTGTGGGAACAAGGGACAGGTCTTCATTTTTACCCCCCCGAGCACCGGGGAACCAGCCCCGGACAGAGCAGGACATGACAGGACACCTTTGGCACGAAGACCCCAGTTGGAGACCTGGGCTCTGAAGGATTGCGCTGCCGACTGACTCTTGGATCTGAGATGGCACAGTTGGTAGATTTTGGTTGATAGTCAGGAAGCCAGGCAGTTGTCCAGTCAGTCAGTCGGCAGTCAGATGGTCAGTTAGTCAGACAGTACATTGGTCTGTTGTGTCCTTACAAAAGGTCAACTTTGCCACTTTGTGCATATTCTCATCTGAACTCTGAGGTGACTCAGATCTACCGAGTAGCAACAGTGGACCTGTGGGCATGGTGAGTGGCAACCTCTCTCTCTCTTGATCTCTCTCTCTCTGACACACACACATACACACACATTCGCTTTTTTTCTCACATGTGAGTGTGACATTTAGTTTTAGTTTTGCTGTGTTGTGCCTCATCCCTTTCCAGTTGGCAGGGGACAGACACAAGACGACAGATTTGATCAAAACGTCATTGTGATGTTAGGTAGTTTATTGATTGGTGATGGTGCTTGGCAAAATTTGCTTGTCATCGCCTATCAAAGATATTTCATTAGGGTGGTTTATTCTGGTTTGGAGTCAAATGACAATTTTTTTTAAAACAAGGGTAATTAACATGGCATTATAGTGTTTAAAAAAAGCCAGATCAATTGCAAACCAGCATGTCTTAGGGACACAAACCCACACATACCTGCATGACTTTTGGCTGCTGTACCAGCACTTTTCCCAGCAGACTCATGACTGTGGGGGGTTTTGTAGAAAGCCATAATCTCACCACTGTTTGGAAAAGGAGTTTGGTTTGATAAACTAACCCTAGTGTCAAGTGCACAGAACATTTCTGGACAAATAGTTCAAATATTTGAGCATGCTCCAAGGTTTTATCTGGCTCTGCTAAATCAGTAAGTCGTTGGAAACATGGACAAGAAGGAGAGGCTGATTCTTTACGGGAAGTTTCATACTTGTGTGCAATAAACTGTGACAGCACCATATGGAGGATTTTATATACATGCATAAAACTGCATTTAGTGGCACTTAGTGCCAATCCAACAACTGTGTAGTGTGAATGGGTCCATGGGTGACAAACAGACCAATAATCCAAATCCAACACTTCAGCCCTTTAGCTTTTACTGTATATGGCACAGGAGCTAAATATCTGACTCTCTTAACTCTCATCAAATCCCCAAGTATCAAAGCATAAGCAGCCGTTTACTATGTGCAAACAAATACCAGCTTAGACAGGCAAAATAAATAACAGTTAATCAACTAGTTTAGCATCCATGATGATTACGACCTGTTTATGTTTTCCCTGGAGTCAGTGGGATGGATTAAAGCTGCGTGAAGTAAATATTATATACTTATTTCTTCATAGGAAATTTGGCTGCCTGTGTTTTTCCCTCTACTAAAAGTTTATGAATGATTAACCATAAAGACTTAAAGTGTATGAAAGCTGTCTTTCTTTTAGTTTCTTCAGGATATCTGCCCCCTAGTGGCCAAGAATCAGCTGATTCCGCTTTAAATCTCTTCCAGAGTAGGTCCAACTCTGCAAACGCTCCATCCGTGGCAGATGTTGACATGGGCGTTGTCTCAAATACAATGAACAGATGTTCTTTATTTGGGCTTGGCTGCTAATTTTTCCGTCATCCATCACCTTTATGTGTGCGTGAGCCCGTGCATCATTGTGAGTGCGTCCCTGTGGGGGGGGGGTGCAAGAAGTGCTCCCCTGCAAGAAGTGCACCTGTGTACTCCACAGTAGTTTGTAGCAGTTGTATGTGTGTGTCAGTGCCCTATGTGCAGCCACACAGCCTCCTCCTCCTCCTCCTCTTCCTCTCTCATGGTTTCCCTGCACTTTGTGTGTTCGCTGGTTCCCCTCTGATCAACTGCGGAGTGTTTAAGTGCACAGGACAGCATGGTTTCCCTCAGCTCTTTCAGCCCGGCCATGCGTCTACCACAGAGAATTTCTGTCTGAGCCCTGGCAATTACAGCACATATCCAAATCCATCTTAGCCAGCGACCAAATGAAGGAGCCTTTGATAGGCCCCGGCTGATGCATATTTACTTTTTATGACCAACCAAGTAGTAAACAGCTTGCCTTGTTGGCGCTGAATGGAACTTTAAATATAGGCCTGTTCACACACAAACATGCGAATAAACACACGCTCATGCATGAAAGCTCATAGACAGAAATAAGCAGACTTTTCATGAAATGAAATAAAGCACAAGATCATTTCTTCATCTGCCAAGTCAGTGAACACCAGTGACACTGCCATCCCTGTTGCCAGTCACTGATTTCATAATCAGGTTTGTTGAGCTATGTCTGGTTGTTTTCCTTTCTGAGCTGCAGACACAGCAGCAGCAGCAGCAGCAGCAGTAGCCTCCGATTGAAGCCATGTGTGGTGGAAAAACAGGCCTCAGTTTGTGGAGAGATTGCATGCTTGGAGTGGGAGGGAGCCTGCCGGTTACAGAGGTCACAATCCAAACACGCAAACTCCTCCTTGTCCTTCTCACACGCCATGCTGACAAATGCATCTCAATAGTCGGGTCAGGAATCTCCCCTGAACCTCCTTCACTCCCTCCTCAATCTTAAAAAATGAATTAATTGGTGAGATGTAAATCCATCTTCTTCTGCAAGTATCATGTTTTGTTTTTATTCTTTAATTCTGCAACTTTTATGTTATACCATTAAGAATAATACAGATCACATATAGGCAACCATAAGGCCTTTCCTCCAAGGTGGTGCTTCAAACAAGGTGCTGACTAAATCGGCAGGAACGCTGTGTTCAGGGTGTGTCACGAACTAAAAAGCGGTTGGTTTAGTCGAGTCTGGTATGAAATATATTACAGTCCGCTCAGCGCTAATGCATCCCAGTGTCCTCAGATGAACCCGGCGGTGTAATGTTGTTGTGTCTGAGCTTATCTCCTCCATGCAACCTTATGTCATCTGAACCCACCTTCACATATGTACTCTCTGTTATCATCTCTTATGCCTCTTTTTATCCTCTTTTGTGTTTGACTCTCTTGTTCCTCTCCACCTCCCAGTTCCTCGGGCTCTCTCTTGCCGAGAGTCTCCTTCTCTGAGTCAAATTGTTATCAAGATAGCCACAGCTATTAGCTAATAGCTCAGATAGTTGCTACTATCAGATTCAGAGATAGCCAATGCCAGGCTTTAATGCAGCTGTGCCATTTCCCCTCATGCATTATAATCGATCACGTTCCTGTCAGAGCTGGGAGCCAGATCAGTTTTTCATCTCATCATTGTTCCTAATAGAGGTGAGTCATTGCCTTCCGAAAGGTAAAAATCACATGATCCATTTGACCAAGTTCTTTTTGAAAAATGTTCAATCCCTTTAGTTTCACATCTTATTCAGTTTCACTTCAAAGAAGAGGTTTGCAGTTATTGATTTGGCATGGAATTACATCCCCAACAAATTGCATTAATGCTATGCAAAGTGGATTATTGTTAATGGGACATGAGAAAAAGCTGCTGCTTAAATGCCCACTTCGTTCATCAGTCACATGTGAGGGCTGCTTTATCGAGACTGAGGGATCTAATGAGCTAAATAATGAAGCCCAGACCCCACAAACACCGGTAATGACTTTTTAATGCTTGTGTGGTCTTTAGCTACCTACAAGAAGTGTGATTTGTGGAGACAGGTTCATGTTCTAGTTCTGATCAAGTGTGGCCTATATGTGGGAAATAGACATTGTCTGTAGGCCTCTTGTATAAAGGTGAGGATGGAGGCTCCAAGCACACTGTACTGATTATATCTGTTATAGAAAGGGGAAGCTGTAATATTCTTTTAAATACTGAAATATTAGTGCACATATTTGGACTATGTCTCCTCATAGGCATTCATGAAGTTAGGCTCAGAGATTATTTTATGAAGAATGAAAAACAAAGCCTGACTCCTGCAGCTGGCAAATTGGTATGTAAAGTGGGTGTGAATGTCAGATCGTCAGTTACGGAAAGTTACTGATATTGTTGGCTGCAGCTCCTCACTTCTGACGTCAGAAAGGTATACAGGGAGGAGGAGAGCGTTCAGTTGCTGTTCGACGATTTGTCATGTACTTATTTTGACTGACACCTTGAAGACGGTGGTGTACTTGAAATGAGCTTGGTCACACTACATCAGAAGACAGAATAATTTACAGCTGTTCCGAACAGCCACAGTCGAGGCTGGAGTGGAAATCAGGCGGATATAAAGAGAGACGTCATATTGTTTGAATATGGGGATATGAGAAACATTGTCATGAGGCATTTCATAATAATGAAGATTTGCATCCAAACATTACTTCGGGTCGGAGCATAAGCAAACTTCAAAAACGTTCCTCCAAAGGTTGTGAGTTAAAAAGAGTTTGAGAGCTGTAGACCACCTGGGACATTATTCAGAATTACCATGCACATAAACATTTGAAACCAAACTCCTTCACGTACACTGAAAACCTCACACATACACAACACAGACGCTCTCACACCATCAACTGAAGGTTTGGTTACATATGTGTTTATGCATGCTAACTCTGCATAATGTCTCTAACTGCCTCTTATAGTGTTTCACTCTTTCTCACACTCCAACACATACATTCCCACACGCTGACATTTTTCCTCCGTCTATAGTTTCTCTCCTCAACCTCTCAACAGTTTGCCTGTGTTTTATGAGCAGGGTGACAAATCTCAGTGGCACTGGCGTGTGAGATGCAGGGTGACGTCAACGCTTCTCGGCTGGGTTCAGATGCGAATCTTTGCACTCGCAGTCATCACCGCGTATATCTCAACATCTCCTGTGCAAACACTGGCAACTGCCAAAAGAGGAATTACATGAAAAACTGCTTTTCAGCAAGTGGCCTGTGGCTTTTGTCACCTTAGAAAGAAAAGGGAAGGATAGCTGAGGAACATATGTGGATTTTTGTGTAAAAATGTGAATAAAGATAATTTTGTGGCTGCCATTTAGCTTTTTTAGGATATGCCACTTCTGATTCTGTTATTTTCACTCTTGCTCTGCTTCAGTCTTTTGCCCAACAAGCAGTTCCTCTTGGGTGTGTGAATGAGGTCATTTTATTCATCTGAGAATGCAAACCATGCGCTTTCTAAATGTGGTGACTTGTTTGCACCCTTCATCATGGGTATGTTCAACAACAACCTTCCTCCGGGATGTATATTATGTTTAAACGGGTGACGTGACCATATGCAAACCACAAGCAAATGACAATGAAAATAAAGTTTAGTTGCTATGGACATATGGAAATTATTTCAAATGAGCACTTCACCTTAAGTAGGTTAGGATATATATCATATTGTCCTGACGCTGTAGACAGTTTTTTAAGTGAATCCCATCTTCACTCATGTCTGTCTGTTGGTCTGTTGGTTTATTCATTAGTAGGATAATGCAAGAACCACCAAACCAATTTCGACATTGTTTACTGTCTTTCATATTGTAATATATCCTTTCCTGGATTTTTTCATGTTTAAAAAAATCTAACATGTTTAGGGGACTGATATTTATGAGATTCAAATAAAAATCCAGATCTAGTTTATTTAAATGTGGTTTCATAAGCAGACTGTTGGACCTTGGCAGAGATATTCAACAGAGAATGAAACTGCAATTTAATTGGAAATCCTTTAAACTTCTCAAATGCGAGGATTCACGTGTTAACATTATCTGATATTGTACAGACAAAACAATTAAAAGATTCCTCCATAATAAAATGATGTTTTTTCTAGTACTGCTTATTCATTGAGCCTCTCAGGTTTTGTTGAAAGATATTTTTTGCATGTGACAACCTGAAGATAATCACTCACCAATCAGTAATTTATCACTATTGTGCCTCCACACCCTGCAAACAAACATTGACCGCTCCCTTTGATTCACCCTCAACATTTTCTTCTTTTCTTTCACACACAACTCACATCAGCTCAAGCATGCAAATGAACGACGGAAACACCAAAAAAACATACACACACACAAACACACACTAACATGGGCATACATACACATACACAAGCAGGCAATCTGCCATTCCACTTTCCTACGGCTGCTCCGTGAAGCACAACTTTACATTCCACATCTCACAACCTAGACAAACATATTTATTCATGATTCCTGTTCAGGGAGGGGCGGACTGTTAATGCTGCCTGACAGGACAGGCATACTTTTCTGTTTGAAAGGACTCTGCACGCCTGCGTTGGGTTGTACAACATGTACTGTGGCTCTGCACATAAACGTCAGTGCTGACATCCGTTTCCTTTGTAAAATGACCGTCAGCAGACACGGTAATGTTTTAATGTGCATGCAAGTGTGGACAAGAATACCTGTGTGACTTTGAGAAAGTCTGTGTTTATTTTCTTTGTAATTATCAAGATCTAATATAAATGCGCTGATGATGGTGCTTTCAGACGAGCTCTGTTCTCCCTGCGGTGTTGATTATAGATCTGTACAGTTTGTCCTCATCTCTCATTCCATAACGTCTTACTGACATTGGCACAGGAGGTACTTAATTGTTGGCATATGTGCTGTAAGAAATCAGGGGAGAAAAAAAGCACCATCAGCATACATGATTCATTTTTAGTGGAATTGTTTGTGAATTTGGGAAATACTCTTATTTGCCTTATGGGAGATTGAAATGAGAAGACTGATGCTACTCTGCTGTCTGATTATCAAACGTACAACATGGTGAGCTTCGCTAAGCACAGAGATTTGGAACAGAGAGAAATGTGTCATATAACCATGGTGTCCAAAGTTCAGTTCTGGCTGTGGGCCTTCTCAGTTGACTATCGCATAAAGGCACAAGACAAAACACTTGGTCTCACAGTCAGACAACATTAAAATGTTGTTTCTGTTTTTTTGTATTTGAATTTTAAAAATGAGCAGTTCTCAGTCAACCAGAGGGGAGACTACAGGAAGTTACAACACAGTTTTGTTCAGATTAAACAAACAAGATGTAGCTGATCTTAGTGTTTTAGAGCTGTAGGAAGAAGGATTGTGTTGCATTTGGACGGGGCCAGTCTAGCTGGATGGATGGTTGGATAGATAGATAGATAGATAGATAAACTAACTGGCTTCATTTTAAAAGGACAAATGTGAGCATTATATCAGTCTTTTCATTAAACTCAGTGAACTTAGTTTGCAAGAATTTTGAACTAATCCTCACATTATCTAGTTCTCTAGATATGATCCAATAATTTTGACTCTCAAATTAAGGGACACACTGACAACGTATGAAAAGTGATCAGGGATAAACCTTTGAGACTCAGCTCTGACTTCCTCTTCACTCCTCCACAGTCCTGTCATTACTTTTCTCCCACCTGGGTGGCCCTGAAATTTTCCTCAAAAAACAGCACAAACAACAACAGCAAAAGATAATAATACCCTCGAACCTTCTAATTTTACAACGAGGATGTTGTAAAAAAGAGCTGGACTTTGTTTTTCCTGCCAGACCCTCCCACCCCCATCACATCGTCTACAATGGGGAAAACAAATCGAAAAAATTCTCTATGACCTGAAAAACCCCTCGTTTAACAGGAGTCAAAACAGAACCGTCAAAGTTTGGTCATTATTTGCTTAAAAGCACAAATCTCTGTGTGGTGCCTGTTCTCCTCGGCTGACATTTTACTGTATGAGTGTTACAGCAGCAGTGCTCAGTTTGCGTTGCTCTTGCCATTTCAAACAAGCAGTGGTTTCTCCTTGCCCCCAACTTCTGTTAAACAAACCAACCAGGTAGCTGGCTCTGCATGTTCTGACTAGACCCCACATCTGCTGCATCCTGCTGATCTGTGCAAGAGAAAAGTCTGCAGAGTCATTCCTCTTTGTCCCACAAATGTATGTTTTTTGTCACAGAGATAAGTTGCATCATTTTTTATTCTGGGCTCACAGGAGTGGTTTAAAGGCTTTCATGAATTATTATCAGATCACTTCAAGCGTGAATGTATAGGGGTCTTGTTTAGACTCTCCGTGGATTAACGTACCCTGTGTCTCTCTTTCTTTTAGGTCACAGGTGCTCCGCAGCTGCGTGTGGAAGAAAGCATCTGGAGCGCAGGAGGATGTTGGAGAAGATACAGCGGGCAGGGAAGGGCAGAGAGGTGCGGAGCGGGTCCTGTCCCTGCCCCGGCTGTGGTGGGGAGGGTTCCTGGCACGGTGATTTGATGCAAAAAGAGAAACAAAAATCACATTGCCAGGGATTTCCACTCCTTCACAGCTCTGCAGATGACCCGGTTGCCTCATTATATTTCCACTGTGAGATGTGTGGTTCTGATTTTTCTAGTTATCTGCCACGGGATGTTGCTATGGAGTCAAAGAAATAAATATTGGTGGAGGTTAGACAATTTGTGATCATCTCTCTCAGCGGACTTTAAGACTTGTGGAATCAGATTGTCACACATAAAACTGATTCCCTTAAGAAGTGTCTAAATGCATTTCAGGCTGCAGAGCTGTTAACGTGTAAATGTGAATAGCTGGGCCGCGACATAAGAGGCATAAAGCTTTGCAAGTTTAACCAGGCGGATCACTTTTCAGCTCTCATATTTCAGATTTAAAAACCAAGGAGACGGTTTTGATTTCATGAACGCTAGGATCCTCCACTGGCTGCACAGTGAAACACAATATGAACGAGCCCTCTTGAAACTGAAGTACACCTCAGCATCGTAAGCGCTGCAGACTTTGCAACCAACCAAACTTCACCACTGATCACGTAAAGGTCTGCGTGAGTCTCTGTTCCCTCAGAAAGCCAGCCACCCACTTGCTAAAGGCACAGAGCTTAGCTAATTGGTGAGCATTGATCCCTGCTATGTGTTGTTCACAGTGGCTAAGTTCAGTGCCTGAGGTGAAATAGTTGATTCGACGGAGGGGATTTGTTTCAGTGAATGGAAAGAACCTGGTGATCTCGGATATGAAGAAAGGAGGAGGGAGGCGGAGATTAGGAAGCAAAAGAGCGAGCGACGCTGGGAGGTGGAGGATCAAGGTCCTATATGGAGTTAAACGTCTTCCATGGACCAAACGCAGGTCTTGATTGTGCAACATGGTCCAGACGTGAGACAAACTGTATGTTTTTTATTGTATGCCTGAAGCAGCGACTGTCTTATCTTACCTTATGCATCTGGCAAGAATCATTGTGCGTGCCAAATTTGTTTGAAAGCGGTTCACTGAGACAGTTTGACCAAGGTTTAATGTGGACTTATTAAATGCCACGAGTTGTGCTGAGATTTTAGGAATGTGGTGCTAAATGTCAAGCCTGTCCGAGCATGCCCAGCTGAGTCAGCTCAGGACCAGTGTGCCAGTACTCTGGTGCCACATGGCAGCCAGGACTTATGTGTTGAAGGTGTGGGTGCTATGAGAGAGTAGGCTAATGTTAGCAGCTACATCACGCTCTTCATTACCCTGTGTGCCGACATAGCTGTCCAATCAGGTCAGATCTTGTTTTCACCAAAATATCTCAACAACACACAGGTGGATTTGCAACTTACTTGGTTGGAATATTACTTGGGAGAGTTTCACCAGATGATTGACTTTTGGAGCTGATCCGTCAAAGGTCACGGACAAAATCAGTAGAAAAATATGGTCTGACAAACATCTCCGGAGAAACAGAGAGACAATGAGGTTTATGCTGATTAGAAATATATTCCCTATCGTTTGACATCATGTCACAAAGACAGTGACATCATGCATTAGGGGTATCCCTGTATCATATTAAACTACAAACACAGAATTAAATGTACGTTGATCAAAAAATGATTCATAATCACATTTTAGGAATAGCTTCATCATGACGTCATCATGAAGTTAGTATGTGACATCACTGAGTTTAGTGCTACCAATGTGATTAGTAACACATACTACAGTTTATTTACAATAATTAATCATATCCAATGTGTAATGCATATGAAAAGAATCAGTCCAATAGCCTACATCATACATGGGTCAGTCCAGGAAAGGCAGGCAGGCTAAACAGGTGTAGCAGCAGCAGCTGGACACTTAAAGGACACTTTCACTCCATCTCGTTTTCTTATTTCCTCTGCATGTTACCATCTAATCTTTTTGTTGGATTTGTTTCTCAGCTCACCCGCTGCCCCATGATGTCTGGGCTGTGCCCTCCCGTGCCTACTGAACTGGTATCAGTGTTTAAACTGAAAACTGGCTCAGTTCAGCAGGAACAGGAGTGGAGCCCTCTTACTGGCAAGATCTGTCCCCGTGTTACGTCACCAACTCTCAGTGAGCATGCAATAAGGCAGCCCAGCCCAGATCCAGCATTTGGGTGTCGTTCATGACCACACCCAGAGATGCACGGGATGTTAGCCTCGAGCCATCGGCCCTGATGAAAATCAAACGTGACCCTTACAACCTGTCAAATGACAGAACTGAACCTTGGAAGTGTATGCAAAGCAGAGCAGCTTGAGTGTAATCACTGTCCGTGTCTTTGAGAAAACATGAATGTTTCATAAGCAGAATTATCATTTTTTGCGTAATAGGTCGGCCCTGGCGTCCCGAGCCGTTGAATACTGTCACCGATGCAGTCGATCTTGTTGTTCTGCTCAGCCTTCATGTTTATTTGAGCATTCTTTCATCGACAAGGCTGCAGACGCGTCTCTTACTCTCTCACGCTCGTGTCTCTCTCTCTGACTCCTTCTCTTTTTTTCTGTCTGTGTGTGCTGTCAAAGGCCAGCCGGAGACTGGAGTTCATTGTGAGGTAATTCCAGTGAAATGTGCCTGTGTGTAATTGATGTCACCCAGCAGTCTCCATTATCTGTGATTGGGAATGTGCACAACGCTGCTTCCTCCCAACTCTCCAGATAATTTGCAGCCACCAAAGGAAAAGCGCTTCATCTTGAAGATATTCATACCCACAGGAAAATGGAAGCTCGTTAGCAGATTTGATGAATCTGCTCTTATCCAGCAACTCTGCCGATCGTGGTTGGCAGCATAAAATTATTTTTTATGTCTTTAGGAGATTACCAACACTATAGTTAGAAAGTCATTTTTACATTGTGTCAGTGGTGTGATGTTGTCTTTGGGGCATTGTTCAGCCAGGTGGTACCACTGACACATTAGCTATGAGTTATGGAGGCATTTAATTTAACTAAATGTTGCATGAGCTTTATTATTGTAAATGTCACTAAGTTTCTAACTACTTTCCATCATAAGAAGCGTGATTTATTTTGATATTACAGGTGCAACCATTGTTTCATTTAATCACTAATCCACAATTTAATAAAATCAACTTTGAATGTGTCTGAGAAAGAATTCAAGCATTTTTGTTTCATTTAGAGGCGAACATGCTGTGACAGGAACGGCCCAAGGTGGAGACAGAAGCATTACAGGTAATGCAAAACTGAGAACATCCCTGGAGTGCTGAGAAATTATGAAAATATGGGTTTATCGCACAACATTTGCATATTGTTGTGTTTAATCAGTTGCTGTGTCTTTATTAGTCAAGGTCAGAACTACCACTGAGGAGACAGAATTAGTTTTAAATAAAACAAATTAACCCTTAAATGATAAAATGCTGTTGCGGGATGACAACATTTTCCTACTTAGGCTGTCTAAAGAAACTGTAAATAAAAAATACCTAAAATACATTATCTCCATGGAGTTTAGTAAAATGTTAATGTCCTCTCTTGTAAATCTGTTTAGTAATTTAGTTTAATCCTGCTGTCAAACAACTCAACAGGGGTAAACACATAACCTCATTAGTGGAGATAACAAAATTAAGTTATACTCAGTGTAAAGATTTCATTTTTTCTGCATCTCCAGAATCAGTGCTACTTGTTGTCATTGCTGTAGCAGATACATTTGACTGCAAAAGATCAAATATTCAAATTTCGACTCGGGTTACACTTGTGCCATCCAGCTGCAGGCTGCTGTTTCATACAGTGAAATCAAAAACACGACAACACACAGTCTCTGGTTTTGATGAAAACACACTGACACACCAGGCTTATAGAGCGTGGGGCGGGTACACAGACCAAAGCCTCCAGTTCTCCTTTTAGTCTCCATAGCGATGTCAATACCCCTTTCATCTTCAGGCCTCAAAGGCTGACCAGATTTCGTGATGTGGCTTCTTTATTGAGCCTGATCTGCTTTTGTTGCCCCCTCTGCCATTCAATCAGCATCCGTGCAGTTCTGGCCCGTGGCTGTGAGCTCGCCTGCGTAATTTGGTTTAGAGCTGAGCAGGAACATCTGTTCTACAAAGCTTCAGCTCCTTCCGTTCCTCAGACCTCATGGAAAAATACCGAGGCCGGCGGTGAGACCGCTGCTGCAGCACCGGCCCACGAAACCTGTGAGTCACGACCTTGTGTCCAAACCCATTCAAAAATAAACCGAGCAGTGACAGAAGAAAAGTGACAGCTCTTTGAAACCCAGGGTTCAAATGTGTGAGGCGACAGTGTTTAAGTGTACACGTTATTGATTTCATATGTACAGTAGGGGGTTTAAAACAAAGTGTTTCATTCAGTCGGTTCGCTCACATGGAACAGATTAATGATGTGAATACAGAGTACGTACTGTTACTACATTAACTATTCTTAATGGTCTGTCAATCTGTTTGACTGCACACAACTTTAAAAAATGGGGTCTGTTGGAAATTATACTTCATCATTTTGATTTTTTTTTTGAGATTTTGGGAAACATGCTTATTTGCTTTATGTCAAAGTGTAGACAATTCAAATGCTGCCATCTTGCAAATGTTATGTCATTTGGATGCAGTCGAGGTCAAACCAATGCTTACGACCAATCGAGAGCATCAAACAACCAATTAAAACCAAACTAATCAGGAAAATGAACAATCACGATACATTTTTTGAAAAACAGTTGCTGGTAAGATGCTTCGGCTTCAGGCTAGGGTCGTACTCAGTAGTTCAAAGATGGTGAACGTAGGAAACGTTCAAAGGAACATGTCAAAACTGTGGCTGTACATGTAAGCTCACTAACGTAAGCACATAACACAGTACATTCTTATAGACCTGCAAGCATACTTAGCCTTGTCCCCTGCGAAGACTCTCTAGAAGAAAACCTGCATCTTCACTTTGGAAACTTTGGAAAACTAAAGTCGAATCATCAACCTCTTCCTGGAACATCTTTCACACAATTAGTTAAGTGGCCCCGGTGCTCAGCCAAAGCACAGCAAGAAAGAGAGAGGGGATTAAGAAAAGAGAGAAAACAAGTTTCCCAAGGTTGAGAACGAAGTCACTGCAGATGGACGACATCCATCCCTCAAGAGAAAACTTGAAGTGTTTGATAATCGTGTGCTGTACAGTCAAAGAGGAATTAAAACATGTGCGATGAAAGTGTCTTATTTATATTTCAAATGGGTAATAACAGAAATGTTTCTTAATGGTGTTTCCGCCTCCATCAGTTTATATCTTATAAACTCTGTTCTCTTCTGTCCCATGGTCTATAATCTGATAAAGAGGAAGCAGCTGGGTCCAGAGATGGTGTAGATTTTAGGTTATACCCAAACTGGTATCGGAGTAAATGTCTCTTCCCTTGAACGTCTGCACTATTGTTCTGTCAAGATACACAGGAAGAAAAATGCAGAATGAGGAAAACTTTCCCCACAATTAGGAAAAAACTGGACAGAATTAATTTCTCCTAATTTCTGTGTTTCCACTTCAGCTTTTCTCCCCCCATCGGTCTTCACTTTCAAGACACATTGAATGAATGACGTAAAACAGACATGTCTGATTCAACAGCAACTGCTACTACAAGTGCTGCTACTACTACTACTACTACTACTACTACTACTACTACTACTATTACTATTACTGATACTACTACTGCTACTACTACTGCTATGACTACATTTAGCTGACGCATTGGCACATTTCTCACAATAAATGTGGCTTACACTTGATAAATTACATGCTCCAGAATCATTTGCTTTAGTAGATGTGTACAGTTGTGTGTTATCCACATAATATGGAAACATGTTTTCACACTAAACATAAAGCAAATTTTCATGAGCAATGTGAGTAAACACAACCCTCAATCATTTACCAATTCTCCTCAGGAAAAGAGGAGAGAATGATTAAGAGGATGAAGTGAATAAAATTGCTGCGTTACCTGTGCCAGAGATTCCAGCAGCGTCCCACCAGAGACTGATCAGTGGCCAGTTTAATGACCTGCTGCCAGGACCTGTCTCTGCTCATATTTATTCTCAACACTGATTGGCTTTCCCGACATCTTATCACACAAATGTTTTAAGCAACTTGCATTAATTGTGTCATTTCATGTCTTTCCACTGAAAAATTTGCTTTGCGTTTGGAGTGATCATAATGGGGTCACCAGGTGTCTGCATGTATAGAGAGAATAATATGAATGAACCAAGGTAGCTCCCTTACATCAGATGACTTTAAGACTGTTGTAAAAGTTTAACACACAAAACCAACTTTTGTTTGCAATATCGTGATCCGCCATAGAAGAGAGTAAGAACTTCAACCTTATTTCCATCAGAGTTTAGTCTGAAGTCACTGATCATTTCAGTATAAGCAGTTTCAATGCTGGGGCATATGCTCTGAAGCATGACTGAAATTCCTGCAGGATATCTGTCATGTTTATACACAACTATAGAGACATACATAACTTTAAACTATAGTCCATAAATACTAAATAAGATCAGCTCTGCTGGCGACTTCAGAAAGAATTCGTCAGCCAGGTGCAGTCACATGAAGAAGAAAAGACTTTCATATGGAAATGTTTGATTTGTTTGTGTGGACACACGGCGACACCCTTCCTGTTCTTTTGTTCTCCTTGTTAGCCAAAGCATGGAAAATGGCAAGCACACTGATTGATTGTAACTGTAACCACAACATTTGTTCAGTCATTACTGATGTGTTTATGTGGAATGGGACACTGAGTTTGCCAAATAAAGGGAGCGAGTCGACTGTGTTAAGATAAAGAGTTTCCGGATGTTGTCAGTTTATAAAACGTCCTCTGTGTGAGTGAGAAAGACCAGATAATGACTCACTGACCCAAATCACACCTGGTGGTTACTGTCTGCGTAATATCAGCTGTGTTGTGGGAACACTGTTACTGCACACCCATGAATGTGCACAGCTGCCCAAACACGTGCACACTTGAAAACATACAGTATAAATGCCAACTGATGCACTGTTAGGTTGCATATATGTTAAATTATTAAATTATTCACACACAAGGCTCTACTGTGTTTTTTCCAGTTATATTGAGAAGGAAATGGGAAGCAGCAAATGATTAAAGTGCTTATGATATAATGTGTCCAATATGCAAACAAGATGTATTTCCATTATGAATCCATTATGGCTTTTATCAATTTGTCAGTTCTATGAGTCATTGTTTCTAAGCTATCTACAATCAGCTATAGACTGCAGTGCAACAGATCATGCAAATGTTTTGGCAGAGAGACTGTCTGCCTCTCTCTTCCAGAAGCTATAGGTACAGCTGAAACCCAACAGACTCTCTTTTGCAGTTTCCTGTTTGCATGTGATCTGAATGTATGTTCTTGATCTACCCTGGGGTCTCCTCCCGGTTTCACGTGTCCTGTAAACTTCCAATGGAAGGCTAGATGACTAAGTGCCCCACCCTTGAGAACATGGGTCATATTGTAACTAGTTTGAAAACATGTTGACCTCTGCCCTGAAAGAGCAAAACTGCCTTTCACGTCTCCAGAAGGTATGTTTGATACAAAGGATTTTTTCTTAGAACTGCTTACAGTTTTTTGCGAAACGTTTAGAACAAAAATCTTCCTTTTCCTTAAAGACTTTTTTTTTCGTCTTGCAGGCTGTTATGTTGCATCAAGTACTTGTGCAGCACACGTGTCATCGAATTGTCGCAGTGCTGATGGCAACGTCTCACACTCTTCCACGTGTAGGGACTCTGTGCCTCACCCGTTGCCTTCCCCTTTCCCCAGACAGTACATCATTAACTGTCTGCTGAACACCTGGAGGCAAAACCAGCGAGGTAATTATTGAGGGCATAGCCACGTCTGCACGCAACCATCATTAACCCATCATACCTCATTTAGAGCAGAGAAAAGACCTTGTTGTTGTGAGGGGAGAAGGGGAGAGAGCGACGTGGATTGGCTATCAGCCGCTGACATGTCCGATATGATACAACACATGTCCTCTGAGCCCTGAGCTAATAAATCCTGGAATTCGCTGTTGCTTTTTCATCAGGCCCCAGACCTGGAGATGTGCCAGGACGAAGGATGAGGGAGGCTTATCCCCTATACCGTAAAGATGCAGGAATTCATGAGAAGGGGAACTCACACAAACACACACACTCACATAAGCACAACCAGCAATGACTTGCTTGCTTCCCCAGCCACAAAAAACAGGAAAAGATTTTGAGGTGAGCCAGCCTCAGAAAATCTCACCTCTTAGAAAACTCATAAACGACTGCAGAGACCAGAATTAGTGTGTGTGTGTGTGTGTGTGTTTATTGGGCATGTTTGTATTTGAATGTGGGCACATGCATCTTAATGTGTGTACTTATGCATATGCATATGCACAAGATTTAAGTTGCTTCGGTATCATGTGTAAATACAGAATAAGTGTGTGTGTGGGTGTGTGTGTGTGTGTGTGTGTGTGTGTGTGTGTGTGTGTGTGTATACTCATGTTTGGTGCCTGTGCAGGACATTTTCCAGCATTAACACAGACCTTTTCAGGACCAAAGCTCGGTCCTATTGAGACAAAATGTAATTTCTGAGGTCCTGAGTTGGAGGTAAGACGTGAATTGTGGTTAGGTTAAGGTTAAGTGTTATAGTTATGGTTAAGTTCTGGGTTAAGGTTTTGGTTAGGCTGTCCACAATGTACGTGTGTGTGTGTATCATGGCAGCTAGAGTGCACTTTGATGGCTGTTTTAGGTTAAAGCATGAAAGCTGAGTTTCTCACCTCAACGCCTCATTTCCTCCTTCCAGTCGTCAGTGACGAGCCCGTGCAGCTCTCACGCGTCATGTACAGGAATGCCAACGTGCAACGTGACAGGCTGCCAAGATAGTGGAGCCTCTCAAAAGTCATTATTGATAAGCAAGTGAATTGTTTTTTATATGTCAGGATGACTTGCAGTTGTTGATTTGTCTGGGGCCAAGCTGAATTATAATGCAGGTCTGCCTAAACAAATTGAATTTGCTTTCAATGTTCTTTATTCATATTCATTATTCTTTACGTTCACTGTAGACTTGAAATCCCAGATTAACTTCTGCTGCACTTTCTTTTATACACTCATGTTTGTTTTCTTTGTTTACTGACCTTTCTGAAAAACCTGAAACGTAACATCAGGTTTGTCACGAGGACTCAGGGGGATCGGTTGTGTTATACGATACTGCCTTTTTTTTTAAATCTCTCCTTAAATGAAAAAGTGCTAAAATCACAATGAATAAGCTGGTACAGTAGTGAATACAGTGAATGTTCATGAGACAATACATTTAAAATCCCAGTATTATGTTTGAGTTTTTTTTTAATTCCTTCATGAGATAATAGCCTTCTTGAGGAGGCTAAAGGACCTCAAGGAGTGGATGGAGATTCAGTACTCTGGTTTACAGGGACACTTTGATGCATTTAAAAAAATAATCTTTAAATTTTGTCTTATCATCAGCTTGACTTTCACTCACATTATACAACCACAAAAACTCTTATTCATGCATCAATTGTAATTTGTTATAAAATTCATATCAGCCATAACCCTAATAATGCGTCACTCAAGGGTTGGTTGTGTAAAAGCAAACTGACTGATGAGTTGTGTGAAAGGTGCACTTCTGAGGACCAATCAGCTCTTAGAAACATTTCATTCCGAATGTGGTGACGGTTGGTGGGTAGTTTGTTCATGCTGTCACGTCACTGTCAATCAAAGTGGATCATGCCACCACACCACCCTGCAACAAATCATCTGAGCTTTTGATTGGTGAAGATTACAAACTTAACGCGAACAAAGCTAAAAAATAAACTGACCACTGAATAACAACTAACAACTGGGTCAGAGTGAGTATAGGCAAATTATTCTTAAAGTGGGTTCTTTCAAATCAATCCTTAAATAGCATTTTATAGTATTTAGTTTTCACACCTTGGCTATGATCTGTTGCAGTGATAGTTTCGTGTGAAACTTCCTTTGCATATCAGCCTTTGCAGAGTGTCAGCTCATTGGTTTTCTTCCCTCCTTCAATCTTAGTTCATGACAAAACAAGTTGTTCCAGTGTGCAGCAGCAGTACTGTAGAGTAGCCTGTACAATGTACGGCTGAATACTATTTGCTCAGCCTTATCTATCTAGTCTGCCAGACAGTCATAATGAATTTATCAATTAGCTCAGGCTGTGTGTGCCCTTGGGGCTGCAGTCCCAGCCCTCCCCTCCTCTGCACTGAACTTCAATCTGTCATCTTGTCAGAATATCAGAGAGGGGAGAGCAGTCTGTAAAAGGCATTTTGAGACGTCTGCTGGGTGATAGTAATAATTTCTACAAAACTATAGTGAGAATTATTTCATATTTTGCATTTTGTGGAATGTGTAAAAAAATAGATGTGGTAATTGTGTATAGATATGGTAACAGTATTTGTGGTTGATCTATATTATCAGGCTGGGGAAATTATACATTATTTTGAATAATTTGATTCATCTGCAGGAGTCAGTCAGTGACATGTTTCCCTCTAGAGGACAGCTCAGGTACTATACCCTTCATAAAAACAGCATGCACTCCGAAATAAAGCAAAATAAACTTTATTAATATATTCATCACTTAAATGTATACAGTCAAACATCAGCCTCAGTACAAACAAATTCAAAATATAATGCAATAACATGTACATATTTGTTCCCCAACATTCCCATGTTAACGATAATACAGATAATTATTCATGGAAATAATCTGCCTTAAAACACATTTAAAAATATATATGTCTTCTTGTAAAAGTAAGTACAGTGCAATATCTAATCAATCCAGTAAAAAGGCAAATACATAAAGAAATGCAAAAAATCATGCTACCTGTGAAATGATTGCCAACCTGAGGATAAACTCATATTTTTATTGGGTTTTCTGACAGTGCAAAAACATCACTGTAGCTATCTGTTGGCCAGGCAGTGAACACTCAAACCAAAACTCAGAGGAAACGGTTTGATCTGTGTCAGTGCACATACGTTGTGACGCTTGGGAGGGGAGCATTTGGGGTTTAACCACTTGAAACTGACAGGCAGCTGGTAGTGGAGCTCAGCCTGTATTTTTTGTGACTTCTGCGAGGCTTGCTTGGTGTTGGTGGTGGAGAAGCCGTGCTCAGATTTCTGACCCTGCTGAAGCTGTTTCTCATGCTGTCCCGCCTGCTCCCTGAGGTGCTGTTCGACTCCTTGGATGTGAATGTGTCTGAGCGGCAGAGGCCGGCCCTCAGGCAGCAGCAGCACAGCAGCTCGGCGATTGCCTTTCTCATATCACTGCTGCCCAGGGCGTAGATGATGGGGTTCAGGCCAGAGTTCAGGACAGCCAGGGAGATGAAATAATCAGCGCTGAACAGCAGCACACATTGGCGGGGGACACAGAAGAAATCCACCAGTAACAGCAGGAACAGTGGCCCCCAGCATAGCATAAAGACCCCAACGATAGTGATCACTGTTTTAAGCAGGGCTAAAGAGCGTTTGCGACTGCGATGGGGGTCCTTCTGTGCACTCCTGTGCACGTGGCAGTAGATGGCCCCATAGAGGACACCAATAGTCGAAAGGATAATGAAGAAGATTAAGAGAGAGAACAAGATGTAGCTCTTGGAATATAGAGGGAGGAGTGTGGAGCATTCGTCCAGGCTGCACACACAGTTCCAGCCGAGCAAGGGGAGGAAGCCAATCACCAGTGCCAAAACCCAACAGAGTGCCACCAAGCCGTAGATCCTATAGTAGGTCTTCTTGGCTGACTTCTGGGGCAGTGGCTTCATCATGGTGGTGTAACGCTCCACGGCAATCAGCAGCAAACTGAATATGGATGCTGCCAGGGCCACGAACAGCATCCCTTCCCTGAACAGCCACAGAGCAGGGCTGAGGCGGAAGGTCTGGCTGCCAGACATGCAGATGTTGACTAGGTAGGCAGCGCCTGTGAGGAGATCACTGAGTGTGATGTTGGCAATGCAGACATAAACCCAGCGCCGGCTGTTGCGGATGCGGGAGATGACGGCCATCAGCACCAGGAGGTTCTCCAGGATGATGAAAACGCTGAAGAAGAGAAAGGCGGCTTTGGAGACACTGATGTGGTTCAGGGTGTTCGAGATGGTTCTGTTCTGCAGGCGGCCGGTGTGGTTGTAATGCTGCAGGATCACGTCGTTGAGGCCACTGGAGTCAGACATGGTGCCGTTGGAGATTTGACTGGGCGAGTGGTACTGGTGGAGGCAGGAGGAGGGGGAGCTGAGAGAGGAGAGGATGCTCATGGCGGCGGATGGGATGGTCAAGATCAAGGCCTCAGGTGGGAGCAGGCTGAACTGAGCTGGTACGAGCTGCACGGGAATTAATGTGAAACTCCTGCGATCCAGCAGGCTATATCACACTCTAACCACGGGAGCTCTGCCGGTGCTCAACGCACACCTGAGGAGACAAAGGAAATAAGAATAAAAATAAGAAATGGAATAATGCTACTACTGCATGTATACTCATTACGGTACAATTTAAAAGGCACTGTTTAAAGGCCTCCCCCATGTGTTACAGCACTCCACCTAGTTGAGGTTAACCAACACAGGATGAGTGAACTGCTGTGACAAAAGTGCGAGAAAAGGGTTCCTTAAATTTCAATGTTGACATAATTACTGAACCATGATAAATATTTGCAAAATATCAAAACACTTGTAAATTTTTTTTCAACTTGAGGAATACAAAAGTTATTTCAGGGTTTATTAAGGTCTAAATAAAAACTGATCAAAACCTGAAAAGATAAATGAATTTTCCTGTATCAAGACGTATCACATGAGTAAAGTGGAAATCCTGAAATCTGTTTAAAATTTCAAATATTAAACATTTAATTATTAATATTTTCTCATGGGTTGATAAAATTCCAGGTTGGAGAGTGAAGTGAGCTTTGTGTGGTGGAGAGAACTTACTGTTGCTGCTGCTGGTGATGCTGAGTGCCCTTATAGTTACTACAGATTTTTGCAGCACATTTTTGTTGGGGAAGTAAGTAGTCGGACATGGTTACATCGTGACACCACACCCAAAACACGTTACGCATACACACAAACACACACACACACACACACACACACACTCACACACACACACACACACACACACACACACACACACACACACACACACACACACACACACACACACACACACACTCAGTGTATTGCCAAATGAAAACATACATCATACATTGTTTAGTGATTCTTTACTATTGCTGTGTGATCTTCAAATTGCTTTTTAACTGTTTCCTGTTGTTTACATTACATTTTTCATGTAAAGGTATTTTGGGGTTCATCATTATTATTATTTTCAAGTTATTTCAGAAGTTTCTCACTGTACTCAAATAGCCACAATTTTCCTTATTTTTTCTCATGCATCATGTTTCCCAAGGACATCCTGCAGATGTTACCACCAATGCACAAGAAGGTTTTTTCTCAAGCTGCCCAATGACAAATCATACGGGAAAGGCTCTGATGAAACACATGCCAAACTAGGCCATGTGTAAATGTCTTTTAAAAAATAATGTGACTCAATATTTGTG
This sequence comes from Paralichthys olivaceus, assembly GCF_024713975.1. NCBI lineage: Eukaryota > Metazoa > Chordata > Actinopteri > Pleuronectiformes > Paralichthyidae > Paralichthys > Paralichthys olivaceus. The sequence goes on along the minus strand of NC_091095.1, from coordinate 13,129,143 downwards.
AAGATATGTGGCAATTGTCTCACTTGCACTTACGGGACCGTGGCCCCTCGCCAAGGCTGAATTACAAAAGCTTTAAAAGGTTTTTTCAGAGAACACAAGAGAAAAACAGGAACTCTTGAATTGTGCCACTCCCTGCAGATAGAGGGTTTCACTTGTCTCATCGCACAGCTGTGGTTGTGGCTTTGGGTATACAGTCAAGACACCTTCATAGTCCGTGCTCTTGTTGTCACCATGCACGCCACACTTCACTTTCAAACATCTCCAGCCATGTGCCAGCAGACCCTCGCCACATGCCAGAAGACAGGCAGTGTCACTGAGGACATGACCACTTTCACATCAACCAATAAACGCACAACATACTGAGAACCAGCATGGATCATTTTGCCAGAACCTGAAAGTGATGCCAGACCCCAAAATCAAGAAACCACTTTTCAAATATGAGCAAAACCAGAGCTCGTGGCTGAACACATTGGCCCTTAGAGTGGAGTTTTCTAAGAGCTGTGATTATATATTTAAAGCTTTCAGCAAAGTAGGCTCTAATTGTATCGCTGTACTATAATTATCATTTATCAAATACTTCAAAAGCACGCTCGTGTGGTCTGGAAAGAGAGGTCAAATGAAACCTTTGAGAAAATATAACTATGATCATGCCAATGCCCCAAATGTTTTTATTGGAAAATATTGCTTTTCATGCTCATAGTAAATGCTGTTATTTTGGTAATAAGAAAAATGACAAGTGGTTATTATCTGTCTTCTTCCAACATATGTCCGTCACAAACATGTTTTTGTGGTTTTTCTCAGCAGTTTTCTATTCTGTGGGATTCAGGAACAAGACTTTGCATGTAAATGTACTACAATACAAAGGTAAAATACCTTCTAGATACTTGACCTACATTGTGTGTAAATGTAATGAGGCATAACATGTGCGCCACCATGAAACCAAAGTAATTAATGTTAAACACAACTTCTCCTTTTTAGTCTCCAGATGTAAAAGACAAGAAATGCATGCATCAATAGATGATGCTAGATTTTGTTTTAAAGGGATAGTTCACTCAAAATTTTAAATTCACTCATTATCTACTAACCATTATGCCAATTGAGTGTTTGAATCCACAAAACACTTTTGGAGTTTCAGGATTGAACAGCTTTGCTGTGAAATCCAATCCAATAGAAGTAAATGGTGACCACTTCTTCAAACGTAAAAAAAACACACAAAAAGATAAAATGCCTCCATACTGCTCTTCAGCTGTCATCCAAATTTGAGCAACAATTGTGTTGGACCGCTGAGAGAATATGTCAAAGTAAGATATAGATATTTTCTACTCCCAGGCAAGACTTAAGACATCTGAAAAAAATGTTGGGCCTCAAGCCCAACATTTTTTTCCCAGTAGGTGGCGCTATGACCAAGAAAACCATTTGGCCTGTAGATGTCTTCAGGCATGGACACTCATCAAATGTCTGATGTTTCAGAAAGATCGGATGGTGTTGGACAGAGGTACAACAGTTTTTTTGTTCAGCGCTGAAGCTACACCATTGGACAAAAACACAGGAGCTTCACAACATTGCATCGTCTTACAAGTCATCCAAATAATTTAAGCAAGACCTTCAAAACCTCCCATGAGTAATATGTAATACTCGACAGTCTGCAGCCACAGCTGTTTCCAGGGGTGGCTCTATGTTTCAAAATGAACCTGTCCATGTCTTCAGGGCAGGACTCATTGTTTGTGAAATTTGGTAAAGATCTGACTGTGTGGATTCATACTACCCAGGGGAGAAAGCTACAATAACTAACCTGAAACAAGGACTTATCTAAAACATGAACTGAAAATGAAAAGTTTGATGCTCAGGCCCTGAAAATGTCACAACAAACTCCTGACACCAAATGGTGTCAACAACACCCTCAACTGTTGAAACGCCCTTTCTTTAAAAAAATATGATTTCAAACTGATCCATGACCACAGTGTGTGTCTGCTGAACCACAAGATTAGATGTTTTGACGTAATGAGGCACTGCAGGTTTCTGCTGTATTTGCTATAAACAAGACTGTGCTCTTGCCTTCCAGTCAGTCCAGTAATATTATTGTTTATACAGGGAATTCTCTCACCACCATTTTTTATATTTGCATGTAAACTCCACTCATAAAATCTCCAGCCAGCCAGTTGTGATTCAATCATCTGTGGATGTAAATTATTCTAGAATCACAGATTTGTTCAATTTATAGATTACATAACATTCGAACAGAATGATTACACATCTACTTCATCATCTACTCTTTGACTTTGCACAAAGCCACTTGATTTGTTTTTTATATGAAAAAAAACTGATCAGTGGAACTTTTAAAACATTTCGGTTTTAAAATGGGTTCTCGTCTTGATGTGGGTCTTTGACATCAACAAGGACAAATATCAGAACTGTGAGATTCAGGAATAATTCAGTTGAAAGGAAAAGGAAGCAATAGTATACTGCTAGTCACAGCATTAATCTCTTTTACTATGGTGACATCCTCTGGCCTGGTTTAGTATTTCAATGGCAACATTACAGTGACTTTTTACTATTAGGTATTATTATTATTATTATTATTATTATTTTAGCTAAAGATGGCAGACATAGTTAAATGCAACGTTGGGCTTTCTGAAATCTGATTCAAATTAATCAATACCAATGCCACAAATCACTTATCTCATACAAAATATTAAATTGGGTGATGATTACTGAAAATTACGAAACAATAAATGCTACGTATAATTATGTCCCTTGTGCCAGATTTAACAAATAGCGCTTTAGAAAATTGAATCACTTATCGAACATGTGTATTCAACCGCGTGTTGATTGATAGATGCTCATTAAACACCTCGTAAAGTTGATTAAAGCACTTATTAAACTGATATTTCTGTTAATTTAATGATACTGTTTTATAAAGGTTAATTGTCCTTTCATCAGTCTGTATTATCATAACTGCTTATGGAAAACGTATTGCTGTTGCTGAATATGAACAACAGGATGTAGCACTGTCGACTTTATCATTTGATCACAGTTCTTATTCTGCCCCACTGCTCATTCAGTTTCTGCCTCTGCAAGTCTTTCTGATGTACTTTGATGTATGTTTTATTATCTTGAAAGAAACCCATTTCTAAAGCAACCGAATAAATGTAGTGGAGTAGAAGGTACAGTATGTTCTTCTGAAATCTAGTAGAAGTATAAGGTATAATATACAATAATTCATGTAAAGTACAAGAAAGTCAAAAGTTTACTTAAGTACAGTAGGAATGTGTTCGATTCCATCCCACCACTGGACACAATGGTGGATGTAAATTTTACTGCCATGGAACTTTTTTTTATGGAAGTATGAATTTTTTTTCAGCATATGGCGGTTTCAACAGTATCATGTATAGGCTGTACGTATAATGGAGCATACAATGTAGACTGTATCATTTCAATATAGACAAGAATACAGACTACTTTTGCAAAACCTTACTTGAAAATTCACATTCAGCAATTCTCAGTGAAGATGGATGAGATGGGGTAACTATATGAGGTAGTGCATCTGTGGACATTTTCAATTAAAATATTACTTTTACAATATATTTAACAATATATGGCAGTTTGAATAGTACCTTACACAGGCTCTAATGGAGCATACAATGTAGACAGCTATATAACGTGAATGGGGCAAACATATGAGGCAGTGTATGTTGGACATATTTAATTGAAGTACATTTGTTTCAGGCAAAATAAACGCTCAGTCTAACACGTGTGCGTCTCCACTTCCGGTTTCAGACGGCAGATGAACGAGTGAGCATCTTGAAGAGCAGTCGATCGTTAAAATCCAGAGGGCTTGGCGCCACGCTGCAGTGCCACCGCAGAGATCCTGCAGGGGGCGCTGCTCTCTAACGACGTCCCTCGAAATCAACAGGGTACCTTCATTGTGTAGAATCTGGCTTGTGCTCAACTTTTTTTTTTTTTTTTTTTTTCCGCCGCTCACACTCCTGCTGTTATTTCGGCAGAGAAAGGAAGTAACTACAGGCTAAGAGCTAGTTAGCCGCTGTGGAACAACACAGCCTGTGAGCTCCACGGCCCGCTTCTCTTTTTATCAGACCACACGCGGGTTTCCTCTGTAAGACAAGCGGACACGGGTTTTCTCTCGGGGTTTTTTTTTTTTTTTTTTTTTATTCATTTTTTTTCTCTTCTCGCTCCGGTTTCAAACCGTCAGAGCTTTGTCTGTGAGGGACTCCGGCGTCGTTAGCTTTCCTGACACATTCTCTGCTTCACCCCAAGAAGAAGAAGAAGAAGAAGAAGAAGAAACAAACCCACCCACAGAAAAAGCTGCGACTTTCTATTTCCCATTAATTTGTCCAGGGTTTGGTTGAAGCACAGGGGGATGCAGTTGAGGATTACACCGAGACAATGAGACAACCAGCCGGGGAAGGTAGGTCCAACACTGTTTGATTCCCCCACATCGATGTGAAGCAGCTTGTTGTGTAAAGAGAAGAGAAGTTAACCGGGCTGCGAGGTGAATGTGTAAATTCACGTTGTTCATCATAATGACGATGAAATACGTGTTTTACTCCCACAGCTTCCAGACAGTGTGTTGACAGAGCTGCAGTAGGAAGTTATCGTGAAGTAGCCAGTCACTGAATATCTCCTTCATGCTTGTGTTAACTCCACTCATAGTGTTTTTACTCCCATTTTAGAATGTTAAGATTTTAAAATGGAGCCACTGGATAAAATGTGCACGCCTCCTGTGTGACTGATTATAATGGACATAGGTAACAGCAGGTCGTCTGGTCAGAAACACACAGCAGTGGTTGCATCCAGTGTGTGAATGGGCTGAGAATGTCGGCCAACTTGTTGCAGAGCACTGTCCCCCAGGCCTGCTGCATAATGTAGGCTGCTCCAGACTCCTCAGAGCTTGACAGAGATCCAACCAGAGATGGTCAGGGCGAGACGATATGGCGATGTTATAGCAACACGAGGGGAAATGTCAGTCTATCGATAATTATCGCGATGAATGTCACTTTTGTTATTTCTTGCCATTTTATAGACAAATGTGTGTGCTCCTCAGTGAAGCTTGTGGTTTTCAACTCTTCTTTACGGGCAGAGAATCACAAATACTCGACAGACAGCAGAATATTTTATAAATCTGAGGTAGATCAACTATGTGTTATTGTGTGCTCTTCACTGTGCATAAAGCATAAGCTATATATGTATATACATTGGATTGAAAATTATATTGTGATGCTTGTCTTGAACTTTTATTTTGACATCATAGCTTCAATGTTGGCTTTCCCCCAAAGGTACCTCACAGCTGCTTTGAAAATAACTGCCAAAAAAAAAAAAGTTGCCAGACTGGCTGAGTAATATCAGACCGCCTTTAATTTTCCTGTCATGTCACAGCAGTAATTGCCAAAATGCAAAACTACAGCCACCTCAAAACATTGTTTTGTTTTATATCTCCTAGTTCTAACCTTGACCTCTAAATTGATCATGTTATTGAATAAATTACAGGAGGGCAGGATGGACATGAATGATGTCAACATAAAAACATTTAAATCAGTCAATATCGATATATATCGTGATAAATGTCGATAAATGTTATGGTTTTAAACTCTTCTTAATGGACAGAGGATGACAAACACTAACAGTAAAACATTTTGATTCTGAGATCAATTGTGTTTACCTCCTCACTGTGCTTGCGAAATACATAAGAATTACATTGATATATGTTGAACCATAGATAAATTGTTATAGTTTTTGATACTGTAATGGCAAATGTACTTATTTTGTTATTTGTTTTCTAAAGCAGCTGTCTCCATACACATCAGCCAAACAAAGTCGTCCACACAAGCTGCAGAGGCAGGCTCTTGCTACATGACTAATGTCTGGGTGGTGGAAAAAAGTAATCATACATAGGAACATTAAAATTACATGAACATGGAGTTCACTTAGAAGTTCCTCTCTCTATTTTCCTCTTTCCGTTTCTGTGATTTACTGTGGACTGAACACAGTTGTTCTCTTGCAGTGGCCTAACAATTCCATTATTTCATCATGCTACAATAATGTATTTACACTATTCTGTCGCACTAGAAGCTCCATGGCTCCTTCTGCCACATGTTGTGAAACAGGCTTTCAGGGATAGACTGAAAGAAGCTGTCCGGCTAGAGAGTAGGAGATTGTGATTTTTACCTAAGGGTTACAGTTATTTGGTGACACAGCGTATGTTGGGCATCAATTTCTTGAATAGATTTCATTTTGTTTGAAAATCTGTCACGCAAGTTGTTTTCATCAGCTGCCTAGCAAGAGTATGCAACTCTACCAAAGAGATTACCAGGGAAGTTGGTGGAAGGATGTGGTATAGGTCTTTAACAACAAGGTAGGGCATTTTTCAACTTTACTTTCTTAGAGAATAATTCATGGATCTTGGATGAAAAAAATTCAGGCATGTTGAAGGGACTGATATTTATGAGTGTATGTAACTTGGTGCATATCTAAATAAAAATCTGGATCTAGTGAATTTAAATGTGGTTTCATACTGTCAGACTGTTCGGCCATGGCAGATGTATGCAGTCTCTGATTTTCTATATTCGCTGGCTTCCTTGCCAATTTGGAAAAAATGGTAATAAACTGCCTGTGGTGGTTTATACTAAGTTATATTAAAAGTTAAAAGAGTGACAAAGGAGGTTTGTGGAGCTGTTTGGGTGCATTTGTGTGCGGCACCTATAAGCCTGGCTGTGTTGGGCCTGCCAATGACACTGTGCTAAATCACATCAGCATATTCAATACAATCAAGTTCCCCATCTGTCATATTCAGAATTGAATTAAAATCCCAATCCCTTGAAAGCTTGAGAGTCACATCTCCATATATTAAAAAGCTTTCCGTCTCACAGTTTCAATTATAGTAGCTACTGAGAAGTTTATGAAAGCAGGAGAAGCCAGGTGACTGATTACAGATGTTATTGAGATTTGAAGACATAATGCTCTCTGAGCTTATGTGGATGGCTTTCAAATTGGTTTTATTAAGAAAAATGCGTGTTTCCTCCCATTAAACAGACCTGTCCCAATATTTTCAAATTATTGCACAGATAATATAAATCCCTTTCAAATTATGTTGCAACACTATCCATTTTACCCCATAGGTCTGTGAAGTGCTTATAAACACTCAAGCAGTTCACAGACAGGCTCTCTGCCATGTTTGAAAGAAAAGGGCCATATGGCCCCCTGCTAATGGTTTGTGCTCTGCGAGCCCCACTGCAGAGCTGACAGTGTTGGAGGACAAGAAGGGGGATGGGAAGGAAGGAAGACCAATTACATCTTCAGCTCAGCCTTGAGTTGTAATTGGTATACAGGTCTTGGCTCATGCATTTGTGTGAAACTGCAGATGAAAAGATAATTGGCTCAATCATAAGCTGTGCCAGAGAGAGATTCAAGGGTTTCCTCAGACCAGGCTTTGATATTCTACTTCATTGTGTTCATTATCAGCCACTGAACTTTACATTGTGTGTCTTTATATTCTTAACATACAACACTTTAGATCTCATAGCGTCATACTTAGCTGCAGGGCTGTATTTTTATTGTTTTGAAATATATTTAGGTCTGTAGCCATTGTGGATCATTAACCTGAACCATATTAGAGGAACTGCTGTTGTGTCCTAACCTAACATGTGCTTGTAAAACAAACTGTTCTCTGCCGTCCCCACAATCGTATTTTTAAAGGCAACATTAGTAAAAGTGTTTGGTGAATAATTGTTATGAAATGGCTTTCACTTCATTTTGCATTGCCGTCATAGTTTCATATAGGCATTTTATTTTATCTGATGACTTAAGCAGTGTGGTATTTGTATTGGTATTTGTGTTGTAGATAGCAAAAGCTAGATTGTGGGGGTGAAATTGTCCTGCTGTTTTTTAAATTTTTCACTTTTTGTTTTATCATTGAAAAGGGAATGTAGGTCAAATTGGCATATGGAAAATCTCCTGTTTCGGAAATCACAAAATTGGTGCAGAAATGAATCTGATTGACTAGTTTGAAACCCAAAGATGTTGAGGTTGTGACCATGTTCATGCACATCCAGAATTATGCTGTTCTTGTGTTACTGTGTGTGACGAAAAGGTGACAGGAGAACAGTTTGAGTTATGATGCACACTGGCAGCACAGTGAGTCCCTGAGCTGCATGCGTTCTCTATGTGCAGCTGGTGAACTGGGCTAAGATTATGTAGGTTACCTGTGGAATAACTCAGACACCTGCAGCCCTAAAGCAAATTTCTCATTACTGATCTTAGTGTCATAGGTTTTTGAAGATTTTAATGTTATGTTGTAGAATATCTTGTAGTCATCCTACATTACTTAAAAAATGTGGTCCTTTTAATGTTATTGGCCAAGTGTTAGGTTGTTTGCTGCTTCATAGATGAAGTGAATGTCTCATTGCCAAAAGCCAAGCCCAAGAAGAGTCAAACATGTAGAGCCTTGTGCTTCTATTTACCTGTGGGCTCATCAGGAAGATGTCTGTATCAGTCTGTTACTTACTCTGCTGCTGAGGTGTCCCCGGATGGGCTGGGATAAATGTCATTCTGCCTTTTGGTAAGCTGTGGACATGTTCAGGTGATATATTAATAAAATCTCAGGACAGCAGAGTCCAAGATCAGATATCTCTCAGACATTGAAAGAGCTGCATCTTCATATTCCCACATGGCATATGTTGACAGCTGATTTCTTTGGCTGCAAAAGGTAAAAACTGGACAATTCTTATTGAGTCTGTAAATCAATCTGGGTGTATGAACACAGAAGGGATGAATGGAAAGAAGAAGGTCAGAGAGGATAATGGGACACCAGTATGTGAGCATATGAGTGTGCTTTTTGTGTACACACAGTGGGTCAGTTCTTAGTCTTATAATGTGACAGGAATGCTCCAGGGTCTGCCTTTCTGGGGCGGATAGGGAGAGAAAAAAATAGCCTTGCATTCTGCAGAAAGCTGCTCAATGAGCTTTGCAGTGTGGATTTGCAGTGACCTGTATTTCGTCGAGACTGGACCAGATGGAGAAAGTCTGCATTGCCACAAGGAGAGGCAAAGAGAGGGAGAGTGTTGGGGTTTAAAAGTCCTCAATTCCACAAACTCCTTGGTAACTTCCAGTGTGGCGAACAAAAATTTATGGGCTTTATAAATAGGTCCAGCTGTAATGATAGGGTATAAGTGAAGAAAAGGCAGTTCTACTGTTTAGGGATGGCCTACTTACAGTGCATTTGTTTGCTGTGCCATAGTCTTCACTCAGCCATCATTTCAGTGTCTAAACATATCAAGTCAGGATGATTGGGATCAAAGCTTGATTGTGATAATTATGATTACACCAAACCTCTGCCTGTTCAGATTCTGATTATAGGCACAGTTATAAGCCAGAATATACAAGCAAAGAATTTTCCATCCACTGAAATGAAAAATGGTCTGTCAACGTCACCAAAGACACATTTTTACCCACTCTCAGGCAGCTCGTGCTCACTGGTTTCATATGAAATGAATGTTGAAATGTTACATCGGTATTTTTACTCAGTGTTTTGGGGAAGTAACCCTCAGCAGTGTTTACATATTCAGGCTGTCATGTGTTCAAATGTATGGACAGGAGTGTGAAGTGAGAGACGCAAATAATAGCCTAGTTTTACCAGATGTGCAACTTGCATCTGCAATAGCCCTGGTTTTCAAAAGGATTTTAGCTTTTTGTCTCTTTAACAGTTAATGTTGAAAGAATAATTTGACATGCGCTGGTGTGAGTTACTCTACGCCAGTGACACTGATGCTTGGGTTTTAACTCTGGCAGTGCCCCGGTGGTTGGAGATGTCCCAGTGACAACCTCCAACATGGCAGCCAAGAAATTTACAGCAGCCGCACACCAGGGACACAAAAACAGTTCAGCTAAACCAACAGAAAGAAAACATCCACAGTAGATGACATCTTTTTGCATGTTTCTACAGTTTGATTCTCTTCATGGACACATCTGGAAAAACTACTTCCTGACATTTACTATGTTAGATGCATCAACATCACAACTGTTGAACAACTTAGAAAACCTTTTGCAAGAAGTATAGAATCTAATCTGTGCTTAAAACTGTGTTAAACAAATTGTGCTGGAGCCTTTTGTCACTTGTTATCCACAACCTCAGCTGCAATGGTCAGTGTGTGTCTTTATGTTACACCTTTTTCACTGATGCCCAATCTCGAACCAGATCTTTGTGTTTACACAGCCAAAGAAATGGATCTCAGGCAGGAAAAATGGTTCGACTCTTGCACCGACAATTCACTGGTATACAAGAAAGAACTGCTTGTGTTGTGTGTTGTCTGCAAAGAATGTTTGTAACTACTGTAAGTGAACCAACCAAAGTGAAGCACCAGTGATCCGTGGAGGAGACAAACTGTCGCGACACTGTATGCTCCATTGTTGATGTTGTTCCTGAAGGCAGAATAAGTGTTGCTGGGAAATCAGAGACGTACGTGTAACATACAGTGACATAATGTTGTGGCTCTATGGTGGCTCTAGGCCTTGGAAAAGAAAACTGGTTCTTAAAAGTTTATCAAGTTGAGCCAACTCTAAATCAGCCCTAGCACTAGGTTCAACCTGGTCAAAAAGGGCTAGTGTGTGTGGATGCAGATTGACTAGCTCATGGCTGTGGTGAGTGCTATAACCTCCCCCTCCATCCTCTCTGCAGACACCTCCCCTGTCCCTTGGCTCGGGATTCTGGGCAGAGAGAAGACACACCCTGAGGCGCTATTTGCTGTTGCATTGAACCATTGCTCAGCTCTGAATGTGACAAAACCTTATGATAAGGCATCACTCAGTAGCTTGACTTTATCATTGTTAATTACCTGAACATCTGTCATTGGGACATCCCTGCCATTGTTAGGAAAACAATCAATCTATAATCCTAAGGACATTTTCAGAAACTGGCCATAAGAATATTTTTTTGGGACTGTTTGTTGGCTAAATTGAACTTGCTTGAATGTTGACATATGTAAAACACTTCCTCTAACAAGCTGATTAGAAGAAACCCTCATCTTAATCATCTCATCTGTATTATTTTACACTTTGGTCAAACCAGATGTTCATCAATTTTCATGTTTAATTGTAGATTCCGGAAATGGCATATAGCTGAGATCATATAAGTGAACTGAAAGCTTTGAAGTTCTTCAATACTTTGAAACAAAAACTCCTGCCTGTATGACAGAAATAAATATGCTCACTACATTTCATGATGATTATGTTATTATTAGTGAAAGCACAGTTCTAGCTATGATCACCTTTCATTTACATGTTCCATTCATATGGTGGAGATGCAAATACGGAACAGAAAATAGTGAAGTCCCTATAACAGTCTCTATAAAGGGAATTTAACATTACCCACACAATACCATCCTCCAAGTTTTAAAGGCGTCTGTATATTGACACAAAAAGAAACAGACTCCAGCGCCCCTCCTTACTCGCTGCCTTTGAATTGACGTGAGGAAAAAATGAATAACATCGGTCAGGTTGGTAGAGATGACAAACCATTCCCAACACATGTGCCAGGGCAGAGGCAAGCCAGTGTGTTACAGAGGACACTGGATGGCACAGTTTTAAGCGCATGATGCTTCTGATTAATACAGAGAGATTGTGCTTTTTGTCTATAATACCATTTAAAATTGTAGTTCATAACAAAGTTACTGTGACACCAAGGTAAATCGCATTCTTAGAACAAAGTTTGGTGTTTACTCAGCACACATGATTGCCTTAATCATGGTTTAATCTAATTATTTGTGTTCAGTAAATGTTTTGTCCCAAAATCCTCTGTGACCAAGCTTGGTCGACCTCGTGAAAACAATGGCACTTCATATATATGCACAGCATTTTCTGTTTGACTGGATTTATGTTGGCCTTTAACATACGCTTCCAGTCTGAATATACAGTATATAAGTAAAATACGTGTGTTTTTAGGTATTTTTTGTTCAAAATTCGGTGTTGAACTCTTTGTGCCGATAGGAACTCAGTCTCACCACTGGATGCCTGAAAGGCTGTGGAGGGTGACAAGAAAAGTGAAATATCAAAGCACAGAGGAGAACAGACAAGGGAGGCACAGATGGGGAGAGAGGTGGAATGAAAGAGAGATGGAGCAGGAACATTAGACCTTGGCTGTCAGCTCTCTGTTGGCTTGGCTCGGCTTGGCTCGGCTCTGCTCTGTGTTTGTTTTTGCTCTATTTTTACCGAGCAGTTCGACTCTGGTCAATGATGAACGACTCCATATGTAAGTTACATTTCATCTGACAAATATCATCCAGGATTTCTGGCTCAGGTGAGAGGGGGAGTGTTGACAGATCTCATGTGATCTGTACGGAAGAAAAGAAAGGGATCGGAGGAATAAAAATATATCATTAGTATTTACTTTTTGAATCTTTTCCCATCATTAGTTTAATTCTTTCTCCTGTTATTGTCCCGACCACTTGTGTGTAGAATTTTGTGATATCTAGTGTTGGAATTGCATGTTGCAGCTGAACACCCCTCACCTCACCCTCTCCTTGAAAAAGAACCTGTGGTAGCCTTTAATTGTCATAAAACCTCAAAAGGTCTTTAGTTTGTCCAGTCTGGACTAATGTAAAAAACATGGCAGCCTCCGTAGAGAGGGTCCCCTCGATGTAAATATAAAGTATTTAAAGGGCCTTTTCTGGGATAAAGAAAACTACAATTCATACAATTTAGATGAACCGAACTAGTGAAAACATCATGAGAATTATTCTACATTAAATAGATCCCTTTCACCTAAATCTTACACACTGGACCTTTAAACCAGTATGGACGGGTAGATTTAGAAAAATTGTTGGAGGTCTACATGAACAGATTATCCTAAAATGCTTATTGTCCACATGTATGTGTGAGAATTTTTCAGGCCACCCAAACATCATTAGGATGCACCGCAGGAAAGATGCTCAGTAGATTAATCTAGCTGCACTGCACACTGTATAATCTATTGTACATTACATTATGACATTTCTCTTTAGTTATTCATTTGTCATTACACATCTGTCATCACAACCTCTTTATAGTTTTCCCTCCTGCTGTCATTTGTCCTGTTTTTAGGTTCAAACTGAGGTCTCAGCATGTATAAAATGTAGGCTGAGTTATATTATGAATAAATTTTTTTCTCAGTGAGTCTAACATATTAAGGCACCCACAACAAAACTTGGTCACAGCAGAGAAGATATGCCTTAGTCTGTGTTTGCTAGTTTAAATCTCAGTTTCTTCTTGCTACCTGTGTTGCAGGATTTTGATATCAAGACGTTAGCATTTTAACCAGCCGCCTGGACTTTTTTATTTTGTCAGGAACAAAGAAAAGTGTGTGGCATGTGTAACCGGTGGCAGGGGTAAGAGATTTTAAATAGGTATGAACTTGCTGCAGAGCAGTGACTATTCTGGTGCTACAATGGAATCATGTGTCTGGGCTAGTGTTTTTGAGTAGGGTAGTCCACATGAGTGAGCGTGTACAATAATCCCCTCTGTGTTCCTCCTTCCCCTTGCTTCCTTTTCTCCTCTTCCTGATTTCTGCCTGCAGCTGCCCCACATCTCCAGATGGCGTCCTGTATGTTTGTGTGTTTGCATGTGGAGTTCATCTCGCTGAATGGGAAGGAAGTGTTTCCTTAACTGGAGATCATCCTTTAATCATCTCTTTTTAATGATTGCATTTACAGTGGATGGACACAAAAGGAGATCATCCTTTAATCTTCTTTCTTTAAAATGATTGCATATACAGTGGATGGACCCAACATGAATGTCTGCACAATACAACACAGTACAGTAATCACTGCCCCAAGATTAAAAAATTCATCCATTGCATCATGTGGAAAAGCATTCTAGCATCATCTACACAGATAAAAAGTTTAAGAAAAGTTTTACCAATATCTGCCAATTTACATGCAAAGTAATCCAACATTATAATGAGCTTGGGGAAAATAAAATCAATTAATAACTAAAACTACATTTTGTTTACGGAGCTGCTGTAAATGTTGGAAAACAACAAGAATATTGGATTTATGTTATTTTGTCCATCCCATAAATGTCTTTTAAGGCAGAACATACCAGTCTCCTGCATGTTTTCATTACACCCTATTTGTTTATTGCTGCTCTAAACTAGTCTATTAATACAACATGGTTTAAATGACTGGCCCTGGAAAACTCTCCGGAATCTACTGTCACCACCAACTAGTGAGGAATCACAAAACAGCCAATCAGACTGAGCAGAGACTTCTGGATTGCATTAAGTCAGACATGCTAAGGCCTCACTTGTCTGGTGTATTTCATGTGGACGCTGCTGCTTTGAATCTAGAGTTTCAGCACATCACACTGATTAAAAACATAGATTTTTCTATACGGTCTTGGTTGCTATGCTTTGTCTTATCCCTGCGTTAACCTCTGGAAGAAAGAAGCTTGAGATTTGAGTCTGTGCAATGCAGGAGTCATAGGTTGGGATATTATTAGGGGGGAAATTTGCATGTCGGTTGCAACAGAGCAAATTGACTGAAATGTGATTAAATGCAAAGCACTCATGTTATTTTGTGATACATTCACATCTGTTTAGTTGGCATTCCTGCTCTGCTCACTGGGGGTATGCCCTCTGGTTTCGCTGACTGTGTGACTGTTTAGTAAAGTGACATTGCAAATCAGAAACACCAGGGCATTGTTTTTCATGGGGAGCAGACTTCCCTCAAGTCTGAGCTTCTCTCTCTCCTCATTTTGGCCTGGCATCTGGACTGTGTTAAAGCAGCAGTGCCAAATGTTGGGCAGGGGGGAGCAGAAGGGGGTTACTAGCAGGGGGTCGAAGGAGAGGCATCCAAGGGTAGCATTAGGGGAGATCCTGTGAAAGACACTGGAATGAAGGGAGATATAGAGGCAAAAAGGGGACAGCTAAGGAGGCAGTTAAAAACAAAGCACTACAAGCAGAGGCAGGCGGGTGGTGAGACATGGGGGAGTAGTTTAAGGCTGTACCCAGGCCTCTTAGATTACTGACCTGCAGTGAAATGTACATGAAGTGGGAGTTCATAAAGCTGCGGCTGAAACTAATGTAGAATCGCCTCGAGCAACAGCAGAACAGACTGACACACAGGGGGCCTTAGAGGAGTAATACAGCCATGATTTCATGTTGTTTCAAATTAGTCTGTCCACTGTGTTTGCAGCTAGCTCCAGCTGTTGTGGTTCACCCCTCTCGCTTGACTGGGAATGATGTGGGTGTGACACAGGGTCATACCTACCTCCGAGGGATGTCAAATGAACAGCAATCTGCTTCTGTTTGTCAATACTTGAGTCAGACACATGATATTTGGAGCGGAGGATCAATGCAGTGCAATCAGATGACCATGTTGTAATTGATTACCACTGTCCCTCACAGTCATGGTTATTTATTGTGACAGTAGGAGTTAAGTTATGGTTTGGAGAAAGTCATTTCATATCCACATAAGGATGCATTTGACAAAACAGCACATTTTCTGTAAATTCAATGACTAGATAGCTATAAATAGATATAACACGAGTATGTTAGTTGCAACAGCAGACATTATCTCTGAATATCTTTGTCTTCCTCTGCCATATGGTGTACTGTGGGCAAAAGCCTCCATGTCTCAGTTTGGGCTTTGTTTTGAACACTTTATTTTACCTGCGGCTCTTATCAGTACACACATGATGGATCTGTGTTACATTCGCTCTCCAACAAAATGAGTAATGGAGCATAATATGAAAGAACAGGTGTTTTTTTTATTGTTAAATGATGGAAAACATACAGGCCTTGCCACAGTGATGGGCCATCTCTATAATGTCTAACTCTGTATTTTATGTTCTATTTCTAGCAGATTACTTGTAATAGAGAATGTTACTCTGACCATGAGCTTGGGCTCAATGTTGAATAAATAGGGTAATATCAACAAGTCAAAGGCTGGTTCCCCATGACTCCTCCTTTATCCTCCTCTTTAGATGAAGGCAGCAGATGCTCCTCAGCTCTGGTTTTATTGTTTGTGGTTAGCCAGCCTGGGAGCTGACTTAAAGACGGGGGAGGAGATGAGCTTTTCGTGCCTTTTTTTCCCTTCTTTTTCCTTCACTTTCTACTCACAGTTCTCTATCTGCGCTTGTCTCTTTGAGCCCAGTTGGTGTCTGCTGGATGAGTTAATTCACTGATTGAGGTTTTGGTCGCCGTAAACAAAAGGCTGCATCTTTCAATAGGCCACATGGCTGGAGTAGGAGGGCTCTGATCCTTTCACAGCCGTGTTGGGTGCATCTGCACTTCCTATAGAGCCTCAACCCTGAGGCTGATTTACCACCACTCAGCAGCAACAGGAGCAATCTCTCTCTCACACAAGTCCTGAGTGCATTTATGAATACCAAAGAGAATAGACACACCACACATGCATGGTCCAAAAGCTACAGGGGATACACACAGACAGACAAACACATGCACACACAGTGAATCTGTACTTCCCTTGCTTCTGCCTCTCATTGTGCCCAGAGGACAATGCAGCCTGCTCTGGCAAAGAGCCAGCCCCTCTCATGTCCATTAGGTCATGCAGAGAGAGTTTTAGTGGTGATGGATACTTCAGTGGCCCCAGCTCCACTGTCCGCAGGGAGAGAAAAGGAGCTGGGCCTCTACGGATTTGCAGCCATGCACACAGATGTACCCTGGAAAGGCTGTAGATGGACCTGGGTATTTCCAAATGTTCGAAATTCAGTTAAAAACTAAATGATTACATTTAACTTGAAGACAGATGTTCAAATGATTATCCTCCTCAGCCACACAAAGCCCTTGGCTGGTCCATCATTACAAACACATGTTGTTGGAGCAAGTGTAGTCTAAACCCACAGAGTCTATTTACGTTTTAATCAAGCTTACCAAATATAGCAGAATTATTAAAAAATTACAGATTGCATTTGAAAAATCAATTTATTAAAGAGAAAATGCTCATCAAAGCCCTGGAACAACCTATCTGTAAACACTGTATGATTGTGATATATATTGCTCATCCTTTGTGAATCACACTCTCCCTGTTTCAACACTGATGGGGTGTGGAGCCATTTATTTACTCATTATTCTGGTCTGTACATGGATGGATCCTCCAGAACAAGGTAGAAAAAAATCCTGTAGATTGTTTTCTGTCATGGTGATATTTTGCATTCTATTTTAAGTGCTTAAGATGTTAAAATAAGTCATACAAGGACCTTGTTTGCCTCCACCCACTGTCTGTTAGTCAGTGTGCTTTATGAAACCTTTACACACCGTATGCTTGTTCAATCTGAGAGAGTTTAGCTTTCATGTGCCAATGGATGCACCAGTCAGTAAAATTATGTTTAAACAAACACTCAAGTGCAAGCCCTAACCAATCAAATCACAATAATACAATGGGGGAGGAGGTGGCAGCTGGTGAACCTTGTGTGTTCATCTGGTTGCAGAGCATATTTCCTGTGTACTTCCTTTTAGCATTGCATTGATAGCAAATATAGCATGTGAGTAAGACCTCATAAGTCCTAAGCATAAAATTGTGATTTTTGTCGTCATTATGATCGTGCCGACACCAATAGTACACACTTTTTTTCTCAGTGTGTATATGACTTGGTAATGTACATAATCCTTTAAACAATACAGGGAACCTTTATTTAGTTAAGCTGTTAGCTAAGTGAGGGAAGTTATCTAGTTGTGTTTTTTATTCAGTCTGAAGAACATTCAGATGTTGTCTTTAAATGCGATTAAGAATGTCGGACTTCATGACGGATTGTAACAGTCATTGCCATGTGAGTGACTAATTCTATGATGGGAGCTGCATTTAGCCCTGACTCATTAGTTTTAGTCCTATGATGCTGAAGAGGGAATGTTGGGAGTCACCATATCTTGGGTCCACACACACTGCTGACATCATAACTCGTTTCCTTTTGGTTCATTTCTTTCAGTGTGTGTGTGTGTGTATGTGAGACGTACAATCAGGGAGAGATGGGAGGAGTGAGAAGCAGACAGACAAATCCTGTTGAACTTTGTTAACCTTGTATGTGTCACTGGGTCATTCACTTCCTGTTAGATCACAGAGTCAGCTGGTAAAATTTTAGCACTGACTGGCCGCTCTGTTTACACAGTGCATGATATATGAGTGTGAGTATGTACCAGTCTTGGGAGGTCCATTAGGAGGGAACATTTAATGTGTGTAAGCACTGACTTAGAGCATAATACTCAAGGCGTACACTCATTTTAAGTGAGATCATAAACACTACAACAACTGACCATATAAAGGCAAAATATCTCTTTTCTCTATCCACTAATTGGCACTGTAGACTTACTTTTGCTCCTCCTCTTCCTGCTTCTTTTATGGGTGGAGCTATTTCTTTGACAGTGGGCAGGGGAGACAGAGTCAAAGCTAGGAGGAAGGAGAGAGTGAGTTAGACCTGGCTGGCTTCATTCACTATGTCACTGACTGTCAAACAACTCTGTCTGTCATTTCAGCGCACCATTGTTCTTTCAAAACCGTGCCCATCACATTTAAAGCATTTAAAAAGGGGCCATCATTCCTTGTTGACACCATAGGTGATTGAAATATTGACTCTCACATAACAACATCTCTAATAGTTCCCCTGTGGCAGAGGATTGAAAATCAGAGCAGTGGCCCACACACAAACACGTGTGGCCAGAGAGACGTCAAGTGGCGATCAATTAAATTTCTGTTGTGCTGATTGAGCTGAGCAACATTTCTACATCTTTCATTTAGAGATGAAATGTTGTGAAAACATTGTGTTACTATTATTGTGGCAAAAATGTTCATGTTATCAGTATTATCGGGGTGTTATTGAAATGCACGGATACATAAACTGAAGTAATTTTGCTTTCTAGATGACATATAAAGTAACAAAACAAGTAGAGCTGGAGTGGAATAGAGAAGGTTGACAAATCATTACGTCAAGTGCAGACGTTGACTCCAAATGTCTTTGTTTGTTAAACATGTGTAATTTGGCAACAGTGGATACTAGCAATTGCTACTACCAACCAAATCACCACGTTAATCGTAGTAATTAAAGATTTATACAGTACAAATGTCTGTCAAGAATTTTATGGTACACCGTGAAACCTGTAACTGTTTCATCCCCACTTTCATTTATGTTCTCGATGACTGTAATGTTGAATTAACTTACTGAAAGCCTCCTCTCCTTGACTGGATAATGAGGGGTTATTTGGGATGAGGTTAACAGGAATGAGTGGTACCTCCTTTTAAAAATGGTTTTAGATGCTTGTTGCCAATGCCTTTTCCTGGCCACGGGAGGTAAAGAGTCCCTCTCTACCCCTATCTGCAGCCCAGTGCTACCAAGTCTTTGCAACCACCCCCAATAAGCAGCTAAAGTGCCAGGCTAAGCCTATGCAAAGCAGACAACCCTGGTCCTTATCTGTGGAATGCCGGGCATCCTCACAGAGGATCTCCTCTGCACGCAGGAAGCTGTATTATCTCAAAGCCTCCGTCTCCTTTGATTGTCCCTGGGGACCTCTCTCTCTTCTGTCTCACTTTTAGATGTTTACGTTTCTCTCTCTGTCTCTCCCTCTGCCTTCCTCTCTTTTTCTCTGTACAGTGTTCACTCTGTCACTACCTTTTCGCCCTCTGCAGAGCCACATGTATTAAAATGAAATGCTTTATATCATGCACTGCCGTAGCTTTATGTTCGCTTTTTTGAAACAAGTCGAGAGAGCAGCTTGGGACTTAAAAGGGACAGATTTAAACCAGACAGAGCTCATGATGAAGGATAATGATGATGCCGTCTTTTGTGGTCTCTGCAGTTTTGCATGCCTTGGCATTTTACAGGCTTGCATGTTTTTGGGACTGTGGTCGGCTCGCCTGGCAAAGATACAAACTCATGTGTCTCAAGTTGCTCTATTTTTCCTCTAATTCTCCACCGTGACCTAAATTATTCCAGAGTTGGTTATGTCAAGATATCTTTCTTGTGCAGTTTAGTGTTTGATCCATTTTTAGTACGAAGTGTTCTGTTTCATTTAGCATTTCCTGCTATTGCCTTTTTAAATAAATAATTACTAAAAGAAGATTAACAAGATTGATGATGATGATTATGAGATTGATGGGAAAAAGGGTTCAATTAAAATGAATTCAGATATATTGCTTCACCAGCCAGTTACTAGCACCACTAACTAGTCTGGTTTGATATCTTTGGATTGTTGTTTGTGATTATGTCAAATAACTCTTTCCTCTTCAAGAGTTCCCATGAAGACACAGTAGAGTAAGACACAAGATGCTATCTCTCACACCATAACATTCACACAGTTGAAAGGAGCTGTGGCTGAAAGGCTTATTGGTGAATGGTTATTTGTGATAACTGTGCAGAGCTTATGAGTTATATCAGTCATTGGAAAATTTAAGTGAAAATAAACCTTGTAATGGAGAAATGGAGAACTTGGTTTCATAATGCATGCAAATGTCTGAGACACACTCTTTTCCCTTGGCCTGCTTATTTTGGGCATATCTCAAAGTATAACAGGTTGAGAAAATAAACTGTCTTTGCTTGAATGATAGAAGTGATAAACTGTAGGCTCAAAGGACCCGACCTTGGATTGGGTTACCAAAGCAATGCAGTCTGCCTGCCATACAGTGATTTAAACCAGGTTCCTGTTTCACGAAGGATGGCTTACAGTTTACACAGCATGCATTGCTGATGCAAAGCCACGCTACGTGATCCATCATTAGACCAAACTTTACCCAGCTGCTGTCTGTGTGACTCACACATAACTATAGAACTGTATTAATGTTTGTTACAGACAGCATTAACCTGGATCATATTCCTCTGGCTGTGCTCCTAAGATTGGATCACTTCACTTCAAAGTGTTGACTCAACTCAATCAGAGGTGTTGCCCAGGCTTTCTGTTTAACAGTGATGATGTGAAGCTGTCATCAGTCTGGCAAAATAATCTAACACTGTCAGTTAATTGAGTTTGGGGTTCATTTGTAGGTATATGAAGAAGTAAGATTGCACAATTATTAGAGTAGTGTGGGCTCTATGTGTTGTTGTACTAACACTACAGACAACTACTGCACAGTAGATAGAGGTGTGGAAAGCTGCTTCACTGTCTGGAAACAACTGCAGAGTTGGTTTTATATGAGGCAAGAACACGTACATGTGATGTCACTAGCTGTAAATTGTGCTTTGAAAACTTCATCTTTAACTTGTAAAAGTTCTGACCAGAGCCTGGCAGATTAATCAGTTGACTGATAAAAGTCAGGTGAAATGAGTCTTTCACAAACATATCAGTATCAGCATTTACTGCATTTCGTTGCCCTGTGCTTGTGACATGTGCAATGACAATAAAGTTTAATCTAATCTAATTTAAATCTGCTGATATGATCAAACTTTACTGAATAAACAGTGTATAAAAGGTGTGCTGTGATGTTTACATTTTACTACATTTTAAAAATATTTTTAGTCCTGTTCTATATATTGTTATTTACAGTTATTCACAATAAAGTATATATATTAGTAAACTGTAAAATATCAAGCCTCAGTTCTTTTTCATAAGGGTTTGATAACGACATCTTTGGAATCATGGCCCCAATAATTCATATCAGTTAGGACAATGTTGTCTCCAGTCAGTTTTATGGCATCGATGCCAGTCTTGTGATTAATCAGCAAGACGTTTGTCCTTTAGTTTCCTCATGTTTAGTTCATAAAATAGTCCTGAAGGCAGCTTCACCTCAGTGAGGAAATCAATGATATCCGTAGTGAGGACTGAACAAATCTCTTCTGTGCTCTAAGTAAATGGTCTGCTCTGATACTGGACAAGACCTTTTGTGTTGGGTGTTTGCCAGGAGATAAAAATTAAGTTATCCATGGATGTAGAGAGAAGTTGTTGTGGTGAAGAGTTCTACGTCAGACATCGGTGTAGGTATCATTAAACCACTGTGGTTTACCCTAAGTACTCTCTGTTTTTTTGTAGGTTGCTATTATTGAGCGGAAAGGTTCAATTTCTGTGCAGCATCTTCAGCTACAATTTCAGTTTCAGTGGTGATGGTTCTGAACATGTGAGGTGATAACAGTGTGCTGCAGTGCTATTTAATGCAAGTCATTGCCACCACTGATGCACATGTCTGAGTCCTGTACGCAGGCATATGTGCTTTCTAGAGCAACAGGAATACAACCCTTTGTTTTTTATTTTGAAATAGAAATATCTTTTAATTTCTCTGACCTAGTCTGATGACTCATATTTATTTTTAGATATGAGAAAAAAAACAACTGGAAATTGGTTGCATTTAATTGACTTTCTCTCATTCAAATATCATCTAGTTGAAGTTTGTTTTTATCATCTTAAAATGTTTAATTCTAAATGTCATTTAACGTGGTGCTACTTTTTATTTTAACATTCCTGCTTCGAAATTTGTCTCATGTTGTCTTCCGGGCACATGTCACTGTTAGCAGCTGTTTTAGCATCAGCTGAGGAAAGTTAAGCCTCCCTTTGTGTTCAACTAAAGATCAAAATGTTGAGATATTTATGAGTTGGGCAAGATTTTTATGGGTGTTTCCAAGCCCAGTGGTCCCTAAACATACAATCAGAAGGACAACTGAATGTTACCCTGTTTACAGCTAGTGTCCCATCGGTGTGTGCTTCTGTCAGTGTCTGAGCATCTATGTGAGATCTTTAGTTGATTACGGCTGTGCTAAGTGTTGCAGCCCTATAAGGACAGCACATTCCCAATGGGCAAGTTAGCATGTCAAGTGTTAATACCATAGTTTTATGATGCAATACAAAGACCCTATATTGTATAGAAATAAGCTGAAGCTGGGTTTGTGGTATAACAGCACCATGGTGGGCAGGTAATAGATGTGTGTAGTGATCCAGATGTTACCATATGGAAAATGGGTAAGAAAATAGTTTGTCCACCCAAGTGTCATGATAACATGACATGATATAGAAGTTAGAGCCATCTTAGGTTATAAATGAAGGGAGGGGAAACAGGACTCATATGCAGTAACATTAATGTGAACCCAGACTGGTTACCAAAAACTGATTGAATGTAATTCATTTAAAAGTTCTCAACTCAAAATTAGAATTTGGTCATACCAGGGCATCTAGACAAACCAATTAACCAGTCGAACAGGAGGCTACATTTGTTAACCTCACACTTCTTTGTCTTCTCACAATATGAGGTGCTTGATTTCTCACCTTATAATCTGTGGTTTTTCACTCTCTTGTGGTTTCTCATTTCTCTTCAATTCATCTGTGTTTGGTAAATGTTAGACAGTCTCAGTTTGTATTGGAATATATTGCTGACATTGCCCAGATCCACATAAATGTAACATCTGTTTATGATAAATCACTAGTTAGAAGGAAAGAGGCTTAGTAGAGTAAATAACCTGATAGGAAACTGGCCTCACAAATGATCTGTTGCTTATTTACGAGGCTTGTGTCATTTGAACTTTTACATGTACTGTTTGGCCTCACCTACATCTCTCTACATAAGTGCCAAACCTAAAATTCAGTTGGTGAGATTCCAAGGATGAGATTTCTGTTTGGTTTGAGACTTTGTTTAATAGTCAACTATTTTGTTTGCATTTTAAAACGGTTGCTCAGAGCGGCAATGACACATTGTTTAGGCTCTCAGGAAGCTGTAATGCTTTATATAGGAAACCCTTCTCTGTGTAAGATCTTTAACTAGATTTCTGCTGGCAATACAGCAGTTTTTATTTGAACAGAATAGATAATAGATGGCTTGACAGTCACTCTTCACTCTTTTATTGAATTCTTTTAGTTATAAACTCACTTTTGTCTCTATTGTGGTCTTGTGTCAATACTTATACTTGTAAGACTTATAATGGTTATCAATCAATCTGTCATTTTCAGGTGCTGCGTGGTGAGAGGGAAACAGTGGGTGCGGCATGCTGAGGCCACTCCCCCTGGCTCAGGATGAGTGTCAGAGATGGCGCTGCCACCATGGCAACGATCGCAGGTGGAGGAGGAGGGGGAAGTGGGCCAGCTAACCCTAACGATAACGATGGCCGCTCATACCTTCTTCAGATTTACCCACGGCTGGCTGCCCATCCCTCCACCTGCTGCACCCTCAAGTGAGTGTTCCACAATGTTAATGCTAAAGAACTGGTATTATTTTAATCTATGATTAGACAATCAGAGGCCTTGTTCATTGAAAACAAATTATGTGTATTATTTCTTAAAGAATAACAATAGTTAGTATTGATCAGACTGTAAATTCTTATATCTCTTCATTAGAGTGCAGAAGGATGCAACAGCAGCCTCTGTAATCAAGGATGCTGCAACTGTGCTGGGGCTGGACCCTGGCCGTCTGTATGTGCTGGCGGAGGTGAAGGAATGTGGTGGGGAGGAGTGGGTGCTGGAGGCCGGAGACCTGCCAGTACAGAGGTTTCTGCTGTGGCCCCGGAAAGCCCAAGAGCAACACCATCAGAGCCTCGGCTTTTACTTCTTACTGCAGGTAGAGTTGACAGTACACACTTCATTTTACTGTTAGTGGATGTTAACCACTGAGAAAAGTCCCATTTTACATGTTACATCTTGCTTCCTCTTTGACTTTTTTTTCATTTTCAGTGAGAAACAACAAAGAAGTTTAACACATTGGCACCCATGATTTTTATCTACTTCATAAAGAAATTACAGTAAACAATCCATTTTTTGTTTCTTCTTTCTGACCCAGGAGAGGAACCATGATGGTACTATTCATTATGTCCACCTCCCACCTGTGACCAAGGAGCAGGAGATACAGCGGCTAGCTGCCAGGGGTTTCCTCCCACCCCCTCAAGATGACTTTGCAGACCTCTGCAACCTGCCTGCCCTCAATGAGGACAGGATATTAAATAACCTGCGCACACGTTTTTACAAGAAAAAGATCTACACTTATGCAGGCAGCATCCTGATTGCCATCAACCCCTTCAAGTTCTTGCCAATCTACAACCCTAAGTACGTCAAGATGTACGAGAACCACCAGCTAGGCAAATTGGAGCCTCATATTTTTGCTATTGCGGACGTGGCATACTATGCCATGCTCAGGAAGAGAGTCAACCAATGCATTGTCATCTCTGGGGAAAGTGGCTCAGGCAAGACCCAGAGTACCAACTTCCTGATTCACTGTCTGACCGCACTCAGCCAGAAGGGTTATGCCAGTGGGGTGGAGAGGACCATACTGGGGGCTGGACCAGTCTTGGAGGTAAGACGTGAGATGACAGATGTGCTAACGTCTGTGGTATAAAAGCCGGCGTTAAACAAAGAAAGAAAGATAGTGTGAATAGGACAAATGTGTGGTGATTCCCCATGAGCTGAGCGTTTCATCCGTTTTTCTTATCAGTCACATGGAAATCATCTCATGTCATGTGTATTATCTATAGTATGCCAAAGTTAATAAGAGAGCTATTCATGCTATTCATGCTTGGTGTCCATTCTATAGTAGCTTCAGTTAGGTATGAAAAGTATCACTGTTTTGATTAAGCCAGATCTAACAATGACTGCTCTTCACCAACTGACTCATCATATTGCCATGACACACACACACAGGATGTATGTATACTTATCACAACAATCATATTAAAGTATTAAATCCCATTCTGAAATGAGCAAATGTATTTTCAGGCAGTGACTTTAGCTCAGGGGCTGAACTAATGTTGAAATAGGAAAGAATAAGGAAATGAGTACAATGTAAAAGCCTTTAAGATTAAGACTATGGTGTACTCAGAAAGAAGAAATGAAAAAGAGGATGGGAAGTTGCACCATCAACCTTTTCATGTGGCCTCTTGTCTTTGAAAACGCTGCGTGGGAATCTAGAGGAGACAGGGTGGTTTGTTTATTCTCTGTGTCTATGTAGTTCAGAGCAAACAGTGATGTTTAGAAACTTATATTTCCAATCAATGCACTAATCTTTGCCTTGTTGGCTAAATGATTTTGGAACAATATTTTGAACAACACGAATGTCATTTGGAGCTGTTGTTGAACATACACTGGTGTTTCTTTGTCGCTGCATTGGTCAGGTGACTGCGCTTCTCTTCCTGCTTTGAGAAAATACAAGCTTGTACTGACTTGCTCCCTGCAACCGCTGACAGGACAGGGTAAACCAAAGCTACAGTCAAACTGAGACGGTAAATTTTGTGTCAGTTAAAGAGATAGTAGCTGGTGGGGAAATGTTTTAGATTTGTCTATGATATTATACCCACTGCAGTGTTAATGCTAGCTGGTTGATAATGTAGGTGCTCATTTCACAGACTGTGGGCAGGCAGACGCTGAGTCTGTTCGTCTGAGTCAGACACACTGTTGACATTGCTTAGTTGTCTGATTAATCACAGTGACCAACTGTCTCAATGATGCACATGGAAAGGCAGCACTAATCAGACTAATCACACCAACAGAATAAACGTCTTTTCTCACTGGTGTACATTGAAAACACATATTTCACATTATGTCAAAACATAAAAATGTGAACTAACATTTTGAAATAACTAATATGAATATCTTCTTATTGTAAAATCAATTACTGTCTATACAATGTGTATTATCACACATATATATATATATATATATATATATATATATATATATGACTAAAACCATCATTCAACTTGGATTATTTGTCCCTTATGCTGCAGACAGTGGAATGGTCAGGGCTCATTAAAAACTACAGAATGACAAAACAAATATGGGCAGACAAGAAGTAGTTGTTTGTTTGTTTATATTTTCAGCAGGATTATGCAAAAAGTGTTTCACTGATCTGCACCAAACTTGTTAGAGGGATATGGCAGGGTAGATCCCATTAAGCCTTGGAATGGATCCAGTTAAAGGAGCAGGTTTAAGATTTCTCAGCATTTCATGAATAATCAGAATAATGTTTGGATCTTGATGTAAAAAGCAGATATTTATTGTACTGGAATTTGACAATAACATTACTTTCATTTTCTTTGTATTATTCTATTGTAAGAGCTACACAGACCTGTAGGATTGTTTGGCTTTGGCAGTGGTATAAAAGCTCCACTGACTGGCATTCCAGTTTTACAAGAAATGGTTACATCAAGAAAAGTCAGTTATTACACTGCATTGTTTTTTGATTTAGTTCAATCCCTGAGCTGTGTTGCAAAATGGTTGTTTTGTTTATTTTTTTCCCCCTGTCATAAGAAACAAGGTCTCCTCTACTTTCACATATGGAAGAATTTACCTCTGGTCAGGCCTCAAGCAGAGTTATTATTGTGAAGTCATTTTCAGCTTTCAACACCCCTCCCCCTCTCTTATAAGGAACAGTCCATTGTGAGAATAATTTCACAATGTACTCATACAATGCATATCTTCAACACTATTAGACTGCCCTGCAGTTCTGGCTCAGCTGAATTAAGGATCATGGTGTGTGTGTACTGGGGTGGCATGAAAGTGTGCAGAAATGCCTGTACTTAGTTTCAGTTCAATATCCTTCCTTGGAGTGGAGAACTAATTACTCTCAGGCTGATCTGGAATTAAATCTCCCCACATTTTTCAGTTTTATTTCACAGTAATGTGGCTAAGAATAGACCTTATAGCCAGAAAAGCCGTAGGAGGAATGTGGTTTATTCAAAGAACCAAATGTTACTGAAAAGTGGAAAAAACCCTGATCTGTAAAAGTTCACTGGAACCCTCAATACTGTTGAGAAGAGTAAAAAAAATGAACAGAAGTTTGATTGAAATTGGCCACATTTATTTGTAATACTGTCAATAATACAGGGTGGGCAGCTACAGTAAGTTGCACCCATTGTGTATCCATCCAGCATCTGTCATTTCCCTAACAACTACACACTCGCTGACTCAGACTGGACCTTTCATTCACTGAACTGCTTCTCCCTTCACATGCATGTGAATAAGCACCTTCTGAAAGCATCAGCCCCTTGATGTGTGTCACACTGTCAGTCTTCAGTTCTGGGTGGCTGATGGAGAGAGGAAGGGGGAGGTGAAGGAGAGATTTTCCTCTCCATCAGCAGAGTTCTGGTCCCTCTGGCAGACGCACTACCACTCTGCTTTTCACTCCCAGAATTGTGTGTGTGTGTTGTGCTTGTGTTGTGTGTGTGTAGTGTGTCAGCCCAGTCCAGAGCTGTGGTTAAAGGGGCAGACAGGGAGACGGGTTTGGGTTTGCTGGCCTGGTCAGTTGAGGAAGTAGAGACACGATTCCATGTATGACCCGTCTGTCAATCATTGTGGCTGCTAAACAGCTGTAAGATTCAGCTTTGAGTATCACAGCATTGACATGTTATTCAGAAAAGCTTAAGAAAGCTATTTCTTTTTCCACACTGTTACGTGCTAAGAGACCCTCCCAGATCGTAGTTGTTAAAAGAAGACTTGTTTGACAACCACCCCCAGCTCCTGCAGCACGCTCTTAAGATGGCTGACATGAAACAAAAGTTCCTTTACAGAGGAAGCAATAACTCCTCTAAAACTATGTTCCCTGCAGTTTCTCTCCACTCAAATAGTCTACCTCTGGTGGTTGTTTCCTGACAACTTCCAGTCCAGACATTATATATGGACCGTAGACTTCTATTTTTAGACAGGTTTACTAAAGTTGAGCTATTTTACTTTATAGTTTATTCTTTTTGTCTTGGAAGCTGGTCAGGTTACCGTGGTGGAAAATGCAAAGTGTGTGTGTATATCCTGAAGCTATAGGGGAGGTCTTCAGGCCTGGGACACATTTTGAGGAGATGAGATCATCGTGTGTGGTGCCGGACTCTGGCTGTGGGCTGTGTTGTTGGCAGAGTGAATGGCCCTAACCTGAAACCATATGGGAAAGCCTCTGCCCTACTTTAGGGCTTTGCTGCAGTTTGATCAAAATGGGCTTCTATCAGCAAAACAGCTCACCAGCTCGAAATGACGATTTCACTCATGAACTGGTCCAACTGGTTTATCCTCTTGTACATTGTCTCCGCTTTCTTTTAACCAGGCTGTGAAGCCCATTTATTCTTTATGTCCACTGTTAGAGAGCTGACACATGGGAGGCAACATATTGGAGTTCTGTGTCTGTAGTGAGGAAATTCAGATCAAGTTTTTCCTGTTACTGTGTATTTATAAGACAACTGTTTAACTTACATTTCCTTGATTCATTCCTGCTCCGAAAACTAAAATTTGGAAAATTGACAACTTTGTAATTGAAGAGAGAGAAAACAATAGCACCACAAGCCTGACATTAAGAATACTGCCGTGGTCTTTGGAGGAGATAAAAGAAAATCTTCAGAAGACCTGAGTAGCATGTTTCCAAAGTGTATGTTGTATTTGTGAATCCTGCAGCCTTGTTGTATGACCTATTTACAACGTAACAGGAAGTTGTTTTGGCCAGACACCTCTGACACACCTTTCTTACTCATAAGCATTTGATATTTGGTGTGGTAAATTTTTTAGCAGATCATTGATGGCACTGATTGTGAAGTGATGAGGAGAAAGTCTGAAAGGGCTTACTAACTAAAATCGAACCTCCTAGTTGTTGCATATTTATGTTAAACCTCTCTTGCTTAGTTTCCCCATCTCCTCCATTCCACCATGTCTCACAACTTCAGACAGGAAATTCCTATCATCCGGAACCCTCTTAAACAGGAAGCACCTACGACACGGGAAGTAGCAGCAGTACTTCTGGCTGCCGCTAGCTCAGAGCCTCGAGGGGCGTGGAGAGACCCAAGTATTGAATTGTTTTTCAGGAAGTGCAGAGGAGTAGCTGGCCATTCTGTCTGCTGATCCATTGTTTATCTCTTAGTTATGGGTTGCACCGCTTTATTCCTCAGCTATATTTGGTCAGGCTGGGTGGCATTGTGAGTCTGGGAAAAAGCTGGCATTACTGGGTTTAAGTTGCTGCATCATGCGCACGTGTCATTCATCTCAAACACACACACACACACACACACACACACACACACACACACACACACACACACACACACACACACACACACAGACACACACAGACACACACAGACAAAGTCCTTTCTGTAATCATATCCTGCAGAATCATATTAAAGAGTAGAACATGCTGTTCCTTACAGGCCGAATACAGCTTACATGTAGCAGCATGCTGCAGGCCACTTCAGGGTCTAATAATGGTAGCGTGACCACACCACAAGCTGGAGTTTGATGTGGGACCCATCTAGACATGGGTGGAGCAGCTTGAAATGGCTCCAATCTGGTAAAACACCAGACCACAAAGAGGAGCAAAACTGGTGCCCGAAAACTTAATCCTAACTCTTCTGGTGGTGTTTCTTTTACTCTATTGTGTGTCTTGTTCTTCTGCTTGTTACTGTGATGAGGCTAATGTGTTAGCGCATGGAAGCATTTGACCTGATTTTCTGCCTTTGCTCATAATGGCTGTCATCTGTTACAATCAACTACTGCATACTGAATCGATTACAGTTTTTTCCCCTCGCAACCAACACTGCCACCACTATATTTCCACTATGCTGTTGTCATGCAACACAAGTTAGTTTGTTTCCACTGTAGTTGAGGATGGTTTTGCCGTTATTACCTCCACCAAGGAGGTTATGTTTCTGGCCGCGGTTTGATGGTTCAATTGTCTGTCTGTTAGTTTACGGAATACGGAAAAACTACTAAGTGGATTGCCAGGGAACTTGGTGGAAGGATGTATGGGTCAGGAAAGAACCAATTTAAGTTTGGTGCAGATCCAGGAATATTGTCTTCTTTCTTTACCATCATGATCAGCGTTAATCAACATCTCTATTGATTTCTCTTAGAAATAATCATGGATATTGATGAAACAAATCAGGCATGTTGAGGGGACTGACATTTATGGGTGTGTGTGCAATTTGGTGCAGATCCAAATCTATATTGTCTAAAAATCTTCTATATGTAAATGTGTGATTTATTTAGGTCTGTCATTATCAATTAGTCTGAAACTCAATGATGTTCAGTGTAAATATGCTGTATTGCAGTGAAAAGCAACAAATCATTCACATTTGCGATGCTTGAACAAAATTGCTTGATTTATTATTTAAGTAATCAATATAGATATAGTACTGCCATATCATTCTGTTGAACACTAAAGAATATAGAAATAATAGTTTCTGATCTTCATGCAGTAAATTCGTGTTTCAGTATGACCGTATTAATCAGAACATTCATCATTTTGAATCTAAGCACCAGCCTCTTTAAGCACTGTTAATGCCATTATTGTACCTTAAAGAATCAATTCTTTGTTAACAATTCAGTTGAGTTAAGCTCAAGGGGTTTAAGTGTAGTCTGTGGGATATAGAAGCAGCTTGAAGCATGGCCAAGCATAGAAGAGGAACTGTGTAGAGACGCAGTTGCATTCATTCACTGCCAACGTCATGTGATCTCACCAAAGCATTTTTTCACATTCAGGAAAACAACAAACAGTGATTTTTTTTTGTCACTAAATGCCATTGAAGTTTTGCCTCAACATTACAGCTAGAGTGATTATATAGCTCATTACCCTGCTGCATGGTTCACAGGTTTATCCTGTTACTAAAGAGCCTATCAATAAATTGGGCTAAAGGAACATGATTTATTTTAGTTGTTTGTGTCAAAAGTGTCTCCCACTGAACGAGTGAGCATGTCCATCTGAAGGTTTGATGAGTTTTGTATGCTGGCCTGCTGTTGTCCTCTGTGAATGTGGGAACCGTTTTTTGGCAGTTGGACTATTGCGAGTCCTTTTGTGAGTGTATCCCTGCTGTAGTGAGGTGTCAGTGTCGAAGCCTTGGCAGAGCCTGTGGAAAAGTTTAACTGAAGCTCTTTTGAGCAAGACTTTTAAAGGATGCAGAAAACCTCCATGTTATAGTAGTAGGAACAAAAGCTTAAGGTTTTTGCTAATAAAACTGGAATCTTCTCCTTTCTTTCAGGTTTGCCATTGGTAAACATTTTTAAATTATGCTGTCAGATTATCACAGAAGGAACTAAAATGGATCTCAGTAGAGTGAGTATCGCTGCCAATTAGTAATCTGTTCTGTAGGTTTCCCATTATCCTGCTAACAGACAATCAAAATGCAGGTGTAAACATAACCTCCTACATGTAGTTAACTATACAAAGCTTGGGGACAAGTACGACGACCCACGAGACACAAAAACCTGTTTCTGTGGAGTCGACAGCAAATTTAATTAGTTGTTTGCTTGAACATCTCATCAAGTTGTTTTATTTTTTCATGTTTGTGCAAGGCCTAACCTTTAATGTCTTTTTAATGTATATAATTCATACTTTCACATCTCTTGGGGCAGAGATTGCTTGTTGAGACACAGAAATCGTAAAATTCACTGTTCTCGAGACACTCCCCTAGTGTGTGTGTGTGTGTGTGTGTTGAAGGAGGATATGATACTTTATTCTTGTACGTCTGGCTCTGTTGAAGTTGAAATATTGAAGGGAGCAGCTCACCACTGAAAGGAATCAGTTAAAACGGTGTCGGACGTCATGAGATGGTCACTGGCTATTCATACTCACAGCATGCACACACTGCAGAATGTTTAACCACCCTCCCGTCTGTTTGTGACATTATCTCTCTTCTTTACTTCTCAGTCTTTCTTCCCTCTTTTTCTTCCATAGATACCTGTTACAGCACCCGTATTTCATAAGAATGCAGATAAGACCACGTTTCTCTCTGGACATGGTTTGGCAAGCTGTCGCTCCATTTCCTCATACCTGCTGAGCCTTCCAGCCAATTACATCGCTCACCAGTGGGCATGTTCGAATACGAATGATGCAGTGACATGTTTAGCATTCCCTCCATGCTACAGTGGTCTTGGCTTTGCAGAGATTTCCCAGAGTTTTGTTCACTTGGCTGTAATTTGTGTTTAGTAAAGTTGATCAAGACAGTACTGGGCACTGTGGGCAGCACGAGCAGTGAGAGAGCACCAAAACACACTTTACTGAGCCTCAAACCTGGAGCAGTGATGGCTTTGTACTCTTTAAGCACATTTGATATATTTAAAATAAATATACAGTTTTACACATTATGTACTGACATGCTAATGACACAACTTTACATACATATAGAATAATTTTTAATATATACACACACACACAGGAAAAACAGTGAGCAAGACTTCCCAGAAAATGAGAGGGTGGGTAGGAGCCTTGTCTGAGCAAGTCCAAGTCAACTGAAAATACATAATTCTGGTCTCTGATAAGAAAAAAATGAGTATCTCTTTCATCAAGAAGCAACAGCTCTTGACTCATACTTCCTTGAAATACTGTATGAAAACTACATTTTGTTTATAGATCATATTACCCAGAGAAAGTAAAGGTTACTACCTTATTATATTAGGGAAAATTGGTAAAAAGTGAAGAAAAGTTTTAATAATAAAGAAAATCGTATGCAAGCCGATCATGCTGGAGCAGAGGAATTGAAAATAGGTCAACAGTCCGTCCTAAGGAACCTCAATCAGACTGTGTGTGTGTGTGTGTGTGTGTGTGTGTGTGTGTGTGTGTGTGTGTGTGTGTGTGTGTGTGTGTGTGTGTGTGTGAGAAATCCACTGTTCTCGTGACACTCCCCTAGTTTGTATTAAGAAAAGTGTGTTTGTGTCCCCTAACTCTAACCATCCCCTATACCACTGTATCAAATTCATTCTGCAACTGCTTTTGATAGACAGGATCTCCTATTTAACATGCACTGAATCAACTTCCCCTGTGGTTGCCTTTTGTTGAGTGTCTGTGTGTGTATGTGTCTTTGTGTAACCATGGGAGCATGTGCATCATGAAGGGGAAAAAAGAGTGCTCTTCTGTTACCGTATCAGTGCAATAAACCCCTGGCTGGGTTAGCATGAGCCTGGGCCCTGGAGAGAAACCCTGGTCCTCTCTGTCTGCTCTACAGAACGGCTGTCCCAACCTCATTTATCATCACTGACCTATGCGCTCTCTCTCTTTCTCTTACTCACACACACATACTGATCAAGAGAATGGGGGGGTGAAGGTCTTCAAGGAGGAAAAAGAGAATGAAAAGAAAGAGATGGATGGGAAGAGAGTGAGAGGAGGGCAAGAGGGGACAACGAGTTGCAGATGCTCACCCCCCCTAAAACTCCAAAGACACACACACACACGGCCCCACCCCCTTCTGTGGTCTCAGCTGCTGTTTAAAAACAAGATTTAACCCCTGCACTATCCAGTTTCTTTGTTACCATGGTGACTAGTTGCTGTTGTTGACTCCAGTGAGGGTGCTGATAGATCTGCTGACTCATCTACTGCACTCAGTTTTGTTGTTGCACCTCCATATAAGGTTTGAAACTCAGCACATTTCACAGTTGGGTTTTGAAACATCAACAGTGAACAAGGCTTAAAAATCGAGCTTGATGCGATGCTCTGAAATCATTAACAGCTCTTATTCTGCGTGTGTCTCTATCTAAATCAGTCCATTCACTAATTGATTTGGCAAAAATATACATCAAAAGGTAAAACAGCTGTGGTAACTTTGCATTAGTCTGGATAAGTTGTTGATTTGTATCTGTGAATGTTTTATACTTATAAAACTTAACATGTGTTTCTGTCCCCTGTTGTTTTTGTCAGGCCTTTGGAAATGCCAAGACGGCACACAACAACAACTCCAGCCGCTTTGGTAAATTTATCCAGGTTAACTACCTGGA
Source organism: Paralichthys olivaceus (assembly GCF_024713975.1). NCBI lineage: Eukaryota > Metazoa > Chordata > Actinopteri > Pleuronectiformes > Paralichthyidae > Paralichthys > Paralichthys olivaceus. Next base: position 13,094,582 of record NC_091095.1, on the reverse strand, counting down.
GAGTGGAGTGGTAAGAGGGTGAGTAATTAACATGTTGGTGTGTTTGTTTGTTTGTTTGTGTCTCCGCAACTAGCTACTTAAGACAAGGTCTTAATCAGCATACACAAAGATGATCGCTCTAAATTGTATGATCTGTATCTTCCTCCTGTTGCATGACATCAAGGACGCTTCCTCTATAATGTTGCTTCTGTTACTGCCGGTCATGTGGTTCCTCCTCTGTGCAGTGTGTGTTTATGTTTGTGTGTGGACTGAAACTTTCAACCACTAGCATGTCCTTCCTTTTTCTCAGCAGTCAAACTCTGGTAAGGAGCTGCATCAAAGGCTGGTCAGCTGTGTCACTTCCTCATTTCCTCATCAGGAGAGTGGAACAGCTGCTCAGTACAGTGTCTTAAAAAAGACACCACATTATAGAAAGGTCCGAAGATGAATGGCTGTGGAGAACATTCTATACCCTCTGTGGACTATAGACATACAGGATGAGATTTTTCACACGGGTGTATATGCTGAAGTTTCACTCTATAAATAAAATATGATTTGAAGCGTGCAAATGCCTGCGGTGACAGCTGCTAACCTCCACAGTAAGTGGGCTTCCTCGCCTGATTATCCCCCTGATGGCACCAGGTCTCATTGTGCTCTATTGATTTTCTTACCCTGAGAATGGTTTGTAAACCAATCATGAGAGTTGCTTTTGGTGTTTCTGTGCTACAAAGTAGTTCTGCCCTGGATAACAGACTTTGAACTTTAGTAAAAAAAATACTGTTGAATATTTGAAGCTTCTTGCTAGGGTAGTTTTAATTTATAAGCCATCAGATTGTCATGTGTTTCTGTCTCAGTGTCAGTGCTTGTAACGTGGCTGCGTTTTAAATAGCCTTGTCTGAAAATAACTTAAAATGATAAATGTTGATGATGCATTATGTAAGATCACCATTTCTTATTACTTGGACCATTGCAAATTTACATGGTAAGGCATAATAGTAATAATATGTAATTGTTCGTATCTTATCCTTACCATGTTAGTGGTCAAAGCTTTGAATCATTCAGGTCAACCTTAAAGTGAACTTGCTTAGATCAGTAGTTCCCAAACGAGGGAAACATTAAAAAAAGCATAATTATTACAAAAGCTAGTAGTTAAATTTAAAATAAAAACATGTCAACTGCCTTCCACTTACCTTTGTACTCACATGACCCTTCATGTGACTGATTAGTGACAGTATCAGTTGCAGCAGATCAGTTTACAGCAGCACAGGAAACATGTGCACTAGGTGATTTTTTTTGCAAACTAGCTTAAATCTTGTTTGTCCCTTTCACTGTTATTCCTGGGGTTGGTAGTTGGGAATGTCTGACTTGGACAAGGAAATATTAAAAACTGAAACACGTCACATAGTTACCTCCACGTTACATGTTAGAAAAAACCTCGGCTTTACACCAGTAAAGTATTCAGAGGATCACGACAGCCCTGCTCTGTAGACTTAACAAAGACTGCCTGTCTATCTCTCCATCTCCAGTGGCAGCCATTCAGACAGTCAATAGAGGAGATTAACAAAGGGAAGGCTGCTGTTCCACTCTGCTCTGCTTTCTGAGCGGACCCACTCACTGACAGTCGGGATGTTTTTATGCTCTCTCTCTCTCTCTCTCTCTCTCACACTGACTCTCTGTGCAACTAATCCTTCCTCACTGGGACTGAGCGTAATGGAGCAGGACCATGACAAGCAACTCCCACTTTAGTGGAGGTGTGAAAAGGAGGTGGTGTATGAGTGACAGATGCCTGAAAGCTGACGTACTGTATGTGTGTGTTACTGTTCTCTAATCAGCTTATTTAAATAAAACACAAAGCCAGCCTTACTTTTAGGTTGTGATCATATTCATATATTTTTTTCCTGTCGTGGCCTTTTAAGTTCATCAGGTATCCATCTTGTTTCTCAGAATCCATGTATACTGTATATCATGAATTAAATATAAAATAAGTTCACTGAACAAAATTACCCCCACATGTACAAAAAACTCTAAAGAAACTGGTTCAAATTCCTTGTTTGGAAGTTGTTCAAGAAGAAGCAACATCAAGCAATTAATGTTCTTATGGCTGATGTTTCTGTGGCTTTTTAAAAGCCTTTGATACAACTGATGTCTCTGATGGATGCGATGTGAGATATGTTCATAAAGTATTATCAGCTTAATATGATTTCCTGCCAGTCACTCAGGACATGCCAAAAGCCTGTGTCCTTTCAAAACATCAAATACATTTTTACCATAGCCAAGGAGGATATTTTTCCATGGGGTTTGTCTGTTTGCAGGATTGCAAATTGTGGTGGGGTGGAGCGTGACCCAAGGAAGAAAAAACTTTTTTACCCTCTTTAAAATGGTGAAATAGGGCATTAGCCTAGGTAGAGGTATGCACTCTATGGTCACCCTTCTAGTTAAACATATTTTGAACTTGCTCTGTTAAAGATTCATGATAACTATTATTATGCTAAGATCAAATGGCATTTTTATTGCAAATGTCACCATTGTGGGACCAATCAAGGACTTATTATCTGTGGTCTTAGTCAACTAAAACAAATCTCAACATCGTTAATTGACTTCATAACAGTGAAAATGATAAATGGCCACCAGTAGATGCACAGTACGTCTATAGTTGAGGCATCAGTTTTAGCAGATGGACACCACAACCTTTCTCACAGCACAGTTCTATTCTTAGTGTATCATGACGATTTGCGTCAGTGTTGTATTTGCTTGGCTATAGAAAAAAAACAGCTCTGACTGATTTGCAGTCTGATATAGACAACCTAATGACCTTGGCCGGGTGCTGTGGGTAAATACAGCTACTATTAAAATGGCAGATCTCATGACTGCAGAGGTCTGACAGTATAAAGCATACCTCTACCTATACAATGGCATTAAATAAATGAGTACCAGAGTTGTCTGGTTTTTGCTGCATGTCTGTCTGTGTGTTGCTATGTGTGTGATGTGTTATGATGCATGGGACCCTATATGAAAGCTCTGTTCACTCTTTGATTGATCTGACCATCTGTCTTCATTTCCCCATTCCTGATCCTCCCCTCATTGTTTATTACCAATCCACTTTCACATGTGACCCGACAAAATCCACATACTCACAGAGCTGAGTGACCCACAGTGTTAATTGATTAATCCTCATTGTTTTTCTTCTTCCCCGTTTCTCTTGTCCTCTTTTCTTTCCTCTTCATCCTTCTTTTCCTTTATTTAGGGCTGTGGTGGAGAAGTATCTCCTGGAGAAGTCTCGGCTGGTCTCCAGAGAGAACAACGAGAGGTGAGGAGAGACAGGCTGGGTCTTAACCCCTGACCCCCACTGACCTTCATGGGGCCCTCTGTACAAACACGGGGAGTTTCTTTGCAGGGGCCTCTGACAGTTTGATATGAAGTTCAGCTGAAGTCTGCAGTATTTAGTCTTTGACTCTAGATCTGCATTTACACTTGTACACGCATATATACATATATTCACATATTGTTGCTGTCAGACTACATTTTATTATCTCTATATTTTGTTTATTATTTCATAAATCAATTCAGCCTTTACCTCTGTAAAAAATACTTAACTAATAACAGGTATTAACTAGAGCTTGTAACTAAATCTTGTGGTATTCAGTATTTATTTATTTATTATAGTTTTGGACATGCAACATTTCCCCTGATGCTTTTTAGATTGAGTCATTGAAATCTTAAAGCATTAGCTGTGCGTCCACACTGAACTAAATGTCACCCTCAGACATTCAAGTAGACAGACATGTAAAAAATGTATACAAAGGACTTACACTTTGAATGTAGTTGCCATAGATCACAAAATATAGTTTGGTTTGGTCTCATTTAAACAGTATGACCTCTGATTCCAGTTTTGTCTGAGTTAAAAATTACCTTTCTACACAAACAAATGATAAAGGGAAAAAAAAACCCTCTCCTCTCTGTCATTTCTGAGAGACACCGCCTCATTCGTCATGCCGTCACTTACTCGTCTGTCACGTTGCTGTTACTCACAGTGAAATGCACTCTGTTCACTGAGAGACAGTCTGTGGGAAAAGAGAGGAAAAACCTCCACTGTCTTTTCATTTACTGTGTGATATTATTACTGATGAATGAATCATGTACACTACCTATTTCTTACATTGTTGAAACCAACAGAACACCCTGACCCTACCAATAATACAGAGCATAGCATTTTCCACAACATGTTGGTGCTTTAACTGTTACTGACACAGGAAGACTTTTCCAAACCACACAACTTTTGTTTTATCTTTTCTAGTTTATATTCATACAGATACACACAAACACTCATAAGGGTCGCTCTGTTATCATGTTATCTACCACTGAACAGCTCAGGCAACTCAGTTGATGCTTTCTTTAAAAATACCCGTAGTTTTTTGGTGAGTGTTATTATTCAGTAACTTCCTGTCCAGATTTCTCCAGCTGATTTTAAAAAATGAAGTCACCTTTCATTGACAAACCTGCCTCTGTATCCTCCAGGCTATGACCAGGGTACTGTCAATAACAAGCTGCTATGTTGAGAGAGCTTCTTGCCTGTCGAGTCAGGGAGGAATTCTACTCTATGATGTCATTGTTTCTTAGTAATGGGTGTGGAAAACCCATGCACTCATAGGCTGTCGCTTGAGTATCTACCTGCCCATTGATAACATGAGGGGAAAACTGATATTTAAATCACTGCGCTCCGTTGTCTTCCCTCTATTAGCTTTTTACGATGAGTTGACTATTTTTATCACCAATTGACCACTCCTTTGTGACTACAAACACATCCATTGATAACTGCTCAGCAGATAATACGACAGACAAGATGGTGGATGCACATAGGAATTTGTTTATCATATGAAGTGTTTGACTTTACATGTATTACCGTGTTGTGTTTTCCAGGAACTACCATGTGTTTTACTACCTGTTGTTGGGAGCCTCAGAGGAAGAGAGGAAGGAGTTTAAGCTGCTGCCGCCTGAAGAGTACTTCTACCTCAAGCAGGTACAGGGCTGCGCAGCTGTCGCTTAACATCCAGCAGTTTACACCCAATCCATCTTTTATTTATTTATTTATTTTTAAACTTCATTTCACTAGTGCAGTGACTATTCTAATGATGCCTGTTTGGAATGGGCTGTTTGCTTGGCCTGTGGAGATGCTGGTTGCAGCTTTCTTTCTAAAACTGTTAAAATTACCTGCTGTAATTGAGTCATTGCAAGTAAAGATCTGCTGCAGGACTCATTCCACAGAACCTGACCACTGCTGCACAAAGATGTGTTCACTGAACCCAGAACTGGAAAATCAGTTGTTGTTGCTGTTGTCATGATCAACGTCACTTGCATTGATGAGTCTCAGCCGCCACGGCTACAGGGCACTGGTTGCCTGTTTATTATTATAAAGTTAATTAATATTGAACGTATCGCATGTCCAAATCAGGCCAAATGGGAACTACACTGCCAAGTGTGAAGCTGATAAGATGAAAGGGTTTTGAGATATGTGAGCCACATACAGACAGACAGAGATTTCTGGGATTAGTAGATAGATTCCCCCTGTTTAGTGTGATCAATCTTATAGAAATTCACTTCTGCAACTATAACCTGTTGTAATTCACTGTTAGTAGATCTGGTATTCATTCAGACTGTCAGGCTTCTGAATAAGCCACTGTTCACAGTCCCTGTTCACTGCACACATGTGAACTGCATATTAATAGGGCTGTCTTTGTTGTCTCGCTCGTTAATATGCCCCTCTATCTTCACCTCCCTCCTTTTAATTCGTCCTGTTTATTTTTCCATTTCGTGTTATGCTTTCATTGTCTCATCTACTTCGACTCATCTACTAACTGTCCGTCTTTCCTTGCAGCAAAACTTTAAGATTGAGGATGAGGAAGATTTGCGACATGACTTTGAAAGGCTGCAGCAGGCAATGGAGATGGTTGGATTCCTTCCTGCCACCAAGAAACAGTAAGTGAACATGTCCAGTGTAATGTGTGTAATGTGTGTAATGTAGGAGCGTGCTATTCTTTTCCCCTCAGTCTTTAAAAAGTTATTTTGGTCGAAGCATCAAGTCATTTGACCAAAAATATAAATTACAACAAAGAGACTTTTTAGAGGCTCAACTTTACAATAGTTTAATCTAACAGACGAATATAGCAGAATGTGAGAGACAAGGTGTCTATTCATTTTTAACATAAATAGATGATGGGGCAATGTAGTGGCTGCATGTGACTAAACTTTCAGTTTATCTAATTCTTTTGATGACTATTGCAGGATCTTTTCTGTCCTGTCTGCCATCTTGTATCTGGGCAACGTGACCTACAGGAGGAAGTCAACTGGCCGAGACGAGGGGTTGGATGTGGGACCACCAGAGGTCCTGTCTACGCTGTCTGATCTGCTAAAGGTAACACATTTGTGTGTGTCTTTGCAAGTCATTTTATCACTTTGCCTGTGAGTTGTGTGTGTGACTGTCAGTGTTAAGAAATTATACAAACTCATGCACATCTAAACTTGATCTGAACACTTGGTGTCGAGCACCAAGTGTTTCAGAACCGACAAAAACGTCCCACCTATCTGAGATGTAAAACTAAGTTTATTGGAGCATCAACTGTTGTGTGTACATTCCCGTCTTCTGACCGCTTTTAGCATTAACTTGTGGGTGCCTCTCTTAGGTTAAAGAGGAGCTGCTGGTCGAGGCGCTGACGAAGAGGAAAACGGTGACAGTCAATGACAAGCTGATCCTCCCTTACAGCCATTCTGAGGTGAGCACCAGTCTCTGCAACTTGCCGTTACTATAATCGTGTTCACATACACACTAATAGCAGCCTGCTTCATCCTCTCTATTGATACCACACCTACTGTAGATCTCTTCATGCAGTCAGTTTGTCATGTTCAACATTTTGACTTCTTTAAATCCTTATACACATTTCTCTCTATCTGTCTTTTTTGTGTTATAATATAGTCTCCTTCCAACTGCACCTGTGCGTCTCTTATGCTTATTTTTGTCAAGTTTTTCTCACTGTACATATCCTCCACTCCTTCTCTCATCAGGCGATCACAGCCAGAGACTCCATGGCCAAATCTCTGTACAGCGCCTTGTTCGACTGGATCGTCCTACGCATCAATCACGCACTGCTTAACAAGAAAGACATGGAGGAATCTGTTCCAGTGAGACTCATATGCTCTTACACTGACACACAAAATACATGCAAACAAATATATATGCACACTGTAAAACACTAGAAATAATATATCTCTATGTTCGGCTGGTGTCTTGTTTTCCAGTGCTTGTCCATTGGTGTCCTGGACATTTTTGGTTTTGAGGACTTTGCGACAAACAGCTTTGAGCAGTTCTGCATTAACTATGCAAACGAGCAGCTGCAGTACTACTTCAATCATCACATCTTCAATCTGGAACAGGTGAGCTCTTTGCTTTATGTCCCTCGTCCTTAATATAATTTAAAGTAAAGCTGAGTCCTGAAGATTTACTTCCCTGTAATTCAAACTTACAACTGTTCTCACTGCTCCGTGTTTCCATTTATGACTTCTAAATCGATGACTCATCAAAGGTTTCTTGATTTCCGGAGGTGATGTCACATGCCGGTTATTCTTATCACTCAGAGTTCAGGCTTATGATAAGAATACAAATGAAAGTTGAATTAATTTTTATGATAATTACGTAAAATGTTATACTGCTCCATCATTTTGGCACACAGTAAAAATATTTTTCTATTTGAGATTACTTGGTTAAATAATTCAGAAAGTTCATCAGCAAAATTATCAAACTTCCTGGCACGACTTTTCCATTGAGCTGGTCCATGAAATGCCCCGCCCTGTCTCACGCAGGAGGAGTACCAAGCAGAGGGAATCACATGGCACAACATCGACTACACAGACAACGTGGGCTGTATCCACCTCATCAGCAAGAAGCCCACTGGTCTGCTTTACCTGCTGGATGAGGAGAGCAAGTAAGACACAGCTACAGATGACGCACTCTTCATTCATGTCTAATGCATCTGTGAAGGAATAACATTTGTTTGAGTTCAGTTGAAGCTGTCCATTTATCTCTTCTCTTTCTTCTCTGTGTTCGTGCCCCAGCTTTCCCCACGCCACAGATGAGACTTTATTGGCTAAATTTAAGCAGCAGCACCAGGGCAACAAATACTTTGTCCCCACAGCGGTCATGGAGCCAGCCTTCGTCATTCGCCACTTTGCTGGAAAAGTTAAATATCAGATAAAGGTAAGCAGGGAGCTGGATAAGCCGTAGGTGACATGACAATAGTTGATTCCTTTAAATTCAAGCAAGATTTAGTTGTGAATTTGTGTCTTGATGGTGTAATTTACAAATCTTCGACGTCACCAGGATTTCCGGGAGAAGAACACAGACCACATGCGTCCTGACATTGTGGCGTTGTTGCGGAGCAGTGATCGTGCCTACATTCGGCAGCTCATCGGCATGGACCCGGTTGCCATGTTTCGGTGGGGCATCCTGCGCGCCACCATCAGAGGCCTCGCTGCTTTCAATGAGGCTGGCCGCTCCTGGGCTGCAAAAACGTCTGGTACGTTATCAGTGTACCACTGACAACCAGTCATGGCTAAAATAAAAATGTATTTTTGCCAATAGAAGTGTTTCTGCCTCTTTTGGTATTGATAAATAAACATTCCTATCTGAGAATTACTTAAAACTTCAATCAGTGAAGAATTTAATTCTCTAAGCGAAAGTTTAAGTTTCAAGTATTCAAAAAGTATCACATCATAGCTGTATCCTCAGACCACTATTGCATTTTATAGCAAAACTCCTGACCGCTGCAGTTTCTCTGCCGCTGCAGTTTCTCTGCTGTGTGATAAGCCAGAGTTCAGAAACGTGAGGCTTTAGGAGATTTTGACATTTTTGCTGCAATTCTCAATCTTCCACACTATTTTTGTGCTCTCAGACACAGCCCATTGACGTAGGAGGCTTTTCATGTGGATTAACAAGATTAAGAGAAAAAATGAAAATAACAAAAACTGCTGCAGTCATGTGCCTATGATCAACATTCATGGTGCCAGAGAACCTGCTTATGATAAATACACTGTTTCACTTGTTATTGTGTGTTTATGTTGCAGGTGTTGTCCGTCCAGTCTCCAGAACTCCTTTAGGAGAGCTCCAGCGTTCCAATGCCCCAATAGAAAGAATGTACAAGTAAGTAATGTATATAACTGAATATAAAACATGCCTCAGTTGATCTTCATGTTCTTGGTTTTCCAACTCACAGGTCTATTTCTTCAGTCAGTCATCTATTGATCTCTGGGAGGTGGAGCAGACTGTGGGTCCTGTTCATTTTGTGTTCAATATCTTTGTTACCCCTCACTGTCATGAAACACACACTGATTGCATTCCAAGTTTGATGGTCCTTGTTAATGGTGAAGGTAGTGTTTTAAATGGTTGGTGACCTCCTCATGTCTTTGGTACTGGATGAGATGATGAAGAATAACGTCAGAGGCACTCTGTGAACTGTTTATCTGAATTATTAAATCTCATTTGAGCTGAATCCACAAAAACGCTGAAAGATGAATCCTCCTTCACCTCATCTTTGTCACCAACATCCTCTCCACCCTTTGGTGACCCCAGTGTGTGCGGTTCTCTCCTCTCCCCTCCACAGACGAGCTTCTATGCTCGATTTCTACTTTGATCACTCAGAGGAGCGCCCTCTAGAGGCCTTTGAAGACATCTTTGCTAGCTATGAGAGTAAGAAGTAAGTGAATTTGGTGGACAAGGTAGAAGGATTGAAGACATGAGGCCTGGCAGGAAGGAAATGTGCTTTGTTTTTCGGTAAGGGATACAGATTTCCTTCATTCTATGAGTTTGCTCCCATTAAGAAAAATAAAATAACACTTTAATCTTTATTTATAACTGTTAAATATAATTGAATCAGTTTCCTTATAGGAAATTCAGCCAGTATATCACTGCACAGCAATGATTTTACCTTGAATTCTCTCTCTTCCCTTACTGTAATCTCCGTCTTTTCTTTAGCTCTCTCTCCTTCCTCACGTTTATTATTCTGGCTCCGGAGCACAGGAAGGTGTTTGTACTGGCCTACTCTGATTAGCCACCCAGATTACTTACATCATCTACAGATCGCTGGAAACACACATGTAGTCATAGGCGTACAGGGAACCCTACTCAAATAGACAAAGAAAATTAGGAGAGCTTTCTCAGGAGGGAGCAAAACCATGGGGAATATTATTGGATCATTGGGTCCTCTGAACCTCGACTTTTGTACCTCCTGCTTTCAGATCTATAAACTGAAGACTGAATAACATAAGTGATTGTTTAACCTTTAAGCACATAATTGAATCATCCAGTCCGTTCCAGATCTGCAATAACAGAGCGGTAGAAGTCAGATTCACTGTGACTCACGTACTGTATATTTTACCCATTTCCTTCGCTGCCTCGCCTCCTCTGTTTCAATGGTTATTCATGGTAAGTATGGAAAAGCATTGCATGGACAAGCTCTGGGACATGGAAAAGTCCCCATATTAACCTCATCAGATTCAGTGACCAGTGTAACACCAGCTCTATTAAAGGACCATGAATCCAAAAAAAAACCTCACCAGTAACAACTTACTGTCACACAACCAGTAACAGCCCCAGCATGGAAACAGATGGCCGACCACACTGAACGTCAACTAAGCTCTGCATGTTAACTACCACAGTGGCAGTGATGTGGGTGTGAATACGACCCAACATGCCCCAGTGACTCTTTGTCTGTGAGTGTGTGTGAACGTGTGTTTTTAAAAGGGATGTGGCAGCATGGTTGGGTGGTCTTATGGTTTCTACATGAACAGTGGGATGTTATGCTTCACAGATGAAGAAACAGTGAAAGCTAAAGTTTCTCTTGATGTCAGACCCCCAACTATCCTGCAGCGTGTGTTCCTCTTTTGGGTTTTTGCTGTGGTGTATTTTCCTCTAAGGTGTCCTAACAGTGATGTTCTATCACTCCCCCGCTGTATGGGTGTTTTTCTCCCTTTCCTTCCTCCTTTTGTGGGCTTTTCCAATCTTTCTCCTAATTTCCCCCTCCCTCCCTCTCTCCCTCCCTCCTCCCCTCTTCCTTCCCTCCACACTTGGTACGTGTGGTTACGGTGTGATCAGAGACATGCATGCGGAGATCATCAGCTCCATTAAGAACTTGCAGCTGGACGGTGAGGACCCACGCAAGCTGCTGCAGTCCTGGGGTCGCCTCCGCTTCCCGCGACACGTCCTCCAGTGAGTCTGCAGACAGACGCGGCATCAGCTCTTCTCCAGATCAGTCCAGTCTAGTCGGCTCAGGCAGAACATGCTCCTAGATTTATTATTACAAACACAACATCGACTGTCATTAATGTATTTTATTGTATTTTCAGGTTTATTTAGTTTAACTCATACATAGTTGTAGCTGTCATGTTTACAACCACTTATTTGAATGGAACACTAACGTGTCATGTGATCATCACACCAAACACACTCGGGCTCCAGTAGCGAACATTACATGAGTTGCTCTGTTTGTAGATAGTGTCTATTTGTCTTGAAGGCTGTAGCCGAAACACCTTGAATACTTCACTTTGTTAACTGCTGCATGAACATCATCAGAAGTCTGCAGGCATGTGAGGTCTTTTGGAGCATCGTGTGAAAATATGTGCCAGCGGCCTTCGCAGCATGTTAGAGTTTAAAGCAAGTTCCTGCAGTCTGACACTTAGCAGCATAGACAACATGAACATAAATCCCTGGCCCTGTATGGGTTAGTGAAAGCAAGAGTGCATGGCTGTCTGTATGGTGTTTGTTTAGATTTTGTCTTCCCATCATCATCCTCTCCTCCATCATCATGTTCTCTCACTCATTTGTGCTTTGTCTCTGCCCGTCATTCATCTTTCTTCCAGGTGCCACCCTCGATTTATCACTGTCTGACAGCGCATGATGAAGTCACTCATCTGTACTAAACCACCTTCTCACACTAAACCAGCTTCTCTATTCCATCCCCCTGCCTCAACTTTTAACACTTCACTCTATCTAACTCACACTGTGTATTTTTGTCATCTTTTCTACAGGAAGCACAAGAACACCAAACAGAAGCAGGTCATCCCCAAGGTAAACCTGAGTTAAGACATAAAATCAGAGATTAGGGACAAATGCAAAGACGCTGCCCTAGTCATATGAAGCATTCTGGTGAATTTCATTAGTTTGCCATCATTTTGATAGAATCATAATAACGAGTGCACGTAGTAAATTAATTCACTCTTGAATTCATGCTGTGCAGAGTTTGCTGGATTCTAAGTCACTGAAGTTCATTGTGAGTCTGACGCTGCATGATCGCACAACCAAGTCTCTGCTGCACCTGCACAAGAAGAAGAGGCCCCCGAGCATCAGCGCCCAGTTCCAGGTATAAGTCAACCAATCAGTACCAGTCATTATTTGTTGTATATATATTCTCATCATTCACAAACACTCCCTCTAAGCAGTAGCCCTGATTATTCATGAAAACTCTTTTTTGTTTCCTTTAGACTTCTCTGACCAAACTCCTGGAGACTCTGAACAAAGCAGAACCTTTCTTCATTCGCTGTATCCGCTCCAATGCAGAGAAGGTGAGACTTTTATCATTTGATCTTAAATATCCTCTGTTCAAATCTTCCAGTTTAAGGTTCATTACAAGATGAAACCTTGGAGGTTTTAATAGAGGTTACAAAGTGCTTCACAAAATACATGGGGATAAAACAACACAGAACATAACAAAAGAAAAAAAAAATCAGTTAAAACCAGTTAAAAATATGGCTTTTCCCAAAGAAGATTTAGTTTCAAGCAATTATTTAAAAACGGGTAAAATATAAAACCTTACTATAAAGTATTAAAAAGAGAACACTGAAATGTCTTGAACACAATTCACAGGTGAAAATGAGCATTGTTTAATTTTAAAATGTGTCTATCTAAATAGTAAGAGTATAACCAAATGTGCTTCTTGTGTCCTTACATATGAGCAGAAGGAGATGTATCTGGATGAGGCCTTGGTGGTTCAGCAGCTGCGATACACAGGAATGCTGGAAACCGTTCGTATCCGGAGGTCAGGCTACGGAGCCAAGTACACATTCCAGGTACTTCAAAGTTACTCCTCTCGGGAAAATTCACTTGATAATCACGATCTATACATAATGTCACATCAGACACTGAAGATATAGTGTTTTGATTGTGTATAGTGGAAACTATAGCCTGGTACAGTACCATAAACACACATAAAGACACTGTCAAAATAAAAGTTTTTACTGTTTATTTTTTTCAAATGCAGATAAAGATCTAAATGAAATCCTTAGCACACACAGATGTTGAATTCCTTACTGCTTTGCATTGATTTAAATTGATGATGGCTAAACTGTACAACTGCTTTTATTCTGGACATTAGATTTTCATTATTTATCACTGTTCTCTCTTTAACAGTCCATTTGTTTCTCATTTCTAATGCGTTGCCTTTCTTTTCTTTTCCCTGCAGGAGTTTCTTGCGCATTTCAGAGTTTTGCTGCCAAAGAACACGACTGCCTGTAAACAGGATATCTCAGCGCTGCTTGACAAGAAGATGGGCCTGGACCCCACCACGTATCAGATAGGAAAAACCAAGGTACACCACTAAACCCTATCACTAACCCCATGTCTGCATTGGTTTCTTTACCATTCTGAATGTTCTTTATCTAAATGTTTGTTGCGTTTCTCTCTGTGCAGGTGTTCTTGAAAGAGCTGGAGCGACAGCAGCTGCAGGACACACTACACAAGGATGTGATGCGTAAGATCATCTTCCTTCAGCACTGGTTCAGAGCTCGTCTGCAGAGGAAAGAGTTTTTGGACATGAGACAGGCAGCCATCTTGATTCAGGTAAACACAGATGCAACATTTATTATTGAGATGTAATGACAGTATAATAATTTAGATTGTTTTTTTTCCTTTTCTAACATTTGTAGAGAATAAAAGTACATTCCTTGTATTCCATTTCCTCTCTCTTAGCGTTCATGGCGCAGGTACTGTAAAGAGGAGCAAAGGCGACGTGCAGCCACTTCGATCCAGGCTTTATGGAGAGGGCACAGACAGAGATTAGAATATGACCGCCAAAGACAGGGCGCCACCAAGATACAAGCCCTGGTCAGAGGCCATTCAGCCCGCAGGAGGTAACACACACACACACACACACACTCAGTGACACTGGCTCTGTCTAAATATATAAACTTTAATCCAACTTTGCCAGAGCCCTGATGGACATGTTGACATGTTTTGTGTTCTAACAGGTGTCAGTCCATCCGTCAGGAGAAACAGAAAAAGGAGGATGATGAAAAAGAAGCTCAGAGGAGGGCAGAAGAAGAGGAAAGAAGGAGGAGGGAAGAGGAGGAAGAGGCGAAGAGAAAGGAGGAGGAGGCAAGGAGGAGAATGGAAGAAGAAGAAGCAAGGAGAAAAGAGGAGGAAGAGAAGAGAAGAGCAGAGGAGGAAGAGGCAGCTAAGATAGCACAGGAAGTGCAGAAAAAGAGAGAAGAAGAGGAGGAAAGACTGGGGAAAGAGCCTCAAACCAGAGAGGATCCTGATATAGAGCTGGTCATGGAGGAGATGCTGGATGATGACCTCTCTGTCAAGGAGGAGGGTAAATCAAGCTCACATACAGACGAGGAGGAACTGGACAAGGATGAAGAGTTGGAGGATGAGGATGAGGAATCAAGTTTGGAGTCCAACGGTACCCTGGCTGAGGCTGGACCCCAGCTGGATGAGAAAGAGGAGAAGGAACAGGACTCGGAGAACCAAACACAAGGACAGCTAGACTCAGAACCTGTTCTGTCCTCTGATGAGGTCACTCCCAGCGCACTTATATCTCCAAGTCAGATGTTAGATAAACATGCTCACAGCACTACCTCCACAACTTCCAATGCTGAACAAGACAGAGTACAACCTCCACCTCTTCACAAGGGCCAGTCGTCCCGGAGCCAGGAGAAGAGAGAGCAGAGGAGACGACGAGGGCTGGAACACAACCAGAGAGAGACTGATCGAGCCGCCTCCTCCTCCTTCTCCTCCACCGACAAGGACCAAACATCCCCGCCGAAAAGCAAAAGCCAGGAGACCTCCAAGCTAAAAGAACGTTCTGATAGCAAGGAGCTGGACCAGTACACATTCGTGGCCTGGAAGGTGAAGGAAGAGAAAGGAGGGAAGAAGGAGGCAAAATCTTCTCCTCCTCCTGTTTCTGGTCCTGTTCGTCCGTCTACCCTTTCCTTGCGGCCCCCTGACACTGTTTCTGAGAGAAACGGCCTCGGGGACAGTGGGGGAGTGGTGAACCTGCAACGCCGTACTGGGGCAATCAAGGAGAAGCCAGAGAAGTGGAAGGGGAGGAGGAGTGGTGGAGAATACTCAGAGGGAACCAGCCCACCTCAGCCTCAAAACCTGGAGGAGAGGAGGAGAAAACCACTGTACGTCTTCTGTCATTGTCATATTCTCAGATCTACTTTAATGTTGGAAGCATAGTGATTTTTTCCTTTTTTGAATAAGTCCTAGCACAATTAATTGATCCTGATAACAACTACAGCATGTTAAGCCAAAGATTTATTAACCTCTAGCTGTACTTTTTCAATGAAGTATTAAAGCACAGAACACTGTCCTGCTGCCATAAGAGCTCACTAATGCACCAAATCTTCTGCTGGAAACAATCCCAACACATGCACCCTGTATTCCTGTTTTTGCTAAAAATTACCTTGGCCAATTATGTAGCTCTTTTAAAATTACACCACAAATTAACTTTGAGCTGATAGCTCCAAACGGGCTATAGAAAAAAAAAAAAAAAAATCCTTTAAACTGCAAGAACTCAGGTTTTACTGTTGACACACTCAAACAATATTAAAATATCATTGATAACAGATGGAAATTCAAAGTTTTGCTCGTGTAGGAAACCTCTCAGCTGTCGATATCTTTCCATATTTGTGTCTTATCTATATTTCATTGTCTCTTCATCCGCAGCAGTGAAACAGCCTCGTCATCAGTTGACAGTTTGTCTCCAGGCTCTGAAGGAGCTGGTGCTATATCAGTCAGAGAGGTATTTGATTTGTTCTATTTTAATGCAAATGTCTTGGTTTCGTATGATCAGATATACATTGTTGACCGTTAGAAATGGTTAAACTCTATACTAACATTACACATACTTCATCCCTTATTAAACCAGTTTTCATTTCATACTTTTGTTTTCTGTCCTGCAGTTGATTTCCCCCTCAGACAGTGATGGATCAAGAGGAAGCTCCAGCAGAAGGAGGCAGCAAGATGTATCCGGTTACCAAGATTCAGCGCACTCCATCGCGTCCACACCTGACAGGTAAAAACACTACGCTGAACCGGTTACACTGTAGACACAGGCTTGTAATGGAATAAGCTGGAATTCTGCCTGATACATTTGTTTGAAAAGGTGAGATGAGTGGATCACAGTGTACTGCGTCTGTGAGGCAGCTGTGTTTATAGTATCTGTGAAGATAAATTGTTATGAAAACACTGTGAATGATTATAACTTTGCTCTTACATCCATGTCTGTTTGAATCACATTCATGGAAATCCTTAAGTGTGACCAAACTGTCCTGAGCACCTTGTGTAGATTCACAACAGAAATTCCTGATGACCAAATGTACTGTTTTATGAATATTCTTTAGAGCTTCTCGTGTGTCTGTTCTCTGCAGGTCAGGTGGTTTCTTCAGCAAGATTTTGAAGAAACGACCCAACAAAGAAGCCCAGACTCCAGACAACGGAGATCTGACACTCGCTCAGGTTCTCAATGAAAAGCCAACAGGAGGGGAAGGTAAATAATATACCTGTGGTCATTGGTTTAGTTTATCAAGGTGTATAATAACATAAGGATTTGCGATAAGAGGGGATATTAAATATATTAATTTAATTTAGTTGTTTGTCTGGGTTCCACCTGCCCAAAGCTGATAAGAAAGTATTTCTGCTGTATACTTAATATCAAACTGTATACATTTCATTGTGGTAATTCTGAGATCAATGTTAAGCACAAAAACTGCTTGAATGCTGTAGCTCACCCCTATCACACCTCATGATCGCTGAGGAAAACATAGGAGTATTGTCATTTATTATTCCCAGGTCTTAACTTATCCTGCCGTTT
Source organism: Paralichthys olivaceus (assembly GCF_024713975.1). Taxonomy (NCBI): domain Eukaryota; kingdom Metazoa; phylum Chordata; class Actinopteri; order Pleuronectiformes; family Paralichthyidae; genus Paralichthys; species Paralichthys olivaceus. The sequence continues at coordinate 13,077,468 of NC_091095.1, read as the reverse complement.
GCTGTCTGAGAAAACTCTGACCCGTGCAGGATCATGCTCACTAATAACAAAATAACTTGACTTTGGGTTTAGTTACATCAGTGGTACTTAAGCATAGTGTATATTCTGCATTAGAGGTCTGAGAGAAGTGAGCTGGAGAAGTGATCCAGTTATGATTCATTCATTCCCCTTTTTTTCATGTTGTCAAAATCTCCTTTTCAGCCCCAACATCTGGATATCAATCTTGGACTCTATCTCAGTCACATGCTGACCGTGCCAGTAAAAGCTTTGGCCGCAACCCCTCCATAAAGATCAGTCGCGCCACACGGGTCTCAGAGCAGTGGAACGCCTCACTGGACCGGGAGATCACCAACGCAAACGAGCTGCGGCACCTCGATGAGTTTCTGGGCAATCAGGTAAATGAAATACGAGAATTGTTGCCTGTTATAGGAAATACTTTTAACCTACTTACCCACAAATAAATGTTGTGTTTGTGTTTCTCTTTAGGTCAATGATTTCCGCTCCCGCGGGAAGTCGCTGTCAGCCACGGAGGCCATCTTTGTAACAGCCACCATGCAGTTCAGAGAGAATATTAAAGCCATGTATTCCCTCACAGTAAGTCTGTCTGCTGGCACACAACACACACATAATACAAACTGATCAATGCTCTTCATCAATAGTCTCTCCTCTTCGTCCCATAAACTTCACCAGAAACCCACCATCGGCTACAAAGGTCTGATGACGGGCTACCAGAACAAAGTGGTCCTCCTCGCAGGCGACAAGCAGAAAGGTGAAGTCCAGCTGGTGGTCAACTTGTTCCAGTCAGTGCTGGACGGATTCATCAGAGGAGAGATGAAGAAAGAGGAGGCTGAACCTACAAAGGTGAGACAAACACTGAGATTCATTATCTCTCACAATAATTTGTCCAAACGTGAAAAAGCATCATATTCACACCTGTTTGTTTTTCAGCCCACTAAAGCTCGTAAGAAGAGGAGGAAAAAAGATAAAAGTGTAAGTGTGCAGACTTTGGAATTCAGTTTGTTTTTATTCAACATAGATTAGAATTCTAATGGAGTGGCTGTCTGTGTTGTAGATGGAGAGTCCCCTGGATCATGTTTTCGTCAACTATCAAGTCAACATTATGCAGTCGTGTGACCAGTGTAGTTCTTACATCTGGGGCATGGAGAAGGCCTACATGTGCAGCTGTGAGTTCACAATGAAACAAAACTCTTTTTTTTTCCTCATTAGTGTTGGAATGACAGAATATTGCACCATTGCATGATTTAAGTCCCTTTATTGATTTCTGTCTCTTGTTTAATCTTGTTTTACAGATTGTAAAATGGTGTGCCATAAGAAGTGCATCTTCAAAATAGTCACTGACTGCTCCACCTTTTGTGCCAAAAAGGTACGTTTTCATTCTAGAAAACACAGATTGATAACAGGCTCTGTTCCCAAAAGACTCAGCTGTATTTATATACAACCTGGTGATCAATACTTCAGTAAACGACTCCTTTATTTGTAGTTGATAGGTATCATATTTAGATTAATGGACTAGAAGAGGGATGATTCGTCTTACTGACTGTTCAAACCTGTCTGAATTCACAGATTGACGAAGACTCCAGTGGTCTGCACTTTGGCGTGCGCGTCTGTCGCCTCGTCAGTGATAAAAACACAGTTCCCATGGTGCTGGAGATGATGCTGGAGCATGTGGAGATCCACGGCCTCTACACTGAAGGCATCTACCGTAAATCTGGTTCTGCCAACCGGATGAAAGCGCTGCACCAGCGGCTGGAGACTGGTTAGATCCCTTACATACAGTGTTTACAGTTCACTAATGATTAACTGACATGTTGATTAACAATGATTAACGAACATAACATGCAAACTGTGTCGTGGGTCTTTTTTTATTGATGTGATGTTGTTTGTGTGTTTAGACCCCCACCTGGTCTGCCTAGAAGACTACCCCATCCACACAGTGACGGGCCTGGTCAAACAGTGGCTGAGGGAGCTGCCAGACCCACTCATGACCTTCACACATTACAATGACTTCCTACATGCAGTGGGTGAGGAGGCTGTCCCCCACCAGGGGGCAGCATTTTACAGGAGACAGTAGTGGCTCCTTTATCTGCTGCTGGGCTGTAGTTAAAGTTATTTATATGACTGTTTCTTTTTTTAATGGTTAGTAATTAGATGAGGTTGAAACTAAGGTGAAAAGGGTTAATATCAAACATGAGGGAAAAGACATTAACAAAATAAAATAATTATGGGATGTGATTAATTATGTATTTTCTTCCTGTAGAACTGCCAGAGAAGCAGGAGCAGCTTCAAGCCATCTACAAAGTGCTGGATGAGCTTCCCTCTGCAAACTATAACACGCTGGAGAGACTCGTCTTCCACCTCGTCAGGTAGGAATTCTCTCATTGTGACCTTTTGTATATTTGGTTATTTTCAAAACCTATGGAATCAAAACATTGTACTCACTGGTTTATTTTTCCTTGGCGGTGGATATATAATGTATTGCTATGTACCATATTTAATTTACCTCTGTAGTGAAGAGAGAATATGGCTCATATGTACATATATAAATTCTAAAATTTAATATCTCTTGTAGGGTTTGTAAAGAGGAGGCTCACAACCGCATGTCTCCAAACTCGTTGGCCATAGTCTTTGCCCCATGCATCCTGCGCTGTCCGGACAGCGCTGACCCGCTCCTTAGCATGAAGGACGTTGCCAAAACCACCACGTAAGACTCCCATGAAAACAGAAATGGCTAAATCTCTGCCTTGTTCTTATTAACTGTGCACGCCTGTTGATAAGCACGCAGACGCCTGGAACGTTCATGTACTCTCCTCTGTGCAGGTGTTTAGAGATGCTCATCAACGAGCAGATCAGAAGCTACAACGAGAAGATGGAGGAGATCGAGCAGCTGGAGTACGCTGAGTCTCTGGCTCTTAACCAGCTCAAACTCAAAAGACAAAACACGGTGAGGAACGGAATCCTGCCTCGCTCTGGATCACTGTTGTTCAGTTTTCTCTCAAAACAAACAAAATCAATGCTTTACCTCAAGCCTGGATGAAGAAGAAGTAATATGAAAGATTTCAAAAGTCACTTGTGAATCATTGTAAAATCCACTAATATAAGATTATACAACAACCCCGGTTTTAGAAGCTGTTGTTCTTCAGTTACATGGGTAACATGGCCGATGTTCCTTGTCTCTCTTTAGCACTGCTGGCATTTACCTCTCAGGTTCTCAGCTCCTTACAAAGGAGTGGTGGTATGTATCACTGAGTTCTCCTGGTTCAGTAGATTTAATAGACGTAGTGTGTTGTTAGTATGCCATGTAGAAGCACCTGTGCATGGCATGTTAGATGCGGGTGATGTTTGATGCTCTGGCTCTATTTTTATTCTTTTTTTTTCTTTCCTTAATACTTTTTACTCTTCCTTACTAACTGGTAGCAGTTTGCATGTGGCTGTTAGTCTGGTTTAGACCTCCTGCTTGTGATGTGAAGGATATGCATCGTTCTTGTTCTGTCTGTGAGGGGAGAAGATTGCTCTGGGTTGGTGTTGTAATTACTCTCTTTGGAAGAGAGTGACCTAACTTGATATTTGTGTCATGTTATGTTCATGCCTTATTAATTTTTTATTGAAGGAAAACCTCAAACCTCTAACCAATCGGTTGCTGTTTAGTGGTTCACCCTGTCTGGATTGTGGTGATGTGTCCCTCAAACCCCTCACATCAATACTGTTTCGAAAGGGTGGATGTGTTTATTAGCTTATTTTTTTATCACTGCATTTGTTTTGCTCATTTTATATCATTGTTTTTCACAGAAGTGCTGTAAGTATTAAGCGAAAAAGCATGAAAGCTAGTGGCACCATCCGCCCCGCTCTTGCATTCCTCACTAACAAATCTTGGAATCTGTTTCAGATTTGGATCGAAAACCATTTGTTATATTTCTTGTTAAATATAATTAGTAAATAATAATATGTAGAGGACATGTTCAAGTCGAGTTGAAGTTTGAGTGTGTGTGATGTTGTGTCTTCTGCAGGTGCATGAGAAGGTCAGTTCTGATCTCAGCGTGGTTCCTGAGAATGAGCCTCTTGACTCAGACACTGAGGCTGAAAAGAACCTGGTTGAACGAATCAAGTCCATCAAACAGGAGAAGTAAAGAAGTCTTCTTAATCACTACCTCTGTGTTCAGTGAGGTGCAGCGTCTCACTTCTCTGATGTCCTTCTTCTGTCCCTGTGTAGAGAGGATCTGGCCTGTCGACTGCCGGAGATGGAGCAGCCAGGTTCAGACCAGGAGAACCTGGACTCCGAGGCCTCGCTGAGCTCAGAGAGTCTTTTGGACGAGCAGCAGCGCTCCTCCGCCCACAGCTCGGAGCCTGAAGGTCAGTATTAAGCTACAGTGTGGACTCTCTTTCCTTCTACCCGTTTCTTTCACTCACCTGTGGGTTTCTGACCAGACCACGGGGGCCGCTGGGTTGGGCCCTTCCTGTGTTTTATGGTGCAGGTCTGGACCAGTGATGGTGATTGGGGCGGTGACGTCTGCTCTGTAACAAAGCAGGTTGGACGAACAGCAACCGTGTTTGTCTGTGTGTGTTTGTGTGTGTTTGTGTGTGTGTTAGGAGTATGTATGCATGTAAATGCACGTGTGGCACAGGTGCATGCTCAAACTCTCGCCAAATGAATTAATTGAACATCTGGCTCATGTGAAATCAAACGTTTTCCAAATTGACCATAATCTTTGGTAGATAACATGGTTGCATGATCTTCCATTGGTCCTCACCCTCTCATGCTGACCGTGTAAATCTTTGATGAAAATATTTCTCCTACTCTCCTCTTTTTCTTCCCTCTCTTCCAGGACGAGGTGGCTCCCATCTGAGGAGATGCAAGCCAACTTGTCCACCGAAACCGTCTGACCTGGCCCAGCGACCCAAAGTCCTCGGTGCACGCCTCTCTCTACCAAACCTCACCCCTGCTAACTCCACCTCCTCTATATCCAGCTGCGCTTCTTCAACCTCCGACTCATCCAACAGGCACCCGCTGCAACGCCGCAACCCCATCATCCCAGCCACAGTAAAATTCCCACCAGGTGTCCACCCCTACTCTGCGGCCTCCAGTCCGACTACCACTCCTCCTGGGTATCAAGCTTTCAAACATTTGGTCAGAAAGAGGGAGCAGCCGGGCCGCCGTAAAGACAGCACTCAGTCCCTGTACATCGACAACCCACAGTGTGACTTGTTGTTACACTTCTCCTCCTGCCCTCCCTCCACTTCCTCCTCCTCCGTCTCCTTGATGACACGCTCTCCTCCGCACCAGCACCACGAGACACAAGCCCCGAAGGGCTTGAGGCGCTTTTCTGACCCCGATGTACTGTACACAGAAGAGGATGTGTGACTTAAGATGGAGCAGTGAGGAGGATTAGTGTAACAACTTCAGAGTAGAAGAAAGGTAATAAATAGAAATGTCGTACCACAGATGACAAAGATGGGATTGTAAAAAGCCAAGAGGATAAAAATCACACAGAAGAAGAGAAACATTGAACACGATGAAACGTTCAGTCGCTACAGTGGCTCTACACATAAGAGCAGGAGTGAGACGATGTTCTAGTTTCTGTTGTCAGAAGGAAACTAATCAAGGAACTGTTAATGTGTTTAAAGTCGTGTTGTCCTTTATGACAGTAAAAAAAAAAACTGGACAAGATGTTGCCAAGCACCTTTTCTATCTTTTTTCATATTTTGTGGTTACTCTCTGTGAATTCAGCTCTAACACAGGCTGGATTTTATTTGTAGCCTCTTCTTTCTACTTTTTTTTTTTTTTTCTTCAAACACATTTGTGCTATTTCAAGGAAACAATAGAGGTTTCCAGTCGCACTTTTCATTTTTTAGTTCTTCTTATGAGCAATGCATGCTCGCTGAAATGTTAGCTAGTGCCTTGTTAATGTACAGTAATTTGAACAAGAAACTCATTGGGGGGGAGGGGGTTACTGGGATAAAGAGAGGGTTCCTTTGTCTCAGAGTTTTGTGTTTATTGTACTGAAACAATGCAAGACAGACATGTTTGAAACAAGGACCTCAGCATGCACAGTGACTGTTGTATAAAACACAACAGTGATGTCCGCCGCCACCTGCCGCACAGCAATACACCGATACAAGTGTCAAGAAGTCATCACCTTCACATAGCAAAGGGAAAACGGGAGCAGCACACGCCACTTTTCTCCCTTTTTTTTTGAGACAACAAAAGAAACACAAACACAACATTGGCCATTATGCAGCAGCCGTGCCACAATGTCTTAAAAGCTCCAAGAACTCCTTGAAACTCTCCCGACCCTTTTCTGTAATGAACTTCTTGGCTTCCCTCAGCTGTGGACAGTCCCATAATGAGCAGGTTCTGCTGAAGAACATTTCAACATGTCTGAAATGTAATACTAATGTTCCTCTCTGACTGCTGTCGAATGATGTCTGCTAGTTTGTCTGGGTCATGAGGAAGATGTGTAATGTGTAACAGAGTGCATGGTTGGGACTGAATGTTATTAGTATTAACGTGACAATACAGAACCTGATGCTTGTAACGTCTGCTGCTCCTGTGTGATTCCATCTGGTACAGTCGATCAACTTTCTCAGAACTGATTTTGGAAACATAACATCTTTTTTAGTGTAGAATATAAAGAAAGGTTAAGTCATGAGTTATTAGTGGAAGAGCTTTCACGTTATGTACATTTGAATGCAAAATATGAAACATGAGAGAGGTCATTGAGAAAAATGTCCATAAATTGTTCTTCTCCATGAAGCACCGAAACTGTTTACACCAATGTCTTTGACTAATAATATGAGGTGAGTGAGAAGATGAACACAAATTCATTCAAAAAATAATTTCACTATGTTTTGGGTTTTTACCTTCAGGCAGATGAGTCTCTTTATTCATTTTTGAAAAATGTAACACTTTACTCACACACACAGATAATTGGCTGTATAGTAACTATAGACTATATATATAAATGTCTGACATGAGTGCGGCCCCAAATGTGAACGCATAATGTCTTGATCGCTTCTAGGTAGTTCTTATAACAAAGGTTTTTTTATTCGTGTGTATTTTTCAGAAAAGTTTGGTTAAAATAGTTATTTGATGACTGTCGTGATTGACAGTTTATACTGGCTTCCGATTAGTTGAGTGTGTGAATCCACAGTACCTTGATCCTATTCACTGATCGCTGCTTTGCAGACTGGAAACTTGTCATCCATGTTTAAATAGTATAGATAGTAACACAGACTTGTTTCTTTAGTTAAGAGTAACTTTAACAATGATTCTTAATCAAAAGAAATTGTGAAAACACATTCTTTTGTTGCTGAACCCTGTGCCTTGCTGCATATATATGGTTTCCTTCTTAATTTCTTAATTACAAAAAGGTTTTGTCCACACATTCATTCATCAGGTCCAGAAGAATCACAGGTAATAATAATAACTATAATTATAATAATAATAATAATAATAACTTTATTTAGGGAGCAATTTAAAAAATCTGAGATACGAAGTGATTTAAAAGGGCAGCAGAATAAAACAGACAGGTCATAAAATCATAGCACAGAAATGTATATAACAATATAATATAACAATATTCATTTAAAAGAACTCTCAAAGCATGAACATTATTTTAATGACCACAGCAATAAAGTCTTTGCTAATGTGCCAAATCTTCATCCAATAAAAATCATGTTTCTTTGGAAATATCACAAGTGACACTGACTGTGCTATAAAGTGAATGAATATAGATGAGGACAAACAGCTATGATCAATAAGGACCTAGATTTATTTACATAGCACCAGTCACACACGAGAAAAACGTTTTACAGTGGCATTCAAATATTACATTAATAAAAACCATAATAGCATTATTTCAAATTCAAACCTCATTACACAAATGTATCAATCTTATTAAATGTCGTAAATACGGACTTAAGGCCGCATTCATTCATATTCACGTTTATTCTCTGCGTTAAAAAACGAGTAAACAAGCATCGGAGGGTGTGACGTCACAACGCTGCGACGGTGAGTCGGCTCCAAACATGGCTTCCAGATTGGAGATAAATTTCATCCGGTTGTTGTCCCGCTGTGAATCCATCGCCTCTGAGAAGCGAGGGGAGGCAGAATGGAGGCTGGAGAAGGTAAGAGGACATGAAGATGGAGGACACGAAGTCAAACCTTCAGTAGCTTCATGCTAACACCTCTGACGCTGTTTGTGAGACGGTGCTGCTGCTGCTCGTCAGCCACGTCGTCACGGAGCGAGGAGACAGAAGAGCAGCGACCCTCAGTTTCAGCTTTACTGTCAAACAGGGACGGAGATATTTACCTGTGAAGTGTAGCTGCTGTGTTGACTCAGGTCCTTCAGTTGTTATTCTGTCATAGTGTCCAGCTGCTCGTCACAGACGGAGACACCACGGTTCAGGTACAGACGTGTCGGTACTGTTTATAAAATCACGTTAAACTGTTCCGGTGACGATGGTTCAAACATCAGACCACAGGTTGGATTGTGCTGACTCATCCTGGCGTCTTCGTTTAAATTATATTTATGAGGTAAATAAATTATTATAATAATACAACTCGTCATTGCAACATCATCACGAACTGCAGTCTGCAGAGCGAGCACCACGTCAACATACCACAGTTTACATTATTATCTGAATTATAATTTGAGTTTGACTCTCCTTCATTAACATGTGATCCTCCTGTGAAGCACTTTGCACCATTTCACAGATCAGAGTTCATCACAGCAGCCATGTTTGTGTGTGAAACACTCAAGTACGAGGTTCAGATTGTTTAGAGGTGGTTTAGAAACAGGATTAACCTTCACATTAGTCTCTTGACAAATGCACTTAAAGCTGAAAGTATTTTTAAAGTATCATCAACTGTTCAAAATAACTTCAACTGTGAACTGTGTTTTTGCTCCTCTGTAGTATGTTGGTGCTCTGGAGGAGATGTTGGTGGCTCTGAGGAAAAGCCAGAGGTAACGACATCATCTCATATGACCTAATGTTTTTTTTCATGCTCACTTGTTGCACATAAAACTCAAATGTTTACTTTCACCTTCAGTGTCAAAGCAACTAAAGTTGTTCAAGACTTGCAAACCACAAATCTTCTCATGCTGTTTTTTCTTTTTTACGTGACTACATAGTGATAGTTAAAGAACTAAGAGAATACAATAACACAATATTTCTCCGTGCAGCAAACCCACAGCGGAAGTCCTGACTGATTACTCAAGAAAAGTCGACTTTCTGAAAGGACTCCTGGAGGCAGAGAAACTGGTCAGTGGCCATATTTAAAAAGCCATGATTTCCCTTTTCAAAATGATGATGTGACTTTAAATGTTTGTAGGACCTTTAATCAATTGTTCATAGTCACTTGTATAATGTTAAATCTAGAATGATTTCTGATTCTTGCTCAGATTTCTTTTATTGGTCTGTTGAATTTTGTTTCCTTCTTTAGGAGTTTTCTGATGTGTGTCTTTCCTGTTCTCCTTCACAGTCTTCACCAACAGAAAAAGCTTTAGCCAATCAGTTCCTAGCTCCCGGGCGAACGCCAACGATAGCCAATGAGAGGATGCCTGCCACTAAGACTGTCCACATTCAGACGAAGGCTCGGTGTACGGGAGAGATGAGGGACGAGCTGCTCGGAAAGGTAGGATGAGTGAATGAGTTTTCTTTATCCTGTGAAGATGTTTGTGAGAACGATTCAAAAATGATTTTCAATGTTGGATTTCCTCATAAATGTTTATGTCTTTGGTGTCATTTCAGGTTCCATCAGGCAAAGGTAAGAATGATTCTGTTTGTTTCAGTATCTTACTGTTTTTTTTAACAAATTAAACGTGGAGGTAAATCTATGTACCTCTCTCCTCTCCGTAGGAACATCAGAGACAGACTTACGAAACAGAAGGTAAAGCTTTGAACATCATTTCTTGTACTTGTTGATACAGTGCATTAGTCTAACGTTTAGGTTCGTTTGCAGCTCTGTTTAATTTATTATCATGTCACTATTCACTGTTAAATACTTTCACAAATCAAAGCGTTAATAAGACCGCCCTGACCGACCTGTGCAGGGGTGTTCCTCTGGATGAGCGTCAGTCGGCTGCAGAGCTGGACGCCGTCCTGCAGCATCACCACAACCTGCAGGAGAAACTGGCCGAGGACATGCTCAACCTGGCCCGAAATCTGAAGAACAACACGATGGCTGCACAGAACATCATCAAACAGGACAACCAGGTAACTGGAGAAATACAGTTTTCAATTTTTGCAAATGTTTTCGATTCTATATCAGATAACCAAAAAAATTGTTTTATTTTAATTTTATCTTTGCTTCAGACTACTAGGTCCATATCGGTAACAAAATAAAATAAGCAAATGACAAAATACAGAAGAATAATATAGAAATAGAATTGACTTTTTCTCCTCCTGATGACACGTGTCTCTGCTGACTCTGTCCACTAGTTGGCAGTATGAGACAAATAATATTCACAATCAGCCTTTGAATCCACATTGTGAAGAAGAATTGATCTATGAGTTGTCATTTCTTTCTTTAAACCAACTCCTTCCTGAAAATTTGTGCTGACATTTCCCAGACTCTGAGTCAGTCCATGCGCCAGGCGGACCTTAACTTTGAGAAGCTGAAGACGGAGTCGGAGCGACTTGAGCAGCACACCAAGAAGTCTGTGAACTGGCTGCTGTGGATGATGCTCATCCTGGTCTCCTTCACCTTCATCAGCATGATCCTCTTCATCAGAATCTTCCCCCGACTCAGATGATGACCGCAGACAGTCCTGAACTCTTTTTAGTCCTGCGCTCTCCCGTGTTTTTACAGCATGGGTCTCAGTAGATCTCCACCTCCTGTAGTGTCTGTGCGTGTGATGCAGATCAGTAGTGTTCAGAGCCAGAAGCAGCTCAGGCTGAAGGACTGAAAAGTTTGCACTTTTTGAAACTGAAATTCTTCCTCTAAACAGGCGGATGAAAGAAAGATGTAGATGCAGGAACTGGTTTAATGCTTCAGTATTCATTTTTAAAAACAGGACGGAACATGAATGGAGGTAAAGTGATACTTGCATCACAATCTTAATACCCAGCCGAGACTGAGCCTTAATTCATTTAGTCCCTCACCAGCTCGGCCTCTTGCTCGTCTCAGTCTGCACTTTCTCACGCAGTGGGACTAAAGTCAGTATATGTTTGTCAAACATATTTACCATAGAACATGTGTAGCACATTGTATATTAAAGAGTTTATGAACCGTCCAGCATCAAGTGCATGTCACCCTGGATATCCCCAATTTAACATCTGATTCTGACCTAAAACAGTTTGGTAACACTTTACTTTAACTCCCCTGTTAAGTGTTTGTAAATTGATAATATACATGTTTAATAAATGGTTAATTCCACACTAAACAGACGTGAGCAGATACAGACATTTGAAGCGTGCTTTAAGATATATTTTGCACTATTACAACTCGATGATATTGTGTGTCAATACATCATCTTCCACTTATGTGTGGAGGACTTGCAGTTGAATAAAAATACATTTTTAAAATGTTGTATCTGTTTGCAGCTACGTTATAGTGTTTATAAACCTCTTGTGAAATGTTAATATAATGCATATGAACGTTAAACTGAAGTGTTACCAGTTGTTTTCCTTGAACAGAATACCATTACAAACTACGCCTCCATTTCTTCATCTGCAATTGGGATTTTGAAAAATGAATTGTCAACCGTTTTAGATGTTGAGATATTAGATTTATTTCATCACTCCACATATTTCCATCATCCTCAGTCCTGTTCGTTGTCTAAGAGTCTGTATGTTTCGCTGGCTGATTCTGTAAATGTTCATCATGTTCGTCCGGTGATGTTGTAGTTTGGTGATGAGAAACAAGTACGTTTTTCCATCCCTGCGTTCAGGAGGAGCTGGAGACTGTCGAGTGAGAGGAAGGATTTGTTCTCATTAAATGACTGTAACCTCTCAGTCCGTCGCTCAGTTTACAGCTGTGTGTGTATGTGTGTGTGTGTGTGTGTGTGTGTATACAGACTCTACAGTAAATGGAAATCTTTGACTGAATAATAATTGTGAGATCTGGATGTGGGAGCTGTTTCTTGACCTTTCCACCTCAACTCAAACACCAAACAGCGCCCCCCCTGCCTTTTGTAGAAATAAGCTGATGCAGTGACTTCCTGTGGCCACTCTGTGTCACTCCTGCTCTGGCAGTATACGCACTCAATGACCTCCATGACCCTGATGGCCTGATCAAGCCATGAATCTAAGTTAACAGCCCTCTACCCATTTAGAAGTGATGTGAGTGGGCTAAATAAAGGCAGTCCTCCACCTAAATTAAATCACACAGCGATCACATGTGACTCTTCATCTGATATATTCGATTCCTCGTTATTTTAGCCTGATATCCGCAGGGCGACAGTGATGTAAGACTATTTTTCACAGTGAAGAAGCTTCTTCTCGCAGGTTAACATTCCTCCCGTGTTGTTAATTCTGAGGCCTGTGGAGCTGACTGGCTTGCCCAGACTTGCAGCTCTGCCCCCGGCCCTTCCTCTCGCCCCTCTCCCCGCCCCGCTTCACGGCGTGCAGGCTGACTGGTTGACTGGGCCGATGCCTGGCCCGCCGTGTATTTTGGGATCCCTGGAGGGTATTTCGCCTGCTGGAAGCCGAGGTATGCCGGCCACCGGGAGACCAAATGAGGTTGTGTCACTGCGGAGGATCATCATCGCTCAGTTTAATCACAGCTGTTTGCGCCTCCATTCTCAGACCTTCAGTGAAGCTCAGGCTGTGACGCTGCAGCTCTGCTTCTCAACTCAACGTGCGGGACATGACTTCACCAGCGGGGCAGTTTCCCATGTTCATTATAGCTGTAATACCCCATTAACTGGAAGAGACTGTTACCCATTGGTGTGGTAGTTTCCCACATATACTCCAGAGTCTGTGGTGTGTTCAGTATGAGTTCATATATTCAGCAGAAACGTCTCCGTTGGGTTCACTGCTAACATCTGTCTCAGTAAACCTGAACACATTCTTTCCTGAAGACGTTTTCCCACGGCACCATCGGAAAACAGTTTGGCAACAAAGTTGTAAATTTAACTTTACAACTTTGTACCAACTATAATTTGGTACAGCTTTTAAAATAAGGCACCTTTAATGGAGGAATCAGGTCGTAACACGTGAACGAAACTTTCAGCTCCTTTACATTTAGTGAGTAGTCATTTTGACAGTCGTTTAAAAGGGGATTAGCTCATAAAATGTGATGCACATATACAGTAAGTATCCAGGATTGTTCAAATTAGCTCCACCACCAGCTCCAGCTTTCAAAAGCTGCTTCTTACATAGTGACAGGCCCCCTTCATTCATCTAATGACTACTACTCATTCTCCAAGTGCATTTACTGCTAATGCAGGACGATAGAGTATTTTTATTTTGTGTGTTGCTACTTTTACTGCATCTCAATATTTCTTCTCACACTGGTCGTAATGAATGACTATAATAAATCTCTGCTTTATAGATATGTATAAATCAGGTTTGATTTATTGATTAGAATTACATTTAGGTTGTCAGCTTGTAAAATCCTCTTGGTGGATTGGAGAACTGATCTGAACCTAAATTAATGATTTACTGTTATTAAGAACTGCAGAGTTGATGGTTTATTAGACAGTGAATATGACGGAGTGAGTCCAACATATTCAGAGCGTTATGTTTTTGTTATGTAGAGATATGAGAGAATTGAAGAGAGAGCTGGTGAATGACAGACACCAAAGTTCTCCTGGTTAAACACAAACTGCAAACATTGTGATTCATGGAAGTCAACACGATAACTTTTCTAACCAAGTCAAGTCAAATTCATTATCCCATCCGAGGGAAATTCAATAAAGGCATTTAAAATAAGTAGAAACCCTCATAAATACTGTCATCACTTGACAGATGACAGGGACAAAAATAACATTCAACACATGGACAAAGAAGAAGATACACACCAGCTAGTGATGTTTGACAACCTGACAACCAAGATTTGTTGTTTTCAAGAACTTAAAACTCTGTAGAAAAACATTACCTATTCATCCTTAACAAGCCACAAGTTACAACTTTTGTTTACCACAAATGACCTATAAGTATTAGATGTTTAGATGTTTCTGTCCCTGAAATACCCAGTGAACATAAAGACAGAAGACAACTCTAGCAGTTACAAAATCATATCTGCACTGCAGCATACACACATGTAGACCTCACACACACACACATACTAATATACATCTTTTTTAATTCTTTGCAAAATAAATCTTCATGGGACCTTCAGCATTTGCCTCATGTTATGCGGCTGCTTTTGACAAGACGTTATTCAACCATGGATATAAGCAGCATCTTTGAAATAACAATGTGAGATACAATTTCTATTATGACCAAGATCAATTAATCAAAGAATCGTGTGTGTGTGTGTGTGTGTGTTTGCTCCCTCCAAACAGAGGAGGACAGAGGAACAAATTGTTGAGAATGAGAGAACTTCCATCTCGTCTCAGAGCAGCGCTGCGCCTGTTAAACACTCGGGTCTTTTTAATTTGGTCTTTGGCTGCAGCTACAGTGAGGATTTAAGTTGCCTAAAGAGATCAAGGAGATTTCTCTTTCATGCTCTTTTTGTTCCATCTACTTGCTTTGGGGAGCAAAAGGCTAAAGAGGTTTTTTTCTTTCTTTTTCTCTTTTCTTTCTTTCAGCCTTTTGAATGTGCTGTGATGTTAATGACCTAATGAAGCTTATAAAGTCAGACGCTATCTTACACATGCATACTCCTATTCATGCAGCAGAGGAGGGATCTGCTTCTTGTTTTATGTTTTCGTCACAGTGCTCTACAACACATTTTACCCCTAAAGAAGGGGGCTGGTCCAGGGGTGGGGCCAGGGGGAAACTGGCCCTAGCTGAAATCTGATTGGCCCCTGAAGTGCTGTCGTCCTGTCAATAGTCTTTAGAAACAAGAAAACATCTAGTAACCTACTAACCACAAATGTGAGAAAAGTTAACAGTTTTTATTTCTGAGCTTTTTGGAAGTTCACAATGTGCCTGAACAAAAAAAAATACATTTAACAATGTGTGTGATGGAACTATATCTGTGCTCGTATGTTGGGGGTTGTATAATTGGCCCCTCTGTGTAAATTGTTAAAACATTCCTATCTGCCACTGACCTTATTCTAAAAATTAAAAAACGAATTGAAAGTTTTCACTGATTATAACTTACTTTCAAGGTTTATGGAAAATGGAAAAAAAAAGTTTCAAATAGTTTTTACGTTGGACATGGAAACCCTGTCTACATCTGGATCGAAGACAACAATGATGGAAAGTCCAGGGTTTATCCCCCCACCCCGACCGGAACTTATTATTAAAGGTAATTAATATATGAAGCCATATGAAATCAGCAAACCAAACTAATTCAGTGTAAACAGTAAACCTTTATAAAGAAGATGTCGTGATCAACGTCACTGTGGATATCAGACTCCTCATCTCCCGTCTGCACAGGTGTGGAGGACGTTTCTCTGTTTTCAGTTTGCCGTTACTGTTTCCCTCGACAAAACCTGCCTCTGTGTGTGTGTGTGTGTGTGTGTGTGTGTGTGAGTGTGAGTGTGTGTGTGTGTGTGAGAGCCAGCATTTCTGTATCTG
Source organism: Paralichthys olivaceus (assembly GCF_024713975.1). NCBI lineage: Eukaryota > Metazoa > Chordata > Actinopteri > Pleuronectiformes > Paralichthyidae > Paralichthys > Paralichthys olivaceus. The sequence goes on along the minus strand of NC_091095.1, from coordinate 13,061,817 downwards.
TCTGTCTGTGTGGTTGTGTTGTGTCTGTGGCTCTTCCTCAGTCTTAACATCCTAATGGGGGTTGCTCTCTTTTTCACACACACACACACACACACACACACACCCCTGTTGTGGCAGCTCTCTGACTGGTTGGTTGAAGCACGCATGAGGAGCTCTCTCTCTGTTTCTTTGAGTCATATCATCTTCAAAAAGTACATCACAAATAAACCAAGCAGACACAACAGTGTGTGTGTGTGTTTGTGTGTGTGTGTGTGTGTGTATGTGTCTGTGTGTGTGTGTGTGTGTGTGTGTGTGTGTGTGTGTGTGTGTGTGTGTGTGTGTGTGTGTGTGTGTGTGTTTCTCCCATGCATGCATATGTATGGTTGTTGCAGCGCACATGTCAGGAGCCACATGTGATTCCCTGCAGCCCTATATCACTCTACTGTTCCCAGCCAAGTGTCAACATGTGGGTTAATGCACTGAGCCCTCCAAGCTATTAGTCAGGCCGTGCGGCCCTGAAACTGTCCCCAGTGGAAGAGTAAAGCTCCCAGCTGGTTTCTGCTCATGCTCTGATGTATGGAGCTCAGGTAGTGCTGCTGTTGAGAGGCTTCATTTCTTCCTTCACCTTTTAGTGGCTGGGATGTCCCAGTGGGCGGGACTGAAGAGCGTGGCTGGTGCTACATGAGGCTCTGTGGATTGATGGTGGGACAAGTTTATCTGCCTCCACCACATGAGAGCTAAACCTAAATATGCTTATCAATGTTGTTGAGTTAAATGAGAATATTGACACCACTCTCATGTCTGTCCGCTAAATGTCTAACAACGTGCAGCAGCCCAGTTCCAGTTCCCTTCATAATGAGCTAAGCTAACCATAGCTTATTATGAAGGGAACTGGGAACCACTGGCTCAACAAAATCCACCTACCATGTCAAATAACAATTTTTCCAGTGGTCCCCAACAATTCCTTGACCAGGAGCAGTTAAGGGCAACCAGCACAGAGGAAAAAATCTGAACTATGGACGACATGACAACTCCCAAAAGTGAAGCACTTCAAAACTACAGTATTGTACATTACAGTACATAAGTATTATGTATTAGAAAAGTACTTATGTTACTTTTCACCTCTATCGTGAATGAACATATATATGTGAGTTGTATGTATCTTATCATCTGACTCTATGGAAGAGAGTAAATATATGTATATAAACTATTCCTTTAAATAGAATAGAATGGAATAGACTGCCTTTATTGCAATTGTGCAGCTACACAGTGACTTTTTTAATGTGGACTGAGGTTAGATGTTGCAGGTGGTTTGGATACGACTCTTTTTCTTTGAACATTGGGCTGTAAATCGCGGCTCAGACGGAGAGGAAGCCTTGAGGGTGAGGAGGCGAAGGAGCTGTCGAGCAGGAGCGTGGCAGTTGAAGCTCTGGGCTCTGCCTGTGGCCGGAGCCAAGACCGGGTTGTGTAATGGGGGCGAGGGGTGGAGGAGGTGGAGATAGGCGGGTGTCTATCCCAGGAATAATACGCTGTTTAACAAAAGTGTTTGGAGCCGGTGCACCTCTCCTGGGCCCCTCAACGTTTTTCCTCCAAGAGGCCCCAAGCTGCAGCAGCAGGTGGAGGGTCCTTCCTGGAACGAGGGAGGCTCCTCAGGGTTAGGAGTGTACTGTATGTGTGTGTGTGTGTGTGTGTGTGATATCTTTCTGTTTTTGCTTTCATATAACAGGTTCTCCCTCTCTCTGATTTTCCACTCAGTCTGGATATCCTTGCCTTTATCAATAATGCAAATGAACCAAACACTGTAACTGACTCAACATTTAGAAGAAACAGGCGAAGCTGCTTTTAAGGTTGAAACAAAAATAACCAAAGTCTTGTTTGTGTGAAAAACTGCATGTTGACAAAAGCTCTGAATCCTTGACTGAGCTGTTATTTGTGAGGATGTTTGAGAGCAAGGTTTTCTGTCAAGGGTAGTTTCAACGTCACCGGTGACATGTTTTGTCCAGTGAGTTGGAATGTCAAGGCCGAACAGATGGTCCATGAATAATTACAAATACAAAGGTGACACATTTTAGCAAAAGAGGGACTGGAAACGAGAAGCTCGGAGATATACTGAGTGAACCGGCATTTTAATACAGGAACATTTTCAGTTTGTATCTCCTCTCTACTCCCTCATATTCCAGATACACCTCAGACAAATAGCTTGTTAGACCAGAGCAACCTGTTGTATTAGTTTAATCTGCATGTCTCAGGGACAGATGAGAAAAGACAACTAACCTGTGATAAACTCTCAGCATCTCCACTGACAAAAAAACCCCCAAACTCTCCTCGTGATCTTTACTGGAAACTAGTGAGACAAAATTCATCCAGGTGAAACATGTGGTGGATGTTTTCGTGTTACAGGCTGAATCCTGGGTTCACAGTGTTCAAACCATATAAAACTGTTCATAAATGAGTAAGTGGCCTGACAAACTCCTGCAGAGGGAGGGTGTTTGATTTACAGGACGAGCTGCAGACATTAAGGTTTTTACACTGTGATCTCTGTTGAAGGTTTGTAGTCTACTGCACCTGCAGCACAGTGGAGATATCACCGTGTTCCAGCTGCAGGAATTTGTCTTTTGGGAAACCACTGAAATATACATTCTTTACATTGAAATTCAAGTACCAGAGAAAACGAGACAATGATAGATTAAGTGACAGGTTTAAATGCATTAAGACAGTTGTAGACAGTACAACTATTCACAAAATACACATTGCATTTGCTTTCCTGACAGATTTTGATACTTCACTACAAATACTTTTACTTCAATATTATTTTTTATTATTTTTTATTTTTATCTCAGTAAAAGCTGTTTTTATATCTATTCTGGGATGTCCTGGTTTTACTGAAGGGATTTAAGATGCTGATAATGTTGATTTTCATCCTCTCTCCCAGTCATCTCTAATGCCCCTATTGAATAAAGGTACATTTCAGCTAAATGTCAAATGTTTAAGTCAGATGGTTAAGGTGTTATGCAGTTTTCTTTGGATTTGTCTGCCCCTCTCTTTAAGCGTCACACTGGCCCTCACCACTGTTGCTGCAGCAGTTACTGATATTTCATCCTCTATCATCTCTCCAACCACATCTCCGTTTACCTGAATTGCTCTCTTTTCCCACTTCTGCCCGTTCATCTCTCTCTGCACTCCTTCACCCGCTCCTGTGTCTCGCCCTCTCCGTCTCGATCTCTCTCACTCTGCAGCACAACAAGCAGAGAAATGTATCTGCTGAATAAAACATCACAGCGGCAGAGAGAAGGTTGTGAGAAGCCCTGACCTGCAGTTGTAACGTGTTTCTTTATTTAGTAGCTCAGAGATCTTCTGACCAAATCCTTGCATACAAGACATTTTAGGAAATAAAAAATAACTGTGCGTTTTCTAAAGATAATGGAAAATAGATTTATTTTTTATTGAATGCTTTTTAAAATGTCTTGCAGAGGAGAGTGCAGCTTCATGTGTCCCATGTTCCATCCTTTAAGGAACTTGTGTAATGTGGCAGCACTGGGATTATAATTGTTTTCTTGCACAGACTCAGAAAATAGATTTTGAATCATGTTGCAGTCAGGACCTTGGTCAGGCCACAACAGAACATGAGTTTCAGCTTGATTTAACTGAAGTTGTACTCTTCATGAGTCTTTATGTGAATATAAGTCTCTGGATGATGGTTTGATCTCTGATGTCATCTTGCTTCATTTTTACACTTTCTGCAATGCACCAGCTCCACTGGCAGCTGAACAGACCCAGAGCGTGATATGATACCACCTCCATGCTTGACAGTGGGTGCAGTGTTTTTATGGATTGAATGCCTCACCTCTATCTATTGAAATATCATTTCTATAATTCAGAACAAAATGATCAAACTCTCCTCCTTTCAAACCAACAGACACTGGGTCATCTTTTTTTTCATCTGACGTGTGCAGTCCTGTTTATAAAGGCACAACTGTTGTAAGTTATTCTCACTAATAGCAAGTTAAGAAGCAAACTCATGAATTAAACTATGAGGGAACTCAGAGAGCACTCATATACCTCCACCAAGGGCGACTGGCAACTTTATCACCACATCGCATATACATTTATTCAGATCAGATACATGAGTCATGGAGACTTTTAATGCAAAAACTGCTTATAATTTCATCTGCTAGCGCTCTACACATGACCGTTTTTCAAGATTATTACCTTTGTGAAGGAGGTTTTGTTTTCATCTGCATTTGTTTGTCTGTCTCTTTGTCAGTTGTTTAGCAGCAATACACACAAATATCTAGATTGGATTATCACAAAACCTGGTGGAAGGATGCAGTATGGGTCAGGGAGATCTCAATACATTTTGGTGTGGATATGAGTCGGGGGGAATCGACTTTCTTTAATATTGCAAGAAAGGACATTTTTCAACATTTTCATAAATTTTTCAGAGAATAATTCATAGTTCTTAGTGTGATTAAAAATCCCACATGTGTAGGGGACTGATATCTATGAGTGTGTGTAATATGGTGCAGATCCAAATAAAAATCCAGACAGTGGGAAAGATCTGCATAATGAAAAACGTATCTTACAATGTTCAAGAAAGGGGGAAAAAAATCCTCTTTAATCGAATCCACCCCAAAGCTTTATGGGTACTTCCTTGGTCCATACTCCACCCTTCCACCAAGTTTCAATAAATCGGATCAGCAGTTTTTGCCGTTGACAAACAAACAGCAACAAAGACATGACCTCCTTGGCAGAGCTGTTGATATTGAACTTTCAATGCCCCCAAGATTTATAATAAGGAAATGTATTACCACTTTAGTGAGACCCACGGAAACTTCATGAGACCAAATGTATTTGTTTTTGACAAACATGTATATTTCCTAATCATTCTGTCACTGAAGAATAACTGAAATCCACAAACATCCATTGACAAATGAGTTTGTGTAAATGAATAAGGTAACGATAAGGAACATGTGTCACTGATACGTTTACATGTTCCTAATCATCACTTATCTAATCCTGGTCTGCATGTCTGATGGAAATCTAACTTATTTTTGCATACAGTGAATACTTTGTATTTTTCAAATTGTGTTATTTATACACAATTTTTATATACTACACACTGTACTGTCACACAGCATGTAATCAACACACACACACACACATGCACTCAGTCAAGTAAATGACATTTCAATAATCCCATTTTGAGTAAATCTAATCCCGCAGTTTGTTTGTTGACTCCCAGACCTCTCGCTGAACTTTTACACGCATCCATCTTCCCTGATCCACGACTTCCCTGTCCTTCTCTTGTGAGAACATAAACAAACACTGTTCTTATTACTGTCATTCTAGGAAGCTTCAAGACAAAACGCAGCCACCCCTGTTCCTCCCATTCTCATTGTGCGTAGTGCCGGCCCCGGGGTCACGGAGTAGCACTGTGGTCAATCAGACCTGTGTTGTCGCAGGATGTTGGAAGTAACACGCCTCGGGGCTGTGGCTGGAAATAGGACTTGGAAAGAGTGAATAGTTAAAGCCTTGATGTCTGGCCTCCTCGCTCCTGGTCCTCCGGGATGGAAAAGAAGAGGCCACACACATACCAACACACACTCACGCCCTCTGTCAAACCACTGACAGGAGCTGGGGGCCAGTACTTAAGACTTCCACCAGGTCAATAACAATAGTAGAAGGCAGACGGAAGAGGAAACTAATCAAGCATTGTGGCAGTTTGTTTGGCAGCCATGTTACGTCCAATTCTGTTTGAGGAAGAGACGGTTGACTGGGGTGGGGGGTGTGTGTGCTCTGCAGAGGCTGGGCTAGCATTCTATTAAAAGTAGCAGTTAGTCTCCTGCTCCCCTTTAATTGATGTTGTCGTGAACGCTGCTCTCTGCATTTGATCCTCGCAGGAGAAGCAGTTCTCACCTTGGATGTGGTGTTTGCTACGTCCAGGATGGGCGGTGAGTGGCCGGCTCTGTTTCCTCTGTAAACACAAATACAATGCTGCTGCATTTACCCCACAACCGAGCCGCGCTCTCAGGAAGTAATTAAGCGTTTCCCCTTTTCTCTTTCCTGGTTCTCAGTCGATCTCTGCGTCAGAGAGAATATATGGCCGGCACTCTGCCCTCCATCAGCCCCTCCTGTTTATATCTGTGAATATATCTTACAAGGAAAACATCTTTGTTGTTCATTTTTATGATTAGCCCATCTGCACGCTATTCTTAGATTGTATAGAGCATGTACATCCCCATGCATGTTTGTAATTTTACAAGAGTCAAAGTTTAATCCACATATTTCCAAACAATTTCCTGCTCCGCTCAGAGGTCAGGAAAACACTTGAAGCTATTAAACTGCTGGCGAATGCACAGTATGTGTCCAATAAATGTTTACAGCTTTGTCAGTGCAGTGTGGTCTCTGTTCATCAGGATTCTGATGGTTGTTCCAGAATCTGGTTCCACACTTGGGCATGATTGAATCAGAGAAAACTAAATAGAATGATTAGAAATTATGATATAGTATATACGATAGAATAGTCATTTAATTTGCATATCCAACAACCTTTAATGTGCATTTAACAACAACCCACATAAGGTATCACATGTCAATTCATATAATTTCTGTCGCTTTGTTGTATTTGAAACATAATTAATTTCTTCAAAGAAAAGCTTACGGTAGATAAAATGCAATTTTGTGAAGATGGATATCTAAAATTGTGCATATCTATTCCAGACACATGGTCCAGTGTTCCTGTGTCACTGGAATCCTGGGATTTTTTTTTATCCTGATGTCAGTTGCAACCTCAAATCATTTTACCGCTGATTTCACATACAGTTACGAAAACAAGTTAACAATCATAATCCTTAACAATATAATCCTTAAATGACAAATTAAATGTTTATTAAAGATGAAAGATTCTGGAAATAAGACAATATACACCACTAATTCAGTAAATTCATTAATATCATAAACAGAAAGAAAAATAGTCTTCAAAGCCTATACTTAAAAATACTTTAGTCCTAAAATAAAATTTAGCTTAAACAATAAAATATATATAACAACATAATGTAATATCACAATAAATGTTATTAAATCATTTTTTTGTGGAAATAACTGACCACACTGTGATTCTCTTCTATAAATCAACATATACTGACTGATTCTCAATTTTCACCAACTTGCAATGATGCTGATTCAATAATTATAGATAAGATGGGAACTGATTTCTATCCATGTGCAAAATATTGTGCAGCTTGATTGAATTTAAGGGGACTGTTGGGCATTGGCAGAGATATGTGCTTGTGGCATTTAAGTCTAATGTGAGTATTTAATCAAAGGCTGAATAAATCTTAAAGTAAGTTTAAAAAGTAAAACAAAACGTAATGCTGAATTTGAGCCTTAAATTAAGATGGATTTTATTTTTTAGAGCCAATAAACTTACTAGAATCATCAATAGAGTAAAGCTGTACAGTTGATGTGTTGAGTTTCAGGCCACAATTTAAATAAAACAAAACACAGGTTATAATAAAGATCTTCTCAATCTTGTCATTCATCCAAACTTTAATTGAAGTTAATTCCCCCTCCCATTGCTGACAGGGTCACCACGTGTTTCAGTTAAATTCAGAAAACTCACTTAAACTACAACCTTATATAACTCGTCACTGTGTCCGAGCACCTCTCATGGCATGTGTACTTGCACATGTATGACTTTCGTGTGAAAGGAAGCAACAAAACAACAGTGTCCCCATATTCCCAGTGTGAGCGGAAGCACCACAAACACACTTTGATGTGTTTGTGGTGCTGGGGGACCTGTGACATTGACCTGACCTTCACTGTGCCGTGTATTCACCGGGCCCCTCTCTCTGGATGTGTTGCTCTTGCTGTCACTCTGACAATATGTGGATAAAGCTGTCACTGACACATCCTCTCAGGAAGGGCATTCAGGTTCAAGCAGGCCATGCAACGCTCCGCCCTGCTACCTTATCAATGATGAAACTAGTCCTTTAACCCCCGCACATGAACTCATAGACTCATATGGAAGTGGATTCAGTCTTGAGAATGTGAAGGGAAAGAGCTGATGACGAGAGTTTGTCACATGGAAAAAGGAGGAACTAGCAGCTGAAGTGACCTTGACAGTCTAATCTGTTTATAGATAAGTATGCTGTGGTCCATTTGTGGGAAAACAAGGCTGCCTGGGATGTGTGCATGACCCGGGGTTAAGTGTCTTACACTCAAGGCAGGGGTGAACACTGGGACAAACACACACATATATAAGACAGTGGAGTATAACAGGGGCGGAGGTTGGGTTTACTGCAGGGTCCTATACAGTTCAGAACAAAGCGACAGTGATAGAGCTGTCCCAGAGAGGAAACCTCTCCTTTAGAAAATACATTCTTTATCTCCAGAGCAGTTAAAGAACGGAATCAGTCAGCGACATATAGAACAGACAGGATGTTGTTGTCATGAGAAGCAAAGTTATGTTCTCCAGTGTGACTTCAGTCACATTTGACTTCACTTCAAAACACGCAGAAGATGATTACGTCAAACAGCCTCTTAGGTAACGGCTCAATATTTGACACAAAATACTGTTTATTGCAATATTTCAAGGAAAAATAATTACTTTCATAGTAAGTGTGAGTCATGTACAAGTACACAAAATTGTACTTATATTATTCTAATGTGTTATCTTATTTATGACATTTCCTTGTCATTGCAAGTTTAAATTAAGCAAATATTCACTTATAGAATCTTGATTATCTTTTTTAAATCATTCAGTGTTTATCCAGATTCGCTCCAAAATTAAATGGTTTTTCCCTTCGGTCACGCCCCACCCCTCCACAAGGAATCCTGGAAGTCGTTTCTGTGTAATTCTGCTAACTAACAAATAAATGCAGATGATATCCTTCTGGTTACGTAGAGGTGATAATTGTCTACAGTCTATAAAACTGTAAATTATACTCAGTCGTGAATTTCTGATTCTCATAAAACAGCATCTCTGCTTGTCAAATGATTTCCAGAAGTCCCTTCTCTCCCTTAATGTCCATCAATAAATGTACTTCATTTTTTATACTGTACACAATTTCTAATCAGCTCTTCTTTACGTGGTAATAACTGAAAGTGAAGCCTTTAGTAGGATGAACGTGGAAGAAAAAGGAAGTGCAGACACATGTGCCTGATATATGTTGAAACATTAACATGTACAACTTGTGTGTGAATGTGATGGAGCAGAAAACTCAAACAGAGACTCATTGTCTGAAAGGCTGATTGATGCACAGCGTGTTGTCTGGGATTCATCAGTCCCTTGTGGTGAATATCAAGCTGCTTCAGAGATGGACAAATCTACACTTGGTTACAATTTCATCATTGGTTTGTCAGACAGAGGCAGAGAGAGTTCAGACGCACCAAGGTTCCGTGGATCAATCCGATGACCTGAAAGGCAGCTGTTATCAACATGGATTATCAACATTAGTTGTGTGGTCTGTGTGCCAGATTTATCGGATCACTGAACACATCATAGGGCACATAAGCATACTGTTGAGCTGGCCGCCGTGTTCTTTCGGAAAGCTTTAGTCTTCCTCATCAATGGCTTAGTCTGACATCTACTGTCATATAGTCAGCAGCTCCCCTAATCTTCCTCACTGATCCCATTTCAGACAAACTGTTCCACACAGACAGGTGGGCTCCTCCTCTTCATCTCCACCTTCAGGGAAGTGGACCGCTTCAATCCACTAAACTGTATTCCATTGACAAAGTTAATGCGCAAGATGCTTGATGTATACTGTCACAGGTCGAGGATTGTATTGGCGGAGGACGATGGGTACAGTGAAGGTGCTTCAACAACACAAACAGGCTCACAACAAATGAGGAAACACAGTGATTTGAATACAACACAAGTGGAGAAGGTGATGAAACAACACATTAGAGAGGAGCAGGTAATCACAGCTAGGAAACACAGGGTCCAGGTAGCCACAAGGGGAAGATCATGGCATAGACGTCTACATAGTTTGGTTTTAATTAGTAATTTGATGCTATAAAAACGGGGGTGAAATATCATGATTGAAAGCTGAGACGGACTCATGATTGGTCGAGGGTGTGTTTCTGCGGGGGCCTCAATATCCTGGCTTGAAGTGACATCATTGTCACAAGATGGCGACATTTGTAGCTGAGATATTTTGGCTCCACTTCTCAATAGTGAGTGTTGTCCATCTTTATATTCAGCACATTCACTAACCAGTTCACAATGACAATGCTAGAAAGTACAATGACAGACAATTTCCCTTGCACCATTCTGCTTGCATGGCTAAAACTACAATCCTGAATAAACAACCTACCACAAAGTGAAGCATGGAAAATACAATAATGAAAGGTATAAATACTAACATGAATAGTGACTGTAAATAACACATATATAGAAGTAAATGTGAATTAAATTACAAATTAAAAAGCATTGACGAAACATTACAGACATGTTCCTCCAATGTTAGCATAGTATTACGTAAAGAAAGCTAAAAATAAACATTAAAAATACAATAAAAGTAGAATATAAATATTACTAATGACTCAGATATCAGTGGTCATATTTGTGAATTTTCAAGCATTATCATGATGATCTGATGATGAGTACAGTGTTTTGCATGCAGGATACATCTGAGCTGCTCAGAGAACATCAGTTGACTTCTTCCAGATATTTTCTGTAGCTACAGACCTTCCTTTTGTTTCAGATGCCTGCAGATGCTTTGTCATACAAAATGAGTGGTGTGTCAGCCTGAGAAGAATAATCTCTCTTATAGAGACGATACATGTGATTGCACCGTGCTTGTAGTGACCATGAGAGAGAGAGAGAGAGAGAGTCTGTTGTTTGTGTGTTTGTCTGAGTTGCAGCCTGTGGGGCCTGAAGTGCAGGAACAGCAAGTGCTAAAAGTGTGAATCACTAACACAGGGAGCCGTCTGAAGAGGATAATCCAGCAAAGCTTTGTCTGTGTGAGCTCATGACCCTCTCCTCGGTGGACGCAGTCTATCTCACGCACACACACACACTCATATGCCCTCATGCATACAGTGCACACACAGGCACGCTGAGGTTGAACGGAGGCTCCTTCTTCCTGGGCTCTCTAGGCAGCCAATTACTGAGTTCCACACCAACAAAGGAGGAGACGCTTTCCATTCGAACGTATTAATCCCTCCATTTACTGAGAGGGAGACGACTGCAGAGGGAATGAACAGGAGTTGGTTTTGCCTTCTGCATCTGTGTGTGTGTGTGTGTCAGAGAACCAGATGTAGTATGTGGGAGTTAATGCTGTAAAGGTTTGTGTTGTGAGGCAGGAGGAGGAAATGCAAATATGTGCATTTGTGATTCATTTATTTGGACGTGCATTTTGAATTCACTGTACTGATGAACTCTGCGGCTTTCTGTGGAGCTGTTATCTATTGCCTGGGTGCTGCTTGGTTGATAAAGCTAATCCATGTTCAATATATTATTTGGGCCTAGAGCAGCATTGACATTCAGACATATAGACCGGTGACAGACAAGGTGATGAGACACTACATGCTTCCACAACTGTTTCAATTCTCCTTTTCAGATTCTCCATGTTTCTGGACTATATGAGATTCATTCTCACAAAATACAATATATTCCCATTTTGGTGTTTTATAATCTCTTTTCTGTGCTCACCAAGGTTAAGATCGGGTGATTTTGATTCATATCATTTTCATACTCATTAAACCTGAGGATGCATCGATCCGATACGCCAGATTGACTTTATTCAGCTGAAAGATTATTGTCCCTGATGTGACCTGCCCGGCTTCTTTGTCCGAGCCATTGAAGAATTCAGTATTCCTCTATGAGTCACATTCATTCAGTAAAACTTAACTGCTGACTCAGAGCCACTGCAGCGATCCCTCGCATCAGGTTACGTGACTTGTAAATGTTCCAGAGGAGTTCCCCTTGGTGAGGTACACATATCCAGGAAAAGTGTAAATCTGAGAGAAAGAGCACACTGGTTATGTGGTCAGTGTCAGCAGATGTCCTCAGCTGAGCTATGAATGCATGTGTTTGTTGAGCACCGCTGATTCAAGATTGAAGATTTCCATATCAATAAGGTCGATTTGAATTTGTCTTGGAGAGTATTGAGTATAAAGCATCTAAATAAAGTCCTAACCATTAAAAGAATAGAATAACAATCATGATGATTTCATACATAGATTTATGGCTGTAAAAATATAAAAGAACAAAAAACAATATGAATTAGTACATTTGGGGGGAATGAAGAATACCTTCCATTGTGGTGGTAGTGCTGACCCTGCAGCTTTTTTCTCAACAACTGAATTACAACCATCTCTGTGTTATTCACAGATCTGTACATCTCACAGAATAAATGAACAAATAGCAGGTGGAAACATCCGAGCTCTGCCCCAGTGCTCTTGTTTAAAAAGAGAGTTGTCAACACACATCCATGTTCCCAGTGGAGAACGCTGCCTTTGTGAGACACTGAGGAAAACCCTGAAGAGGATCAAATGCTTGGGGTTGAAAAAAACATGTTTTATTTGAATTCTTCATTTGCAGTCATTATTTAAAGCAACATTTGTAAAAGCTTTCCCACAACCTCACAGTACAGAGTATATGCTGACAGAATCACATTGTGTTTATTTGACGAAGCCCAAAGCTCTGGGCGCTCGCCTCTCTGGTCAAATTTAATCCTATTTATTCACCACGTCGTATCCCTTTGTCCCTGTTTGACATTTGGTGTAGTAAGTGAATTGACTTGATTTATTTTTAGTGCCACCTACTGAAGTGAAGCCATAGTACAGCGGTGCATGAGCAGGGCTGGGTAGTGATGCACAAGTGCTGCATGTGTAGTAGACTCACAATAACAGCACTCTGGGTAGGTTAGTGGGATACATGCACTCGACTTCCTCTACTCCCACGGGAGGAGAGGAGAGAAGAGTATGCATGTGTGTGTGTGTCAGTGTGCACGCTACTCATGTTGGCGTCACACAGGGTCACTACAACAAAGAGTTCTGTTTTGACTAGATTCCACAACCCTGAGTCCTTCAGACCTGTGACATTTAATCTCACTAATACCTAATTTATTCTGTTCACTGGGTAACAACATTCCTCAGATTAACAACAAGCCCGCTGCACCACATCTTAGCAGAGCAGCATTAGCACTATGTATGCTATCCAGGCACACAAACTGCATCCCTGTGTGATAAACAGGTAGAATCTATTCTACTCAAGTCCATGTGTCTAAAGGTTAGGTGAGAAATGTGGTCAGGTGTCAGCCATGTTATGGGGAGAAACTTCCAGGTAGTGTGTGCATAAAAGCTCCATGAATGGGACAATTTTCACTATAATCATATTTGTTATGTAAATCTGAGGGACCTACGTTCACCTTCATTACTGCAAGCAGGTATTGCTGTAATGTTTACACTGCTCTATGACACACAGCCATGTTGTTTCACCCACAGCCTCACCAGTGGATGATGTGACAAAGAAAATATGGAAGAAAGGTTAAATGATCATTAAATATTAATGGTAGCTCACCTGGCAAGTATGTTGATTGAAACTGATTTGAAAGATGGCAGCGTGCACAGAGAGAGCAGCTCTTGGCTCTCTTTTTAGTTATTGGTTGAGCATTTATTGGTTTGATTCTTTTGGATTATAAATGTTTACGGTTTTTCAGAAGTAGCACCTCTTTCTATTATTTTCTATTCAAAGGTGTCATCTCTACAGAACAAGGCCAGGGTAGATAAAGGCACACATATTATATCAATGAAACATGTGGCAAAGATCTTTTCAATGAATCCATGCACGTGTTAATGTAAATATTCAACATGCGTGATTATCCATGCAATAGACAACCTGTACCATCAAGGCTAGAAGTAACGTGTCCGACAATAAAAAAACAAAAAAAACAAAATACAAAACAGTTCTGATTTGGTTAAGAGATTAGTTCATTGATGGAATTTAACCAGTTTTCAGTTGTTTTTTCAGCAAATTCTCTTTTCTTTGTCACATATGATAACAAACTGAATCCGTTTATTCTCAACTGTTGAGCTTTAGACGTTCTTTCTGTGGACAAAACCCTCTAATGGTTATAGACGATCAGAATTATCAAGAATGAAAAGCAAAATCACGTCTCAGTTGCAGCCTGAACTCTGTAATTACCGCAGGGCTGTGATGTTGTTTTCAGGATTTTGTCCACAAAAAAACGTACAAACGAGGAGAAACGTGCCTTTTATTAAACACCCCAACAATCAAAGATGAGGCATGAAATCCTCGATATAAGAACATTCTCATCGTTTCATTCACGCTTTTTATTTGAATGTGTTTTTTTTATATTCACCTCCTCTTTGACAAAGAGAACCCTGCGCTGTGACACCGCTTCAGACAGTCCAGATCCGGACTCCGGCGGTAGATCGGCGGTGGTCCGCTCCGGGTTTTGGCTCAGGCCACGTGTGGCCCAGCTGACTGGCAAGACTTGTTTACTGGAGGAGAGAGAGAGAGAGAAGGGGAACCTGAGGGAGAGCCAGCGCCGAGCGGAACGGGAATACAAGTTTTTACACTTGGCCCGTCTTTTTTTACGAGAAAAAGCTTTTTATCTTCGTTTACCTCATCCCCCTTTTCCCTCTACCGGAGCCGGGGTCCTCACTTTGTGCGCGTGCGTACGTTTTTCCCTTGATTTCAACTCTATCGCCGACACTGAAACCTCGTTTGTTTTGGATTAGCTTAGCACAAGCTAGCTACCCCCCCCCCGCCACCAGCTAGCGTTCATGTGAGAAAAAGAAACGGGCGGCGTGGCGGAGACTTCCCTCACTTCACGGCGGCGTGCGGGTCAAACGGAGCCGCCATGCTCGTCCCTTCCCCCCGCGGTGAACGGAGACACGAATAACGTTTTTCGCCTGCCCAAGTTTTTTTCCTCCTCGCGCCGTCGTTTTATGGGTGTCTGTCCATTCGTCCGCGGCGTGGTGGTCAGCGGGGGTGACGGAGTTCAGAGGAGGGTCGTAGCGGGGGAACGCTGAGGCGCTGCACGTTTTTCCTGAACGTAGCTGCTCGGAGGAGTTTCCTGGGATGTGCTTCCATCTGTCTTAAAAAAAAAAAGAAAGAAGAAGAAGCGGCTTGTTAGAGGATCCGACCGAACAGGAGTGATATAAAGACCTGTGGGCTTCAAACCCCGTCAACTCCCCTCCGACCCACAACTTTCTGCTGCAGCAACACGGGAGCAGACTGGCTGTTTTTTGTGCAGGAGAAAAACACTGATCGCAGTTTGTTGGTGAAGTGGATCTTCCTTCGCTGGAGCGGTGCATCACGGAGAAATGAGCCCGGGGCCGGTGAAGCTCCTTCGGGGACCTCCTAACTAGCCCCCCGCGTGTGGGGTATTAATAATAGTAACAGCGTTATTTCTCTCTTGATGTGCTGCAGCACCCAGATTAAACAGATGAACGTGGACTGGCGCCTTCACGTGTGGAAAATGAAGATTTTCACTCACACATGTGTGACCAGAAGCCAGGATCACGTTATTTAGTGGTCTGCATTTTTTCCAGGGCTCGCACACATCACGGACTTGGTTGGGAAGATACTCATACATTTATTACCACCCCCCCGGTTTACGACGGGGGGCAACCTTGAATCACTTGTCCTCATTGGACCTCCACTTTTTAAGAATAGTTTTTTTTAACTTTTGAATTAACATTCAACCCCTCGAGATTGGAGGTTTTTGTTGTTGTCGTCGGAGCACAACTTCTCAAGTCAAAATGAGGCGGTGGACGCTGAAGCTGAGAGCACAGATCGTGTTTTTTATCATCTGCACCTGCATCATATGCCAGTGTGGACTAATAAACGGAGAAAGTAAGTCTTTTATATTTATTATTATAATTGTCGTGTGTGTTTATCATGGCAGATGTCATTAATTTGCTTCCAAGTGTATCTAATGTGATTTTACATTGACTTATCAGTTTGATCATTTTTAACTTTAAAATAAACACTCACGTGCAAAATGAAAAAGATTGTGTACAATCAAATATGGTAAAATAATTTTGGCCATTATAGGCTCAGACTTGGAAAAGGGGGGGGGTTATTATTATTAATTGTGAAAGGAATCATCTAATCACTCCAGGTGGTATAATAAGTAAAATAAAGCGTAATTTGAAAAATTAGCAGTAGATAAAGTGATTGAATATAAAATAGATTGAGCTCAGGAGAGATTGTTGTATTTTTTCTTTCATTTTATTCCATTGTTTTTGTGGTAGTGGACCTTCAGCATGGCGCATGCGTAAAGCCTCCCACAGGCTCTAATTAAGGGGCTAGTGTTTTCAATGGTTGCGTCTGCGTGGCTGCGCGCTAATAATTGATATATCTCAGTAGAACAGACCCCCTCCCCCCTCCCCCCCTCCTCTTAAAGGCACTTATATGTATTTCAGCGGCCTGTGTCGGATGCTCCGGCCCCAGGGCCAGAGTAGCCGCTGTAACTGGACGAGGGTGGTCCGCTGCAGCGAGTCTAAACTGAGAGGAGCAGGATCGGCCCTGTGAGCGCGGATAGGCCTCTGATGGCGAAAGGCGCGCTCTCACACAGACAACAACAACACGCACACACACACACACACGCGCGCGCGCGCGCAGCGCTGCTGCAGCCTGAACGTAAACAAATTAGCCGCCGACGCTAAGAGGTCTCTTTATAGGCGCTGGATTAGCCTACATCGGTGTTTAGCTGAAGATCGGACTCCAGTGTGCTCATCTCCTCCGTTGCTGCTGCTCCGTGTCTCCTCCTCGTCGTGGTGTTGTTGTTTTTTTTTTATCAATGAATCTGGGTTTCCACAGTACAACAGCGTGTAATCTAAACAGCACCGTGATGATCTGCCAGACACACACAGACAGCGATGGAGATAATGACCCCCCCCCCCCTTAAACTGCCTAATGAGCTCATATTAATAATGACGTTAGTGCAGCGATAATTTCAAATAAGGAACTTGTTTTCAATTGAAGCGATTATTGTCATTATAAATATAATAGACTGATCTAAGCAGAAATATAAAGCAGAAATTCATGCTTTTTATTTGCAGAATAAATGGTATAAACATTCCCAAAGAAATTGTACATTCCACCTGTTTAAGGGGATAAAGTGATTTTAGGGATAATTTACAGATTAAAATTCTAAGCATAAAATTAATGTTAAATGCTTAAAGACAGAGAGTGCAGAAAGAGTACCTTATAATTATTTAAAACACAGGCCCACATGGTAACGTTGTAGTGTTATCTGTGTTAAATTAATGAATGCATGTCTCAGTTTAAAACGAAATCATTGTGTGTACAGAATGGCTCCAATACAACTGTTATTAAATTTTTTGATACATGTTACTTTGAACCTTTGACCTGCGATTGTCCTTTTGAGATGTGTGTTCAGTGTTGTTGATGATGTGTTGCACAAGTGTACAGTGTTTTCAGAACATGAACTTAGTCCAGAACAAGGCAGCAGGCAGTTCAGTTTAAAAATAAAGAACAGATAACCCTAAACTCACTCTTAATGAAATATTGTTTGCTCTTTTTTGTGCTGTATTTAGTGACATTGTGGATCTTCTGACTTTTTAGCTGCATTACTGAAGAGTTTGCTCCCAAAAGCCACGTTCAAAGAAAATGTTCAGGCTACTTTACAAAGTTTAAGTATGCAGACAGAACAGAGGCCCCTGAAGGGTTTTTATGAGGAAACATTGTAGGTACCCCTTCTTTCGTTCTCTCTCTCTATGTATATTTTTCTCAGGCAGTGCATTGGTACATGTCTTGGGCTGTTTCTGGTTCCTGATTTACTCAATTCTCTGGGAAGCGACCATATTTGGCACTCTTGAGATGTTTATGCCTGGGGTGGTGGTGGTGCGGGTGTGTGGGGGGTGCAACAACCAAAATACTTAGAATACTTCATTCTGAATCCACACGCAGCCTGACATCTCCACCTCAGTCATGGGAAAGGGGGAAGCAGTATTGATAAATAAAACATGCAACCTTAAGAATGCTATGAGGCGGCTTTTACAGGCCGCTGCTAGTTGATTTTGATTGAGCTGTTTGTCGTAGTTAACAGCGAACAGTTTTCTGAAGTAACCGCTGAGCTGTCTCCTGGTAGAACTCGCGAAAAACAAGTTGTGCAACTGGGAGCCTTGCCCCCTTCTTGTTCCTCTCAGGCTTGTAAGCACAGCTCTGTTGGAGAGGGGTTGTGTGTGTGTGTGTGTGTGTGTGTGTGTGTGTGTGTGTGTGTGTGTGTGTGTGTGTTGCATGCTTTCCAGAGTACATATGCTTCTTAAACTGGCTCTGTCACATAGACTGCTTCAAAGCTGAAGTACTTCCCACTATAATAATCAGAATTAAATGCCCACAGTAGTCCTTCTTATTCTGGAAGAACGGTTCAATAGATATGTTGTTCAAGGTCTGCTGAAACAAATTTGAGTATATACCCTACTAGTTTGGTAGTTGCTTGTTTACACAGGCTCTATTCATTGAAGTGCACAGTGGAAAGTGTTTGAAGAGGCTCACCATACAGCTGCTCTGAATGTGATTGTGTACTTGTATATCGGTGTGTGCTGTAGACACCCTGTGCTGTCTACAGGATCTCATGTCTCAGCTCTTGACCTGCCCACTTCCGGGTAATGTATGTTTTCCATGTATCTGTGTGTGTGTGTTTGTGTGTGTGTGTGTGTGTGTGTGTGTGTCTGGTGGCCATGCATGAGAACAGTGTTTACCAGAGCGACAGGCTCAAGAATGGGCTGCCTGTTAGCACTAGCCCCTGTCCCCTGAGGGGCCCCTTGACCCACCACACATCCACTTCTTTGAACGGACACATTGCACGATGTGTTTTTGTAATGAAATTAGAAAGAATTGATGCATGACGTCCTGAAACATGAAAACAAGGTGGAGGTGAAGAATGTTATGAAGCTCAGTCTCCATTCCTCTATTGAACATTTTGCTTGATTTCAGCTTGACACCTTGAAGAACATTGTTAAAATGTATGTTCTTAAAATTATAACATATACTTACAGTTTCAAATTTGGACAGAACCAGTTTCTGGTGAACTACCTTTATAGAACAGTAGAATCACAACTTAACAAACAATACACAAAACAAAGTGAGGAGAAAAAACAGCTGCACACATTTAACACAAGGCTATGATAATTGCATTCAAATTACCAGGGTATGTTGTAGTCAGTTCTCGTGTTGTTAATTAGGTAGAATCAAGTCCATTCCAGAGGGGTTCGGCATTTCCAAGCCTGGTTACCATAGCTTATTAAATCCTTCAACAGTTTTTTTTTCAAAGGGACTATTTTCCATTCCTCCTTATACCAATAGTCCTATGGGGTGTCCTCGGAAATCAGTTTATATGTGTTTATTGCTGTATAGAATAGTTTGGATCTTTGTACATGACCTAAAAATTTTTGCAAATGTGCCAATTTATGAATTTCTGTCTGTCTGCCATGGCTTGAATAATTAGAATTACTAACTGTTTTAAAAATATAGGTTGTTAAAGATATTCAGTATACTTAAATGTAAGTTGAGCAAATATAAGGTAATCACATCTTGGAACATTCAGCTTTTATTTTATATGCTTCAATAATGTTGAAGCAATATATTAATTTTCTGAGGTTGAAGAAATGGATTTATTGACAAATGTGTTTTAAATCTTGTAGATGTAAATATAAATTTGACTAGATTTAATTCCCCCTGATACTAGTTAAAATTGTCACAAAGTTATTATTGTTAATACTTATTGTTTCTTAAATAATGGTTTTATTTGCTGTTTCAATGCCTTGTCATTAGAAAGTCCTGTAGTGTATATGCAATGGACTACATGCAGAATTGTGGCTTTCACAATGCAGCCGTACTGCTGATTGCAGATTGCCATTGTATGTTTGGGTAGTCCATGTTTATAGAGCCAGCAGACAATGAGGGTCATGAACTGAGGCTCCAGCAGCTGTGTGTTCCGTTTGGAGTGTTGGCCAGGAAGGCAATATGTACTGCTGAAGGAAATTAACTGTTGGGGTGCCTTTCCTAAGTGCTTCCTCCTCTGCTCTTATTTCGCCAAGTATGCCTTTCAACTTCTCCTAACTTGCCAAACCGTTTTTTTTTCATCTTGTTTGCCCTTCTGTGCGTTTGTGATGCAAGCAGAGAATGAAATACAAAACCTGACTTTATGACTTCCTCAATTCACAGTTTGATCAGCTGACAAGCAAATACATTCCTGCAGCGTGTTTGCTTGCGTTCAGTTTTGTCTGCTCTCGTCAGACATTTCAGTGCTAAATTTAAACTGTTTTCAGTTTATGTTCATTTGGAAAGGCTCAGAGGATATTCAGCCGAACCGCCAACTGATATACATATGCAACAGCAATGGTGATACAGGAGCCTGCTCTGACAGAAGGTTTCTGACACTCATCGGGAGAACATCTGAAAGATGTGGAGTCTGCATGGTTTAGGTCGAAAACTTGACTTACTATTCAGAGATAATTTTAAAACAAAGAAAAAATCTATTATATTCAAAGTTAAACAATGAGAAATACCTAAGTTATGGTTGTGCATGGAGCATTTAAAAAAAACTGAAAGATCATCAGCCATTTTTCTCTCTAATATTGTTTTTTCTCTAATTATTTTCTGTGAAATAACAAAAAATTCTACATGATCCATAAGCCTCATTGGCTATTGGTAATCGTCTGTTTATTCATTCATATCATGAACTGTTATTACTAAATTGAGCCACAATATCAAAATCAATAGATGTAATCTAATCAGTGTATTTACAGTTTATTAAAACTTTTAGTGTCGCAAGCAACAGAATTTCTAACCACTTAGAAATAACATAACATAAAAACACAACAGTACTTGGTGAACATATGGGCCCAACAAGGAAGCTGAGATTGAGGCGAACAATGTGTTTCTGAGCCTTGCAATGAGAACAAATTCATTCATGTCACATTCATTGTGCACTTGGAGACAATAGTTAATCATTTTGTCTTGAGCCTGAGAGAGACATTTTGATCAATTAATGTAAGTTCATTCATGCCCTTAATGCAGAGTTTTGCACTTGTTTTAGAACATAAAGATAATACAAGAAAATAAAGGGAAATACTAAATTTTCTAACTTGCTGATTTGTCGCTACATTAATGACATCTTCCTGTCCAACACATTATCATGCCAGCTTGTAAGTTAAATGAGTAAGTGTAATATGTGTGTGTTGAGCTTTACAGTTTAGTAGCAGATGACTGCCTCGCTGACTCCCAGTTCTAGAGAAAGAACTGTGGCTGTTTATGTAAAACTCTGCTCACTGCACAGAAATGTGGTCAAGTTGGGAGGGGAAGGATGAAGTGTGGGGATCACACACACGCACACACACTGGGAGCGCCGTTACGCCATGC
Organism: Paralichthys olivaceus; assembly: GCF_024713975.1. NCBI lineage: Eukaryota > Metazoa > Chordata > Actinopteri > Pleuronectiformes > Paralichthyidae > Paralichthys > Paralichthys olivaceus. The sequence goes on along the minus strand of NC_091095.1, from coordinate 13,040,465 downwards.
TGCAACAATCTGATTCGATAGTCCTTGTTGCTGTTTGGATCTGCTCTATTTTAACCGTTGGTGACTTCACAGGAAAATCCAACTTGAGCTGGCTCTGTTATGCAGGGATCACCACAGGGATCTTTAGGGGGCCTTTTCCAGGCAGGACCAGAAACTGACTAAGGCTGCGTCCATGTCCTGATTTGAATACATACAACTTTTTGATCTCTTTATTTTGTCCTTCTGTCTCAAACAATTATAAATATGCTTTTGCCCAAGAGGCTGTCTAAAATTCATATGGATGAAATTGCTGTTTTGGTTAGATTTTTTGAGAGGGCAATTAGTTGAAAGTACCATCATTTAATTTTGACTGTTATCTATGTCTCCAAAAAACTCCCCACAGAGTTTGTTTTTTACCCTCACTTTCAAACAATCGTTCATATGCAGTGAAAATCTGTTTTCCATAAATGACGTAAAACTTTAGGCACGAGTGTCTATCATCTGTCCAGTACAAGACAAGTATTTTTGTATTGTTTTGACCTGTCAGTGCACAGCAGACCTTTTATGTAAGCCACTGTGTAAACAGAAAACCTTTAACATTTTTAATAGTTTTTCCAGATTTATGTAGATTTGTGCATGTTCAAAGAAGGAGGCTGAATTTATATATGTAAATATGCATCAGTATATCTGTACTGCAGTTGTTAAAACCATCTTTAACTTGAAAGTTACACTTTCAGCAGTCAATTCAGTTTTATTGCAATGAAGGCTTTGTTTTGTCTGAGATTTATATTTTATAATCCTCTTGTAGCTGCACACTTTAAGCATTGATCGTGACTAACCCTAAGGTGTGGAGCCCCACAAGGTGTATTCTAATTTGTCTGGTTTATTCTCCATCTTATTATTGTTATTTTTCAACTTGTCTAAAAATGTTCAGCGTGTATCCATTGGACCTTTAGAAATATGTCTTTGAGTCGATTCCCATATCTCAGGAAGGCCATGAGGGACTTTCTTTAAATGTGCCACAAACATTCACTTTGACTGAGGAATGAGCTGATTAGATTTTGGTGGTCAAGTGTTGCTGTGACCTCACGTCTGGCTCCTTCTTGTGAACGTCGTATATCAGGAACGTCTGGAAGGAATTAAATTACATCTGGCTCAAACATCCTTGTGAATTCAAGGATGAAGTTCATTTCATTTGTAATTTGTTTGTGAAAGGTCAAGGTCACTGTAACTTAACAAAACATTAATCGGTCATAAATCAAGAAATAATACCCTAATTATGATGAAATAGGGTTTGAACTGACATTAAATGTAACTAGATTGGTTGAGGGAAGCGAGGCTGTACACAGAAACAGTAAAAGCTGTATATGCACCACAGCAACTTTGCCTGCCTCTGTCCGCACTCAGTGTGTTCGCTCTCCTGCCTTATACTGGACCTCTCTCCCCTCCCATCCTCCCATCCTCCCATATCCTTCTTTCATTCTCCCTCCCTCCCCTTCGGTTGCTTTAACGTTCAGGGGTAAGAGGGTTCACTCTCATCCACTGATTTGTTTTTCTTTCACACTGCAAATGCGCACAGCCTGCAGACCACACGCACACACACACACACCTGCTAATCCTGTTCTGTATATGGTGTGAAAGCCTCCTCTTAAAGGTGTGAACACCATCCATTTGACACCTCTCCCTCTCCCCCTCTTTGCTTTGTTTCTCCTCTCTTATTAGACCTGCTCACTAAAGCTGGGCCTCAGTAATACTTAACATTAACATTTACTCTTTTATCCAAAGCAACTTAGTCCTGATGAACTAGCCTGAGATGGGTTGCTATGGTGACAACACTATCGGTTCTGGCAGTAGGCTCCAGTAGCACCCCCCCTCCCAACTCCCATGTCTAAATGTACTTTAAGCCTCACTGCATTTAACTGCATTTTAATGTGTGATGACAGAAAGTAAGATAATCCTATTTGGCACAATTGTCTTAATATACACTATAATAATATATTATTGAATTTATGGATTGGTTTACGTAAATACGTTGAATTGCGAAACGTGCATTGACCCATTGTAATGAAGATGGCTGCGCACAGTCAAAGCATGGACTCACCTGAAGAGCAAGCTGAAAAAAAAAATCGCCCATGATCATAGCACATATGTCACCAATAGGCGAACTGCGGTCCAGAACGGACCCAGAAGCCATTCTATACGGACTCAGACCCGTGATTAGATTGTGACAGAACGTTTCTGTTTTAACCTGTGCAGCCTTTTCCCTCTTTATGGAAGTAACTCCTGGCAGCACACTGTAGAGTTTACGTCACTGAACAAGAGAAGGAGGGAACAAAGAGAAAGTTCAAGATGTTTAATTGTTATTTGTTGAGATTGTTTATATGTGAAATGTAGTTATATATTAAGAAAAAGATTAATCTAAAAATGTATCTGTAGATTAATCAATTAAAAAAATAATCAATAGGTGCAGCCCTAATTGCAAAGCTGTTGTGATATAGTCATGGCTGTTTTTTCCTCTTCTGACCCCCACTGTAAGCAAAACATAATCCATCCTAGAGTCCTGCACGGGTCCACTTTTGCAAAAACGCACCTGCAAAGCTCCCGACCTGAACAGTTAACCTGCAATTACCTCCAAGTTGAATCCCGACCTATCCGGACCCCTAAACGTATGATCCGTGACCCAACATGTCAATTCAACACCTTTGCCGCCTTCACACTCACCTGAAATGGGTTATGACCTCCTTATCCTCCCGTTTTAGTGGTTGAGTGTTGTTCTTGGTAAAGTGTCGCTCAATCGTTGCACCTGAGCTCCTGCAGATGTGAGCCCAGCTCGCGGAAATCAAAAGCTAATATATTCTACCAGTTTTTATGAGCAGCAAAGCTTCTGAAAACATATTCACCACTGGTTATTTTTGTCTTTAAGTGATCCATTTTAATGTACTAGCTAGTTTCATGTTGGCAGGGACAGGAGTCAAAGGTGGTGCGATAAGCTTTTACAATAATGCAAATCCTTGCACTTGACTAGGCTTTATATAAGCTGATTTAGACGTTAAAAATAATGCACAATCAATTTATTGCTGACTTTTTTCCACAAAAAGAAATAACATGCTGTAGTTCTAACCCGCTGCCCACATACCCGACTTGGTGCAGGGCTCTAATCCTGATTGTTTTCTAGTGTCATAAAAAAAAAAAAAAAATCAGTAATCATGTTAGAGCCACTCGTCAATCAGCATGTGTCTGTACTGTGTGGGAGTAACCTACTGTATCTCAATAAGTGGGTCATAATAGTGATCTTTGTCCCAGACTCACCACAGCACCACGTTTATATTTTTTATTGATCCCTGGCTTACTTTTGATAAACAGTGTCACTCATCTCAGTTTTTATGATTGGTCTTTTCTGATGAGGGACACCAAGAGAATAAAACGGGCAAAACTGTATACAACCTCCTCCGCTTCCTCTGCATGTAACACAAACACTCTTCACTTCGACTTCACCAATATTACAACAGATGGAGAGACTGATGGAAACCAACCGCTTTACAGAGAAAGGTTTTCACAAAGCTCCTTTCTTTGCTTTTTTTCTTCTTGTGCCTGCTGTACCCCTCTGCACCATTTCACCACTAGTCATGAAACCAGATGGGTGAGAATCTGGCCATGCCTCACAAAACCACTGTCCAGGCAGTAAATGTGATCTTTTAATTACAGAATACATGCTCGTATGATTTTTATTAGTAGGTTTTATTAACTGTTAACTGTTTTTTTATTAACTGGTTTGTTTTTGTGTGTCTGAAGTAAAGAGAATTTTATCTATTGACCAGCATCGTTTATTAAATCCTTGGCAGTAAATCATGTAATAACAAACCCACTAATACCTAGTCTTCCACATGCCAGCCCAGGATACATCTGTTAGTCCAGTTTCTCATAAATCTGGAAGACATTCACTGCAAATCAATTGAACCCTCTCATATTTATACCAACCAATATTTGAACCATTTGAGAGAGTGTGGACATAACAAGTCAAAATATAAAATGACACAAAACCCTGCTACTTTAAGAGGTATTTGTTCTTCAAATTTGATCAAAAGCAGATTTTTGACAGATTAAATTAAATCTAAGTTGGTTCTCTAAAACCGCTGCAATGTATTTCCAGTTCTGCAGGTCTGCATATTACAAACTTTTTCCAAACTGCACAGCAGATTGACATTCATGTGAATCATGTTAGTTAAAATAATGTTGTACTCAATGCATCAAGCTGCCCTGGCCTCCATAGAGCGGACACCCTCGATGTAAATATAAAGTATTTAGATATAAAGGGCCTGTTCTAGGGTAAAGAAAACAACAATTCATACAATTTAGATGACACATTAGTGAAAACATCACAAGGATTATTTTATATTCAATTTCTGCCCATACATCCCTTTCACCTAAATCTTAAACACTGAACCTTTCACTAAAACCAGAGTTATAGGCACCAATGTGGTTTTTAAATCACAAATATGAATCACTGCAAGTCGAGTTTGTTGTTGAATGAAATCGGTGGTTTGACATTTATCCTTCCTATGTGTGTATATATTCTGGGACTAAAATCAATATTAGAGACAGAAAGCATCAGTTATGGCAAAAGATTAAGCTCTGAGACATTCAGCTGAGACCCAGTGTTTTTTGGATCACTGGATAGTTGTCGATGTGTGTGCTGTGCCATCATGTCTCCTTTGCTGCTGTAACAATGTTTAAGTGGTCATGAGGTGGCACATATAAGGACAAGAATTGAGTGAAGGGATCATCTTAAATGTTTAGAGCTGATACTGGAGCTTCCATCTGAGACATAACGTGTGAGGGACTGATGCCAGGACAGAGACAAAGAGCTTTCACCTAGTTTATGAGCTCGCATCAAGCATTCCTAATTCACTTACAGTTAGAGGGGGCCCATATTGAATCATGCCTTGCTGTTAAATGACAGCTTAATGAATGGAAGTCATTTTACAATACTGCCGTGGCCACAGACCCTACACTCAAGGGACCAGTCTGTCAGTGGCCGGTCAGCTGATATGTTAGCCAACGGGCCCGTTTCAAAGTTAACATGACGTCAGTGTATGAGGCCACGTGCCATACCTAGCATGCTCGTGGATATCCTGTTCGGAAAAACCAACAGAGGGGAGGGCAGCTATTGAAAGTCTTTGGAAATGTATGAAGGGTTTTTTGTGGAAAAACAAACAGCAGGGAAGGGGGTAGTTACGCATGTGTGTTTATTGATAACACAGTCCAAATAATCTCCAACTTTATGTGTAATGATATCAAGTAACAAAGAAGTGGCATCAAAAGCAGAGAGAAGAAAGTCATAAACAGTTTGTGTTTTGGTAAATGGAAGGAGGCGCTGGAGATGTGGGTACAGGTCTGAGCCATGGAAATGGTAGAAGGAGGGAGAGATATGGAAAGAAGGAAGCAAAGTGTGTGTGTGTGTGTGTGTGTGTGTGTGTGTGTGTGTGTGTGTGTGTGTGTGTGTGTGTGTGTGTGTGTGTGTGTGTGTGTGTGTGTGTGTGTGTTTTCCTGCAGCTGCCAGTGAGAGCTGGTGGTCTAACAGTGCAGACAAACGGTCCATTAAACTGACCTGGCCCCTTCACTCTCCATCCCTCCTGCCTCCCCTCTGCTTCTCCCTCTTTTCCGTCTTGGTTTGTCGACTCTCACGATGTCAAATCTCTCAGTTTGCTCTCCTCTGCCACTTTGCTCTCTCCATCTTTCAAATGCTGCCCTGTGTTTTTTCTGTCTTCTTTCTTGTACCCAATCTTCCCTGCTTGCTCACTTGTCTTATACACACACACACACACACCCACGGTTGTCTCATTTTAAGGCTGTTAGAATCAAATTATTTGCTCCTCCTCTTAGTGTTTTTCTTCATTTCCATCACATTTTGGCTGTAGCTCAGAGTTGGCAGCCTTGTCGCAATCCAGTCAAATCAAAATGATCTGTCATGCTTGGGATGAGCTCACTTGTTTATTCACCACACAGGAAACACCTCTACTATACCCCTAAACTATATCTGCAGGTTAATGTCAAAGTACTGTAAGTGTTCATGTTTTGATATACAGCCTAGGCAGAGTCCCTTCACAGTTCTCCTATTCTGCTATCCTTATTTGAATCGTTATTGTCTTACCTCATTCAGTCCTAATGCTGGAGCTTTACTGCCAGTCTTCCAATGTAGAGGCCTAAGCAGATAGACAAGGAGATTTTGAGGAAGAAAATATGCCATACGGGCTGGAAGAAGTCGACTTGGCAGAGCCACCAGGCAGGCGTAGCTCATCCAGCCTCGTGTGTAGCTCTGGTTTGTGGGTCGGAGCGTTGGTGGGGCCAGGCCCTGCAGCTGCTGCCGTGTGGCTGCAAGTCAAGCAGGGCTACTGAGCCCCGGCTGCTTCCCTCTTAGGCTGAGGCTCACCACACCAAGACACTGCACTGCGCTGCACTCACTGACGTGGGAAGATGAAAAGGAACATCAGATGTTTTTTGTATTACTCACTCTGTGTGAGTGTGGCGTTTTGTGTGTTTTCTGTCTCGCACTATGTCTTCAGCACAGTCCAGCCTGCAGTTGATTACCTGCGCCCGTTTCATAGTCCTCTGTCTGTTCCAAAATGTCAGGAATGTTGCTCCCCCCAACATGCTCTTTATTTGTTTGGAGCACCACCTGGTTTAGCTGTTTTTAAGGTGTGTCCAGAATTTTTCATATTTCTTTTCTTTGGTTTGTCTGTTAGCAGCTGTCCCATTATTTTCTACACAGGGTGCATTGGTTGGGATTGGTCATGTAGGTGGAAAACAAGAATGAATAGTCAGAAAAGTAAGTTTGAGTGGGTATTTGTTTGAAATAACATGTTGCTTCATCAAAGTAAGAGTAGAGTTCATTTGAGTCATAGTAAACTTGTCTGGTTTGTGCTTTGTATTGTAAAGGCAGTTTGAATGAATGAAAAGTCAGGAAAATCCTCTAATGCAAAGACTATTACCATTTATGTGCTTTACTTTCTATATGGACTGAATTCTTATTTGCTTGCGTACGCCATCATCACTGCTGTGAATGTAAGTGAGCTGAATAAAACAAACCGGCACGCTTACACAAAAACTATTCAACTTTAATTAATGTTTCAGTAAATTTGCATATAAAGCGGAGAAGGAAGATCTGATCACTGGAGACATATGGAGACATGTTCTAATGCCAGGTGTGAGCAGTTTTTCATACCTTAAAATAAAGTAAACAGACCTAGTCCGCAGTCCTCAGCATTGCAGACAGCTTGTCTTCTGTTTTTTATTCAGGAATAGCAACATGTCCCCATGATGTGGGGTTAGTGTTGTTTTCTGTCTGTCAGACCAGTGTTGGAGAACTAAGATGGTCCCAGAATGCAGAGATTGTTAGAGGGGCCAGCGTCAGAAACGATATATCTACTTTAAAACTAAGAGTATGAATTGGTCAGGATTCTTACCGTCGTTTAAAGGTTAAATGATTAATTGTCATGTTAATCTCCAGACATGAACCATATTAGTGTCACACTACACGTTGTGAGTATTTGTGTTAGGGTTGGTAGAGTCATGGACATGAAGGGTCAGTTTCCATCATGTACCCTGTTACACTTGTCAAACATGGTGGTCCACACTCTTTCTGCTGTTAATTCTTTTCCTACATGTTGCTTCTACACCTCTTTTCCTCCTCTGCGAGCCGTGAGTCCCAAGGTCGAACCAGGCTCGACTTGGAACTAGAAAATAGTGAGTCACTGTTTTTAAAAACAAATGACAGTGACCCTGGCACCACTCCTCCTCCTTTTCTTTTTCTTTTTCTCTTCCTCATTCTTTCTCTCTATTTACGTTTCCGTCTCTTTGTCTCCCTCTGTCTGTTTCTATCTATCTTTCTTCCCTTCCCATCCCGTCCCTCCTCCTCCCCTACTCTCTCCCCTTTGCCAGTGCTGGAAGGTAGAGAGAAGAAGGGGAGCCAAAGTCACCAGTGTGATCTGATTTAGGCCTCTCTCTTCTCTTGGCCAGCCATCTGACAGCACAGGGCCTGCATGTTGCTCTTCTCTACCTGCCTCAATCTGCCACAGTCTGGCCCTCTGCCACAGCTGCAATGAGACCCAGCGTTGTTTATAAATAGGTTAGACCAGCTCCCCTTGCCGTGCTCCTCAATGGGAGGCAGAGGCAATGGAGGAACAGGTGCTCCAACCCACACACTGCCTCTATCTCTGCGCTGTCTGCCTCTGCAAGTCCCCCCCCCACCTTATCTGATGTCCTCAAATGTGGAAGTACAGGTCAGTCACAGAACACATATTAGCTTGCTTGTCATATCACTTGATCATTGTTCCCTCTCTTTGTTAACAGAATATTTTTAAATGATTCGATATTTTATGACACACACACAGTTTCCAGTCAGAATGCCCCCCCCCCTCCCTGGCTCACATAGTGTTATTTTGGTCCTCAGCTCTCTTTGTTTTGGAGGTACAAGTTGGTACATGTTAATCAAAATGCCTCTCATGCATTTTCTCAGCATATTTTTTTTTTGCTGTAGAAGCCACAGGTTGGCAGTGGGAGCAAAGGGAGCTGGCTTTACTTCTCAGGACTTTCCACCGCTATATTAACAAACAAATGCATTTTCCACTGGCAGTCCACTTGGCACCATGGTCGCATATTCTCTCTCCTGGGGTTTGTTCAGCAACTGAGCTGTTGACTAGGCCTGGGCCGATAATCAATAAATCAATTAATCGCACGATAAATTAAAATGAACTCGATAATTTTTCCGGCCTCGATATATCACCATGTGCATGCGTGTTTGTTTTACTCGTCTCTCGCCTCCAAGCACGCTGGTTGACAAGAGGGTTCACTCTGTACTCGGTCTCAGCACCTGGGGGCGTTGGTTGCGGAATGAACGGAGTGAAACCTCTTGTCAGTCATCCAGTCTCTTTGTCTCTGTGGGGGGAGGCGGGGCTGCTAGCATTAGCTACACATGCTACACACACACAGAGTGCAGCAAGTGAGCGTCGTGCAGAGCAACGCGAGGTAAAAAAATGATTGCCAAGCCAAATGCCACAGCCCCGGTGTGGGAATATTTCGGCTTCAAACCGAATGAGCAAGGTGAGCCCATCAACACGGACGAGCCAGTTCAAAAGTGGTGGCAACAAAAAAAGGCAACACAACAAACTTGCATGCCCACCTGAAGCATAACCACCCGACCCAGTGTTCCCAGCTGGGGAAACAAAGTGCAGCTCGAGATGCAGAGCCTTCGTCCTGACAGTCAACACTCACTGAGGCGTTTGGTCGACAAAATAAATATAAACGGAACAGCGCAAAATGGTGTTCGCTCATTGAAAGTGAAGTTTGCTACATCGCAAAAGGTAAAAAACACTGAGAAATAAAAGTTTATTGTCTTTGAAAGGGTGTGCATTATTATGATATATTATCATGTTGACAATAATATCGTTTATCTGCAATAATTTGTGTGACAACATATCGTCCAACAAAATTTGTTATCGTCCCAGGCCTACTGTTGACAAATCTATAATCAGCAGATTACCTCATCAGGGGCAACGTTCGCCTAAGCTGAGAGTCTCTCTTGCCTCTCTCTCCCCCTCCTCACTATCTTACGCTCTTCTCTCCCCTCTTAACCACCCATCTCCCCTCTCCTCCCCATTTTTCTCTGCTCACCCCACCGGTCGAGGCAGATGACTGCCCACATTGAGCCTGGTTCTGCTAGAGGTTTCTCCCTGTTAATGAGGGAGTTTTTCCTCTTTACAGTGCTGCTGGGTTTCTTTATATTAAATAAGATTTTAAGGCCTTGACCTTCTATGTAAAGTGCCTTGAGATAATGTATATGATGATTTGGCTCTATACAAATTAAATTGAATTGAATTGAGAGAGAGGGGAAACTTCTCACAGTCCAAAGTTAGCTGCCACCTGATTTCATGCTAGAGGGGTCTGGTTTCACGCTAAGCTAACGTGCGGCTGCCCTCTGCTACAGTGAAAGGCATAGGCAGGATGGCCTGTGGGCCACAGAGGGCTCTGCTCTCACCTTCTAAAACTGCCACCGTGATCTACTTTCTCACTGCCAGCCAGCACCGGGCTAGTCAGCCAGCTACTGTTAGCTGATGCATATTAAATTCTCCCCAGGGAGCACAACTCTAAAAATAAGAGAAGAATCTTTCTGAAATTGTAGCTTCACTATAACGGAGGCTGCAGCTGTGGGTGCTCGCTGAATATTGGCGATGGCAGCTTCCATTGGAGATCGGCATTACGTTGGTATGACCTCAGTTGCACTGGCCATATTCATTCCGGAGTTTAAATTATGGTGATCATAGTCAGCCTGTTAACTCTGCTTCATATTTGATGCAGAGAGGCAGTTAAGATGTTTGACTGACAGCTAATGGCAGGAAGTTGGGAAAAAGTCTGAATTTAACACATTTAACCGTTCTAATCCTGCAGGCTGATATTTCTGGGGTGTAAGCAATATCTACTACAAAAAAAAGTAAGATTGTTACACCAGATGTTTTCTTCTTCATATCACATTGTTGCACACAACATAAACCAGTCTGCCACTCCACACAGCCTCAATTTGCTGTGTAGTTAAATCTAAATTAGAATATTTTATTCTCAGTTGCCACCATATAGTGTCTACACACTGGATTGTGCTCACAGCCTGAAGACTTGTGGGACTCACACAAGACTTTATACTAGAGTTTCACTTTTATAATGAAAATATTTTCAGTTGCTAAGTACATGGAATTTTGATTGCTCAGTTTCATATTACATACTTGAATGTTATAGAAAGCAGATGGACAGTGTGGAGTTTACATATAATGCATCATTGTATAGTGTATACATACTGTATTAAATGCTGAGTATTTAATAGGGTTTTCACATGTGCAGCCTTACACTTACTGTTCACTGCATTTTGCTGATATTTAGTTGAGTGCGAGGAACTGGACTGGACTATAGTTTAATAAAAGGATTGAACAATATATTGTTTTAATATCAGTATACAATGTGTACAGAGAATCCAGTGTAATCCAGCAAATGTGAATCACTGTTTTAAAAGCCAAATACCAAAAGGAAAATCCTCCTCCTCTTTCCAATCCAAACAGTCAGTTCTTTCTAATAAATAACGTAATTTTCCCATTTCATTACATTTTGTTTATTGATTTGTTATACATGATCTGCCTGCGCAGCAAAAGTGCAACCAGAGACATTCTCTAGGAGGATTTTACTGACCTCTGGTTTGGGATTGTCTGTACATTAGTCTCTTTGCTGTACGTACATCCATCAGTTTCACTCACTCAAATACACCTTTAGACAGAATGACTGAATTTGATGGTCAAAGGTCAAGGTTACAATATACGATTTTGGCCATAAATTAAGCATTTATCCACTTATTATGACAACACACTTAATCCCTTTTATTGAATTGCTCCAAAGTCTTCCCTCCATATGTTGAATGGACAAAGATGTTAACTGAAACTTGTGTTTGGCAGGGGCCTACAACGTAGGCATACAATGTAGGCATACGTAAGGTGGTATTATAGTATAAACAGTATATTACTGTCTCAACCTGTCCTTAAGTGATGCTTTTTTGTCTTTGTGTGACAACAGTGAAACAAACATGAAATTGTGCTTGCATGAACATTAGAAGCCTTCACAGTTTGAGCATTTTTTTGCCTCCTGTCCATTTGTTTTTTGGTTGGTTTGTTTGTAGGTAAATTGACACAAAAACAATTGAACCACGTAAGTTGGAGGGAAGGATACAATGAGGGTCCAAGAAGAACCCAATAATTATGGTGCAGATCTGGATCGAAGGGCAGATCCAGGATTATTTTTTGAATTCCTTTAACTTTGCGATGTAGTGTGTTTTTCAACATGGTTTTCAAGGAATAATTCATGGTTTGTGTGAAATTTGGTGTAGCTTGATTGAATTTAAGGGGATGTTGGACCTTGGAGGAGGTATGCGCTCTGAGTGCCATTCTAGTTTAGTTAATGTTTCAGCTTTTTGTAACATCTCAGATAGTCACAAATGTCTAGACAACATCTTTTTGATGCTTTTCTAAAATAACAATAGTCCTGACATCTCTGAGGATACATTTCCATGTGTATTTCTAACTTAACATTTAAGTGTTAATTTGTTGTTCTTATTTGAAGGCTTGAACTTATGCACCTCACTCCATCTCCGTGCTTTCTTTCTGTCAGACGTCCCCCCCCCCCCCCCCCCCCCCCCTTATACCTCCCTCTTTCTCCAACTCCTCTCCTCATTCCTGTTGCCAAATTAAGTGTCAAACAGACAGGGAAGGCGGGTGGGATGGCCCACATTTCTCCTATAGAGGTCCACACAGTATGGCACAGTACGTTCCAGTCTGTGCTCTGTTATTCCATTCTCTCTCTGCCCTGCTCAGACACAAACCCCACCCCCCACCCTGGGCTCATTAGTGGCTGATTGGGTTGTTATTGTAATTAAGAGCTCCTGTACGGCCAGTGAGAGCACCGGGCTGTCTGCTTATGGGTGGTCCTCAGTGGGAGGGTGATCTACAGAGGGGTCATGGTCATTGTCCACCAAAAAAAAAACCCACCCACACAATCTCTACTGTTTTTTCCCCCTTTCTGTATCACACATGAAGCTCCAACCTGGACTTAGTCTGTTTAAGTGTGTTATGTGAATCAAAGCCCCAGAGCCTTTTGTTTGACAGATTCCTTTCTTTAGGCGACACAGAAATGAAAAACTGTGCAGCAGGTGTCTCTCTCTCTGTCTCGATATGCCGCTATTCTGTCTGTCCTTTGGTCGCACGTTCATACATCACACATTCAGTTTTAGGCTCTGTTTGTTTATTGTAGGTGAAAACCACTTATTGTTGTGTTTGTGTCCCTGACCCCTCATCAAGGTGGGGGCATATGTGTGTGGTCCAGGTATTTTGTGAAGACCTAAATGTGTTTACACAGTCACATAACAGGGACTTGTCTTACTCATGAAGACAAATCTGCATAATGTAAACTTAGGGGATTCAAATTATGTTAATGCAATGTCCTCTGAAGCCATGGAGACACGACTGTGTGCGTGTGTCATGTAAAATTGGTCCATAGCGGCCCTCTATTCATGCATGTGATCACCAACCGTCCTGTAGGTCCCTTACGTCACTCTGTATTTCTGCCTGGGCTCAGGTTACACTTTTACCCCTTCCCACCATCTCACTCACCCCTTCTTCTTCTTCCCCCTCTTTTGCCCACAATCCCGCGACTCAGTCTCCCTCTCCTGTGTCCCCCTGCTCCCAAACCTGGGAGGAGAGAGGAGATGGCTCATTATTTTAAAGACACAGTGGCTCTCATAGCCAGCTGCTGCCTGCATGACAACCCTTCCACCCCTCCACTCCTCCTTTACTCTCCCCTCCTTCCCATCTGCCCCCCGATGACCCCCCTCACTCCTTCCTCCTCTCTCTCATTCCTGTCAGTCGAAAACAAGACTCCATTTTGCAGAAGGGAACTCCCAGCAGCACCGTCTTCTGCTTCCCCTCATGGCCCACTAACATTTCTTTGTGTCAATAAAGCTTCTCCAACCGGAGGCGTGACATATGTGCGAGCCTATTTGCCTGCTGTGCAAGTAAAAAAAGACCTAATCCCCACTAACATATTTCCTACCTGAAGTCGGAACAATACATTCATGTGAAATGGTCACTTTTGTGTCCTCTTGGTACGTCTCAAAGAGCATCCTGGTGAGATGCACCTTTGCCCTGTTGGTGCTGCGTGATGCTGTTTGTTATGTTTTCATGTTGCACAGTAGGTATCCGGTTAGTGCTGCAGACTGTGAGTGGGTGGCCTGTAGGCCTGTTTGATGTGTCCGGGAGATAAGGAAACGAGTAGAGAGGTGTAAGGTTGCTGTTATCACTGGAAATATCACCAACTGCTGTATAGTGGATTTGTGTTTTGGTTTCTGTAACTTTCAGTGTCTTATAAAGAGGGTGTGGTTGAGACAAGCTGCTTGTATTGTATGAATGAGCACGTCCAGACCAATGTGGATGAATGCGAATACAATGTTAAAATGTTTAATCTAGTATTTTACATTGCAATCTAAGTTTGACAAACTGGCTTTTCTAAACATGCTGCACATCTTCTTACCTTTATTGATTTTCATGTAACTTATCTGGTCATGTAAGTACAGAACTCCTGAGCAAAACTGAATAACTAAGGGGATGGCTTGACTTTATAACTTTCTATCATTTACACACAGTTGATATCTACTTGTTATCAACACACTTATATTTTATTAATATAGCCCAGTATCATAAAAAACAAATTTTGCTTTCCCATGCTCCATCAATCTTTTGTGAGGTATCCCACTGAGACAAATAGCAAGAATTTGCTAATTAGCTGTTATTGTATGTATAACCAAAGTAACAGAAGTGCCAAAGTAATCATAAGCATGTTTTACACTGGTGCTCACTGCTTTATTGATATTCCAATTTCACTTTTAAACTTAGACATTTTTTTCAATCTGATCCAAACATTTTCTTTTAACCTCTAAGGTAATAACATGAGGTAAACTAGTTGGACCAATATTTTATGACCATTTGGAATCTAGGCTTGACTTTTTTCTGACCCTTGCTGCCAAGATGTGGATGTAGTAAAAAACATGGTTTTATTTGACAGTGTAGTGATTGTCGGCTTTATTGGCTGCTCTTCATTATAAAGGTCACTTGAACTGTTCCATTGATGTGCTGCTGGTCATAGTTTGTACCTGGACTGTTGACATGTTTGTCTTGCTAACCATTAACAGAATGGGAAGTTAATAGGTAGCTTACACATGGGAAATGACCAGGGCCAATAACAACTCAGTGAAACTGCGCAGTCCGCTGCAATGAATGTTGACTTTTTTTCCATTTTACAATGCAGGGTTTAGTGTGATTGATTATTTTTCTAGTGTGTGGAAAGGGGTTGAGGGGAATTGAGGGTAATAAATAGGGGAAATAGAAAAGGTGGTGAGCAGATGGGGTTCACACCATTAAGATGCATGAAAGACACTTACAGATTGTGATTAGCAGACGTGTGTCTGTGTCATCGATTGAAAACAGCAGATGAGATGGGGACCATTAGATTGTCTCAGTGATAGGGAGCTCATTTTACCCTGCGAGTACAGGCTCATGCCCCTTTTCAATGTTTCTTTTGCCAAAAGATCATAACTGTTGACCTCAAAAAGGTCTGTTTTTCTTATTTATTTGATACGAATTTAATCTTCCTGTACATTGTAGGGTTGGTGATGTATCATTCTTCATTGAATTGCTTTTAGCATCAGAGGCATAATCTTCAATATCATTCTTTATGCTGCAGTGTTACTGCAATAAACGTGACTTAAAATAGTAACCTAATGTTACATTCTTGTAGTGGAAATGGCTTTCTAATGTTCCATTAGAAAATTGCATTTAAATACAGTGTTCTTGCACATTTTTGGTTATTGTTGTTGATCATTAACCATCTGTTTTGCACCCTAATGACTGCCAGTCTGGTTGATACGGTACATGAGTGGTTAAGTCATGTGAACAAATGAGTATTTTATGTCTGTGTGTTTAATGACTGTGTTCACTGACTGTAAATGGTTGTTTACAAAGAGTTTGTATGCGCATCTATGCAAATGATTCTTTCATTTTATCACCATGTACAAACATCATCTGTCGCACCACTCTGTCAGGCAGTAAATCATCTCCTCTTTAAAGGAGTAAGTCTGTTCACAGAAGACGTCACTTGCTTTGACTATTGATCCGATCGAGACATCCCACTGTTAAGATATCTTAGAAACTGTATTTTGTGAAGCACTTTGTTACCTTGTTTAGATAAGTGCTGTACAAATACAGTTATTATTATTGTTATTATTATTTTTTTAAAATTAATATTATATTACTCTGTAAGAGTAGTGTAATTTGTTTTGTGTTATATTTAACAGGGGAAATGCTGTTTTCATTAAGTCATCTTCCTTGCCTCTTTGAAATGTTCCTTTAACTACTTTAGAAAACATTAGAAATGCACATCTCATTACTTGTAGTGAGCCACAGCAGAATGCTGCTTCCCTCTGTACACCTCCTGATGTTACTGTCCTCCTAATTGAATATTGTATGTGTGCAGCAGTAAAAGAGTATGAATGAGCATGGATAACCATTTGGTTCAAGGCTTTATTTCAGTTTAACCCCTTCACGTCTGCTCCATTCAGATCAGACAGTGCCATACAATGTGTGTATGTGTGTGTTTGTAAGAGAGAGGTGGGGAGGAAAAGGGAGGGGGAGAGCACAGCCAGCCAGTCAGATTGCAGAGGGGACTTGCGTGAGGCGGATTCATGAATGGCTCTGCTCTACTTTATGTAAATCACTAGAGGTTTCATGACTTAAATGAGAAAAGAAGGATCTGTTGATGAAGCTGTCATACTGTTACGAAGAGAACACTTTTTTACCCATGACGCCTGTAACTAGAAAACTAAAGTCAAGCAAATTGTAAGAATTGCGATCTGCCTCCTTGATATAGAAAGCCAGTTTTGTTCTCCTGGTTTATCAGTTATATGTGTCAGTGTAGCTCAATACACATCTCACACCTCAGAATTGTCCCTAAAGTTGAGGAAGACTACTCTAAAGCACCTTAAACAAAAACTTACTTGTGAATGTATGATTATTGCTGGACTGTTTTAGGCTGCATTCGTTTTAGCTAGTTGTAATAAACTGGCAGCTGTGTGAGTGCATACCTGAAGTCACACTGATGTGCCTAGTTTGTATTTATGGGTCAGAATTAATCATGGGTAAAGGGCATGTGAAGTTGGAGAAACGTGTCTCAAAATGTTTTTACATATTAAGTAAACTAAATTGAACTAGTGATTCATTTAAACTAGTTTAACTTATGACTGTCATATTCTTGCTTCTCACATCCCTCTCCATCATCTTCTCTCTGTTCTTACAGTCTGCCCGAGCAAGGACATCCGGAACAATGTGACCACCCTCCAGTCATTGGAGAACTGCACCATCATCGAAGGCCACCTGAAGATTCTGCTCATGTTTAAGACCAAGGCAGAGGACTTTCGTGGCCTCAGCTACCCAAAGCTACGTGTGGTGACCGACTACGTGCTTCTCTTTAGGGTCTATGGCCTTGAGATGCTCAGCGAACTCTTCCCCAACCTGACAGTGATCCGCGGCAACAACCTCTTCTTCAACTACGCTCTTGTCATTTATGAGATGCTGCAGCTGAAAGAGGTGGGCTTTTACAGTCTCATGAACATCACCCGGGGCGCCGTGAGGATTGAGAAGAATCCAGACCTCTGCTACTTGGCCACCTTGGACTGGTCCAAGATCCTAGACTCGGTGGAGGACAACTACATCGTGGCCAATAAGAATGAGAGGGAGTGTGGAGACGTGTGTCCTGGCACGGCCCAAGGCGAGATCATCTGCCCACAGAACACCATCAACGGACACTTCAGGAGACGATGCTGGTCGCAGAACCACTGTCAGAGAAGTAAGTGTGTACCTGTGTTGACTTGTCTTCAACAGCTGAGCGTATTCTGTCTTTTCGATCAATGTCAGGTCTTTTAACCAGCCTCATAATCACCAAATTAAAAAAAGAAGACTGACATTCTTCATATTGACTGGCTGTTGTGTGCATACATGATAGTTTAGCACCTTTCCAGAATCCATCACACAACTCGTTGCAACGTGCTCCATTGGAACACATAATGAGAATATTCTTCCTCCCAAAGAAATCAATTGAGGCAACTGATGTTTTCATTCCAAATGGTTTATGTAATGATTTCTGTGATGCAGAGGGCTGTTCCTAATATCAGCAGCGAAGGGTGGTGGACACGCCACGCCCTCTGATTAACATTCATTGACTGGATCATTGTGGGCAAGTGATCTGTAATTACAGGCTCAGGATCTGCTTGATGTGTAAAACGACTCAACTGCATTGTCAGGTCAGGGAAGTGCACATTTATGAGAAGAAAACGCACTGAAAGAAGAGTGAGAGTTGTCGGGCAGGCATAAAACAGTACAGTAAATATACTTGTTAGAAATTGTGCAGATTTCCTCTTCTTAAAGTGAAGTAGAAGAGCTGTGGGTTTGCTTGGTGCAGCTGCCAGTGTGTTGGCCAGTCAGTCAGTCTTTTTCTCTCCTACCATAAAAGCAGAGAATGGCTGCTATTGTAAGACGCACAGAGAGAATGCTTATTATTTTTTGAGGGCGATTATAGCTTGTGTTGGTTTTTTTTCCTTGTGTCTGTGTCCGACAGAAAGGCTAGCGTTCAAAGCTTAATGACCTTGGCCATGTTTACGCTCGAACATTGACTATTGCAGGCCGCCTTTGTAATGTTGGTCCCTCAATTTTCTGCCAGGTCCGACTGTTGGGAAAGTAATACAGGAAATGGTTCACTTTGTGTCTCCGTGTCAGTCTCTATGCACACATTGCCTCAGAGTTTTGACTTAAAGAATGTGTACAATGCTCAATTTGTTGCAATTGTTTACTGGGTAATGCTTCAATTATTTGAAGCATTACCCAGTATGAAAGATTATACCTTTTTTGTTGTGTTGTCCCGTCACCCTTGCTGTTGGAAATCTAAAAGGAAAAGTTATTTGTGGAAACCTGAAAGATGTACTGCTCTAAAAAGCTTGCATTGACTTGAGAGAAAGATATTACGACACTTATCAAAAGTCTTAACCTAGGAGTAAATTAATACGAATTACAAATGTTTTAGGGAGGTCTCAGATAGCTGCAGAAGAGTCTAGCACCCACCACCCCGAACGAGTGACTATACAAAATATCATTGGTTGTGATGAATTAAACGTTAGCTGGAGCTATATGTATAATTCAGAAGTTATTAGATAGCATGTTAGACCAATCTGTTCTCTGAGTTTCTATGCACTCGCAGTCTGCACTCGTCGATGTAGTAATAAATCTTCTTTAGAGAACCTTTACTGTACATGTACTTCTTTTGAAGTTTGATAGATACGGGCTCTGGACTTGGTCTCAGAGAAGAACAGCCCTGACCATTAGGGAAAAAGAATGTCGACTGATAAAGAGGAGTGTTTACAGTGCGTCAAACACCATGTTTGCATGTGCGCTCATGTCTCCTTAGCCTCGGATAGGCCAGAGCAGCAGGTATGACGCTGTTCTCTGCGTCATGTGACAGCCACCAGTTTAGTCAAGATCTGTGTGTCAAAGCGGGAGCCATTTCTAGAACATGATGCAATGGTTGTGGGGGGGAAGAGTGGGTGTGTGGGCTGCACATAGAGATTATATGCACACACTGTAAATGTGTTTGCAAGTGTGATGTGTGTACTTGTCCCGACTAAAGGTAAAAGCTACAGTTGCAGAATGTTGCTTTAGGCCCACACATACTTAAAGCAGGTTTTTTTCTGAAATCATTACATTTTAAGGTTAGACTAATATACATAAATTAAAGACTGTGACAGCTTCATGATAGTGTTTCCTCAGCATGTTATGGCCTCGCAGGTCAACCTAGTGGAAATAAAAGATAGTGTGTGTTTGTGCAGCGCTACACACTGAACCTGTGCTGGTTGGTGGCGTTAGGAAACTATAGGATCTTTAATTAAGGCTTCTGTAAATAAAAAGTCACAGTTTACAAACTAGAACATACACACGTGTGCGGGTGCAGGGCAAAGTAACATTAGACGGGGCATTAAAGTTTATGTGTGAGTGGAAACTGTGGGGTTGTTTTTGTTGTGTTTTTTTACAGGGTTCCAGTTGCCTTAGGTGATCTCACACGTGCCCCTTACAAGCAGGAAAACAACTGTGTC
This sequence comes from Paralichthys olivaceus, assembly GCF_024713975.1. NCBI lineage: Eukaryota > Metazoa > Chordata > Actinopteri > Pleuronectiformes > Paralichthyidae > Paralichthys > Paralichthys olivaceus. Next base: position 13,020,715 of record NC_091095.1, on the reverse strand, counting down.
CATGTGTGTGGGTGTACATGCATGTGTGTGTAAATGTTATGTTTAAATGTGCTGGGTCCTTTAACTTTTTGTCAATCCCAAGAGCCAGAAAGTTACAAAAGTCACGGTGAGCTGCAAAAATAATGAGTGAACATAAATCAGGTAAATAAAATATTCAATTTTTCAATTTTTTGTAATAGCTTCCTGGGGGTTGGGGGTCCCCCCCTAAAGACAGTGGAAATGGAAAGACTGGATGATACAGTGCTGTATCTACAAATGTGATACAGATGTATATTAGACCCTTATGCTGGCTGATGGTTAAATACAAATCATGCACACACTTACAAGGCTGAGGAACTAATTCTTCTTATGAAAAGTAACAGGAGAGAAAAGTGCAGGTATTACAGACACCAGCCAGCACTACGATTGCACAACTCACACACACAAATGCATACACACAAGCAGAAGAGAAGGCTTTTCAGGTTAAAGATCACTCCACCTGCGCCTATGTGTTTATTTGTTTGTGCGATTGTTTTTTAAAGCTATAGCACGCACAGAGCAAAAACTCCCTCTCTCCATTACAGGAACCCGTATCAGACCGTCATAGTCACACAAGTTTAACCTCTGATGTTGGTCGATATAAATGGATCAACGTGCGTCATCCACCATGAATTTGTGACCCTCTTTCTAACTAGAGTTGGATGCAGGTTGATCATCACCCAACTTTAGTCAGGAGTAGGGATATGAATAAGCTTTTTTGACATGGGGATTTTATAAAACATTGAACTTACTGCTCTTACTGAGGATGATTTTTACTTTGGCTGAAGTTGTAAATATAAACTATAGAGTCGTCATGTGTAGGTCTATCGCTGGAGTACATGAATGCACCTGGACATTTTCTACACCATTAATTTTGGGGTTAGGTAAAACACAGTGTATAGAAACTCAGATGGATTTATTTCTCATCAGTTTGGTGGAAGACCGAAACATACCAAGTGAATCAGTTGCGTCCAGCTCTCAATCCCTCTGCCTTGAAGCTTTAAAGAGTTTGCTCGTCGTAGCTTCATATTTAACTGACAAACATGAGAGAGAGTATGTATCTTATCATCTAACTTGGTAAGAAGTGTTGAACTATTCCTTTAACATCTGTGTATGTTCAAATCAAATTGTGTCATGTTGTTTTTCTCGAGTGGTCATGAAAAATCTAGTATACTGGAAACATATTGACCATATCAAACTGTAGACTTAAGTTGTTGTTTCACGGTCGCCTTGGAAATGGAAGTTGTTTTCGCTGTCGTTTCCATAAGTGCTTTATTTTTCATGCTATCAGATGATCGTGCATTGTCAGTGTGGATAAGATGAGGGCCAGATGAGGAGGCCAAGAGGGGAAGAGAAGGGGTTGGGTAAAGCAAAATAAACAGAGCAAAACAAACATGGCGGGGTGTTTTCAAGTGTGGCTCCCAGGTACACACACAGACCTGCACACTTTTGCCAGAGTGGCGAGCGGCCAAGCTAGAGGAGGCTAAAGAGAGGAAGAAAATGACAGTATTAAGGATGGAGGCGCTCAATGGAACGTGCTGTTGGCCTGCACCCACAACCAAACAAAAACACTTCACTGGCCCAACCTCTTAATTGGGGTGTAAAAGTGTCTCCACTCCGGCTGCTTACACACACACACACTTCTCTCTCTTCTTCTCTTTGCTTCAGTTTCTGCATTTGTTTCCTATGAGAGTGAAACAAAAGTTTTCCTGAAGCTGCTGCTCTTAATTAGCCGTTTAGCGCTCTATGACACAGGGAACATCAGAACATAAATGCAGAGCGACAGCCTGACTAAGTGCACCGGTGTGATACTTTTTATAAATGGTGTTCAGCTCCCCCCACCGTGATTTCTTTGTTTCTGAGAGTCCAAGCATCATTATTCATGTTCAGGACTTGTTTATACAAATGCTGTGGCTCATTTACAATTTATTATATTTATTATATTTATAACCATTTATAACGCATTACTAATAATAACCCTATACATTTGTTAGTTTGAGTAGGAATGAGCAGCATTTAATCTTATCCAGCACCTCAATTTTGATTTTTATATCACAACAATACTTCTTTCAATATCCTAATTTAAGAAAAGCTGTTTTTACCTAATAAAGTTTCTAAACGTCCCAAATTTATTCCATTAAACAAAAATAAGTAAAATAAATTTTACTGTCTTTGATTGTTTAAAATCTGAGACGTTTTGCCTCCTCGTTATGTGACGGGTGCAGTAAAAGACTAAAGGGGGATATTGGCGCATTTATCTCACTGTGTCTCAAAATGGTCGCAAAATGGAGCCACATAATAACAATCTGGAGGCCTGGGGCCACTTGAACTTTGACCCAGGTGCTTTTCCAGTAAGAAGGGATTTGAGCCAGAAATGCTATCCTGTGCCGTCTTCTCCCTCACTAGAATTAACCTGGCTGCCTGGAAATGGAAGCTGGTTTTACAGTTAACCAAACAACTTGTAGACAGTGAGAGTAAAACAAAGACTTGAACATGTGCTACATATATAGCATGTGTTTATGTAACATATTGTACTGAAAACATACAGGAATGTGTCTGATTTGTGACTCTGTATGGTTTCAAGTTGAGGTCACACCAGCAAAGTGTTTTACAGCCACAACTATAACTATTGTTGCTACACTATGTAGATTCATGAATGCAAACATCATATTTCAGGGAATGGATTATTTCTCCAAAAGATTAACGTCTCCTCTTCCTGCTGCATTCTAACAAGAAAAATGACAGCGCTTTAACTATTGTATTTAAATTGTGTCCAGTTTCTCAAGTTGCTGAGCTAAGTGAATTGCAGTTAATGTGACCCTGATAGCGAGACACCCTCACTCAGAAACAGAGTTGCATACATTTGTTCTCATCATTCTCACACTTATTACTATAGACACAGGTAAGCTCTCGTTTGATGCTGTCCATTTGTGATAGTTCAAGCTTTTCTCTCCTAGCTTGCCTTACAGACACACACAGACATGCACACACATTCGCTGGTGTTTAAATTACCATGAATATCTTATAAGGGACAGTGAATGAGGGGAAGAGACAAAAACTGAAAGAGAGGGAAAGAGAAGAATGAAAGATAGCGATAGATAAAAGGAGAGGGGGAGGTTGTTATAATGCTCATGTGTTTTCCTTCCTGGCAGCCGCCATTTTTGTTAACGAATCCAAATTAACTTTGATAAGCTGGCATCAGTTATGTGCGTGCGTGCGTGCACGCTTCCCTCTTCTTGCTCTATTTGTACAGTGAGTGCAGTAGCAGGCAGGCGGTGCTAGCCTTGCGCCCCAGGGGATCTGGAAAAGTCTCTCTCCTCCAGCTCATCAATGGACTGACACTCCCACATCCTTACACACACACACGCAGTGTTCATGCTTATCCGTCAGTGTCACACATGCAAAACAAATACACACTTGCACACAGTGCTATTGGTGCACAAACATTCACCCAAGGCTAAGTGGAGCACGCTGACACTGCTGCCCACTATCTTAACTGTCAGTAGAAATGTGCGTAGTCTGTAGTGCTGAGAGGAGGGAGAGTTTGATGATAACTTGATTGATTATTGCTGCAGTGTTTTTTGTTAGTGTGAAAAGAGAGAGGCAGTTCAATCTGAAAATATGAACTTACTCTCCATCTTTTTTAAATATACACTTGAAATCTTTAAACGTAGGTCAGGTATAAATCGAGAAGGAAACTTCCTAAGGAGGGTAATAGTTGGATTCGCTTTGTGCATGTGTATGTGGTTTGATGTGAGAATTTGTGTTTGAGCTGTGTAGGAAGCATGTTGGCAGGCGAGTGGTTGTTACAGCCTGAGCTGTTTGAAAGTACTTCCTCATTACTTCCTGCCTTTGTCCAAAGCACTTCCTACTGCCGAGCTGTACAACTGATCCCTGGGGGAAGGCTGAGGGAGGAGAGAGTGGGATTGGCCAATATTATTTACATGTGAGAGAAAATTAAAGGAAAGTAAAGTTAAATGAATAATTGATCTCCAGGTCTGTAACCCTTTAAAGGTCCAGTGTGTAAGATTTAGGTGAAAGGGAACTATTGGCAGAAATGTAATGTAGAATAATCCGCATGATGTTTTCACTAGTTCATTTCATCTAAATTGTATGAATTGCAGTTTTCTTTACCCCAGAAAAGGCTCTTTATATTTAAATACTTTATATTTACATCGAGAGGACCCTCTCTACAGAGGCCGCCATGTTTTTTTACTATAGTTCAGACTGGACAAACTAAACACCTTTTGAGTTTTTATGACAACTGAAGGCTGCCATAGGTTCTTTTTCATGTTTAGAAGGGGAGGGTGAGGTGAGGGGTGTTCAGATGCAACATGCAAATTCTACACACTGTACCTTTAACAGAAACAAAGCACTGACAGTCCTGCAAAGGTTAATGTCATTAATTGTTTCGTAAGCCTCCTGCAAATGCAATCCCCCGGGTCATGTACATCTATTTCAGATATTAGATTGCAGGCATCATTGAGGAGAGGTGAGCTGTAAGGATTGCGTTAAGTGTTTGTGTGAGATGGACGGAATTAACACGACCCTCCCTCCAGTCGAGGAAAGGGATTGTTTTCAGGTGTTTGGCCAGATCAGATGACTGCCTGCTTCCAGTTCTGACATCAAGCCTACAACCAGAAACAGTCAAGACTGATCAACAGCAGCACTATTTCATACTATTGTGCCAACATGGTTTGTGTTCTCATTTGATAAATTCAATAATAATGTTTGGAACATTGCAGTGTTATAAGTTGTACCCAAATGTTAGCTCTAAGTAAAAACTACTTGCACAAGAAGTGTTGTGAAAATGTAACTTTAAGTGTGTATATTCAAATGATCTCTTAATTAACTGAGAAAGTTAAGAAACATACAGTGCCTTTTCTTTATATACATTTTTGATTTGCACAAAAGGAGTGGAAACAAAAACAGAAGTTTATACAACTGAAATGTCACAAAACAGTTTTTATGCATTAGAGACATGAAAAGGTTGGTGTATTGCTGTTTGGTAAATGCAACTAATGGAAACAGATTCCACATCTAAATGATGAGGTGCAGAAATCACATGACTTGAATATCACTCAGGCTATTGCTGTAGTAGATAGAAAAATGGTGGCAGTAAAAAGACCAAAACATAAGGCGTTTGTAGACTGATGAGAAAATCACTTGGAGACAAAAGCCACAGAAAAGCCATGGTCGCCAAGATCATCGTTAGTGGTGCAACCCTATTCTCATCCACATATTTCTGTAGTGAATGAGTTTCCTCAACAGTTGAGAATGACCCTATTTGGCTTCCAGATGTCTGAACACCAAAGAAACTGGACTTGGCTGTAGTTACTTGAAGACGTTTACACTCTCATCCAAGAGCCGTCTTCAGTTATCACTGACTTGTGGGGAGACCCAGGCACTTAACCTCTGTAAGGTCGTAATCAAGTCAATTTATGTCTCTTAGTTCATTAGCGCTTCTGGCTGTTGGAACAAGTTGTCGGAGTCACATGAGACCAAGTGTGAATGGTTGTCAGATCCCCTTCGAAGGGATGAAATGACACCATTTGAAAGTTGGGGGATAAGTGGCGTAGTAGACTTCCTGAGCTCTTCTTGTAGTTCTCCATCAGATCATCGGTTCATAGAAAACAAGAGCGACAATTGCATTTATAGTCTGTACTACTGAAGTGAGAAATGTCCTTTATTTCAATATGTGGATGATCAGGAACGTAGCAGAGTAATTGAACATTAAAATCTTAAAATCTACCACTGTTAAGTAAATTAGATATCATAGCATTCCACCAAAGCCTCCCCATACCTGCCACAAGATCTACTACTTATAATGTCAATATTGCAACACTGGTCTAGTATTGTTTTGTGACTCATTCCAAGCAAATGCAGCCCTGACTTGTACGTCATTAACTCAATTCACAGGCAATGACACTGCAGCTTCAGTAGAGCAGGGAACCTCTGTGTATGTTCAAGCATACATTAACTCAGAAATGCGTGGTCGAGGCTTAACATAGTCTGTAACTACAGCTACTAGTATGTACTGTATTTGGAATATGTGATGCTTATGCTCCATCAAATACTTGGAATTTCATGGGTGACTTTGAGGTGTTGCCACGGCTTGGCTGGGAGGAATATTCGTAGATTTAAAATTCTCAAGAACTTTGTTGTTACATCCCCTTCTTTGGAACACATCGTTTCCCACAGGTATTCTTCTGGTTGAGTTTTTGCTTATCTGCCACCTCAGACTTAGCAAATTATTATTATGCATTGTTTAATCATTTATTTTTCTCTTGTCTTGATGTTTTTCAAACTGCTTCAGTTGATTAAAAACACTTGAAAATAGTTAATACTTAAATCACATGGAAAAAAGGCCATAAAAGTCAGTGCTGGAAATAAGCTTTGTGTTTCTAAAGCTTTTCCTGAACTGAACTTGTTTAGCCTCATATGACCTCCCCATCCTTGAAGTTGTGTCCAAACCCAACTCTTTCCATGTATTTCTGTCCAGACCCATCTCACTCACTTCACTGAATGTCATGTCCTTGGCTTTCAAGAAACTCCTCTTTTCCTTGAGCCATTTAACAGGCTTCTATCAGTGCAAAAAATCAACAACAGCAGCAGTATCCTTCAGGGAGTGCAGCCCTACACAGAATGTGCTAAGTGTCTGGGAAAGAAACATCATTTCTCTGTAAATGGGTGCTTAGATGATGGCCACCACCCCCGTGCAGCCTGGAGTGGTGTGGTCTGGAGAACCTTTGTCTATTTAAGGCGATACTTGTGACACTGGGCTTGGAGGTGAGGGAGGATTGGGTGGGCAGTTGCATGGGTGCATTATTGGGAGAATGTGACCCTGGGTTGACCCACCCTGGTCAGGGGTCAGCAAGTAGAGGAGGGGTCAGAAACCAGCAGGCCGTTTGCCGGGCATAAGTCTAGGGTACTTGAACTCACCCACACGTACCCACAGACTTGTCCCTCTGTCCCCGTGGGGACTCTCATTGACAAAATGTATTCCCTAGTCCCTTAGTCATGCCTTATCCCAACCTTACCCCAACCTTACCCTAACCTTAAGCCAGTTTTTAAATGAATTTTAAAACCTTAAGTCTTAATCTTCAAAAAGCCATTTCCACTAAATGGGATCGCAATTTTTATACCCATGGCGACAGAAACTTCACACACATTTTTTTTTTTTTAGCAGCAGGGACACACTGGAGCTATGTCTTCCCTCTCCTCATGACTTATTTGCCTGGGATAATGTAAACTAAACAGTGCTAATTTCCTGTCTGATCTAACTATGCCAGCTCGCTGCTCAGTATTCTGTCATGAAGATTTGATGAGTGTTAATTTGTATTCCTCTTTTGATGTGGCCCCAGCTGCAGCACCCACAGCAAGCTTTGGCATTAAATGCTGGAGTAAGGTATCTGTTGAGGAAATCTAATATCTATATAACTAAAGAAAAACAACGTCATGAAACATTTTGTGAATACAGAAACTACTCTTGTCAGAATTTCGATTCTTGACTTTTTGACTCAGTGGCTGTGTCACCCACTACACAGTCGGCATCAGAACAAAGATTGTCGTAGCTCCAATTATGAAAACCGGTAGTTTCCTCAGACCTCAAACCTACTAGTAGCTAGCAGCTGGTAGAGCTAGTAGAAGAAATCTGCAGAATCTCTAATAGAATAACACTGATGAGAAAGGTAACAGTCAGGTATGAGTGGATGTAATATTTACGTTGCAGGCTAAGATGTTTGAAGGTATACACCCTAAATGTGGGTAGTGCAGGATATGATGCACATGGAAATGAGTTGTGCTGTCTGTTGTCTCTTTACTTATGTGCAGTGCTGGTCTCTGGATTCACTGCCAGTCTGTCCATTGTGGGCAAGTTTATAATATTCATGTCCAACATCATAAAGTACAGGCTGGTTCGTCTCTTTCATTTTTGCTCACTCCGAAAAATACAGCCAAGTGGGGTCAAACACACAAACGTCGTTGGTGTTGGTTGAGGTCAAAGTTCACCGAAGTTAAACTCAATGCAAACCCACGCTGCGGATTTGCCTCGCCACAGGAAGCGAATATTTTATTCACTTGCTCGGACAGAATGGAAGTAAACAGGAGGCAAGACTTCACCAATGCTACATTTGTGTATGTGTGAGCGTGCCCTTAAACTTCATCTCACCTCATGGTTTTATAAAATGAGATGTTTACAGCATATATACTTCATGTTTGATCATCTTAAAACAAAAGGCTTCTACTTTTGCTGAATTTTCATTTACAGTTTTTTTTCCTCTTTTCATCAGTCTGTTCTTTAGCTGGATGTCTGGTTTCACGACCGCCACTCCTCTTGTCTGTCTTCATCATGCCATAAGTATCCTGTAGTATAAAACGGATGTTGTAAATATATCAGGTCTATAAACTCCCTTGGCTGCTCATGCCATCTCAGCTCTCTTCCTGATAGCTTGAGTGTTAATATACATTTACAAGACAGATATAAAATAGCCACGATAATCCTTCTGTTTTTGCATAAATGCATCCCCTAATGATAACAGTGGTGACAGAGTTAGAAGACTGCAGTAAAAATGGCTGCTGCTGTTCCACAGTCATCTCTTGTCTCTCCTGCAGTACGGTGACTGTATTGAACAGTAGTGGCAAACCATGGCACAAGACACGAGTGCAGTCATGCTCGTAGTCTGTATTCCCTGCACTTCAACACGTGTGATGCCACCACTGCCCCCATGAGGAATGAATGCATGCTAGCTCTTTAGCCATGTGTGGAAAAGCGCTGCTAAAACAGTTTGATGAAAAAGACAAGAAATTGATTTTCTCTTGTTTTGTTCTTTTTCTCTGTCCATTTTTCTTCCCAGCTTCTGTTGCTTCACCTCATGTGAAAGATCCTCCCTCTGCAATCCCTCCTTTCTCCCTTTTTTCTCTCTCTGTCCCTCTGTTCCCTTGCTTTGTGTGCTTTCTCTCCCCCCTCTTCCTTCCCCTTCCATGCTGTGGTATGCAGACATGCAGGAATTTCTGGGCCTCAAAATGATAGACCAAACTTGTCAGCCTTGGCTCCAGTTACTAAAGATGACTGCCTTGGCAGTGTGTGTGCCTGTGATTGGTGCATGTCTGAGTTACTCACCATGTGATTGGTCATAACATGTTTGTCCACAGCTCATGCTGTTTATTTTTTTCTGTTTCTGTAAGAATGACTTTTCATCTGTAATTTGTGACTGCTTAGTGACTATAACTCTTCTTCTTCCTCTCCTGCACAGTTGTGTGTGGCTTCAGAGACGTTTGTGTGTTGGTGTCTGCTGCTGTGTTGTGTCTTCTTGAATGAGGGGTGTGTCGCTCAGAGAAACTCTCCACCCTATTTAGGGAAAGTGTAAAGGAGGAAAACATTACAGCACAAGTTCAAGACAGCTGCTTGAAGATAGGCTGCAGCTGTCAAGTATTTTCAATACGAGTTAATCTGCCAATTGCTTCCATGATACATGTATTGATCATTCAGTCTTAAATGTCAGAGAATCATAAAGTTATCTTGTCCTAAACCTGAATACATCAAATTTACTACAATCATTAATTCTCACATATAGCTTGAACCAAGTAATATTTGTGTGTTTTTACATGTGGAAAGATAGAAGTTAAAAAAGTTGACCCAAAGTCTAAACAGCCCTTGCACAAGAAGAAAAGCAGCAGACTGCTGGAATCCTCTGCCTGTGTCCTCAAAATGTACATTCAGTAAATGTTCTGCTCTTATGCACACACTTATGAATGTATAGTTAAAAACAGAAGTAAACTATAGTAAGATTAAGATTATTTAAACTTTTAAATAAAGCCTATAAGTTAATGCCTCATCATATAGATGATGGAAAAAGTTGGTTAAACCAGTTTGTATGTAATGAAATACATATGACTATAGTATGAATGCTTTGGGCATTCCACTGGGATCTCTGCAGACCTTTCCAATTTAAGGAAGCTGCACTGAAATCAAAATGTCCTCCTCCATTATTTCCGTCTCCTAATATATACTGAAGATGACACTCACTAGGACCAATGGCTTGTTCTTAATATAGACCATGAGCTAGTGAGTGTGACTCTTACGACTCATGTGTTTGTGTGTGTATCACCAGGCAGAGTGACGTGCATCCCATATTTAAAATGCTTTGGCTGTTGCCTCCTCTCCAGTGTCTGCTGCTCAGGGCCTTGTGATGGCATTGTTGCAACTAAAAAAGGTTCTGCTCTGGTGCTCTGCTCGCAGCCTATCAGCTAGACATACTGCACTCCACCGTCTGTTCCACACACACGACATATGTGATGCTCCCATCTATGTTTTTCTGTTATTTTGGATCAATCACGTTGTACCTTTGTTTCTGTGTGTGTGCTGTGTATACCCATATCTCATCTGACTACCCCCTCTGCGATTCATATCTTGACAGAGATGGAGTGGAATTAGTTGTTTTTTTTCTCACGAGGAATTTTGTTGTCATGTGCCGTTGGTTTTCTTTCCTTTTCATTTGCCTGTGTGTTCTGTATCAATGATCTACACAACTCAGAATTTAGGTAAATGAAATTAACTGGACCACAATATTTCTGGTGTGTCAACGGCAAACATGTGATCCACCGTAATTTATATCAACCACAAGAGAGGGCCACTGGATTTAAGCAAACGCACAATAACAACACCAGTGCATCTGCCAACATCCAGCCAACTGACCCAGTGCACAGACCGTCGTTGTGGAACTGCCATTTTCACTCAGCATGACTGCTTCTGAAAAAAGGCGCCAAGGGGAAAAAAACACTTCCAAGTGAATTTGTCTCTAGTCACAAGGTTTACTTTTTCTTCTTTTTCTTAGGACTGTGTTGGAACTGGAAGATGAATGGGAAACTTAGGAAACGGTTAGGTTTCTGACACGGCTGATTACAAATGGCTTTGCTTGTCACCCACATAAAATGTAAGCCCCCGGGAGCATTGCTGGCATATGTCTCCCCCTTATCGCCCACCATCTCTCTTCCTGCCGCCTGGCTCAACCATTCCAAGCGGAATATGGAAGGAGAGGGGCACCCCTCTGGCCAATTCCAAGAAACTAATTGGTTGCAAGGGCTTGTGGGTAGAGGGGAGTCTGGGGGCAGAGGTGAATATGTGTATGTGACCATGCCTGTGCAGACATGTGCACATGGAGGTTGGGCCTAAAGAGTTTGGTCCTATTTAGTGTGTTGTATGTTTATCCCTCAGTTCCTCCCAGAGAAGGAATGGTAACACCAAGGGAGGAACTGGGCGGGGCTCCTATTACTGGAAGTGCAATTCTGTTGCTGGAGGGGTTAACACTCGCAGAGAGAGGTCAGCCTTACCAAAAGGATGTGGAAGCAGTGGCAGAAATAGGACCACAGGAATGTAGCCGCTGATATTCGTTGTTGATCTCGAGTCTTGTTTATTCTGCATCCAAGACAACTCCATTATGAAGATTATATTTCATTCTTATTGACACCATGCAAGTGAAGTGTTGATTCAACTCCATGGTAACTTTAGAGGCTAAATAAAATGTTATTGAACCAGTGGGCTGATGTTTGAATGAATCATAAACCTCCAGCCGTGTTCTTCTGAACAACTCAGCCTGTCTTTAATGGTTTTCTTATTGTTTAAAGTGTGTGTGTGAGTGTGTGAGTGAGTGAGAGATTGTTGTTACCTCGGTATGTGCGACCCCCTCTGAAGAGCGGACAGCAGTGATGTAGGGACGGATGCAGGGAACAGCTTGGATGACAAACACAGCCCCCTGTTCTCTCTGATGGGGCGTATGTCTGGAGGATGGACTGTCTGGCGCTTCATATGTCCATACTGTGGACAGTACGTGCATGTGTAGATTGAGACAGATGCTCCAGTTTCATCGCCTCATGTGTACCACTGACAGAGATAAATGTGCCAATAGCACTTCTCTGGACTGCAGTAAAAAAAACTGTTGTAATGCATGGCACTCTTCACCTGTCCTAGCTTGGTCATTTGAAGCTGTGATCTTAGTAAATATATTTTACAACATAGCAGGGCTCATATCGTTGAACCAAATCTCATATGCTGGTCCTTTATCAGACGCCATCTTTTTTGTGGTGTTTCCTTCTCATTAAGTAAAGGAGTGCCTTAAAAATGTATATTATAAAATAATGGTGATCATCATTCTGAGCATGAAAAAGCAGATTCTCATTTTATTCAGAATCATACAGCCCCATTACATAATATCTATCACAGTGGAGATTTTGCTTCATTTGATATTTTATCCTGTTTGTCTTGATTATATTAATTTGCCACTTCATACATAATTAGAGACAGGGCCAGAGATCACAATGATAAATCACTATGAGTTGTATCAACAGAGAACATAACTATGGATAAAGTTGGTGAATTATTTAGCATCCCAAGACCACAAATTCCCCATGTCTTTGTTTGTTTAGTGGTTTGACTTATGCTGATTATTGATCATTAGCGTGGCTGCCAATCAGTTAATGAAACAGCCTAAGATTAACATGGCTAGTTCCATTATAGGTGATTAATTTAAGGAGTCCCAGCTCATGGTAATGCCCTCTTTTAATCAAGTCCAAGACCAAACAATGAAAATGCCTGATCTAACATGTGAGTCACCTTATTAAAACAACAGCAGTATTTAGACTTTCTCCTTTGTGAATGATAATATTTCTTCTGCACACACCACTGTCAACAAGTCCCTCAGCGAATGCTTCCTTATTCCAGGAGTCGACCGTGGGCTGATGGCATCAATCACCAATACCTGTTTACTGTCTTCTGTTAACCGCTCTGCCCCTGACAATCCAGACTCTCCATTCTGCTCTGATTTAATTTAGTGCTCATTCTACTTTTTAAAATCTTATTACAAAGACACACACATGTTGCTGTTTACCTTTTGCCAAGCCAACGTCTTGTGGCAGAGAATCACATCTGTTATACAGCGGTGTTGTGATGTGAGAGCCAGTATCATATTTAGAAGCTGACCGCTGAAACGTGGGCTTGCAAGTTCACTATGAAAAAAAGAAACCTTAAGTATTTTGTTCTTCCTTGTTTTTATATTCTGTAAAAACAATGTCAGGATCAACTCACATACCTGCATCATGCTGTTTTCTCATTATTCTCATCATTTAGGATATAGGAAGGGATTTATAGGAACCCATCTGTTATTGTGTGCACTTGTGTTAAAGCTCATGTGTTAGTGCTCGCACATGAATGTTTGCTTCTTTCCCTCCCTCACACAGAACAGCAGCAGTTCTTGGAATAACAGTCGTACAGTAGCCAACTGAGCTGCAGGCAGCATGTTTTTGTTTCTGAGCTTTCATTGTGTCCTTTGGCAGCATCCACAGATACAATTCTTGCACTTTCTGTCATTGTTTGCTTGGATGTGCAGAAATCAGCTCTGGGTGTTAGTCTGCTTTAGGTCGATTACTTTAAGGTGTGTGATGTTACACATAAATGTGTGGTTAAATAAGATTAAGATTTTGGCCTTTCAGTACATTGTGTACTTGTAAACAGGAGTGTGTTGGTTCAGGGATAGAGTGTAGACATGTTACCAAGTTATATCTGTGATTGACCGCGATTTTGAATCATGAACTTTCATTTAAACACATCGTCTTCTCACCACCATCCCACCCTAACACTTACATGCACTATATGTATGGATATGGAACTTGTGTTGAAGTCCCAACCCTAATTATAAATTATCCAGTGTCTCAAATCTAACCCAAACTTTCACACATATCCCAGGGATTTGTACAGTATCATAAAAACAGCATCATTTGAGTTTCAATCAAGTTTATGTGAGGGCAAAGCAAACACCAAACATTGCTTACTACTGATGTTTGTCCCCACAGGGGTCACGCTGTGCTACTTTGGTCTCTCACAATAAAATCTCAATAATTTCTGATTAAAAATAAAAGTTGAAGCTGTCGACTAAAGCACAAAGCTCAGCAGACTGAACCTTTGGGGTTACATAAACCTGTGGTAATGAGTGCGGTGGTGGACCTCAGTCACTTATTCTTTATCCACCCCTTCAGAACAGTAAATACAGGTTCCTCCTGTGTTGTGTTGTTGTTTTGATTTTGTATGCAGCATTGGTGACCATCACAGGCTGTTATGTCATTCATCAGCAAAGCGGCCAGTGTTAATTAAAGACTGAAAATCAAGTTATGTAATTGTTGTGGTGAATTTTAGGGAACATTTTATTTACCGCCTTGCCACAAGGCACAGGTAATGTCTGCCAGTTTGTCGTTCACCCTGTTTACCTCTGGCGGCTATGTTTCAACGAAAGGCTTTCTCTCTTTGTGTGCCACCCTTCCGAGCTGCCTGCCTACTAGAGGGGGCCTCTGCTGAAAACACCTGCGCCCCCAAGGATAAGCAGGGCCTCTTCAGTCCCCTGACACCCTTTCCCCCCCTTGTAATGTATGTGCTATGTTCCCTATTCTTTTGTCCTTTAGTCTGGTTTACATGAATTATGTATGTGCATACATGCATACACACACATGCACACATATGGCCACACGATACAAACAGGTAGTCCTTTGTGGTAGGACCCTTCTTCTACAGCAGTCACCCCGCTGTGTAAATCCCTCAGCCGGGGTTTGTTTTTCAGTCAGGCCCCTGAAGGGACGCCATGTGCCTTAGCCTGGCATGTATCTGAGGCTGGCTCGAGGACTCGGCTCCCCTCTACTTTCTGCTTTGAATGTCTACATTATGTGCAAGCTGCAGCCGCCATAGTTTGTGAATGTTTTCAGAATAAAACAGCACCTCAGTGTAGTGCCTTTGTTTGCCTGGTGGAACCTCCAGCAATTCTTTTTCTTTGATTATTTGCTTTTTATGGTATTATCAAATTTGGACTGAACCCGCCATGGAAGAGGATCAAGTCAATTATAGCTGCACAACATCCAAAAGCAGTGGAAGCCTTGAGCGCAACTCTTTGTTATAGGTCACTGTTCTGTAATGTAGGCTGCAGCATGTTATTATACCCCGACAGAGGTGGTTATGTGGTTTGTATTTCTGATATATCTAAATTCTTGAAAATAGTTTGTACGCCTCGTGCAGTTGTTTGGTTTGTAAGAGGAAACATGTTGTGAATAAAGCTGCAGATTCTATTGTCTTGAGGTTGTGGAAAGCGCATGTACACGTTATTCCTTAGGGACTGGAATCAGCAGAGATTTACATTTTTTGATCCGGAAATATTCTTATACTATATTACAGGTTTAATCCCACTGAACAATGACAAGCTGTGATTCATTCTTTCAATTACCTGCTATATGTGCTGTTATGTTAGAGCCTGTATGTTTCTTAATGAGCAAGTGTATTCCTTTCTTTTTTGTCACATTGAGCCAGATTCAGATGCATGTTGGTGCTTAACTTTGCTTGGACCGTTTTGTTTTGTTTTGAGTCACATTTAAAATATGACATGTTAAAATAAAATAAAGCAGCAGCAGCTCTCTTCCCTTTTTCTTCCTTTGGGGCTCCCAGTGAAAAAACAACTCCTCCTCCTTGCTCACAGTCTCACACTTGGCAGCTTTGTAGACAGAAACATGCAGTGAGCGACAGAAGTGAGAAACTGAAGTTGGCACTAATGTCGAGTTAAACCCACTAAATTACTGTCATATCCTTTTTAAAATTCCAACACTCAGTCTTTTTAATTAAATGTATAATGTAGGTATCAAAATGCAGATTTGCGTCTCGCGAAAAATGGAATTTGTGTTATTTGTGTCGAAGCTTGGTTATTTCTGTGTTTATTATACAGGAGAGAGCATGGATTGACTGAAGTAGTTTGGATGTGCTATGGGAATCAAATCAGATGGGAATCAATCCTGGAAGCGATTATTAAAATAATCACATATTATATTTAAGGCAGCTAATAAAGTGGATTCTTTAAATATACCATGAATTCATTTTGTTTGCTCGGGCACCAGAGAGATTTTTAGAATAGGACTTGTAACTGAAATCTAACTCTGTCTCTAATGGACCTCCTATAGGTAAATGAAGTGTCCACCGTAATCTGGTTTTTGAGGAGACGCCCCATGAATTCCTGTACCAGGAGAGAAAAACAAGACTGGGGGAGGGGTATTTGTCAAAGCAAACTGATCAGAGTGTGTGAGTGTGTGTGAGTGAGTGAGTGAGTGAGTGAGTGAGTATGATGGATATGGGGACAGAAACGGAAAGCTCTTTATGCTAGAACTGTTGAATCCACACTGCATGTTATTTTGCTAATTGTTTCCCTCACAGGGCCACGTGTCTGCTTCCTCTACAGTTCACCTTCCTTAATGTACATCCTCATTCTTTTCTTTGGCTCCTTCAGCTCCTCTCCTCCTCATGAGCTGAAAATCCCCCCTACTGTCTGCTGTACCCCCTCCTTCCATTAACCAATCACTTATTCTGGGCTTCTGTATCACTGCATTCAATTGCGTATCACACTCTGTTTTCACATGCTGCATCTGCATCAGTCTCCCCCTCCCATCATCACTGGCATGTCATGGTACACTCTGGCGGCATCTGTTAATGGCCTATCCACCGATCTGTACATTCTCTTACATTGAGGATGTAACATTAGTGTCTGCCTTTTAAAAGACTTTTGTTTTCTGAGACTTGCGGTAGTAAACGCCCATGCATAGATACAGCTTGTCATTGGCTTGTAAATGCACACCCGTGCACACACTGCAATGCACGCACATAATATCCCTTCATTCTCTGTTCGGGAGTTAATAGTGTGTGCTTATGCCAAATCTCTTTAGTCTGGCAGTTATTGGAACTAAGATTTTAATTAGCGGAGGTTTTAGAGCAGCCTGCGTTGCATTAGCATTACAACAGGGGCACGTTTGAGGGGTGGACCAGCAGTAAGTCAGGGAGCCGTCATCAGATGTATCAGTCTTGTCAAAAAAGCAAAGAGAGACAATGTATACTCAATGGTAGGTTTAGTATTTCTGCACAGTCTAGACAAAGAAGGGATGTTTTAAGTGGGATTTGTGGACTTTGCAAACATTTTGAGAACAGGATCGCACACTTGCTGCTGTTGGTTTGAGGTGACTGATTCATTCATGGGTTTGGATTAGTGTTTGATGTAAAATGAACTTGGAAACATTCGTATTGCTCATTTGAAATCATTCAGCGTTTGAAGTTGTGATGATGATGCAGATTCTTTTTTTTTAGTGAGGAACATCTTAGATCTCATAAAATTGTGGACCTGTTCTCCCTACAACCATCAGAACCCATCGCGGGTTCCAGTCTTTGGTTTTCCCAAAAACATTTCCAGTTCAGAACAAAAATAACCTGTTATTTGTGTGATCAGACAGACGAATGTTCAAAAAGTAGAGCAAACAGAAGCAAAAGATCCCCCAACTTTCCCTAAATTCCTTTAAAGCATCTGAGCCTGTTCACACTGTTTTGCTTATGACTAACACTCTCCATAGTCAGTCCCTGTGCACCAGCTCAAGAGACCCCTGGCTGGTCTTCTCAGCTGCTTTCCTTGGCCACTTACTTCGCTGATGGAAATAAGACGTTCAGTAAGGTCAAACTGAGGCTTTGACAACTTTAAGTGAAGTTGTTGTGAGGGATGATGGTGAATTGATAACCACAATTCCATTGCTTCCATTTTTGTGGGCTAAGATGTTATGATTACTATGTTTTAGATTTTATGACCCAGGAACATTTAATGACCTACAGCCCTTGAAAACCCAGGCCAGGGCATTGGACAATTCACTTTTTTCATCAATGTCTGAAATGTCCTCCAAGAACATTGTGTACCTGACATCTACCCATGTAATTTTTAGGAAAAGGTAAATCAGTAAGTTGTCAGTCGTAAGGGCTGGCAACTGGATGTTGTTCTCCAGTCTTGAGGTCAGAGGTGGAGGGGCAGGAAGGGAGGGCCGCTTGTCTTAAAACAAAAGAATGATGCTGGAACCTCACGTGTCGCCGACATGTGACCTGTGTACTGTATTTTTGGTGGGTTTTGGACATAAGATGAGGGAATGTGTGTATGTGACCTCTTGTGACAAGCCTCTTTCTTGTAGTAATGATGGAGAGTTTCCCTCCTTCCTTCTAGAATTAATAGCCTTCCTGCAGCATTGTGGGATATGAATGGTGGGAGGAGACAGGCGTGATGGGAGTGCCTGTATTAGCCTGATACAAAGAGCAATGAGGGCACTTAAAATGACATCTGGCCACATTTTGAAAACCATCATGTTCTTAACTAAGTGATCCAGATCAAAACTGACATGGAGTCCTCAAAATATATAATAACCTTTTTAATTTCTGTTGCTTTCTCCACATAACATTACATGTGGGAGCTGTATCATCTGTCCTAAAACTTGTAATGTATATTGTCAACCGCATTGTACTGTGCGGTATTGTTTTTATTTCTCTTGCCGTCAGCTGCTCTTCTCTGTGTGCATGAATGCATTTGAGTGTGCACATACGTGGGTATGTGTGTGGCTATCTGTGTACAGAGGCTCAGCTCAGTGCTATGCTGTGAATATGAAATAGGGTAGCTAGCATCTGCACTGCAGCCATCTTGCTCTGGCCCCCACACTATGGCACTCTGCAGCTGACCAGCATGTTGAAACACAGGAGTGTGTGTGTTGAGGAGGAAGAAGGTTAAGTAGTTCACTTGTGCCTTTCTTTGTCCTCCTTATTTCGTCTGCTTTTCATTTCAGACACTGTTTGTGTTTACCTGTGCAACATAATTTTCTCATGTCTCTGCGTGCATGTCTTCACATCTGCCTTGATGCCTTTTTCCATGTCTTTATCTGTCCCTGTGCATCAGTATTGTTATGATCTATGATCCAGTAGGATTTCCAAAGGTTTTCATGATGGACTTGTGTTATTCTGTTTATTAGTATGTGTTTCACATTAATGACCTAGACTGTGGTTGCCCATGATGGTCTAATTTGACTGCTACAGTTGCATAATAATCTGAAAAATTTCAACTTCTCATAATAATGTTAAAGAGCTCTGTTTCACAGCTTTGCCTAATTAATCAGCTGTGTTCAGCACTCTTTGCTCCACTGTTTCTCTTTCTCTATATTTCTCTCTTGCACGGTGTACAACTGGTGACCTTCCAAAACATAATATTAAATTTATTAAAATATAATATTTTTACCATCCTCTACAGTCAGGCAAAATTTGGCAGGTTTGTTTTGCCCGACCCCCCCTTCAGCTACAGCCATAGATTGAATAAAATTCTGCAGGAAACACTGATGGATCTGCTGATATCAGTAAATAGTTAAACATGTCCATCAGGTTACCAGACCCAGTTGTTAAATTGACTTGTTTGTCAAATGTCATCCACAGTGTTGCAAGTTTATTTGACAAAATGATGAACTGACTACTCATTTAACTTCTTGTTCCCTGGGTTCCTTGTTCTAGTCTTCTCAGATCTAATCCAACAAAGCTTGTTAGAAAATGTCGTGGCATCCCCAGCAAATTATTTTTCCAGTCGTCCGGGCTAGCTGAACTCAAAGCCCCTGAAACACAAGAAAGGCAGGAAAGAGGGAGACAAATAGAGGTAGTGGGAGGTGGAGGAAAGAGAGAAAGATGGAATAAGGAAAGAGGAGACAGGAATGAGATGGAATTTGTGACAATCAGCCCTTTGATAAATATTTTCTCTGTCAACTGAGGACACAGAGAAAGTGAGAGCAAGAGCAATCTGAGTTTTCTGCTTTTGCTTTTGCCTTTCTCGTCCTCTCTCTTTCTGTGGCTAATATAAGGAAATAATGAGCCATTAAGGCAGAAAGTGAAGGTTTGAAAACACCTTAGTCATGACTGAGTCGCCACTCAGGTCCCGTTCAGTCCTGGAATATACATCTGTCTCAGGCGATCTAATCATCCACATATGATCCAATCATTCAGACCACGTTCATAGGCGGAGATATTCTTTGAGCAGTGTGAACACAAATCTGTCCTGGGCCTCATTGAAGGACGGCCTACGGATGACACCTTCCGACTGGCTACAGTTTCTGAATGAACAGAAAATATTCTTTCACTGTATTTTTTATTTTTTTTTGCTTTGCTTTCACATACAGTACATTGATTTCTTTTAGTGGCAGCCTGCCACATATTGATGCTGTATTTTTTTTTTTTACTATATCCAAAGGGTAAGATCTATTTTCATTGTAGAGCTGTATGCTTTCTCACTCTCTATCGCACACACACAAAAACACGTTGATTCATCTGAGTCAATCTGGAACCACATTGGAACAGCTACCACTGGTTTTTTTTATTGTTTGATACATGCGTCTCTTTAGGCATGACACAGACCCATCAAGGATTCACTGACCTGATATAAACCCAGACATGGTGCTGAGAAGAGACTCCTGCCTCTTAAATTGTGTTGTGTGAGTATATATGAGTGATTCTCAGTGGTTGTGATGTGAAGGAAAATCATGAGCCCAGTGATGCAAGTGTCTCGCTTTCTAGGTGGATGTTTCACCTTGCCTCTGTCACCAAACTGTCCAGTCAGCAAAACCTGCTGGACCTCTCCCTGTGAGTGTGTGTGTAGAAGTATTGGTGATTTAAATTATGTCTATTACTGTTTTATTTTCCTAGCTCTCTCACTGTGTGTGTGTGTGTGTGTGTGTGTGTGTGTGTGTGTGTGTGTGGCAGGAGGAGCGGTGAGAATGGGAGAGTTTTACAATATAAACATAAGTAACTTAATTTATGTATCTATAATTTAATTCACAGCACCTGTTACAGTAGCACAAAATCTTTCCCTGCTAAAATCCCACTCATTGAACCATCCTGAGTGATGACAGAGGATCTGTAATGTTAGGTTGAGAGGAAAATGGCTGTGGTGCATTCTTCCTGCTGTTTTCTCTTAAATTTTGTTTTATAAAATCATCATGTTGCCAGTCTTGGCAGCAATGTTCTTTTCACATATTACAAGCTATTGGCTTGAGCTACACTTTGATATTTTAGATATTTTTACACCCACTATAGAATCCAAACTTTAGTGAAACCTCTCAGAATAACACACATATGCACATGTGAGCCTCGTCTCTGGGCGTAACAGCCCTGCATGCCTCTATGACCTTAGATATTTGCTACCATAAATGACAATGTAATTTTTGATGCTGTAAGCAATTTGTTAGTGCCATAAAAGTATCTAAGTTTGGTTCCCAGCCCTAATGGAAGTGTGGATGTGTAGGACACAATGATAAGGAGTGGCGAGGCGGGCCATCAGTGGAACATATTGATTCTAGCTCCTTACTGACTGTAATGAGATCTAGTGGCTGTGGCTTTCTGGAGGAGCAGATTTGTCACCTGTGGGTAGAGACTATGGCTGGGCAGGACAAGAGGGTCAAGAGGAGAAAAGGGGGAGACAAGAGAGGGGAATTGGTCAGGGAGAGGAGAGCATAGATCTTTTAGGAGTAGAAAGATGAGAAGAATGTGGCTTTATGATAAAAAGATAAGACACAAATGATGACTAGAGGGGAATCTAAGAAAATGCCTGTTGGGAGCATGAATATAATTACTGCAGACAATCTATGTCTGGACTCATCTCCATGGTAACAACATGGGCCAGCAAGGCTGGCCAGCACACAGGAAGACACAGACGACAAAATCAATGAACAGACAGACAAAGCAGGGAGCAAAACCAGGCTCATTAAGCTTGATTCACCCTTTCATTTTCTTATTTTGTTATCAGCATGTGTTTATGTATGTGTATGGGCTGCTGTTCGTCCATTGACCCTACGCTGTGACTTGATTAGTATCTATTTCTAGAGCAGCTGTCGATGATAACCTAACCTTACATATAAAGAGGATTGACTGAATGGTGCAGCAGCAGGCCTCAGACCAGAGACTGAACTGAATGTTGCTGGTTCAAATCATGCAGCAGTCTGGAAAATGTGAGTTAACAACAGTGGTCTCTGCTCCCCCTGCAGCTTCTGTTGAATTGTCCTTGAGCAAAGCGAGAAACCTCTAATTGCTCCGATCAGGCTTTTCAGTGTCTGAGAGCAGCAGCAGAATGGGATTTTACTTGGAGGCTGTTGAACAAGTGTGAACGACTCTGACTACACATGCTTATTAAACGAAGGAGGTTTGAAGACACTTGTTCACAACAGCCTGGCAACAGGTGTAATGCCTTTAGCTTGATGTGGCAGTGGCATATTTTTAAAGTGGTTGATGAAATAACTTCACTGACAAGTGAAGATATTATTAGATGTTATTCATCCAACAGACCATTCTTTCATATGTGGAGATTGACAGAATGCTAATATGAATGCTCTTAAGACCAGTCAATCCACAAAGCAGGCAAAAGAAGTGAAATGTGGTGTTATTTTGCTAACAAAGGCTACGGCCATGACAAACCCACGGACACTACGAAGCCCCTCTGTAAAAGATGTTTGAAACATTCACAGAGCAAGGGAGCCAATGCGCAGACAGACATGGTGACAGAGACTGGTTAGTGAATGTGTTGGAAACAGAAACACTTTTCTCGTTTCCTCAAATGGCAGTCAAACAAATGCAATATTTTTCCACCACTGGAGTTAGACAGGGCCTTTAAAGGCAATGCTAACTGTTTGATTTGCCCTTTAGACAACACCATTGATAAATAATCAATGGTCATGGTAATTGTGACCTGTTTTAAAAATGTACTGATTCACCATCAAAAAGAAACCTCCATGTATCAAAACATATAAACAACCACCATTATTTTATTATTCATGAAAATAATAAACACAAATGACATTAACTGCACTTAATAGTGATGAAGCTCAAACCCAGTATTATTACACTGTTCACTACAGTAGTGCACTAAAGTAGACTGAACACAAATCACTCAATACACCTTGGCAGCGGTCTGTGCTCTGCTGGACACATTTGAGTGACAATTAATGAGAGTAATTACCCTCTCTCACCCCGTCCTCCATCTACTGTCACCTATTACTTCATTACTTCTCCTGATGTTGTAGCTTGTTGCTGTGGTATTGTTTGGTAGAAGGAGGGAGAGATATGGAAAGAGGGATGCAAAGGCTGTGTGTGTGTGTGTGTGTGTGTGTGTGTGTGTGTGTATGTGTGTGTGTGTGTGTGTGTGTGTGTGTGTGTGTGTGTGTGTGTGTGTGTGTGTGTGTGTGTGTGTGTGTTCAGAGATGGCTCATATCTGCCATGGTCCTTGAGGACATGCGTAAATGTCTTGTCCAAACATTTACCTTTTCTTGATTCAGGCTTCAGTGTGTGAGTCATACACTGTAAAGAGACACCACCCAGTGTCACACTCGTCATCGTTGTGGTCTCAGCTCCACAGGATTATATAAAAAGTGCTGATAGAAAATGTAATACTTCAGACAGATATCTCTGTATTTACTCATTCATAGTGAAGTTTTGTAACAGCAGGGAAATATCTTGATATTTGCAAGTGCTCACTAGTAAATTAGTGAGTCCTGTCAGGTTCCTGTGTTTGTTAAGGTGCTTGCATAATGGCTTCTCTTTATCTGTGTGTCAATGACCCTGAGAGGGAGTGGCTGCTGCAGTGTAAAAGGAAGCGTATGACTGTCTACTTCTCTTTTCATCCTTAATTTCAGATCAAAATCTATGCGCCTACTCAGGGTTGTACATAAAATCGCTATGATAAAGATATTTTGTCATCACCTCTACTTCACTCATAGTGCAGTAAAATTGCAGTGCAATAATTCACTGTTCTTTCCAGCCTGCACCACGCAATGACCAAAGTATTCACATCCATTTAAAAAATAAGTAAAAGTTATGATAACAAAATTGTATGATCATTGATCAAATTAAACTCTTTTCATAATGGTTTAGTGAAACTGCATTATTTGATCAATTAATTGAACATTTTCATCAGGGCCTCATCATGTTACCATCACTCCTTCCTCTCCTTCACCTTTTACATCTGCTCTGCTCCTCTGTTTTCCTCCCAACTTTCTCCCCACAACTCACCTTATACCCCTCTCTGTTGCCCTCCTTTCAGCCATCACAGTGAACACAAACAGACCTATTTGTGCGCTCTTGCTTTCATGTATATTTATGCTTCTGATGACAGTATCACTCTCACCCTCCCCGTGATCATTTGTTTACACTGTTTCCCTTCCCCCACTGCCTCTCCCCTTTGCTCTCTCAGGGTGAATGTCTTACATCAGATCACCCGGAGCATTTATAGCAAAGCTTTTGAAGCTTAGGACTCCCATCGTGGCCAAATATAGTAAACGTGAATCCAGCAGCCGCGTCTGTGTGTGTAAGTGGGTGCGTGCATGTCTGCATGTGTTCTCCTGAGTAAATGCTCTGGGGTAGAAACGTGTTTGTTATTGTTCCGAGCACTTCGACTGCAGAAAACACTGCCAATTTAAGGGGAGGTTTTATGTGTTAAGAGCAGGAAGTGTTGCCGTGTGTGGCTGCATGCTATTGGCTACACAGCTTCTCCCATCTTTCTTCCCCTGGGGACTGAGCAGCCATGGCTCTTTACTGCCAAAATCAAATGAAAGGTAAACACGGCACACCTTTGATCAGGCTTTGCATTTAAAACCCTTACTGGAACTGTGCATGAGTGTGTGCCTGTGTGAAGGGAAGCATCAAGCAAATTATTGAATGACACAGTGAGGTTTTACGCGTGCATGCGTGTGTGTGTGTTTAGCTTAATGAGAGGTAAGCTCTCCAGGATGCTACTACCACCTCCTCCTCCTTGTTGTTGAAGCATGAGTGAAATCATCCCTTCATCCTCGCCTCCTTCCCTCCATCCCCCCACCCGGGCTGCATGAAAACAAAACAAGGCGTTGTATGAATGAAAGTGGGAGGGGCTGAGTGGCCTAGAAAGGCAGGCAGATAGAGAGATAGATAGTGGTGCAGGGCAGGGTGAGGCTGTGGCAGAGAGGAGGGATAGAGAGGAGGACAGTGGAGTAGCAGGAGGAGGAGGGAATGAATGAGTGATCTGACTGGAGCATGTTTTGGCATAGCAGCTAGCTTGTCTAGCCGAGCACTAGCGTGAGCAGGACAGGGAGTAATGATGCTGCAGTACTACTCCCTGCTGCACTACTTGCTGAGACCACAGTGCAGGCATCAGATAGAAACAGGAGCGTAATAGGGTGAAGGTAACTCGAAAGAATTAAAAGAAGAAACGAAAGAGCAGGGTGCATTGATTTATTGTGGATATTGCATGTTTCTATTAACATAACAGGGGGTTGTAAACAACAGTTTTTCATGATCATGTATTGAATGGATTCGAGCTAAAGCTTATTTACTAGATCCACCTATCTCTGTTTTGGCCTTGCTCCAGTCCTAAGCTCATTGTAATTCACCCAAAGCAACAGCAGCACATTCATCTTCCTTGGCATGCTGCTGCTTAGCTGCGTCTGCCCCCTGTCTGCCCCAGCAAGGCTAGGGTTAACCCTGGGCGTCTCTCCTCCCAACATGGAAGAGGCCATTGAATGGCTGCCTCCCCCAGCCAGCAAACACATTGGCTGAAGCTGAGGGTGGATCTGGGGTTGGAGCGGAACTCCGGCATGGATCCCTTGGCTGGAACTGGATCAGGGGAGCTTTTCACATCCTCCCTGCTCTGCTATGTGAGGCCTTGGTCACAGCATGTACACATACACAGCAGACAGAGGGGGAAGAAAAAGAGCTATGCATTTTCTCTGTGGGTCGGAGACCAGCTCATTGTAAAGAAAATGCAGTGGAGCGACCCCTGCGTGAACTAACCCGGAAGGTCAAATATGTTTTTTTTTTTCTAGATGGGTCATTCTCTCTTCTGTTTTGACCTCCTGTCCATATTGTCATTTCTCTTTTTTCAACCTTATCATCCCACCCCTCCTCTTCCTCTGCAACCCTATTTGTCCTCTCTGCTTTTACTCAGGCAGCAAAATGGGCAGCCCTCTCATGCAATGGGGGTCCTAGCTGTATCCTTGGCAGTGAGAGCTCATGTGATGTCCTCACAGAGGTGGCATCCCAATAAGACTTGTACTGTGCCCCCATATGCACTTTTCAACTATTTCATACTGTGATGCTCTTAGTGGTGTTTCTGCCAATTTTGTAGCTGCAAGGGAACATTTGATTGCGGTGCATCTTTCTGATTTTACCTAAGGATAGGTCAGATATTTCAACTCTTAATTAAAATGCTCTTAAATGCGGCATCTTCCTTTTTTTAATGTTGTCTATTTCACCTACAAAGGACCTGACACAGGGCATTTAATCTTGGAAATGTGTTTAGCTTTTTATTTGACCCCGATCTGCTTCTTGCCCTGACTTCTTTGGCTCAGTTAGCACATGATATTAAAGCTGACAGTGTAGTGAGAAACATGGTGAGAGACGCACATTAACACGCAGGGTCATGAACAGGAAACCCAGTCGGGGGTCAGATTTGGCATATTTTGCTGTTTTTCTCAAGTGGATTCCAACGTTAATAAAAGGATTAGGTGTTGTGTGAAATGTTGATTGCTTTTTTGGTGTTTTAAGCATTATTGTAAATTATGTTTTCATTTAAAGTTGAGTAGCTGAGAAACCCAAGAACTTGGAGTTTTTTACTTGTCAATAATTCACTTAAGACATGTTACTGATGTCCATGACTGGAAGGTCAGTGCCTGGTATCAGGTGGGATCTAA
Organism: Paralichthys olivaceus; assembly: GCF_024713975.1. Taxonomy (NCBI): domain Eukaryota; kingdom Metazoa; phylum Chordata; class Actinopteri; order Pleuronectiformes; family Paralichthyidae; genus Paralichthys; species Paralichthys olivaceus. Next base: position 12,994,147 of record NC_091095.1, on the reverse strand, counting down.
TGAGTCTCCTGGCTTACAGACAAGGCAATAACAGCTAGTTTATTAGATCATTTCAGGGCACAGGTCAAATCACAACTGACGCTCAGGCTCTTCCACCAAACACAGTTTCCTGAAAGGTCAAACTAAACCTAAAAAGAACCAGTAATGTAATGTTTGGTCGATTAGCAATTAAAGTTGGAGCTGTAGATTTCTGCTATTGTGGTCACTCACTCTTCCAAATCAGTGTTTTTTCCAACTGAATGTTTGCAAGTCATCGCTGCAGCTTGTCTTGTGCTTTTTGAAGGTTAATCATTGTTTTTTAATTCTCTGCTTTTGTGTAAAATTAAGTTAAAATATTCAGCAAACCTTTTGGGTGAACACTCATGTTTCATTATAACACAGCAGAGACTGTGGTGTAAGTATCACAGTCAACAGACCATCACTCAATAAGGAAGTCACTGATCTTAATTTTCTGTGCTTTGTTATTGTCGAAGTTTATTTCTGTCAGGGTCAAAACCTTTTTCAGTTGCAGGACTGTTTTCTTCCTGATGGCCAAGTACTGTTCCTATTTTTCCTTTGAACAACCACAATTACGAACACATTAAATAAAGCAACAGGGAGACTAAAGGCCTGGCTGAGAAAACCTGTTTTAGCCCACGCAGACATGTTCATGTGTGTGTGCAGACACTCCTCCAAACATGCATGTGGTTCCCACGATGCTCTGAGATCAGAGCAAACCACCACCTGGTGGCCACTTTGACCAGAGGGATTTCTGCCTCTTCTTGTTTTAATGTTGTGAGAGAATAGTCTTTGCCTACATGCTGTTTATATACCAATGTTTGTTTTTATATTTGTGCCTGTATGTGCACATTTGTCCAACTGCTCATCAACTCATCTCCAAACAACATCTAATCTAATGAAAACACTAGAGGGGGCCACCAAACCTGATATTAACCACCTCTTTTTCTTTTCTCCCTCTCCTTCTTCTCCTCAGTGTGCTTGGACAACTGTAAACATGGTGGGTGTACCCTCCAGGGCCAATGCTGCCACGACCAGTGCCTGGGTGGCTGTTCTGTGCCAAGTAATGCAAGTAGCTGTGTGGCCTGCAGGAACCTCCAGCATGGGAACTCCTGTGTGGAGAGATGTCCTCCTGGATACTATGTCTTCAGGGGTTGGCGCTGCGTCAGCTTCTCCTTCTGCCAGGTTTGTAATAACTTGGATTGTGAAGATTAAGTAATTTAATATTAAGCACAGATGAAGATATGGCAAACTCAGGTACTGGTCTAGTGTAAACATACATGTTTTATATGTTTGTTTTTTATTTTTTCAAATTCAGGAACTTCACAACCAGTGTAAGCAGACTAAGAAGTTGAACCAGGATCGAGAGTTGAGCTGCAACGAATACGTCATCCATAACGGGGCCTGTATTCCAGAGTGTCCTTCTGGATACACCACTATAAACTCCACTACGTACGTCTTGCACACACACATGTGCACCTTTAATGCCACCATCAACACTGCCACTTTAATGATGGTGGCTCTGTCATCACAGGATCGGCGATGTAACTGTCACCCACAACAAAACAACTCACTTATGACTTCAGCAGAACAAGTGGATTGTGGTCACTGAACACACTCAATAACATTTGGACACAAGAGATGATGGTA